>NC_064307.1:67334788-68534788 GCF_023373825.1 Bactrocera dorsalis | reverse complement strand
AGCTGCGCGCGATACGTTATCAATAAGAGACGTTCATTGAAATTAGCGCCTCTATCTTGCTGTTTTTCGTTTGAATCCGCTGGTGTGTCAGGCGTAGCCAAGAGCGCTTTCGGTTTCCTTCCACGCTTTTTTGGTATTTTTACAGGTGTCTCAAGGTCAGCTGTTGCTTGGCTCGCATTTGCAGTTTCCGTTATATTTAAGCTCGAGTTTGGTAGCGTCTCGTTTAAATCCTGTGTAATATCGAGAGCGTTCTGCGCTTCCGCAACACCGTTACAAAGCACAGCTTCGCTTTCATTCGGAAGCGTTGACTTGGGCTTTCGTCCACGCTTTTTGCGCGCCACTGGCGTACTTTCCTCCACGTTCACGGTTTCCTGCTTAGTTTCTTCAACAGTTTCAACAGGCAACTTGCGTTTTCTGCCGCGTTTCGTGCTGCTGCTTTCCGTGGCAGTTGGTAGAACTGGAGTAGACGTTTTAAACTCTGTTGGTGCGGCTGTACTTAAATCACCTTTCTTGAGCCCTACCTCAGCAAGCTTACTACTTTCATCAACAGCGGTTTTGACGCTTTCGTTCAGCGAACAATCGACGTTATTTTCAACCAATTCAGCAGCTTTGACTTCAGTTACCACGCTTGCTGCATTGGCTTTTGATTTCCTACCCCTCTTTTTGCCAGATTTGGCTTGCACAGCTACGTTTTCAGCTTTATTGACCACTGGTTCTTTTATTTCTTGTGTTTTGGTACAACTTTTGGACCTGAAAGACTTTTCACTAACCACTTTTTGCTCTTTCACTAAGTTCTCAGAAGCACCACTTTCATTCTTTGCACTTTTTGAAGCAGCACCAATCAACGAAGTATCGTTATTTTCAACAGGCTTAGCGGTTTCTGTGATGTCTGCCAGCGCTGTTGTTGGACTTGAGTCCAGAAGTGGGGTTTTAGGTTTGTGTTTACGCGCCGCCTTTGACTTAGACTTTTGTGGAGTTGCTGCTCTCTCAGAATCCAACGAAGCACGTGTTGTCGTGTTGATCTTCTTGACTTCGTTTGCGTCTTCATTTGCTGCAGTGTCTTTCAAGGTTGCTTCTGGTTCCGTGACCTGCGTTTGTGACTTTTTAGCAGGCTCCGCAATACTAGTGGCGCTTTCAGTAGAATTCGTTGCCGTTTTATTTTCAGATTTTGCTTCTAAGCGTACTTTCTTACTTGGTACTTCTAATTCTTTAGAAGTAGTACTCTCAGCTGCGCTAACAACACCACTTACTTGCTGTGGGATATCTATGCTATCTACTGAGCTTCTATTACGTTTCTTGCTTTCAGAAGACACAGCCTCTGTTATATCGTTAGGTGTGACTGCTACATCTTTTATTGCGCTTTCCAGCTCTTTTTCACCTTCCACGACTTTCCTATCATCGTTATTACTTTTATGAGTTTTAATTTTGTTCAGATTTTTGTGTGAGTCTTTGGATTTGTCTAATGCTTGAAAGCTAGTTTCGTCGCCTTCTTCCTCCTCATCATCCGCCGGCGATGTGTCATCAGTTATATTTATATCTTCATCCGATTCCTGCAAGACTCCCCAACGCTTCTTTAAGGGCACACTACGCCGATTCGTTGGCTTACGCCTCGTCACCACATTTGACTTTTTCGTCGTAGTCTTGCCAGTCGACGTTAAGCTTTTTACGGCGCTATCGCTTAGCGCCACGTGTGGGCTCTCACGCTCCGCAGTGCTGTGGTCTATTTCGCGTGTTTTTGTCTTCTCAGCACTGGTAGTTATTGTGAGGATATGTTGCAGATTACTCTCAATATTTTGCGTGCTTGGCGAATTATGGTTGAATCCGAGAAAATCAGTTTTTATATAGCCAGGTTTCTGTATATCTTGCGTAGATGGTGTGTCTGCTTTCTGAGCCTTTTCATCGGCATTTTGTTCCAGTAGCTTTTCTTCGGTTATCACATGTAAAATATCACAGGTTTTTGCAGTTTCAAGAACCTCTGCTGTCTCAGTTATTACAGAATTTTCCGAGACTTCAGAATTCGCTGTATTGGACTGCGTCTTGTTTTCTTCCGTAAGCTCTAAGTTGCTAACACGTTCAGTCTTTTGCCCATAGTTATGCTGTAGCTCCGCTTGATTGCGATTTTTCTCTAAAGTACCCACCACTTTCGGGTGTTCTGCGCTTGTTTTAACTTCGCCAACTTTTTCAGCCTCGCTCGTATTGGACTCTTTATTAAATTTGGTCAAAAGATTATGTATTCCTTTCGTAGTTTGTTGATCGGCACAGTCTTCTATTTTGGTCTTCTTAAAGGGATTTTTCGCTGGAGTTGTTTTAGCTTCCTCTGTTGTTGCTTTTACAACACTGAGTAGAAGGTTCTCAGTAGAAGAAGATTGTGCAGTTGGCACATCGCATAATGAAGGCGATTTGTTATCAGAACTTGTGGATTTTCGCTTAGGTATTTTAGGTGGATGCAATAGTTCCGATATTAGAGCAGTTTTACGCTTTAATTCGCCTGATTTCAATGGCGATTCGTTGGTAGTTTGTATATCTGGCAGAGAGAGGTCTGACACGGCAACTTCACCGGTTGAACACTCACGTTCCGTTGTAGATAACCCATTAGTACACTCGGTAACCAGAGTATGTTCGGCAACCAGCGCATGTTCGGCATCTACACCTTCATTTACATCAACTTTTGTAACCGCATTGCGCGATAATGCCACTGATTCCTTGACTACGGCTTCATTTGTTAGTGCAACCGTTGCATTTAACCGTGTATTTTCTTCATTCGTCTCGCGGTCCAACTTAGATGTGTCTGCGATCCCCGTTAACGCAGTTTCTTCTTCATTTAGTCTTTGATCTTCATGCATCTCTTCTACTTCTTCTGTAGAAAGAACAACAAGCTCCTCTGCCGCAGTTTCTTGGTCTTTATTAAACTTATCTAACCCTTCAATCGTTTTTCCGTCCAGCTGAGCTGTGCCAACGATCTCCTTTAATGCAGTTTCATTGTCATTTAGTTTTGGAACTTTATTCCTCTTTTCTATTCCGTCTGTGGCAGCGATCTCTTCCGGCGCAGTTTCTTTCCCTTTTGTTTGTTGGTCTTTATTAAACTTGTCTAACCCTTCTATAGTTTTTCCGTCCAGCTGAGCTGTGTCTGCGATCTCTTCCAATACAGTTTCTTTGTCATTTAGTATTTGATCTTTATTCACCTTCTCTACTTTTTCATCAATCTCCCTGCCCACCTTAGATGAGTCAGCGATCTCTGCTTCCTTCGCAGTTTCTTTCTCATTTAATTTTTGGCCTTCTTTCATCTTCTCCAACTTTGATGTCACAGCCATCTCTTCTACAGTAGTTTTTTTCTCATTCAGGTCTTGATCTGAAGTCGCTTCGTTGCTATTTTCAGATATCGACTTTGTTTCCTGTAGCTTTACCGGTGCACCTGCTGTTGTTTTCTTACGTTGAACCAAATTGATCTTGCCTTTCTTGAAACGTGGTAATCGTTTTGGCACAGCTTTCGCCTTTTCTCCAGCAACTGACGCCACATTTTCAACGGGCTCAGCAAGCTTCTCATTCTGAAGGTGACTGGTAGGATCCGTTGGCAATGTGGAGCTCTCCGTTGGCTTGACTGACTTGTATTCGGCTTCCGTTTTAGTGTTTGCGGTTCCACTTCCAGCTGTTCGAATAACCTCTTGCTCACTTGCAGCCAACGCTTTGGGTTTATGAGGACTAAGCACTTCATCTATGTTTCCTCTCCCTGTTGCTAGACTAACGCTTGCGTCAGCTTTGACCACTGACACGGTTTCGGTATTTTTATCACCCACGTTGATAACATTCGGTATTTTCGGTGTTGTTTGACTAGTCTCTGTTGCGTTGGCAGTAGGGGGTTCCGTCGATATTTTGCATTGATCAGATTTGTCTGCGTCTGGCATAACTTTTTCTATGGTCACGGAGCTTTGGGACAACGCTTCACCAGCTAAGGGTAATATGTGAATTTGTTTGGTAACCGGTACTCCAGCGTCCACATTTTTATTGATTTCTCTATTGTCCATAGATTTCACAATCACGCCACTTGTGCGATTTTCTTCAAAGTTCTCTATAGTACCAATTTCAAGATTCTTAACTATAATTGGACCTACTGTCGATTCCGTTAAACTGTCAGTTGCGACAATGTCGAGATTGTTTACATTATCCAAATTATTGACTTGTGTTTCCTCTGCAATAGTATCA
Organism: Bactrocera dorsalis; assembly: GCF_023373825.1. Lineage (NCBI taxonomy): Eukaryota > Metazoa > Arthropoda > Insecta > Diptera > Tephritidae > Bactrocera > Bactrocera dorsalis. Next base: position 68,530,588 of record NC_064307.1, on the reverse strand, counting down.
AGGCGTTCTGTGCTCTTTGTGAGTTTAAATACCTCTTGTGCACCGTTATTTGTTTGTTCATTATTGGCATCCAATTTGCTTGAGGCAGCAACAGCCTTTAGAATATTCTCCTCACTGATAGTTATGATTTTACCGATTTGCACGTCATCGGCAGCCATTTCGGACTCAAATAACTCGGGCAATGTTTCGGCATTTGGCACATTACAGGCGTCATATATATCCTGCTCAATTAATTCACTCTTTACGCTCTCTGTTCTATCGCGGTATGGAATACGGAGTGGTGAGAAATTCATTGCGAATGAAGCATTCAAATTGAGCTCTTCCGGCGAGAGTTCCAGTTGCATATCCTCCGTTATGGGGTTTTCAGCCGCCAACGAAGCAATGAAGTCAACAGCAGATAGCGATGCATCCGATTCATCATCGCCACTATCCACCACGCAAACGGAAGATTTGTTGTGTGCAATTTGAGCTGAGTCGGTTAGTTTCGGTGGATTAGGCGGCAAAGGGTTTTTGAATTCTGCGTTCTCTTTGAATTGTGAGTCGACAACAGTTTTAGGTGCTTGGCATGTAATAGGTGTCGCAGCGGTCGTAAGACACGTGGAAACCACTGCAGTTCTAGGTTGAAAATCGTTTTGGGTAGTAGTTTCAGTTATCTTATTAGTATGTGTTGCAGTGTTTGTATAAATTTCTGTTAACTTGGACACTGGAATGTTTGGTGTTGGACTTATTGGCGTTTCGTTCGCTTTTTCTATTGAAGCAATGTTCTTGTTAGGCGCTGGGAAGTCTACGCTTGCTGTATTCTCTGCTGGTTGTGTCAAGGTCGGACTTGTTTGTGTAACACTGGTCTCATTTTGTCGCAACACGCCGGTGTTTTCGCTTGCCTTCGCCACATTTTCCGCTTTACGCACGACAAGAAAGTGTTTCGGTGAATTTGCGTTTTTCAACTGTATCGCCTTGACAAGCTCAGCTATCTTATCCGAGGACAATTTCAGTTTATCCATCGACACAATCGTGCGATTATTGAATTTAGCGCCCTTCTGTGGTAACACATTTGCTACGGCTGACGACGTGCTAGACGCGATTTTCGTTTGCGAAATTTGTGCCGTTTCCTGCGCTTTGTGTGTAGTTGTCGCTGTTTCGTTCGTTTTCATTGTTACGCCTGGTGTTGACTCTAGTTTCGGTGTACCAAAGCCTAATGCGGTCAGATCAATCTTTTCATCTTGTGATAAAACTTTGTTCTCCAACACAATCAGACTTTTTGGCGTTTGTGCTATGGGGATGGTAACAGCCGGTGTTACGAAATATGTATTTTTCAAGAAATTATCGCTGGTTTTTTCTGTATCATCACCCTGTGTCTGACCCATTTGACCGACTTTAATCAGAGTGGTAGGAAAGGGTGTTTTGAATGTGGAGATTGTGGGTAAAGGCAAATCTTGTGAGTGTGTAACGACTGGGAATGGCTGTTTCAGTGGCGAATATAGCGGAAAGTTGTTGAACTGTGCAGGCGCATTGTTTTGGTTGTCAAGCGCGGCAGTGGTAGAGGCTTTAACGTTCAACGCTTCTGTTGGCTGCTTTGCTGGAGCTTTATAGACTGTGCTTAACGGATGCTCAACGTTGGTTGCAACTATATTTTTGTTTATTAATAACGGTGAAGCAGTCGGTTCCAGGCTTGGTTCCAGAAATGGTTTTGTGATATTATCTCTTTTAGTCACATGGTTAGGTTTGCTTTGCACTGGCAGTTTCTTGCAACGTATGGTGGCTTTAGGTATTTCCATTATATTAGCTGCCTTGTCTGGCGACTGTACGGTGTTTTTACGCATTGTTACATTACCAATGCGCGCCACCAAACGTGCAACATCGACTGCGCGCGTACCAGCAGCTTCCTCCTTTACGGGCGACTCTTTGCGTGCATTGAGACTGTAGTTTCTTATGTGTACTGGACTATGGACCGTGCTAACCTTTTCTGTTTGATGCTCATTTGCGTTTAGAGCCGACACAGTTGTTGTAGAGCGGCTTGCAGTAGCAGCATCTGCACTAAAATCGAGTACACGTGCTATATCTTGCGGAGTTTTAGCAGGGGATGGTTTTTTTGCTTGTTGACCTTTGGGTTTGTTCATGAACTCTTCCATGTCTGTTTTCGGCTCAATGCAGGGCATTTCAGTTGTTGGTGTGGTGTGCTGTGACGTCGATAAGGTTGCAACTTGTGGCGATTGTGGAGATTGCGGCGCCTGTACAGCTGCCAACTGCTGGCGTTTCAAAATCTTACATTGTAATATGTATTTCACATTTTCTAAGCGATGCTCGGGCACTATACGTACTGTATGCGGTTCTTCGCCGGGTCGCGTTATGGTTATCTTCGGCGTAACAAAAACTTTACGCTCAGCGGAAGGCGATTTGGTAGCTGTAAAATATTATTTGAGCTTATTTAAAGTTTATGCATAAAAAAAATAAATTCCATATTCCAGCTTTGGTAGGCCCGAAGATTTGTGGAATAATAGGATATACATATAATTGTATGTATTTACAAATTTTTGTCGTACGCTAATCAATTTCGCATTTTCTGTTACATTAACTAACAAAAATATTGTGGAAAATATAAACCTTATCTCTAAGATTTATCTAGCCATAAACAGGATTCGAACTGTGACCCTTAGTACAGCCGCTGTTTTCACCCCCTCATTTGATACCTAAGCCAGCAAAGCATGCCAGAGTTTTGGACCAAATGCTTCATATCTAGCAATTATTTTGAAAATAAGTTAAGAAAAAAAAATTACTTTCACTTTTTATTTGCACATTTTAAACATAACAGATATCAATGTTATGCACCAACTATGGCAACATGACCTATAAATATGTCTGTGCAACTATTTTCTTTAAGAATATTCAAAAATCATTAATTTTTAATGACAATTTATTACAAACGGAATGAAAAGTTGTTTTTATTGTTGTAACAACCCATAAACTGGAAACAAATATTTTTCGGGGATGTTGCAGTGTTGGCAGTATTTGCACGGTTGTAGACCAGACAGTTTTGGAAAATAAAATTTAAGAGTTAACAAATCACTATACCACTTACATACATATACCATGAAACGTGTAATAAATAATATTTTCGAACAACATGTAGGTAATGCCAACAAATAGAGTTTATAAATAAGACTGTTTTCTAAAAATAAAACAATAACAATGAATGCGTCACCGGCACATCTGTTAGACAGTAAGCAAACGCACTTTGCACTTTTTTGCACGACTTTTGGTTTTAAAATTTATATGATGGTATACAAAATACCAATAAAAAAATTGTATGTAACTACGTTAAAGCTCAAGTGTAACCACGCCTCGAACTCGCGACCTACAATTTAACGAACAACAACACTAACTACTCAGCCACGCGTGCATGGAATATATTATGGCTAAATGTTTGCGACATTATAGATTTTAAATTAAAATATTGCAGATATAATCTATAAGGACTCAAAAATTTCCTGTGGGATATAGATTATTGATATTAAACTTGAAGAAATCACTTACCCGTGGGAGCCGAAACTGTTGTCTTAATCGGCGGCGCATTAATTTTTGGGGAAGCAGCTTTTTCCGTTGCAGCTGGCACCAAAAGGCAATTTTTCAATGAATCCAGTGGTTTTATCGAAGAAAAGACTTGTTGTGTTGCATTAGTTGTATTTGGCGTAGAATTGCTTATTGCAGTATATGGTGTGGTTACTGTTGCAGGAGCGACAGCTTGTGCTGTTGCCTTTAATGACGAAATTACAGTTTGGGTTGGTTTATTAGCTCCTTTGGACGCATCATTTACTTGCAACTTATGAGTATCCCAATCTTGTACCCGTCTGCGCTGTTCTTTAGCCATTGCCTTTAGCTTATGCCTACCGATTGCTTCGGCCAATTTGCGATCTAAACCAGCTTGTTGCAATTTTTTCGGATCAATTACCATAATTTTGCGTATGACACGTTTGTTACTGTCGGGTTTTTGACTTTGGTTTGAGACTATTGAATCCATTGCGGAAGTAGGACCATGGGTAAGATGTGTCTGAGTCAAATTCTTAACAGTAGTAGCATTTTGAGATTTGCTTTCGCCCACAGGATTTACTGTGCACTCCACATCATTTGTTGTTGACATGACGGATAATTGACCTTTTTTGGTACTAGCATATTCAGCGATACTATCAGTAGCAGCACTCTGCTTAGAATTTGTGGCTGCTCGGTTATTCATAGTAATTACATTGCTCACTGCAAGAGCTTCATTTGTTGCTACATTATTATTTAGCGCTTCACAATCACTCATATTTGATTATTAAACCCACTTTTTATTTTTTCATTATACTTATATATTACATCAGCTTAATGCATCTAATAACGCGTTTTGAGCGTAGCGTAGAATTTCTTCACTTGTAGAAATATTTCATGTAGGTTTCGGGGAAAACACGAGAATATGCACATTCAAAAATTAATGAAATCCACGTACTTTTAAATCTAGTGAATTTAACACAACAAGAAATTAAAACCGGTTTTCAATTTTTTATTATATTCAGCAGGCACTAAGATATTTTAAATTCCTCATTAATTAATTTTTAAAGCCTTTATCGCGCACCTCGTTGTCTACTGTCGAAAGAAAATTCTTCACAAATGTCACAAACTACGGCGAAGTTATTTAGGCATGGGCAATAACACAGGGTGCACATACAAAAATTATTTCCGCAATTATTAAATTTTTATTTACACAAAAATTTATCAACTAATTACAATAAATGAAGATTTAAAAATTTGCAATATAATGTGCACTTTATCAGCAATTTTTAGTTTGTATTATTTGATTGATTATAAATATTAAACTATTCAAATTTGTAGAACTCTACACAACTTAAATAACTCGATACGGTAATGCCGCTCAGTTGTCATAAGCGAAGGAACGAAACATTTGACATTTTGAACACAAATTTTTGGCATATTGTAATCTGTCAAAGTACACATAAACGAGACACATTGAATTGATGTTATTAATTTTTACTAAAATATTATAAAAGTTTACTTTATTGGTGTACACCAGCTTAAAAAATGGATTTCCAAAATAGAGCCGGTGGAAAAACCGGAAGCGGTGGAGTTGCTTCTTGGTCAGAAACTAACCGTGACCGCAAAGAACGACTACGGCAGCTTGGTAAGTTTTCCACATTGGCGTTGTTAACTATTCTCTACATCTTTATTTTTTCTATTTAGCTTTGGAAACAATTGATTTGAATAAGGATCCATATTTTATGAAAAATCATTTGGGTTCATATGAATGTAAACTTTGTCTAACACTTCACAATAATGAGGGCAGTTATTTGGCACATACGCAAGGAAAGAAACATCAAGAGAACTTGGCTCGGCGTGCCGCAAAAGAAGCTAAGGAGGCGCCGTCCATGCTAGCGCCGGAGAAACCACGAGTTGAGCCGAAAAAATTTGTTAAGATTGGTCGTCCAGGTTACCGTGTGACAAAGCAACGTGATCCTACTAATGGTCAGCAATCATTACTTTTCCAAATTGATTATCCTGAAATCACTGAAGGAATCATACCACGTCACCGATTCATGTCCGCTTATGAACAGAAAATAGAACCACCAGATCGTAAATGGCAATATTTGTTATTTGCTGCTGAGCCATATGAAACGATTGCTTTTAAGGTTCCATCGCGAGAAGTGGAAAAAACCGAAGGTAAATTTTGGACACATTGGAATCGTGATACAAAGCAATTTTTCCTCCAATTCTCCTTCAAATTCGAACCCAAAATTATTCCACCTCCGCCACCGCAATTGCATCGTGGTCTTGGCCCTGCCGCTGGTTTTCCAATGCCGGGACCGCCTCGTCCTCATCATATGTTCAATGGCGTACCACCACCTCCTCCAATGGGCGTATTACCTGTACCACCACCACCCATGTGAGACGAGCAGACAACTCCCGTCAGCAGTGGAAACGGTTAACTGTTACGGAAGTTGTAAACCACTTATTTAAGTCAAGCTACGTTAAATTAAAATGTATAAATGAAACGCCAGCATTTTCAATAAAACAGAACAAAATATAATTTTAAAATGTTTTGATTTTTTGTATTAATATTTGCTAACTTGATTAACGCAATGATTAAAATATAAATACTTGTATAGGGCTCGAGAAAATGTAAACACAATATATGTACATATGTGTATGTACGTATACCATTCACAATCATTTGTTTAAGTACGCATGCGCAGTGAAACTATTGCAAATAAGTTCACAATTGTAAAAAGTTGGCATAAACCTATCACAACATTAAGCTTTAAAATAAATTAAAAAAAGTTAACATATAATATTTGTCTTTCATTTAGAAATTAAAGATAATAGATAATTTGTCAAGTTATTGTTATTGCCTAACTAAAGTCCTATCTGGCAGCACAGTTTAGCAAATTTCACTTACTACTCGTTCTTCTTTGTATGTTTCATTTCAGTATACGGCAGACATTTTTAAAGTACACACAGAGAAAAGTGACCGTATGTAGACGAGGGAAAAGCTAAAAATTTTCCAATTAAGATTTCAGTAATCAGTGATAATTATAAAATTCAACAAATACAGTGTGAAATTAACATTTGCTGAAACGTTTAAATAAAAGCAAGGTTGGTAGAAGTTTTTAAGCCTCCGCGAGGTGATTTTAAAGTGATACTATGAAAAATATATGTACATACTTTTACTTCTACAAATTTAGATAAACGTAATGTGTGTGCGATTGATATTTTAAGTAAAATAAATTTGTTTTAGCATTTTTATCAATAAATATACTGCGTTTTTAAATAAAATGAGTTCGGTGGATGCGAGTGGTGGAACTGGTGGTGGTGGCGCACCTGGACCAGGAGGGAGCAGTGTAGGGGGCGGTGGTGGTGTTGGAAGTGGTGGGGGACCTGGAGGTGGAAATACAAATGGAACCCTAAGCTCCAATTTGACTGGTATGGGCTCAACGCAGGCAACAACAGGCGGTGAGTGTTTACAAGAAGTTTAACCATTTTATATTGTAGTGTAAAATAGTAACGCCATAAATATACCTATTTGACACAAATCTACACATGTTTGGTTATAATTTGCGCTCGTCGCTATGTGTATATATATATATGCTATGTATAAGAAGTAATGTGATTGCCTTTATTGCAGCTTTTATAGCATATTTTGTGTGTGTGCGTTTGCTATTTTCTATTTGCTTATGTACTTGCTTTCTGTACCAAAACTCTATCCCACTGTTCCTCTCCATTCCAATTTGTGTTATCGTTGCAGTGTGTCGTGGCGTCAAAAATTCCATATTGTTTGGGTTGACATGTAAAAATTATGGAATTTCATAATGGAGCATAACAAAATAACATAGACCTATAAAGGTGTTGTTATTGTTGATATAAACTAAAAAAAAAACGTAAAATCCAATATTTTTTTAAATAAATTTCGAATTTTAATCATTGTATTTATTTAAGACTTTCTCACTTGTTCTTCTTCAGGAATTGTATAATGAAATTGTATTCCCCGTGTACCCCCATACCATTTATTTCGCTCCTAATCTGGTGATTTAAAATAATTATCGTAATTGAAATTTAATATATGGTATTTTGGAGTTATTAATTTTAACAATTTCATTACATTGCGATATTTAAGTTAAAATGTCTAAAACAGTGTTCCATGTATGTAGTTTTGTTTGTTTAAAATACCACTCAAAATTCTACAACTTGTTATCTTTGTTTTGCTTGTATAATTCTTTCGCAGAAGCACAAAAAAACATAAAAACCCATTTCATACAACCTAACCTCATTCATCAAAATGTACAACATCAGGCACCAGTGCGTTCAACAGTGTCCGCTATCCAATCACCAATGACATCAACTATTACGACTACAACAACTTCAATTGCTAGACACCAACAACAAACGCACAATATTTCTATACTACCCAATCCCTATATAACAACATCTAGTTCAAATAATTTACAAAATCCGCCCATCCATTCGCCAGTACGCACTGCACACTTACCTACAAGCGATATTCATTCCCATTCACACAATCAAACCCATGCTTACAGTCAAAGCCATACTTATCAGAATCCCAGGCAGTTTATTAAAACAGCAAAAATCCATCCTTTTTCTTTTAATCCAGTTTCAGCAAAAATTTCACATAGCAATGTGGTGAACACTGGCTCTCCTGGTGGTAGCAACTTACAAATTGGTAGTAACGTTGTGAGTGGCGTTAGCACTATAATGACCAGCAGTGTTTCAACAACGGGAGCTATTAAAATGACCACAGCTGGTGGTGCTATAGCGACATCCATTGGTGGTACGCCAATTGCCCTTAATGTAGCACAATCGTCTTCAGCTATTCGCACTATCGGCGCTGGCGGACAATCGACACAGGTGCGTGTTGTCATGCCCACCAATATAATACCCATCAAACAATTCGAAGGTGCCACAGGTGTTGGTCGTACGCAGATAACAGCTATACCGGCGGGCGTTACGGGTGTTACTTCTCGCACAGTGTCTAATACATCTATAACTGTAACGAGGCCGGTCACACAAACAACATATCTGCCGCGTGCCGGTGTAACAGCCACACAAATGACAGCAGTGGGTTCGGCACAAAGGCTGGTTACACCAATACGTACAGGACCGGGTTCCGGTTCAATGGGTGCTGGTGCAACAGTTACGGGGCTCACAGCAGCGGGTGGCTTTGTGCGTGGCACGGCCGCACCCGTCAATCGCAATACATCATCGCCAGCTACTTCAGTCATTTCACCGGCAACCAGCACGACTTGGATGCAAACTAATACCGGTGGACAAGTGCAACTCATTAGAACCATACCACAGCCGACACAAAAACGTATAATCAGTGCACAGAGCATGAACACAACTAGTGGTGCATACAGCAACACTGGTATTAGCGGTGGACTCGGCACATCGGTTGGCGGCACAGTTCTTGCAACCACGCCACCAACAGTTGTACAAACGGCTGGAGGCGGCCAAACACAAACGCAGCAAGGTCAAGGTGGACAATGTAAGTCTAAAAATTCATAATTTTTTTTTATTTTAATAAATTTTATATATATTTTTCCTTAGCAATACAATCAGTGTCATCATCGGGAGTGACGCATAGTCAGCCACAGTCACAGCAACAGCAAACTTACGTGGCCACATTAGCTACTGTTTTACCACCACGTCAACATCAAGCCACATTAGTTTATTCATCGAATGTAGCGGCTACGTCACAACCGCTTACACAGCAAACGCAACAGTTTAATCCGACAATAGTAGCTGGCCAGCGACTTGCTGTTGCTACGCAGCTCTCTGGCGCTGGTACTTCGGTGGCAGGAACAACATCACGTCAAATACGCCCAATACCGATACCAAAATCTTTCTCCGCCGCCAAGTTGAACACGACCAGCATAAGTATACGTGCACCAAATATAACTTCAACAATTCAACCGGTCGGTAGTGGTGGTGTGGTTGGGAGCACTATTAATTCTGTGGTGGGATCAGGTAATACAACTGCTAACAATTCGCCACGCAATACGACTATGAGTGGCGTAACTACAGGTGTTGGCAACAACGTCATACCGACGTCAAATTTACCCACCACACGTATCATACAGCTGCAACAACAGCCCGGCAGTACTACACAACCTATTATTGGCTCAACGGGTCGCATTTCGGGTAATGTGATGTTCCAGCCCATCATTGTCAATACATCGGGCACTGGGAAACTCGGTAAGTGTCTTGTAAAATATACGCCAATTTGCTTGTAATTTCGTTAATTCAATGAAGTTTAAGAAAATTGTTAACTGTCACAGTTATTGATTTGTTTTGTTGACATGTAACGCGAAGCCTTTTGTAAAGGTAATTTACTGACAACTTATGTACATATACATATGTCGTATGACACATCGGGTGTGAGGATATGAGACTAGTATACATATGTATAACGAACATCACATGAAAGTAAAAGTATATCTAGACCTGTTCAGGAGCATCGTAGCTATAATACCCTTTACAAATAAAATATATTTTTGTAAAGATAAAAAAGTTTTCCATACAAAAGCTTTCTTTTAATCCACCAATTTGTATGACAGCTAAAGGCTATAGTGGTCCGATATGAACAATTTTTTAAGAGATTATATCTTTGCCTTGGTTAATAATCCATGCCGAATTTCGTGAAAATATATTTTGAAATAAAAAAGTTTTTTTACAAGGACTTGATTTTGAACGGTCAGTTTATATGGCAGCTATACGCTATTGTATTCCGTTCTAAAAAATTTCTTCGGAGATTGCATCCTTGCTTTAGGCAATTATCCATGTCGAATTTTGTAAAGATAACTCGTCAGATAAAAAAGTTTTCCATACAAAGACTTGATTTTCATAGGTGAGTTTGTATGACAGCTATATGTTATAGCGATCCGATATTTGCGATTTCAACGCATGAGCAGCTTCTTAGTGAGAAAGGAATATGTGCAAAATTTTCTTATCGATATCTCTGAAACTAAGATACCAATTCGCGTTTATACAGACAAGAAGTCATCGTTAAATCAGCTCGGTTCCTCACACTGATAAACAAACTTCGTGGCAAACTTAAAATACGCTGTTCAGGGTATAATGAAAAGTTCTCTTTACAATGTAGAATATACAAATGTCTGTTCGTATATACATATTACGCAGATAAGACAGCTCGGTCGCAATAATGAGGTGCGATCTACAAACGTTGGCCGATGTGGGATGTAGCACGATTGAGTGTACAAGTATGTTATATAGATAACTTCATTGAGTCAGCATTAAAAGTGTTATATTGTACGAGTATTTCCTACAAGTAGTGCTAATGTAATTTTTTCGCACTTTTATCGCAACAATTTCAATTTGTGTAAATATGTATATCGATAATTACAAAAACAAACAAGTGTTTATTATTGTATTTATGTAAGTTGAGCATAAATAGTAACAGAGCACTTTTATCATGCCATTTGTTATTAATGTTTTTCTAAATAGTATCTGGTCTACGACAACCGGTTTCGATGACCGCTAAACCCTCACTGACCATAACACCATTCGGTTTGGGTAAGTTACCCACTGCCGGCGGAGGCAATACTACGCAAATAGGCGTAAATTTACCGTCACAGCAGAACGTAACAACGAGCATACAATCAACGTTAGGCGGTAATAATAGCGGCGGCGGTAGTGGCGGTAACGGTTCACCGGCTTTATCGTCAACTACGCCCACATCAAGTGGCGGTGGTGTTACAAATCTGTCTACAGCACAACTCGTGAATGTTTCGCAAGCAGCAGCAGCAGCTAGCCAACTGTTAACCACACAGAATATTGTTTCATCTGGCGGCGGTGGTGGCACCACAGTTCTACCATTGGCCATTACGACACGCGGTAGCAATATACTAACCGGTACCATAACGCCACTAAAGAATGCTGGTGCCATAACAGTAGGAAAAGTGATGAGCGCTTCCAACGCAAGCAATTTGGATAACAACAGCGGCCAGCCAAGTGGCGGTAGCATAATAACCAGTAGCGCCGGACCACCAAGCGTGTACATACATCAAGCGAACACAGCTCAGCGCACGCATGGAGCAAGCGTCAGCGTAAGTGCCACAAACTTACATGCGGCATCGTCCACGTCAAGCAACAATACTACGGTGCTCACCGCAACCGGTGGTGGTGGTAGTGGCGGTGGTGTACCCACCTCAGCTGGTGCATTTTTGCCACCAGGTGGCACGATTTACTATGAATCTGTGCCGGCTAGTTCCGTACAAGTGTCCACTGGCGTGCTATCGCTCACCACTACCACGGCAACAAGCAGCACTTTGCCCATAACGCAAAATCAATTGGTGAATGCGGTGTCCGCCTCCAATTTGGCAATTTCATCATTGCCCTTCGCTGCAACTGCAGCTTCACATGCTGGTAACTCAACGGCCACATTTACTATGGTGGCATCCACCGGTGGGCGTTCCATCGGCCAACTACAAATACCGGTTTCCAGCGCGGCAGGCTCACAAATTCAGGCTGTACCGCTGCGTTTCAGCGCACAATTGCCTACAGCTCCACAAGGCGTGGTGGCCAATTCCAGTTCCTCCAATACAATATCAGCTGATTCGATCTCTGTTTCGCAAGCAACGCAACAATTATTGCAGCACGGTACTGTTACAGGTGGCCAACAGCTTATTATACCAGCTTCTGCTGCCTCATCCGGTCACCACGTTGGCAATAGCTCTACAACTGCTACACTAACTGGCGCGCAGGGTCAGCACGTAGTCATACCACTGCAAACGTCGATCAAAGTGACTGGTGGCGGTCCCGGCTCAACGGTAGTCTCTAATTTTCTACGAAAGCGTGATGCGGATGGCTCGCCCATACGCGCTGCAAAAAATCTGCAACCCACATTACTCGCCATGGGCAATCAGAGTAGCAATGTTGGCACTGCCACCATTTTATCAAATGTAACAGGCTCACCGGCCGCCTCTTCGGTGGGCAGCGCTTTCAGCATCACGTCTGTAGCATCATCATCCGCCACCTCCATGGCCTCGGCACAAACGACCACATCGTCCACACTCACAACGGAAGCCTTGGCGAAGAAGGATCGTGCGCAGGCATCGCTCTCCGGTAACGCCATTAGCGGTCAGCGTGTGACGCGTGGCGAGTCGCCGGCTTCATCGGATGGCTCGACAACAGTGTCGGCGAATTCATCACCGGGCGTAGAACAACAAATGCAAGATGGTAATATGATGATGATTAATCATATGCCACAAGCGCCCAACGAGTCCACACATTTTAATCCTATCAATGAGGTAAGTCTGCGAAATTTCATGCAATTTGCTAATATTTGTTATAATTTTACGAAATTATTGGAATAAATTCTTGCAGATGTACGCAAATCACCATGGCAATGTCAATGTACAACATAACGTGCTGATGAGCGGCATATCGGTCACGCCGAGCAGCTCACGCACTTCCTCGCTGGATCATCATCCGCAATTGCATGCACCAGTGGCAACAAGTACTGCGCGCCTCAATGGTGCAGCCGTTGAATGCTCCACACGCAAGCGAAATAGACGTTCAACGTAAGAATGCGAAGCACAACATAACAAATACAAGTAATAATTATTTTCTCTCTCATTCTCTCGTTCATCGTATAGCAATGACAGTCAACTTTCGAGTCATAGTCAAAGTTCACTTACTCTCCCACCACCAACAGCAACTGGGGTTGCCGCCAGCAATATGAGTAATAGTAATAATAGCGGCAACAATAGTCACTATGAGTTGTCTGCGGCAACTGGCAACAGCGGCATGCTATTAGCGCCAGTACACGGCTCAATGGCGCCCGGCGCTGCTGGCAGTACGGCCACACATCAACATGACGGCAATAGCGCTAATGCCAACGCCAGCAATGCCAATGTTGTGCATAATAGCAACAGCAATCATAAAAATAATAATGTGCCGCCCACCACAGGCAATAAGGAGAACGCCAAGCCAACAGAGTTTACATTACGACGACCGCGTAACTTTTCGCTGCTGCATGTAAGTTGTTGTAAAATTTTGCGATTATAACAAAATATTTAAATGTTTTTCGTGCTTGCTTTGCAGACTTATAAGCAAAACTGGAAGACGGCCAACAATCATTTTCAGCGCTACTCAGATGTTAAACCGCGCGAAGAACGCCGGCCCACCGTTATTGATTTGGCCAATCAGACGAATGTTATGGGCAAGCTGAATGGCTGGAAAATACATCATTTGAGCTCGCAAATGGAAGACTTGGTACGTGCAACAATGTTAACATAACGTTTTGTTTATAAAAGGGGTCTCAAAATGAAAAAAAGTATTTTTATCACCTTTATGAAATGAGCGTTAAGATACAAATGTGTTCGAAGTGAATATTTGTTGTGAACGTGCCTTAATTTTTTTCTGTTTAGTTGGCATAACAGCTGTCAAAACATATTTAATAACATTGCAGTCATTTAACAGACAACAATATTTTATTATTGTGGAAGACTTGTGAAATTTTGCTTCAAAGACACGAAAATTAGTTTTGTTTTTATTATTATTAATTTTTTTTATTATAATGTTTTATTTATAATTTTATTTTTTAATTTTTGTTTTATTATTTTATTTATTTATTTTACTTTTTATATTTTTTTTTATTTAATATTATTATTTTTTACTTATTTATGTCCTCCTCATCTTTTTCAGTGTGAGAACGAATCGAACGGACTTGATCAACTCAATAATATGTTGAAACAGATGGAAGCACACGAAAAAAATCCCGAAACCGAGCGTATCAACGAATTGCTGAAGGTAAAGTCTCACATTTATTTTAATTTGCTCCTAATATAAAGTATTTTTAATATATTTCATGAAACTGATTTCACTTCAACTCACTTTCTGCCACTTACAGGGCAACATACAGCGCAGCAAAATTATTGTAGACGGCATACATGAAGCACAAAGTCAGATGATGAAAATTTTCGAACACAAATCGCACATATCGGACATATTGCAACGTTGCGCATCCAAGCGTAATTTTAAGAAGCGTGAAAAATTTTAAATATTTGAAGCGGCATTAGCATTTGTAAAAACAAAAACTAAAGAACTTAAGGTTATTTAAACATAAATTTTAGAAATCTTAGAAATTTTAGTTTATAATGCAATACAATAATCATTAAGTTATATATAAAGCAACTACTATACGATTTTTATTTATGTACATATACATACATACAAGTGCATTATTTAAATATTTTTTTAATGAAAGATTGCAAAGCAAGCGTTTGTACTAGGGAAGCGTATTGTACATAAATATGTATGTAAGATATTCTGTCTGTGTGTTTAACATTTTGCAACCAACTTTCGTAAAAGAATAGAAATTATGCTATTTTGTATTATAACCTAAAACTATATGTACTCAAAAACGTCATGTTCCGTTAAACAATCTTAGCAATTGCACATAAAATCATTTAAGTTACTAAGTTTTTAATAAACCAACATTGTAAATTAGTCAATAAGCTTATCGCCTGTAATTAATTAATAATCCATAATCCTTGTGGGCCTATGAAAGCAATCTGAAAATAAAAACTTGCAGCTAATTGTAGATAACAAATAATATTTATATATATATGTACATACATACATATATGTCGTTTCAAAAACAAAAACAGGCCGCCATAAATTAAGTTGGAAAGTTTATAGAGTTAAATAAATGTTACCATTTTAAATAATTTAATTTTTGTTTTTACTTTTACTTTGAGGAAATTTTGTATGGCAGCTACATATATGCTACAGTGGTCCGATCGAAAAAATTTCTGAGAATATTGTAGCGCTGGCTTAGAAAATAATCTTTGTCGGATTTCATAAAGCTATCCTGTCAAATTAAAAAGTTTTGCATACAAGGACTTGGTTTTGAACGATCGCTTTGTATGACAGCTATATGCTACAGTGGTCCGATCTGAAAAAATTCTTAGAATATGGTAGCATTTTGCTAAAAAACAATCTGTGCAAAATTTCGTTAGTATATTTTCTTAAATAAAAAAAATTTTCATACAAAGATTTGGTTTTGCACGATTAGTTTGTATGGCAGCTATATGCTACAGTGGTCCGATCTAAAAAATTGTATGCGATATTGTTGCACTGCCTTAGAAAAATATGTGTGCTAAATTTCGTGAAGATATCTTGTCAAATAAAAAAGTTTTCCATACAAGGACTTGGTTTTGAATGAGCACTTTGTATGACAGCTATAGGCTACAGTGGACCGATCTAAAAAATCTTTAAATATTATAGTGTTAGCTTAGAAAATATGCTGTACTAAATTTCGTGAAGATATCTCGTCAAATAAAAAAGTTTTCAATGTAAGGACTTGGTTTTGAACTATCCCTTTGTATGGCAGCTATATGTTGTAGTGATCAGATGTCGACGGCTTCGACAAATATTTAAGTTCTTGGGCAGAAAACGTTGTGTACAAAATTTCAGCTCGATATCTCATACACTGAAGGTACTATTCATATACATATACGGGCAGAATCGACTCAACCCAACACACTGATGATAACTATACCATATATACATATAAATAGGTACTTCATCGGCTCTCAAACACTTCCTTTTGTATTTGGCAAACTTCGTTGCAAACTTATACCCAGTTCAGGGTATAAAAATTGCCCAACTAGTGGTAATTTATTGCTCAAAATTAATTTCCCCCCCAGCCGGTGTTGCATTTAGATTTATAACCAACCAACCACACTACACCACGTGGTGAATATTTTTTCATTCACATTTTGCATGCCTCTAGCTTGCTTTCCGGTTACTAAATCTTTTCACTAAGCAGCTATTGGACGGCACGCATGCAGTTTCACCGACAAAATGCGTGAAGGGCGACTAAAATTTAATTAAGCAGTAAAAACCGTACTATAGTACGCCTGGCATACTCTATATTGTTAAAATTAAATATATTGCGTGAATTTACTTAAATTGCCGCGGCTTTAAAGGTAAGCTAAAGTGTACAATTATCCGTTGCTTAAGAGACAGAATTAGTGGCTGATAAATTAATTAAGAAGAAGACTAAAGAAGTAAAGAAATTAATTAAGACTGAGTGACCGTTTGCTGCATATTATGGCAATTAGTAAGCGCGCTACGAGTATATTAATTAAAGATATTGAGAAAAAATAAAAAATATTGGCAAGCGGCAATTAGTGAGCAATTTAGGCGTGACACTAGCGTCTCATTAGTTTTGCACTAACCTCACATTTTCTACATGTTTAGAGGGTTGTTCGGCAGTCATTAGGTAGCGGGCAGACAACAAAGCGTGTCGAGCTGCTAAGGTAGCAAATATTAAGTTCTAATTTGTTAGTGAGGTGTCTTAATTATTTAGAGAAAAACAATAATTAATTTGATGATAATTTCATACCCAAAACTGAGCTAAAATGCTGAATTTTCTTACACATGCACTACCATCTGAAATATTAATTAACACAATTTGCTTATTTTTCCATATTTTCTGAGCGGATAATATAATAATAAATGATTTTATTTACAGATGCTGAATAAGGCAGCAATTTAATACCGGCGCGGGCTGCTGATTGAAGGTAAACTTACTTTTGTAACAAGATATATATATATTTATAAATATATATATAATTTTTTATATATTTTTTTTCAATTTTCAAATCGTGTTTCATATACAAAAACTGTAGTGATGACATTTTCATACCCAAAACTGAGCTAAAATGCTGAATTTTCATACACATGCACTACCATCTGAACAGTTTTTCATATGAAACACTAGCGAAAATATTATTTATTTAATTAAAAATATGCAAAAAATATTAATTTAATTTTTTTTTACATTTTCCAGGCAAAATTGCATACAGCTTGTTGCGGAAAACCATACTTTAACTCTATATTCCATTCGAATAGCACTGCAACTCATTTATGAAGTGAGCGTGCAACAACTCCACACAAGGAGGACGCCAACAAAATGCTGCTCTTATGTCTGAAATCCAAAGTATTGATATTTTGCTTGTATTTTATAAGCTAGTTTTAGAGAAAATGGTATTGTTCGTAAATGTTAAATGTTTAAATTTTAGGTAACTTGAATTTAAACCAAAAACAACGGCAAAAAGCCGTTGTCAAGTTGTGAAAAACTTGGAAATGATTTGAGAAAGACTGAAAAATGTATGTGCATTTGCACTATGAATATTTAAAAAAATGGACTGAAATGTATAATTGATAAGGTGTTAATAACACGCAGACATAAAATAATGAAAAATTAATAAAAAGCTATGAAAAATGCAATGAGAAAATGATAAATTGAAAGAACACTAAAGAACTGAGTTTTAATTTTGTATGACAGCTATATGCTATAGACGTCCGATCTGAACGATTTCTTCGGAGATTATAAAGTTGCCTTGGATAATAATCCACGTCGAATTTGGTGAAGATATCTTGTCAAATAAAAAAGTTTTTCATACAAGGACATGAGTTAGAACGATCAGTTTGTTTAGTAGCTATATGCTATAGTTGTCGGATCTAAATAATTTCTTCAGAGATTATAACATTACCTGAGATAATAATCCGTGCCAAATTTCGTGTAGATATCTCATAAAATAAAAAAGTTTTCCATACTAGAACTTCATTCCGATTGCTGAAATTGTATGACAGCTATATGCTATAGTCGTCCGATCTGCACAATTTCTACGGGGCTTAAACCGTTGCCTTGAACAGGAGTCTTTGTCAAGTTTCGTGCAGATGTCTCGCCAAAAAAAAAAATTTTCCATACAAAGACTAGATTCCCGTCGCACAAATTGCATGACAACTATATGCTAAAGTGCATTGATGACAACAAAATCAAATCACATCACGGCGCGGCGCGACAGTCGCCCAAGTAGTGGTCAGGCATAGTGCCTGCTTTGCTTTTATAGAGCCAGCTGGCAGCCAGCTTCCCGCGAAGTCACTTCATGACATTAAAATCACAGCACATCGCGGCGCGAGAGTCGCTTAAGCACTGGCCAGGCACGCTGCTTGCTTTGCTTATATAGAGCCAGCAGGCAGCCAGCTTCCCGCGAAGTCACTTCATGACATTAAAATCACATCACATCGCGGCGCGAGAGTCGCTTAAGCACTGGCCAGGCACGCCGCCTGCTTTGCTTATATAGAGCCAGCAGGCAGCCAGCTTCCCGTGAAGTCACTTCGTGACATTCAAATCACAGCACATCGCGGTGCGAGAGTCGCTTAAGGACTGGCCAGGCACAGTGCTTGCTTTGCTTATATAGAGCCAGCAGGCAGCCAGCTTCCCGTGAAGTCACTTCGTGACATTCAAATCACAGCACATCGCGGCGCGAAAGTCGCCTAAGTACTGGCCCGGCACGCTGCCTGCTTTGCTTATATAGAGTCAGCTTCCCACGAATTCACCCCGTGACATTCAAATCACAGCACATCGCGGCGCGAGAGTCGCTTAAGCACTGGCCAGGCACAGTGCCTGCTTTGCTTATATAGAGCCAGCAGGCAGCCAGCTTCCCGCGAAATCACATCACATCGCGGCGCGAAAGTCGCCTAAGCACTGACCAGGCACAGTGCCTGCTTCAGCTTCTCCTGAAGTCGCTTTATGACAACAATGCTATAGTGCTCCGATCTAATTTTTGCAGATATTGTAGCGTTGGCTTAGATAATTATTTGTGTCAAATTTTTGAAGACATCTCTTCAAATAAAAAACTTTTCCATACAAGGGCTTGAGTTTCATCGGTCATTTTGTATGGCAGCTATATGTTATAGATGTCCGATCTGAACAATTTCTCCGCAGATTTTAGCGCTGCTTCAGATAATTTGTCATACCAAATTTCGTGACGATAACTCGTCCAATTAAAAAGTTTTCCATACACGATCCTGATTTTGATCGAACTTTTTGTATAGCAGCTATATGCTAAAGTGGTCCGGAATCGACGATTCAGACGAAGGAGCAGCTTCTTGGAAAGAAAAGCATGTGTGCCAAATTTCAGAACGATATCTCTGAAGCTGAGGGTCTAGTGCGCGTGTATACTGACGGACGGAAGGCCTCCCTAAAGGGTGAGTATTTCATTGAATAAATTTGTTATTGTTGTTTTCTTTTTTAATTTACTATAACTATTGTAATTTTAAATATATTTAATGATATATGCAAATGTTAAAACCACTACTAATAAATATTGCTAAGAATAAAAACTGAACCTTAATTTCAAACAGTTTTTGCATGAGTATTAGATCCGCAGATAAAGCAACAACTTTTCTTTACAATACTATTGCAATAGGCTTGCATAACTATAAACACTTTCCGCTACAAGAAAATCGTTAAAAATAATGAAAAATAAATACCTTTTACGAAAATAATACTAAAAAACTTAATAGAAGCATGAAGCTGCACGCACTGCCTCCATAACCCAAGTACGTCACTTTAAATCCGTCTGCGCCAGCGTTCGCCATGAAATCCGCGCTGCTGCGCAAGCTACTGCCAGCCGCCGTATCGGCACGCGGTTTCTTAAAGCTCTCGTAGTACCAATCCATGCCGTCCTTACGTTCCGTACGCTCTAACTGCTGGTAAGCGGTGGCCGCAGTATCTACTGATTCCGCATCCAACGGTTCGGCACCGTTATAGTCGCCTTTATGTGCAGCTGTTAGTAGTTGCTGTTGCAGCAGATCCTGCTGATCGCCAAATGCGCTTGGATCGAGGTATGTGTTGCTGCTGTGCGCGTGTGGCGTTGTGCGATGGTACTCCTCCGCCGTGGGTAGATACTGATTTAGCGTTTGTGGTGTTTGTACTTTGGTGATTATGGAGCGACCACCAGTTGGACGTGGTTGACGTGGCGAAGCATTGGCGGCAGTTAGTGGGGTGGTGGGCGGCTCGGCGCTTACAAGGCTGCCACTACCGCTACCGGCTTCATCATTGTAACTGTTGGTTGGTGTGTCCTGCGTTGTTGTAGTTGTCGTTTTCATTACCCAAGAATGACGTTTAATCTGCTCGACATGCTCTTCCGGCGGAGGTATTAACAATATGGTCTCCGCTGTCGTAGTTTGTAGAAGCGGGGGCGGCTTGAGCATACTCACCGATTGTGCCTCCAAGTCGTCATAGAACTCGCCGGTGTCAAAAGTGTCACTATCGCCCACATTGTATGTAGACGTGTGGCTGGCAGTGGTTGTATACGTTGTAGTAGTAGTTGTTGTTGTTGTTGTTATGGTCGTTGGTGTTGTTGTCGTGTGAAAAGGTGTCGGTGTTGTGGCTATGGTCGCTGTAGTGCGTGGTAGATAGCGTGTGCTGCTGGTTGTAGTTGTTGTTGGGTCCATTATAGTTATGGGGGTTGTTGGTGTAGTTGTTGCCACATATGGTGGCGTTATGCGGCGTGCTGGCGTTGTATGTTCTGTTGGATTC
This sequence comes from Bactrocera dorsalis, assembly GCF_023373825.1. NCBI lineage: Eukaryota > Metazoa > Arthropoda > Insecta > Diptera > Tephritidae > Bactrocera > Bactrocera dorsalis. The sequence goes on along the minus strand of NC_064307.1, from coordinate 68,509,665 downwards.
TCGGTTACATAGTAAGTTTGCGACTCAAACTCTTCACTGGCGGACTCTGCAGTTGTTAACGCCGTGGTGGGCAAGGGCGTAGTTATGGGTCTTAAATTGTACAACCTGTTGGCTTGTCTAGGATTATTAGACTCATGTACGGGTATCATTGGTATGTAATCACGTTCCGTGTACTTCGTTGCATATTTTGTAGGCGTTGGTATGGGTTCCACTACGCCACGTCGCTTTGACGGATCGTGCACGGGCATAAAACCACCCACATGCTCCGGCATTATTGGACGAAAGCCACCACGCTCTACACTCGTTGGCTCACGGAAGGCGGTTTTAAACACGCTAATTGGTGTTTCACTGCTTGTCGTCTCATCGGAGCTGGAGTCTGCGCTGGCGGCTAACGTGGTAGTTTGCCGATTTCTGGCCGACACGTCGGGATATTGCGTATCCGGTGGATTGAGATACTTCTCGAATTCGGCGCTGTTCGGTTGATACATGCGCACTTTACCGTGCGGCGTATGCATGCGATGTGTGGCCGATAATGGCGCCAAACCGCTTTCCGTGGAGCTCGCTGTGGTTTGCATAGACGACGCCGTGCTACCCTTCTCACCACGGTCTTTGCGTCCACGCTGGCCAGCGCCAAAGAAGCGTCCCAAACTAAGCGACGGTATGGGATAGCCAAAGAATGTGAAGGGTGAACTGGCTGGCGCGCCCGCTGGTTGTGGCTGTCTTTTAAAGTAGTTCGTATTCAGTATGGTGTTGTTCAGATCAATGTTGGCGCTAATTGGCGGTTTCTTCTGTGTGCTTAGCACTGAATTACTCGCTGTATGTGTGTGCGATATCGGCGCATCTGTGCTAACATATGAGTTCGTCTCGTTCGATGGTGTATAGTCGACATACTGATCGTAAAAGTATTCACTTTCGCCAGCCAAGGGTCGCTCGCCGGGTGATATGTCATACACCTCACATTCGTCGCTGAACTCCTCCTGCAAATCGCGTTGGAAAATATCACCGTGTTCATTGAGCAGCGGCAAATGATTGGTATTATCGCTGCTGAAGCTGCTATCGCTTGCCGAGCCAACGCGTTGATTGGTGTCTTCGAAACCGGCACAGAGACTGCGATCCATGCGTGAGGCGCGCAGCAGTCGTCCATCTTGACATTTCGGACCGGGATATGGGAAGTTCGTCTCCTGTAGCCACACAGAGAGCCACTGCATTTCACAGGAACAATTTATGGGATTGCCTGAAATGTGGTAAGATGAATTAAATTTTCGTAAAATATAGATAAATCCAAGTACACATACCATCCACATCCAGAATGGCAATATTGCCGCGTAAATTTCGGAAAGTGCGCTCTTTGATGGTGCGCAGTTGGTTGTTGCGCATTGAGAGCACACGCAAGCGCGGCATGGTTTCGAATGGTCCACCCTAAATGGGGAAAAAGTAAATTATTTAGATTTTGAAGTAAAAGAGTTCTGCTCCATCCTTTTAGTACTGAATCATACCTACAGAATTCGGCTATTTTGTACTCACTTGTATCTTGCAAATGCGATTGTTGTCCATCTTCAGTTCGACTAACCAGTTTAACGACTTCAGTGGCATCGTATTGACCATGCGTACACCGTTGGTAGACAGATCTAAGACCTCTAGGTTGCGCATGGCACGCAGTCCAATATTTTCCATGTTGTGAAAGTTATTGTTGGACAAGTTCAAGAAGACCATCGAGGGCGAGTTAAAGAAACTGTCTGGTGATATGTAACGCAATGTATTGTATTGGAAATGTGAGGCCAGCAAATTCGGCAGATCTTCGAAGACGTGATCCTTCAATTCCACCAGTTTGTTGTCTGCCAAAACGAATTCTTGTAGATCTGGCAAGTGTTTCAAAGCACCCGGCTCTACCGAGCTGATTTCATTGCTGGACAAGTCCAAATACTGTAGTTTTGGCAAATTGCGAAAAGTGCCATGTTTCAGCTCGACAATGAGGTTATTGGCCAGACGTATTTCGACGACATTGCGCCATGAGGACACTACATCTGCATGCACGCGTGTAATCTGGTTATAACTCAGGTCTATGTCATGCAAGTTAACGAGACTGGATAGACTAACCGACATATCGGACAAAGCATTGCTCGACAAATCGAGGTACTCTAGCGAGCGTTGAGCCTCAAATGCGGAGGGCGCTATAGTGCGTATTATGTTGCGAGACAAATCGAGTTGCTCCAAGCGTGAATTGTTTGAAAATAAATTGTCGGTAACGCTTTCCAACTTGTTGCCTTGCAAGTTAAGATTACGCAACTCGGCAAGCGGTAAAAATGTGCGCTCATCCAGGTGTGACAAGCCGTTGTCTTGTAGGTGTAAAAGTTCCAAGCGTGTAGCACCTATGAAAGCGGTGTCGTCCAAAGAGCGCAGCCGATTATTAGCCAAGCTGAGCACGCGCAGTTGTGGCATGCTCTGGAAACTGTACTTCGGTAACTGTTCCAAGCGATTCACGCTTAGATCCAGCATACGTAAGTTAGGCAAACTCAGTGATTTGCCGATGGAGAAGGGTAGTGTGGCAATGGCATTACCGCGCATGGAGACGCGCTCGACTATCTTTGGCAGTCCCGGTATGATATCTGACAGCAGGTTATAGCTTGCATCCACCTCGAAGAGACGATTCAAATTACGTAGTGTTGAGGGATGTATGCTGGATAGTTCATTATAGGAAATATTTAAGGTTTCCAGCATAGGATTGTGTATGAAGGTTTTAGCATCCAACTTTACCAAACCATTCTCGCTTAGATCGAGTCGTCGCAAGGATGGCAAGCCGGCTAAGAGATGTGAATCGACCGTGCGAAAGTTGTTTGCCGCCAAATCCAGACCCTTCAGACCGGGTAAGTTCCAAAAAGGCATTGGCAGTTCGTTGGTTAAGCTGTTGTTGCGCATGCGTAGCTCGCGCAAAGCTGGCATTGCCATTAGTGCGTCATGTTCGAGTGTGCGCAGCAGATTGTTGTTCAAATGAAGTTGCTCGAGTGTGCCGTGACCACGTAAGGCGCCAAATGGTATATCAGTGAGATAGTTGTTGCTCATGTCGAGAAATTTGAGTGAGGGCAGTGCGTCGAGCAAGGAACGCAGCTCACCAACTTGCTCGATTTCGTTGTTGTACGCGTAAATCGTCTCTACACCGCTGCCGGAAGCCTGCAGAAATGACTCGGGATGTATGCGCCGTATGTGATTATTATGCAGATAGATTGTCTTAAGCATAGGTGTGCGTAGGAAGGCGCCATATTCGATCTCGGTGATGCGGTTGTCATTCAAATGCAACTCTGTCAGGTGTGGCAGATCTACGAACGAACCGTCCTCCACAATATTAATAATATTATGATCCAAACGTAATTTCTTCAAATTTTCCAAATCCTTGACAATTCTGCCCACCATGCCCACATCGCTAATTTCGTTGTAGGACATCTTTAGACTCACCAGGTTCGGCAAACGGCTAAGCGCGCGCAAATGCAACCAGTTGAGTGCGTTGCGACTAAGATCGATATTTTTAAGCGAGATCAAGCCGTTGAACGTGCCCGTCTCGAGACGTATCAAATGCGGCCCACCATTTATATGCACATTTTGTAGCTTCGGCAAATGGCGAAACCAATGCGACTGTAATTCGGTCAGCGACTTACTCTGCACGCTCAAATAGGTGAGACTAAGTAGACCGGAGAAGTCTGGCAAGTGTTTTAGTTCATCGGATTGTATGGTGATGGCGATCATATTGATCATGCCATTCAAGCTCTCTACCGGTATGCTGCGCAGTTGTGGCTCCACAATGTACACTTCCACCAAATGGTTTTCCATCTCATTCAGCCAACCGTTAGAGACGCGTTCAATGCTGTTATAGCGCAGCATTAGACGCACTATCTGTAAGGTGCCGAAAAAGCGGCCGGGTAGTGCGGGCAGTTGGTTATTTTCCAGCACCAGCTCATCGATAGGACTCTTAATGTTGCGTTCCACCGCCTTAATGCCGTCCATTATTTGCGGCAAATTGCTGTGTGAGCACCTGTAGCATTTCAAGAAAGTTAGTATGTAAATTGGCACAAATTTTTAATGAATTTCTCTTTGCGTTTTACCATATTTGTATTTCTTTGCCGCGCAGCGAACAACGGCATGGCAGTATGGCCTCGGAGGGCGGACAACCTTCGGCCTGCACGCTCTCCAACATCACTGCGGCCATGATCAGCCATAATAACAGCATGTGTTGCAGCAAGGCGACTAGTTTGAAGCTAAAATTTTGATATATTGTATAATTATAGTTAAGATGTTTTGTTTGCGGCGGTGCAACAACGACCCACGGTATTCGGATGCTACGTCTGCGCTTCATGGCGTTGGAGTTGCAGCTTAACAGTTCAATTGGTCACATGCTGCAGTTCAAAAAACAGAAAACATGGTTATTGGAAGTAATTACTAAGTGTTTAATATTATGAGGTTTCGTCACTAGTTTTAGCCTGTTTCCTGCTGTAGAATGAATCATAAGAGATGCTCAGTAAGGCTAGGCTCTCGCAAATTGTAGGGGTTCTAACCGGCCATTGATATATTGGCGTACATGCTGTTGAGAATTTTACCGGACGCCAGCTGCAAAAGCTCTATTGAAGAAGACGAGCATTTCCTCTCAGCACTTTCCCCTTGATTGTCCCGACTTTGCAAGATCAGGGCTTAAGCACTTGAGAGCTCAAACTGTCAGACGTCCCACCGAACTGATGGGAATAGAAACAGCAAAGTAAACGCTTTGCTGCCTGATAAGTTGGAATTATAAATTCACAAACGACTGCATATAGCAGTCCAAATTAGATCACTGGATCAGCCATCATATGTACCTAATCTAGCAGGGTATATTAAATTTTCCACGAAGTTCACAGAAACAAAGTTCGAAAACCTTAAAAAATGTATATATAAATTATCAGCATGAAGAGCTGAGTCGATATAGCTCTAACCGTCGGTCTACATATACACGAATTGGTCCCTGAGTTTTTGAGAAATTAATCGAATTTTTTCACAAAGAAACTGCTCATTCGACGTAAATTTCGATTTCGGAGCACTATACCATTTAGCTGCAATACAAACTGTACGAGCAGAACCAAGTCCGCTTACGCGGTTATAGCCAAGTTTACAGCAGCACGACAGTCGTTCTTCCTTTTCAGGCCAATTGATGATTCCAAGTCTAGCTGGGTACTTCTCCACCTGGAGGTGTTCCTTTTCCTCCGCTTCCCACGGCGGATACTGCGTGGAATACTCCCAGACCTGGAGTGTTTTCATCCATTCGGACGATATGAGCTAGCCACCGACTATTTGTTTGATGACCGGAGATATTTTGTCTTGCAATCGTTCATTACCAGACCCAATAGCGTCACTTCATTATCCAGTCTCTAGGAAGAAGAACTGGGAGGATAGAGCCATGAATAGAAGTTGACGCAAGTGAGGAAAGTTCTCTGAGCGCCGAAGTGGCCAGAACCGATTCTTTTACATATAGCTCAGCAGCTCACGACTTCCAGTCTTAGTCAAAGTATCCTGTAGTTAGCCAAAAATCATCTGTTTGAAGGCGAGCTAAAGTAAGAAGGTGAAATATCCCTCCCCAGGTTTATGGGCTGATTTTGAGACCCGCCACGTAAAAAACCCCAAAAGGAGGAAAACAAGCCCTTGTATGAAAAATTTTTTATTTGATGAGATATCTTGAGAAAATTCGGCATGGAATATTCCCGAAAGCAAGGTTATAATCTTCGAATTGAATTGTTCAGATCGGAGATGGGAAAATTATTACGGTTTATTTGACCTAAAAGCTTGGAGAAACAAGTAAAAAAGAAAGGTTTTGTCAAATAATAAAAAGCCGAGCTTCCTTAACCTGGCATATAAAGGTTCGTGTCGAATAAAACTAAAAATAAAGTATGGAAATAAATATTTATTGTATGTAAGTATGCAAAGGTATTTACATACATACATATATGTATATATGTTTATACTTAGTAAACTGCTCAGTAAACACAGGAAAAACGGTTTTATGAAACAATTAAAGCAATTAATTGGCATAATTTATTTGCTTTTTACATAAAAATTAAGTTTTGTAGAAAATGATAGAGAGTGGTGAAATGGCAAATGGCAGCTGCTGTTTGGTGAAAGACGAAGAAAGTAATGGCAGGCAAACTGATAAAAATCTTTATAGTTATGTGGAGCTTGAGTGTTCCGAATTTTTGCAGAAATCGTGGGCATACCAACAAATATATACGGTTTTTTTTATTGTGTTTCAGCTATCAGATACATTTTTATTACGGAACTGCTTGTTGGCCTGCTAAAGCGCATTGACGTTGCTGTTGTGGTTAAACACCACATCAATAAGTTACATTTGTTGCGCTATACAAATAGACAACGGATAAGCATCTTTTTAGAAAAAAAAAACTATAATTTCTGATATTAAATACAGGGTTACACATTTGGCGACAATAAAATTCTTTGAGCGTGAAAGTCAACATGCGAAGGAAAAAAAATATGCTATTTGAAGGCCGAACAAAAGAAAGAAGCAGGCTGAATAAAAAGATCAAGGAACGCACTTAGACTTACCGATCTAAGCAACCCTTGCCCGAATAATATCGGATCAATTCCGGTAAAGTAGAACCGTCTGTAGTTAATCCCCGACGAACAGTATCAGCAATACGAATGTATTTCGGCTTGAAATATATTTTCATACAAAAAGTTACTCTACTTTTCGTATTGGCAATTTTGAAATGATCTAACCTCAAAAAGCTGAAGTTAAACTTAAATTAAGTTTATATTTATTTGTGGAAATATTTATAGATATGATGAATGGAATCGAAATTATGGTATATTCACTTGTGAATTTCAACAAAAATCGAAATGGATTCGGAATCATACCGTAAATTTCAAGAAAATTGCTACTTTGGTCCTGAAAACTGGGCAAAACAGGATAATATGTTTTTTGACAAAGATAAGTTAATGACTTATGAGGTTATGTTCACTTGTGAAGTTCCAAAAAACGAAATTAGCGATCGATTTTTTCGCTAAAAATTTTTTTTTTTTTGGGTGTCTGTCATTTTGTCAAAAATTAACTAGTCTTTGACTAGTTCTTCGATGGACTTGAAATTTTCACACGAACTTCTTAGAAATATTTGTTGGAGAGTAATCGAAGGATTTTTGAGAATGATAATTTTGATTTGACAATGAGGTAACTTTCTCCTAAACGGTTATACCGATGGACTTTAAATTAATAGACAAGCTTCTTAGAGTCATTTGTTAGGTAATAAGCATAGGCTAATATTTTGATCATAATTTCGATTTTTCCTCAAAAAAATTAATTTTTGGCGAATCTGTCATTTTATAAAAAATCAAGTTTTTTTTTACAAAAAACGCTTTTTTTTGGCGAATCTGTCATTTTGTCAAAAATCAAGTTTTCAACTCGTCCTTCAAACTTGAAAGTTCTCAACCAACTTAAAACTAACGATTTAACTCAAATCTATAACTGTGTTTAATATTTTTATTTCAAAGCAATTGTGTAACCCTTTAAAGCTGCGGAGAAACTTGGTTGCAGAAGAAATTGCGCGCAAATGACAACAAAATAATTTCAAGGTTCGTTAGATGTAATCGTTGTCGTACATAGTGCAAGTCCTACTATATATTAATGAATGCACATGTGTGTGTATGCACCACACATACATATATCTGTAGCGTTTTCCTCCAAACGCGCTCTTGCACTAAAGCAGGTGTTTGTCGGTGGCGAGGGTTGTGTTGCTTGCGCCGATCGCGCCATAAAGTACGCGCATACGCACACTCACATATGTACGTATGTATGCGTATATATCACCCACAAGCGTCACTAAAAGCATAACAATTATGCATGTTTAGGTACACACTGTCATGCATATATACATACAGACATATGCTTAAACTCACATTACAAGCACTTATGGCTTGGATGGAAGCGTTAAAAAAATTATTACAAAATCTTGGAAAACTAAAACGGTTAACAGTTTCGTTGCACGCCTTGTTGTTGGTGTTTTTTATGGTGTGTTGTTGTTGTTTGTGTATTTTTCTGCTTTTAATGCCGATTATTGCGCAGGCGTACCTTGTTGCCTTGTAGTTTTTACTGTTGTTGCAAACTGTTTTTTTGTTTCGATATTTTTGTGTGTTATTTTCCAGCTCTTTCACAATCAGTTAAGCTTCCTCTGTTGGCAATATGTTTGTACTAGATGAAAACGTTATAAGCGATTTGAACGCATTTTTTGCTTGCAGAATTTGAAAGTGTGTATGTGTTGAAGTATGTTGGTATGTGGTAGTACATTGATATACAATTGTTTCGCAAGTATGTAAATGCAGGTACATACATACATACATATGTACATACTATATGGTATTTGTTCGAAAGTCAGTCGATGTAAGCACTTAGATAAGTTTCAGCTAATATATCTGGATACAAATCAATAATGATTGAAGAATGAGGTCAATGGTTGTAAGAAATAACCACCCACTTAAACATACTTATCATATTAGAAACTATTATATGCAAAAGTATGAAAAAACATTAGCTTCGGCTGCACCGCAACTATAATATCCTTCACAGGTGCATGTATTTTGTTTTTGATCGATGAAATTGTATGGCAGCTTTTTGTTTTAGGGGTCCGATCTAAACAATATCTGCGGAGTTTGTAGTCTTGCCTTAGACAGCATACGGCGTGGAATTTCGTGAAAATATCTCGTTATATAAAAAAGTTTTCCATACAAGAACTTGATTTTGGTCGTTCAGTTTGTATGGCAGCTATATGATATAGTGGCCCGATCAGAAAATTTTTTTCAGAGATTACACCGTTACTTTAGGCAATAACCTGTGCCGAATTTCGTGAAGATATCTCGTCATATAAAAAAGTTTTCCATACAAGAACCTGATCTTGGCCGTTCAGTTTGTATGACAGCTGTAAGCTATAATGCTCTTATATAGTTGATTCCAACAAATGAGCAAAATTTTTTTCAGAGATTACACCGTTACTTTAGGCTATAAACTGTGTCGAATTTCGTGAAGATATCTTGTCAAATAAGGCAGTTTTCCATATAAGAACCATTACAGATCAGTTTTTACTATCCCTGCTTCTAGCTATTTGGCTCAGCTTCTATTAAGTTATTATTGTTGTCATTTATGTATTTTCAAAAATGTATTATAATTTTTTAATTTTATCAAAATTTTATCACTATTGCACTTAGTATCCTTTTTAAGAATATCGGCTAACCTCAAAATTAGCACCTACAGCATATTTTTCATTTTTGTTATACTTATATAACAAATTTATAAGTGCCAAAACTTACTTTTCTGCAACACTGGCAAATTACAAAAAGTTTCACAGAAACACAAAAATCGTGGTATACTTTCGATCCTTCGCTGGTTATGATTTACAGCTTTTATAAAATTTTTATATTTTTATTAAATTTAAAAACAAAAATTTTTTAATTTGTAATTTTTTTTAATTGTAAATTATTTTTTTTTATATTTTAATAATATAAAACTTTTTTTTTCAAAAAAATATTTAAAAAAAATTTTCCAAAAAATTTGAAAAAAATTTAGTTTTCAAAAAACTATATTAGCACAAATCTTATAAGTATTCACAAATCCAAAAATCTGTTTTTGAAACACTTTCTATAGTCAACACTTTCCCGCTAAGACATTTGCCATTATAGGCCCAGTTTTCCTTAGCGAAACTAACGCGGAACTCGATTTAGGTCACAACGGCGTGAACAACAAAAATTTTAATAATTATGTTGTTGCATAAATTTTACAGCTCATAAATTTTTTCTTTCACTTTCAGCATTTTACTTGAGCTAACTGCAAGACACTTATTTTCAAATATATATTTGGCTGTATAAAACCGTTTCTTCACTTAATTTCAATTACTTTTCCATTGCATAATCCACATATCCTTTTTGCATTTGTGTATAACTGTTTTGTAGTATCCAAGTCACCAAATGCTTATTAGTTTCTAGTTTAGTTTTTAGACTATTTAGAAAATTCCAACTGCAAGGTTTGAGCTGCGCGCACTGACTGTTCCATGGATTCGAAATTCTTCGCAGTTATTGCCTAAGAAAATGAGTGTTGATAGCTTCTGCGTTAGTTACCACTTTTTACGGTTCGTTTTGTTTCCATTATTACAAGAATACATGTGTCTTCATATGGTTTTTAGTGCAGCTCTGCTTCCCGCTTTTACGAAATCTGCCAACAAAATGAGCCACAAATGAGCCAGTCTGCAAGCGGTCTACAATGTTGTGTGCGATATGGACACACTTGAGTGCTTAACACTCAAAATGCCAGCAAGTTGAGTGTAGGCGCAGTAGGAGTAGTGTTATTGTAGACACTGCAACCTCGAGCTTTTCCAAAATTGCGGCAATTTTCAAAAATTCGCTTCTAAAAAAAAAATGTTGTTAAATGCCTTCCAAAATAAGTTGGCGCACCAGCAGCGGGCGGTCTCGTGCTTACAATATTATGTGCGATTAGTGTGTGCGCATGCGTGTGGTGGCTGTAATGGGCGCCACGGTTGTGGGCCATCTGCACGCGCTTTCAAGTATGACGACCTAAACTATGAATTTGACACTAGAAACTTTGTGAATTGTGGTAGAGCAGTACTTGGAAATTAACCGATATCATGATACACTTATGCAAAATATGTATGTATGTAGCTCGTCAATTGAAAAGTCAGGGCCTACCATAATACCATACATAGTTTTTGGCAAAATTCTTGCAACTTTTCGATATCATTTTTGGAGTACGAAATCTGTTTACCTCTTCATTCGACAGAAATTTCTTTCCAGTGAACATTCTTTTGAGATCTGAGAACATGAAATAGTCGCTGGAGGCCAGATCTGGTGAATACGGCGGATGCGGAAGCAATTCGAGGCACAATTCATGGATCTTTGCCATGTTTTTGCTGTTGTAACGGGTACTTTATGCCGTTAGCATATTAAGGCTTAAATAAATTGTCATCGATGCCATTCAACGTTAGGCCCAGGAAATTCTCTCGGCAACTCGAGCTCTTCGTCTGCAATGGGCGGTACTTTGACTCCAAGAATGGCGGTCAGTGCGTGTCTGAAGTTTGTTGCATCCGAAGTCTGGTCGGCGTATTGTTTTATATCGTCGACGTAGTTGAGGAAGGACTTTTTGATGCTCCTTGCAGGCGGTTCCGCTCTAAGCAGGTGACTGGAGGGATGATTTCTAAGGAAGTTAGTATAAGACAATTCGATAACACGAGTCCTATCCTTCAAATAAGAAGATAAGATATCCAGAAAGCTTTACAATCTCTTATTAAAACCTCAATCGGTAAGATTATTCGTCAGAACTCGTATGTGTATATATTTTTGCATTACTGAATTTACGATTTGCTTGCAAATTCAGCTACTTACAATTTCCCAATAGCAACAACAAGGCAGCAGCTAGTATTTATTATAATCATTACTTCACGCACTCACTATAAAAGTCTTTGGTCCCAAGGCGGTACCTTCGAATTACTTAAATTTTAATGCGTACGACTTTCAAAGTCAGCGCCCGTGCTCTCAGCCATGAAAACTAAGCATTTCCAAAAGAAAAGAAAAGTTTACACTTCCAACACTGTTTGCGAGTATTTGTTGTGATTACGTCTAGACGCATAGCTTGGTATGTTGTACACACATACATACATACATACAGTTACATATGCATTTAAATTTATGTACATATGTATGTATTTAACTCAATGTTTATGGTAGTTACGTTTATGTGCCGATTTTTGTTGTTGTCGATCAGATTGTGCAAAAAATTTCACTCTCATCCGCTTGGAAATTAAATACATTACTCGCTTAAATACTGGATTACTCGCCAAATCTAGTAATAAAACTAAAAAGCGCATGAGCAATTAAAAAGTGAACCAAAAAAGGCAAACAGGGAAGTGTTTAACTGATATTTTTGGGAATTACGACAAAAATGCCAATAATCTGAAATTGCATGCACATACATATATACATGCAGCATTTTTGTCATTTAGTAGTGTACGAAAATTAAATACAGAATGAAACTAGTAAAAACTAAACATCAACATCTACAGCAATTTCCGGTTTATACTTAATAAATATATTTTCAAGTTTAGCCAGGTCCTTCTCCACCTGGTCTTTGTAGCGGAGTGGATGCCTTCCTCTGCTTCCGCCGGTGAGTACAGCGTCGAATACTCTAAGAGCTGGAGTGTTTTCATCTATTCGGGCGACATGTCCTACCCAGCTTAGCCGGGTTCCTGATTCGCTGAACTATGTATGTCAATGTCGTCGTGAACTAATCGTTCCATCGACTGCGGTATTCGACGTTACCAGGGCGTAAAGGAGCAAAAGTCTTCCGCGGTAAATTTCTCTCCAAAACTCATATCGTCGACTTACCAGATGTGGCATCGTCCATTCCTCTACACTATAAAGTAGGACGGAGATAATGAGTGACTTGTAGAGTTGGGTCTTCGTTCGTCTAAAGAGCACTTTACCTGTCAATTGCCTTTTCAGTCCGAAGTAGCAATCTTTTCGTCCGACCATATTCTACAAAGAAACTGATGCAAGCTCCTTATCAGTTCATCGCCGCTGTATTTGAATAACTCGGCCGACAATCCATCGACCCAAGCCGCTTTCTTGTTCTTCAGATAATTTCTATTCGAATTACTTCCTGGTCAGGCAATAGAACGTTTACTCCAACGTCATTGTTTGCGGAATCGGGTTGACCATATCCTGGTGTTATGCTTTTTCTGCCATTCAGCAAGCTGAAGAAGTGTTGCCTTCATAATTTCAGTATGCTTTGGGAATCAGTCACTAGTTCACCTCTGGAGATTCTACTTGTACATGAGCAAGTTCCGGTCTTGAAACCTTCTATTAGTCGCCGCATCTTTTCGAAATATTTTCATACTGGAAACTGGTATTTGTTGATCTCAACTCAGTCGGTGTATCCTTCAAATGGTTAACAAAGTCACTGATCCAACAAAAGAATACTATTCCTTGTTGACAGTTTAGCCACCCGGAAGGAAAACGAATTGGGCCACACCTCGATAATCGATACTGTCAACTTAAACTTGATTTTAGACCTGATTTGACATGGTTTTCCCGGCTTCGGCTCATCTTTACCACGACATTCGGCCGATTGATCGTATAGATCGTAGTTCCAAGACTCATCGCCAGTAATAATACCTTTTATGATATCCTGGTAGTTGGAAGGCATTGTTTCACAGACATTAAACGACGCCATTTTTCGAAAAAGTTGCGTGATTTAGCAACGAATCGTGTTTTCACTTTTCTTGGCCGAAAATGATCCTTCAAAATGGTTTTCACTGATCCTTCTGATATTCCAACGATGCCAGGAAGGTCTTTGCCAGTCGATTCTCAAGCAACAATTGCTTTTTTTAGTCCTTTTTTTATTGACGAGTTGATCTTCAGTTGATGTTGACGGTAGTCATGGACGTGGTTCGTCGGCAACGCGTACTTGACCCTTTTTGAATAATTTGTACCAATCAAAAATACTTGCTCACTCCAAAAAATTATCACCGAAGGCATTTTCCGACATTTTTAAGGTTTCAACACCAGAAATTTGATTCCACACACAAAGTTGGAACTTCTTTGTTGCACAATTTCACTCATCGTAAAAATAGCCGAATGCACTTTAAGTACTTCAGAAAGCCACGCGTACCGTATACTAAACACTCATGATTATTTTGTTGTGTCTTTGGCAAAGATGCCACTGACAGTCATACCAACCTATTATAGTAAAAAGATATTTCGACAAATGGGTTTTGGCGCAAAATTTAAATTAAAAAGTCTTACTATTTACTGCCCACAGTAGGTTGGTGCTATGTCTCTATATAATTATGAAATGGCAAAATTTTCGGAGTTGGCAGGCAGCCAAAATATTTATATACATACTTATGTGCATATAATATATACATACATATGTATGTATATATACAAGTCCATTGTATATATATAAAAAAGTATATATTCATGTATGGTACATCTTCATTTTAATAGAGCTCGTTAGTTATTGACAGCATATATTTCAAAATATTGTATGAGAAATGAGCGATAACGACACAGCACAATATATTGAACTTTAAAATGGCTTTGGATTGCCTAAAATATTGAAGACCTTTTCTGGTAATAGGAGTGTAAATGCTTTTAATATTTAAACTATAGTTCTTGAAAAAATAATTATTATTTTCGTATTAATTAAGTAACAATTGAAAGATTGAAATGAAAATTTTTTAGGGTTATGGAAAGTTTTTATTTTTTCCTTGTTTTTTTCCTTTTTTTTTTTGTTATTTTCCAAGCTAAAAACACCACATTGTTTACCCAAAATTTATTTTACTAAAAATCATATTTTGTAAAAAACATCGAGATATACAATAACATGCGACAGTATTCTGGTACAAATTTGGTTTTCAAAATTATTGAAAAAAGTGCTCAAATAGTTGTGAAAAACAACAATGAATCAGCTGTTTTTATGACATAATTCTAAATTTGAAATTTAAAGTTATAATTAGAAACACAAAAACACAATGTTGCAATAACAATTTGGGGGCTCGTCGCTGCGTCAAGTCAAGTTGGCAAGGCATGAATATACTTATGTATAAGCATTTTAAGTAAATAGGAGTGGGATTGCTTTAAAATGGCTGTACCAAAATAATTAAAAATATATATGTGCATCTTTATATATATAAATCTTCTGACCGTGTGTTTGCCTTGAGATTGCTCCTAAACGGATGGGCCGATTTTGATGAAATTTTGTCTGTACGTTCAAGGAGATTCGGGAAAGGTTTATGTTTACAATTTGGTCCACTGGAAAATGTTTTTTTAAATTATTTTTTCATTTTTAATCAATTTTTAATTTTGTAATGTTTGATCGATAGATGGCGCTACCATCGCAGTATCCAATATTCAAACCTTAAATTGGCGTAAACGTGTATGAAACAAAACGATGCCAAAGTAAAAGGCGATATCGTTTGGATATATATCATTATGAGAAAAGTCGGAAAATTGGACATTTCTAAAAAGTAAATTTTTTCCATACACATTTTTTTTTTCAATTTTTGTTTATTTTGTTTTTCAATATTTTGATTTGTAAATTATTTTGATTCGTTCAATTTCGGTCGCTTGCTTTTTTTTTCGTCTATTCAAAGAAAAATTATTGAAAATTATTCAGTGAAAACTTTACGTGTGTTTCACACAAAGAGGTCAATTGCAGATTGAAATTTGTTACGAAGCCACCAAGAGGTCGACCTACTATCGGTCGGTGTTTTGTTTTTGCCAACAAAGTATGGCAGGCCAAGGCAAGGCAAGGCAAGAAGTACTCCCAGGATGCGGAGACATACGTTCGGAATTATAATTCGCGGTCAATCAGCAAGTGATCGTCACGATGTTACAGCACGACTTTTCCCTACAAAACAGTTACGATGTTTGATTGTCTTTATCTTGAAGCAACGTATATGTGGTGCTGTTGGATGAGATGTACTTTGTTGAGTGGCAAAAACCTCTATTTTGCATGCACACATTCTTCTTTGGATGATGGTTACACCATAATATGATTCATGGACCTTGCGGACATTACAATCCCATTTCGGTTTGTATGTCTGACAATAATTGCACGAAACACTATTCACTCTGCTTTTCTTTCGGAAGCACAAACTAGAAATGGTAGATATCAACTCTATCGGCGTCGCTCACCAGATAACAGAACGTTCAGCATTCAACTTAGAAGAGTGAATATCGAAGTTGACAACACATGGATCGTACTGTATTCACCATTATTGTCTAATTCACATTCAAAACTCATATCAGTGTTTAGTATTGCAGTTTGGTGAAATCGATAAAATACGTTTGGAAATACGTGACCAAAGGAAGCACAACTTTCGTCAGTGATCCATTTGCAAGGACATTCGGAAATACTTTGATATTATAATTGGGATGCATCGTCGAAGAAATAGTTACGCAGAAAGCAAGGCCAACCAGTAGATTGACATCCAGGTGTCTTATTAACTAATGCATTAGGACGAATTTACACAATCCACCCGAAAAACAACGATTGTTTCTACCTTCGGTTGCTATTGATTAAGGTACGCGGTTCAACTTTAATTTGAGTCATTGTTTACTGTGAATGGTATATGGGAATATGTGAAAGTTTTGGAGAAGTAAGCCAGCAATTACAAATGCTGGAACACGTTAATCACTGGAATGAAAATGAAGTTTCGCGTACTTTTCGATACAAACATCGACATTGTCAAAGACATTTTACATCGTCTTCGGCTAAAATTGGAAATGGTACAATAACGGTTGATACTTCCGGTGGTTCGATATCATTCCATCTTCCCTTTATCAATTCACGAAAGATGAACTCATCACGAATGTTTCGGACATTGGCCAAATTATCGTAACTACGATTCCTTAAGTGCACGCGCATGTTAGCTGCCAAAAATACCGATGTTGATGACTTAAACTGGAAGATTCAAAGTCAAATTCCGGGAGACTTGCGTTCATACAAATCAATCGATCATCTTGACAATGACGACGACGCCGTCAATTATCCAGTGAAATTTCTAAATTCTTTGGAGAGGCTTGGTATGCCACCGCATCCTGTGCGTCTCAAAGTTGGACCTGTCATTATTATGTTTCGCAATCTTCATGCACCGAAACTGTGTAATGAAACCCGACTGATTGTGAAGCACCCATCGAAAACAAGGGCGCAGAATGCTTGATTGTACGAATTCCTTTGAGTTCTAACGATTTGCCATTTCAGCTCAAATGCATTCCGTTTCCAGTGAAAATTGAATTTGAGATGACGATCAACAGAATAGTCGCATAGTGGGTGACATAAATTTGAAAATGCTATGTTTTTCACACGGCCAGATATAAGTGGCGTGCACACGAGTTGGAAAACCATCTTCTCTGTACATTAACGCACCGGGACAGAAACCAAAAAATGTTGTTTATCAAGCTGCGTTACATTGAAAAAAATGTAGAAAAATCTCAATTAAATGATATCAACACAATATGAATTTTCATTTCAAATTTCTTTTCATTTCAAAGCATATAATTTCACGCAGGACAACGGCTGCGGGGTCAGCTAGTATAGTATATAATTTTTGCACTACTGCTACTTCTTCTTTATTGGTGTAGATAGCCAAGTTGCTTCTACGTCTCATATTAATACCAACTGCCTTAGCAGCACACATGTCCAGCCCACTACATACATATGTAAATGCTAAGAGATGTGCATTAATTAAGATACCACATCTTTACATACATACAGACATATGTATGTACCTCATATTCAACGGATTTCATAAGTAAGTATAGTACATCATGCCTGCATCTAATATTTTGCAAGGCTCAAACTTTCGTATCCAATAAAATTCATTGAAGATAATTGGCTTGATGACAATCAGCAAAGTTCGCTTTCTTTTATTGTATTTACAGCGATATTGAATGCAATTCTCAGACACATGGCACAAATGAGGGTCAAGAATATTTTATACACATACATACGTATGTATGTGTGTATGTTAAGATGGGTCAAATATTTTCAAGTAGTTGGAAGCGAGATACAAATTTTTCTAACTGAGAATAAGAAAAGGAGAAAACTGTTAGGTGAGGGACCTTCTAATACAATTAAAGGCTCATACATGGAGAACCTTTGATAGAGCTTTCTATCAATCAATTTCAAGCGAAATTTTTTTTCCACCCTAATGTATGTATATCGTATGTATATGTATGTATATGTGTTTGTGAATAACTTGATGTTCTTTGAAAATGAAATGCAGCATAAAAATAAAGATCTTTGAAAGTAGCTGCTTATTTCGTTCAAAAGGAAAGCGAAAACTTGTGAAGCGTCAAGCAGATGAGTTTTAAAAATTGACAAAAGATAAAAATAGTAATAGAGGATTCATGCATAGCAATTTCGTGACACGTGCAAAACTTTTATATATGTATATACGTATATATACATATAAAAATCAGGCTAAAAACATCGGTTATTGACACCATTAAAATTTGTATCACGCAACACGTGGCACGTGGAAGAAGATTTTTGGCAACCGTTATGTTACTTTAAATGAAATATGCTATATATACTTTATAGATATATCTCTATGGCAACTAATTTAGTTAGTACAGCTCCAAAAAGTAAGCATTAGAATGCGCTAAATGCCAACTGAATATGTGAGTGGCTATCAAACCCTGTAGGAACATCTTCTAACTTGCTGTGGTCCTAGGCATTAAGCTAATATTTGTGTTTTTATACACTGAAGAGGGTATATTAAGTTTGCCACAAAGTTTGTTACACACAGAAAGAGCCTTCGGAGATCCTATAAAGTGTATATAATTGAAATGATCAGGGTAACGAGTTGAGACGATTTAGCTGTTTATACGCTATTTAATCTCTCAATTTTTGAGATGTTGATCTGAAATTTCACAAAACACAATTTCTAGCCAAGAAACTGCTATTTTGTTGGAAACGTTGATATCGGACCACTATCCCTTATAGCTGCCATACAAAATGAACGATCAAAATCAAGCTTTTGTATGGACAACTCTTTTATTTTACAAGATATTTTCACGAAAATTTGCACAAACTGTTGTCGAAAGCAAGGCTACAGATTCCGAATATAATGTTCGAATCGGAAGACTATAGCATATAGCTGTCATACAAACTGAATGATCGAAATAGAGTTCTTGTGCGGAAAAGTCTTTTATTTTACAAGATATCTTCAAAAAATTTTGCACAGATTGTTCTCCAAGGCAATACCACAGACTCCGAATATAATGTGCGAATCGGAATTCTATAGCGTAGCGTATATAAATATTAGAATAATTTGCTAGCATAAGTCTAGTTTTTCTTGCATGATCATAGTAACCACGCACACTTAGATGTGCCTTTACAAATACGTACATAGTAATGTACTTGTGTGTGGGCATATAAAGGGTAGTCCAATTACAAAATTTCATAGTTGAAATTTGCACACGCGCGAATTCATAGCCAAGGTCATAAAATACGTATGCGGAAATTTCGTCACACACACACAATATGCAAAACTATATAAAGGGTAGTCCAAATGCTTTTGTAATATTCTTGATGACGATCAAATACTGTCAAAGCTACGTGCATACATATGTAAGTATATTAAAATATAAGTCGCACAGCTGACAGGAATGCCTAAGGTTTCTCAACAATCACACTTCCATTCGCACGTGAGCCGTCTCTACGTCACAGGAACAGACTTAGATTTATAACCCATCAAATCCTGACAAATTTATTCCCCAAATCACCAAACACTCCACACACTCATATTCCTTTGGACGAACACACGAGAGATTATACTTAAAATTTAAAAGTATGTATAAGAATCAACCTATACTTACATACATACATATTTATGTTTTCAATATATAAACAAATGAATGAAATCTTCTAAAAATCAAAAGTAACAACACAAAACTTACTTATTGCTGTGTGCGCTATTATATGTTTTTCTTATTGTAATCGCACATTTTCCAAGCTAAGCGAATCCCAGGCAGCCGCCACACCACATAAACGAAAAAAGTTGTCAGTTGATGGCCACACATCGTGCCGCGTTGGCCGGTGAAATTTAGAATATTGGATAACGAAAAATATGCTGTGTTGTGAAAAAGAAAAAAATTATTAAATAATAGAAAAAATAGTTAAAAGAAATTAATTTCAAAAAAATAATTTAATTAAAAAAATTTAATCAAAAAAATAATTTTAATTTAAAAAAAAATTAATTCAAATAAATTTTAATTAAAAAAATTAACTAAAAAATAAATTTTTAATTGAAACAAATTTTAATTAAATAAAATTTATTAAAAAAAAATTAATTAAAAATAAATTTATAAAATTTATTTGATAAAAAAATTTAAATTAAAAAAAAATTAATTAAATTAATATTAATTAAGAAAAAATTTAATATTAATTAAACAAATATTATTTTAAATTTTATTAAAAAAATTTAGAATTTAGTTTAATTTAATTAGAAATTAGTGCCATAATATAATCAATAATTATGTTCAGAAAGTGTTTAACGACTTTTGCACAAGGTAAAAATGCAAATAATGCCGGTTGTCTAACGTCTATAGTATGTCGAACTGCGCATAGACGTGCTAGCAATAAGAAAGCCGATAGTCGTCCACCAAAAGTTTTGATTACCGGTAAGTTCCAAGTGTAAGTGCAGTGAAGAAGGATTTGAGAATTATAAAAACTGAAAGAGGTCCATAGTAGATTGAAACCCATTGGAAAAAATAAAATATCGAAATTTTAATCAAAAAAAAAAAAAAATACGGGCGATCTGAGCTCGGGTTTCCCGGGTAAAAAAAAAGGATTTTTTCTCATATAAAAAATGAAATATTTCAATAAATTAATAATTTAAAAAAAAATACGTGTTTTATTAAAGATTTAACTTAGAACAGGAAGGACAAAGAAAATTGCATTTTTGGCAAAAATGTCTGAATAAAAATTTCGGGAAATTTGTTTTTAAATAGTTGTAATCGAGAAAAATCCTTCGTCGAAGTCTTAAAGAACTGTATCTCAAAGACTTGTGTACAATTTCATGAAGATCGGTTAATAGTTCTCGAAAAATCTTACCAACTGACTTCAAAAACACACTTTCGGGAAAAATGCGTTTAAAGACAGCGCACTTAGCCTAGCTAGCCTCGAACGCACAAGTTCTCAGGGTTGTATCACCGAAACTATTACTCGGATCAACTTGATAATTTAGGACAATATTATATAGGTGTTGTGGAATTTAATAAAACAATAAAAAAATGATTTTTTGAAACCCGTACACCCATGTAACCCCTTAAGTCCAAATAAGGTTTCTTCCTTAATATTTTGAATAAAAAAATACCGTGTTTTTGTGACACAAGGAGATAAATTTACACCAAATTTAGTTAGAAAAGTCTTTTTGTATAAAAAAAAAATTAAAAAAAAAAAATTTTTTAAATAAAAAAAAAACAAAATCTTGAATATTTGAGTTTTTCATATAAATTTTGTGGCTAAGTGAAAAAGAAGTAAATGCAAAAGTTGTTGTTCTCTTGATTACCTACCATATTGTCCTATAGTTTTTTTTCTAAAAAACTCACAGTTTTGCTGGAAATAGAGTTAAACGGTTTTTAAACCTTAAAAATTCAACCTTGTCCTTCCCCTACCTTCTACCGAACTCAGTTCGTTCGTAAATTATTTTTCATTTAATTTCTGATATATTATCTTTCCTTTCTAATGAGCTTCATCTGACTATAATTGTTGTTGTTTCATTTTTGATTTGCGAAAATAAGACCTTGTTACTAAAAATATGCACAATCACCAAATCACAGAAACTATCAAAGGAAGCGAAATATGCCAAATGTGCTCGTTAAGCAAAAACAATTTTCTGCCATTTATTTATAATATGACCTGATATTTGAAAAATTAGTACGCAGTGCGCAAATAGTTGTAAGCAAATTTTTATATATTATATTAAGAAAATAAATAAAGAAGAAGAAGCAGAAGTAAGAAAAATATTGTGTACCAATTTTGAGAAAAATATGCGCTGAGAATACACTAAATTTCAAATTTGAGGAAGAATGAGATATTTTTATTATAAATTATTATTAAAATTAATTTTTTTGCTAAGTAAATCATATTTCCATTTTAATTAATTTATTATTAAAATTTAATATTTTTTCTGCCTGCTAACTAAAGACGACTGAGCAAAATAATTATTGATTTGCTAAATTTTCTCTTTCTCCCTTCGCCAGGTGGCCTTGGGCAACTCGGCATAGAGTGTGCCAAACTTTTGCGCTCGCAATATGGCGCTGAGAGCGTTGTACTCTCAGATATCATTAAACCCAGTAAGGAGGTTATAGAGAGTGGTCCCTACATATTCGCCGACATTTTAGACTTCAAGGGTCTGCAAAAGATTGTCGTCGATAATCGTATCGATTGGCTGATACATTTCTCCGCATTGTTGAGCGCGATCGGTGAACAAAATGTGCCACTGGCGGTGCGGTAAGTAAGTTTTATGTATACGTGTATATTCATTTTATAAATTAACAAGTAGGGGAGGGCTATGTTCTCCTGTAACTTGTAAGGAACAAATGTATATAGTATAGTAGATAGTATTGATCCGATTTTATCTTTTTTTACCAATACTAAATACAATTAAGAAGTCAAAGTTTCATCAAGCTCCCTCACATTCAATCACCAATCATATGGAGCCAAGTCAACCGGGTTTTCGAAAATCGTGATATTGGCTATATGGGGGCTAGGTCAAGTTTTCGTCCAATTTTATTCATTTTAGGCACAAAGCTACACTGTTATTAGTAGACTACGCTCTCTGATTTTCATTGAGATAACTCACATATTGGCCGATATATGCGGTATAAACTCAATCGGAAGTTCAAAATCTTTAAATTAGGTATGTGGAGTTAAAGGAAGTATTGATCCGTTTCAACCCATTTTTGACACACAAACATGCCATTTTCAGGAAAGAATCTTCTCTGAATTTCAATGACATATCTTACACATTGACGAATATTTTCTGTCAGAAGTCAAAAATAAAGGTACTGGGATCGGATAGACAGTCACTCGAATTTCAACTCGTCTCATCATCCTGATCATCTATGTACATACATATATACATGTATATGCATAACACTATATCAAACTCGATTAATTTTAGTTGATACATACAACCGTTATTTGAAAAAACTAGTATACTCTGTAGCCACAGTTTTTGAGTTTTCATGATATCCATGTGAACATCTGTTTTTTTTTCTTTTTGGCATTAGTTCTTTCATTTTCATCGCCTGCACGTTGATTTTCTGTCATAACTTAGGAAGACTTTCACTTAAACACGCAAAGCGATTACAAAATAACTGTACAAAGTAATCGCGTGATATCAACAATAACATTTTTGTGTCTTGCTTCCCCATGCGGTTTTAATTTATTTATTTCTGAATTATTTCAGCGTCAACATCGAGGGTGTACATAATGTCATCGAACTGGCGAAACAGTACAATTTACGCATTTTTGTGCCAAGCACAATTGGCGCATTCGGCCCAGACAGTCCGCGCAATCCAACTCCAAATGTAACAGTGAGTATTTGCCACAATTATTATATGTCATGTGTAGCATAGCTGAGCGCAGTGCATTGCACATTTACTACACTTCAAAAACAAAAAAAAATACGCTTGCAATATCAGTTAACTACTAAGTTTGTACGGATGTTAAGGAATTACATGAGTTTCACGGTCTCACAAAGAAATATTTTTACTTAAGTTTTTAATTTCAATTCCTATTTAACTAACTTCTTTTTATTTAACAAATGTAGATTCAACGTCCGCGCACAATGTATGGCGTCTCGAAAGTGCATGCTGAACTCATGGGCGAATATTATTACCATAAATTTGGCTTGGATTTTAGATGCTTGCGTTTCCCCGGTGTTATTTCAAGCGATCCACCAGGCGGCGGTACTACTGGTGAGTAGTTTTACTAAATTTGCAAATTTTTGATAT
Organism: Bactrocera dorsalis; assembly: GCF_023373825.1. Classification (NCBI taxonomy): domain Eukaryota; kingdom Metazoa; phylum Arthropoda; class Insecta; order Diptera; family Tephritidae; genus Bactrocera; species Bactrocera dorsalis. Next base: position 68,486,109 of record NC_064307.1, on the reverse strand, counting down.
ACAAATTTTTACAATAAATGAAAATAAACTTTAATAAAATGCGATTTGGCTCGTCGCCACAATAAATTTCAATTATCAATAAGTAATGTAAACAAAACAACACAATTTTCAAAACAATAATGAAAATGTGATTATTGCGATTATTGTTTTCACTTTATTAAATGTGCAATTTATGTGCGCAAAATCGTTGCTATTTTCAATAATTGAGTAGTGAGAAAAGGGCAAAAACACTGAAGCGTACATAATGCTTATGCTTTACTGCATAAATGGTGAATCCAATAATTCAGAATTTGATTGAGGTTAACCCAATTTAATTGAGTAAATATCAAAATATTTTCAAACAGAAAGTTATGGAAAAGAAAACATGAAAAAACTATATACATATAATCACATGAAAATCTTTACTGATTTATTTTTGCTTTTCTTATTTTTCGTAGATTACGCTGTCGCCATTTTCCACGAAGCACTGCGCAGCGGCAAATACACCTGCTACTTGCGCCCAGACACACGTCTACCAATGATGTACATTGAAGACTGTCTACGGTGAGTTTAAAAACCTTTACATAGCCACTAACGGCTTAAAACGCTATTGAAATATTTAAATTTATATTGAAATATATTTCACTAATTGTCACCAACTTTGCAGTGCCTTACTGGAATTTATGCGCGCACCATCGGAAAATCTGAAACGGCGTGTCTATAATGTAACGGCCATGTCTTTTACGCCGGAAGAACTGGTCGAAGAATTAAGTAGTTATGTGCCCAATTTGCACGTGACTTACAAGCCAGATAGTCGACAGGATATTGCCGATTCATGGCCACAAGTCTTTGACGATTCTGAGGCGCGCCGTGACTGGGGTTGGCAGCATAAATACGATTTGAAGAACTTGGTTAGTTTTATGGTGAAGGATGTGCGTGAAAACTTTATTAAGCTGGAGGATGCCAAAGTGCGTGCATCTTCAACGTGAATGTTGTAACGGCGTGCATTATGTTTTAACAAAACAGTTCTTATTAAAACTTGCTCAAAAATGTTAGAATACAAGATTACGACAAGTATTTAGCGTTATATTTTCGCTTTAGGCTATGGCAACTGTGACAAAAACAAATTGCGCTATGTCTTTTAATTATAAAATCAATCGGCAATAATATTGTCAATAGATATTTATTTAACATTTATTTAAAAATTAGCAAAATATTTTCCCGCAATAATAAACTCTTCATTTCACTCAAACTTTTCACAATAAATTAAGTATGTTTAACGAATTAACGGCAGTGTCTACATTTTGTTTACAATTTGCAAGCAGTTCTATGCTTCTTCTTCTCATATCCAAAGAATTACGTCAAAAGTTGGTGTTTGGCGTAATCTTGTATTCTATCATTCTTGAACTTGGCAAATCAAGCATTTATTTATATATAATTATTTTTTAAAAATACTTAGTATTATGAAGTTAAATTTTATTATTACTAAGAAGTCTTTTAAAGCTGTACATAATTAAATTTCAACAATACATGATGTGTGATTTTGCAATATAGAACACTGGAGAATTTTTTAATTTCATGAAGAGCGTAATTACTTTAAAATTATAAATCATAATGTTAAAATTTCATAAGCCACATAATCATTTTAAAAATTAAATCACAGTCTTAAAAATTCATGGAAGACATAATCATTTTAAAATTTTAACCATAGTCTTAAAATCATTTGTGGTTTTCTTCATAGCAATTATTTACCTCGTCAACCTTACTAATTTGTAATGCATCAATTAGCGGTTCGCTACCAAATATGGTTGCAAACCTTACAAAAATTCTTATAGACTCATTAATGTGCTCCTCTCCACGGAAATCTTTAGTAAAAGGCGAAAGATTTATTCGACAACTGAAGAGAAGCCAGAGTAATTTTAAGATCGCTGCAAAAAAGTATTTCTTCTCTTTTATTTATAAACCATATGTGAAGTATAACGCAAAACGCAAGTTAACGAAATCGCATCCTTTTCAAGCGCAGCAGCGAAAGGGGCTGCATTCTTTGCCGGCATGCAGAGGTATGCACATTCGTTTGTATGTTTGTAACATTACTAACATGCATTAAGTAAAGTTTTAGTAAACAAGAAGAAGGTATGCATTATATTTTACTCATCCAGGTCGAAAAACAACGAAAGCAGAAACAAGAGATTTTCAGTACCTGAATGGAAATGCACTGGTACTTAAATACATAACTACTTATGTATGCTTATAAGATCTTTGTCTTTTAATTAATCGCAGTGCAATCTATTTATGTATGTATATTTTATACATGTCATTGTAATATGTTTAACAAAATGGTTATTTTTCGCAAAGCGAATTCTAATGAAACTCCTAGTATATTAATAATCAAATGGCACTTACCAATGTGTTGAAAATTATAATCATTATGTTTGCATATGTTGGGGATATAAAACAATGGGAACGAGCAGCAATCAGTTGTTGTTGTTGTAGCGACAGAATTCTGCCATCAGTCGGCGGCAGCGCTTCCGGAGCAGCAAAGAAGCTTATTGTATACATTTAAAGTATCAATGTTCAAAAAATATAAAATAAATATTAACTATTAATTAATTTATTTATGATTTACTATATACATATGTACATACATACCTCTCTATAGTTGTAGCAACGAAACTCCAGCAAGACCTTAACCTTGCCTTTTTAGGTTATTTTTTCGGATAATTTATAAATGAAATACACTTCTCCAATAAAGTTAAATAAATATAAACTTAAATTAATTAGTATGGTAAAGTAACTATTAATTAAAATATACCTCTTTATAGTTGTGGCAGAAAAACTTTAAGCAAGCGTTGACCTTGATATATTTGCTGGTTTTGACGGCCTTTTTTATAAATGAAATACTCGTACATTTCTCCAATAAAGTTGAACTATTTGCAAGTATTTATTATTACTTATTTATCTGTACATACATATGGACTATTTCATAAACAATTTGCTGGCAGACATTCTATTATTCGATCACTTATTAATTTAAAGAATTATTCGTAAAGAGCACAATGGTAATGAGCTTCGTCTTTTAAGGCGTAGGAAATAAATATTGGAAAGTAAAGTTAAAATGGCGACAAATATTTTCAATAGACAGCGTTGCATTCATGTTGACAGTTTAAATAAAATTTGAAATACTTTTATATGTTATATGGAATTCCAATTACATTAAATTTGACTTTTCAAAAGCGTATTCAATTCAACAATAGGAACAGGAATTATTCAAATAAATTAATGCACTTAATTGCTTCCGTAGTAATTGATATTGATTTTTGCCGACAGATGTTGCTGTAAAATATAATACTCTGCTGGCATTTACTATTCAGAAAATATGCTTATTATATGCAAAATGAACTCAATATTTATTAAAAAAAGTTTCTATTAGATAACACGCATTACTTATTAAAAGTATATTATTTTTAAAGGTAAATATGTAAGCAATATACCTTCAAGAATCAACATTTTTTTCTATAAGTGCCACTATTCCATCATTTTCCAGTCGGTTTGTGAATTTGGTTTTCGCACTTGAATGCAACTCTGTGCCTGGAAGCTGTCAATTTACAGTTCCGCGTAAATTTCCGCGTCCGTAGTGGCCTAACAAGACATACTTATGAAAATTGTGTGCAAAAGTGCAAATTTTTAAGTAGTTTATAGTAAATGTTATTATTAAAAGTGTTGTGTTTCGTTATTTAATGAAATATTGTCTTTAGCATAGTGTTTAGTGTATTTTTACAGTGAATGCAGAGCGGCGTAAAAGTCGCTTCATGTATGGACATGCAGATGCATGTATGTGTATATGAAACTGTGTTAAATATATGCATATGTACAAACGCTGGCTAGGCATTGCTGTTTAATTAATACAGTGGCACTCTAAATGTTCTTACAAATTGTGGTAAGCAAAACAAAGCATTTATTATTCAGTAAAAGTTTGTGCAAACAAATTTGCTAAGCTGACGTTAGCAATTTGTTGCTTATGTAGTTGTAGATGTGTTACAACTGACGTAGCGCCATCTTGTGGCGCTATTACAAGTGTTTTATTTATGCCACAGTGTACGTTTTTGCCAATTGCGGTGACAGGAAATTATGAGCACTTGCAACACATTCACAATAAATTCAAGTCAATAGTGCTATGAAATCTTTCCGTTGTAAATGATAGTGATTTAAATCAACAGATGTCGCCTTAAAATATTGTAAATTGTATTGTATTGTTGATGTAATATAACATATCGAAATTAAAGTATAATTAATATTTTGACATCTCCTATTTATCTTCTTTTATTTCCATGACTCCATGACTTTCCAGCCAATTGGGAATACCATTATTAATGTATTTTGTGCATAAAAGCAACCCTGCGCCTGGAATTTCCGCGGATTTTGTAACAGTTCCGCGTAAATGTCCGCGTCGGTAGCAGTAAAAATAGTTTAATTTAAGAAAATTGTGTTAAAAAATGTATAGTTATAGTGATTTATGATGAAACTAGTCAGTGTATGTGTTGTGTTTCATAATTAAATGAAGTGGTGACTAGGACTTTGGTGTTTTGTGTATTTTTTACAGGAACCACAGTTCAGCGCAGGAGTTGTCCTCTACATGAGTGTTTGCAGGTATATACATACATATATATAAATAAAATTCAAAAGCATTAGGTATAATAGATTTTTGCTCTTTAATTGCAGCGGCGGCAGTTCAAATGTTGTTGGGAATTAAGGTGAGTGAAAATATATTAATATTTCTTATATACATATATGTATGTATAACAAAATGTAATGCATAAAATATATAGAAATTCGACAGGCTGTCACCAGGGCTCCGTTGCCGTGTAGTTGTAGAAGAAATATAACTAATAAAAAGTGAAAACATTGCCATATAGAGGCTTTAGAATAAGTAAAGCATGGTATGGAATTTATGTTCAACGTTTATACGATCAGAAAACAAGAAAGGGTTGAATTCCTGCCGTACTCATAGTTCCAAGGGCGACCCGGTGCTCTGCAATAAATTTTGCAGTTTTTATCTCCAACAATTACTGAATCCCATATACTCCTCTGGCCCCAATTTTCGTTCTACGGCGCCCTGCATACTTTCATGTTAAAGAAATATCAAATTTTAGTTACATAGTGTGTTCAATGTATTTCTTCAATTTATTTGATTTCAGTTCATTATACCATTTTCAATACAATTTAGACAAATTCTTCAATTCCATAGCTTACTATTCCACAATCGGTTTAAATAAGTTCCTTTTTCATACAATTTGTATTAGCTTATAAAGTTAAGTTAACTTAAAATGCAACTATTAGTGTTTTACTAAACGTTCACTTGTTAATACTAACGACAAGTAGCATGCTTCAGTGTAAATAGGGTAAACGTAGTTATGTATATTATTCATTTTATTTTTACTTTAATATAATAGTTTAAAAAGTTAGTGGTTTTTTCGGTTTATATTTCGTGATATGGTTTCCTGCGAGTATACACATACGCATATACATATTTAGGTGGTTAATATATTCAAATACAATTCGATTTACAAATATTTTGATTTAATACATCTATTATTTAAATGTTTCTTTGCATTCACTGCAAGTTTTTGCATTTTTTTCTTAAACATAAACCTTCAATTGGCATACCTCAGTGCACTTTGCAAATAAAAACTCGGCTCTCTTAACTTTCATTTGTGCACAATTACATTTCTTATCACCGATTCGTATTCAAGGCGCCCATTCACACGCTCTCACATAATTTCAAGTTTAATTCTTACTATATACCTTTGTTATTTCATTGCTCTGTAGCCGTGTGCTAACTTTTGAACTCAAACTTAATGCATATTTTTAGAAACTTTTAAATTCGTGCTTAATATGTATTTCTCACTGATACACAAAAAAATCGTACTTATATTTAGACACGTGCATAAGCAAACATTCGCTTTTAGTTTTATTTTTATAATTTTTTTTTTGATTTGGCTATAAGGAGCTATTTGGGTTCGTTAACGCGTTGCTTCTCATACTATAACAATTCGCTCAAATATCCTCAACATACGGTTGATTGTCGTTGTTGCTTACTGTATAGTGGTAAAATGCGCCGCCATGTGTTTTATTATACAACGCAGCTAAGACGGAATTATCCTCGTTGCTGCTTCTAGCTGCTGCCTCTGTTGCAGCACTCTTACCACTCAAGCAATTAGCAGCAAATGCAGGAAACTTTGCTTGCTGCCTTAAATATGTATTATTCGCTTTCACATCGACAACATGATCGTGTAGCATATCTTCAGTACTGCTGTTTTCACAACTTTTATCAACACTTCCTCTCTTCCCGCTACCCAAACGGTGTTGGTTATTGTAAAAGAGTTTGTTGTTATACTTGTTAATTACATTATTGTTATTATTGTTGTGATATATGTTTAAATTACTGCCACAATTTATGGCTTGTTGGCATTTTCTTGCTGTAAGAAAGTAAGAAGAGAGTGAGTGAATGACTTGAAGTAAAAAAAGATTTGAATGCGTTCAAGTTTGCATATTTTTATATATTAGATTATAGCCAGTATATCCCCAAATTGATTTCTGTTTTGCATTTGCAAGCTGAAGTTTAAATTTTTGCACTTTAATTTTTCAAATTAGACCATAATTTTGAGTTTCCCATATATTTTATATGGAATTTTTGAAATTTTGCAATAAATTTGATTAACTTTCACAATAAATAAATCTACAACTTTGAAGAACTGATATTATAATACCTTACTTTAATAGTTCTACTTATGTACGCAGTTAACGTTCTGCATCAATTGTACTATGTTCATATGGTACACCAGGTCGTATGTGGAACATGTATAAATCTCATGCATGCATGTTCATGTCCATTGATGTATAACTTTAACTGTGTATGAATTGTCAACCAATGTTTTTATCAAAATTTTGTATTGAAACATAAATTTTTCAAAGATTGTTGATTTACTTGCATAAAACAAAATATCGAAACTAAAAAAATAAATATGATTTAGACACAGTTTCTATTACAAAAAAAGAAAAATTTTACATTGGCTAGGCAAAATTTAAACTTCATTGGAGGTTTGCAAAACAAAAGCAATCGAATTGGGAAATAACGGACACACTAACACATGTATTTGTAAATGTGTAGAATTTGGACTGACTTTTAGTGGTTCATTTTATGCACATGTATGAACAGCATGACAACAAAACAACAACAGCATGAGTATGAGCAAAAATTTGGCCAATACGAAAATGAGGTTATATTTTTTGAGAAATACAAAATTATTTGCTGGCATAACAAAATTAATTCCTACAAAGGATTTATATAAAAATTGTTGCATTGCTTTAATATAAATATTTGCGGTTCACTTGCCTAAATTGGCACACAAGCGCAAGGATATTGTGTTGATTGTTTGAAGACTTGTATGAATGTAATCTCTTTGTAAATTATCAACAAAAGCAATATCTAAATGTGTGCCTGCTAAATGGACCTTTAAAGCAGAGCCCAGCGTAAAATCGCGTATTGTGTAAATTGGAAAATACGCTCGGCTCGGCTTTGAGCGTCCACTCTGCGTGCAACCTACAGTTTTAACAAGTCATTGCTAAAATACGTGAACCAATCGTTATGTTAGTCATTTCTAGTCGCCAAACATTTAGAATAACAGTGTCTCAATTATGTAATTTTTGGAGCGCTTGTTCAAAAACAAAAATTATATATATAATAATAGATTGTCTAGAGTTAGCATATTTAAATTACAAAATATAAATGATTTTCACTATTGTGCTTTATTTGCAATTTCATAAATGTTGTAATTAATACGTTTAAATTTACATGGTATCGTTGCTAAACATTTTATTTGGCTAAGATTTGGTAATTTTTAGTACTGTAAAAAATGGTAATATATATTTTTAATGCTCAAATCATGAGCTAACATATATTTAGTATATTTGAGTAAACGTTTATAAGCATTATGTCACATGTTTTTATGCCGTTCCGTATAATTTGTCACATTTTTTCAAAAATTTTCAACATTTTTCAAAATTTTTGCCACGGCTTGTCTGCAATGGCATACATATATGTATAATACATACATACAATCGCGTTCAAAAAACTTAAGCTTACAAATCAAATATGCTGTGTATAGAAATATGTGCCAAAAGTGTTCATAATGCATATTCTCCTATTTTAGCACAAAGTGTAATCATGCATAAATTTTTATTAAATAATCTGTATGCCTTGCGTTTAATTTCACAAGCAATTTCACTTCAATTTCATTTAAGTACATTTGTGCATACAAAAAAGTTGCAGTTGCAGTTGCAAACTAATCCAATAATTTACATAAATACATATTTTACAAAAACCATTTTTACATACATACATATGTTGTATGTAAAAGTATGTATATATTTATATATTGCGTTACCAGGTATTTGAGTAGTGTTTTTAGCATTGCATCTGAGGTGGTTTGGTTGCTTGTTGCTTAAATTATAATTACTAATTTTGTATATACAAATTTTAATTTATAATAGAATTATGCTAAGCGTAGGTACTCAAAGTTGCTTTAATATTGCATAGAAGCTAACAATGTTCATAAATTAATACACCAAAACCTAATTCGTTGTGAATTTGAAAGTTAAAAAAAAATAATACGTTATTAGTTATAAAAAAATTAAATTATTAAGTAAAATTCATGAATTTTCATTGTAATTCCTTTTATATATTCGTTATATTTTGCCTTACGTCTAATATTTCGCTAAATTGTATTTGCGCTGAGCGATATGTTTATGTTTGGTCTAATTTAGATCATGTGCGACAATAAGCAACGACTAACATCCCGATTGGCGCGATGCAAGTGACCTTGATAAGTATGTTGTTGTTGGTATACAACTACTGGAGGTGCTTGTGCTTCGTTTTGTTGCTGATAATTGGAAGCATTAATTACTTGCTGTTGTTGTTGTTGTTGCTGTTGCCACAGCTGATCGTGCTGTTGTGTTGTGTTATAATGTGTATTACTTGTTGTATTGGTGGTTTGATTGGTGAGATTTGCTGCGCCGTTATTGACATCTACCTGTGGTTGCTGTTGCTGTTGTATGTCCTCAGTATCCATTAGACAAGACTGTGTGCCAATTTGTGTAGAGGGGAGCGAGAAGAAATCTGTAAAAACATACACATACATGTTGATAAAACACACAATGTATAAAGCAGCATGCATTTACTTAAAGCGTGTAGGCAACAATATAGTTTAAAACAAAAATATTTATAATAGCGGTAAAAAATCAGCAAAAACAAAGTGGATCGGAGGTTAAGAAAAATTTTCCATATTTCAGGCATAGGTAATTACAATATTACTAAAACAATTCATAACACCTTATCTTGGTTTGTGCGCTGCTGCCGCGCAGTCACAGTCAGCGCTGACTCACAGCAACACTGTGCTGCCGTCAAGACCGCCGTAAGCTGCGTGACCCAAATGTATAAAAATAAATGTGCTGTAAACGCAAAACCAAAAAATACACATAGTTGCTGAACAGCTTTTTTTTCTTTGTCGATAAAAAATTATCAACTTTTTTTGCACGCGAACGTCAGCAGCGTCGGCATCGCGCTGCTGCTTTGCAGATACCGGTCGCATTAAGAATGTGCGGCGCATTTTTAATTAATTAGTGAGCAATTGTGTGTCGATATGTATATATTTATTATAATGGCACATTTCTATATATGCTTGTCTGTATATAAAAGCAAAAAGTGCAGTGCAATTTAGATAAACTGCAGAATTAATCAAACGTCAATGTTTAGCAGAACATGACAGTTGGGGCGAAACAGTTTTTTATTTGTATTTGTATTTGCATTTGTCAAGCTATTTTGCATTGTGACTAACAATCAATAGCGCGACAGGTGTGTTGGGGGTGGAGGTGGCACTTAACAATGTTATGACAAGGTGGCTTGGCATATGTACGTGTATGCATGTACATATGTTTATATGTATGAATGTAAGCTTAATACAAATGGTATTAATAATACAAAAAATATTTAAATTATTATGGAAAGTGAATAGGTTATAAATACACGTGTTTATATGTAAAATTTATAGATATTTATACCCTAAACAGGGTAATTATTAATATTAAGTTTGTCATGATGTTTGATGATCACTATTGACCACTATATCTTTTTATTTGAAGAGATATTTTCACAAAATTCAAATTTTACAGGGATTATTGCCGAATCCAACGGTACAATCTCCGATAAAATTGTTCAGATTGAACCATTATAGCATATGTATAGCTGCCATACTAACTGTTCGATCAAATCAAGATAATGATCTTTTTATTCTTTTATACTAGAAGAAATCCATATGTGAAAGGTATTTATCTTGGGTGCAGCCGTAATTAACGGTTTTGTTGTTTTCTATACATACATACATATGTACATGTGGACTTAGAGACTATTGATATACTTCCTTTACTCTACATTGTATATTCACCTTTGTGGTGTAATAAATAAATCAATATCGTGCAATAATCAATTAGTCTTACTACAACAATTTTTTTCCTATTGTGATATGAAAATCTTTTGCAAAAAAAAATTATTATACTGAAGCACGTAAAGTTATTTACTTTAAATTAACTTATAGACAGACAATCCCCACTTCTACCATAAAAAAAATTATTTTAACTTACACAGCTAGAGAAGCTATCTTATCATTTTTTTAATAAAATTATGTGTCGGGCCTCCGCTATCTACATTGAAATTGTTTTTGTACTATCAACCATGTGCGCACAAGCAAATAAAAAAAAACACGCGGCAAAAATTTCTATTAAATGCTTTTTGAGGGGGGCTCATCAAAGCCATCAACTTAGAGTTGTTCCTACATATGCACATATGTTTGCACATTTATACGTATGTATATATGTATGTATGTATGTAAGGTGCTGACACAATACTAATTCCCAGCCATGCAAAAACGCTTGAACGAGTCATTAAAATGTTTAGCATAATATAATATACATGTACATACATACATATATAAGGTGAGTGAAATATCACGTACATACATATATACATACATATATGCATGTACATACATATGTTTGAATGGAAATATACCATTTAAAGCTATTTTTAATTTTTAAGCGAAATTTCATGCTTGTACTTAGAAACAAAACCGAAACCAGAAGAATGTGGGAAATCTTAGTGTAATATATGTATGTATTTATACATATTTTAAACTAAGTTTCGTATGAACATACATACATATAATTATGTGAAATATAATTTTTTTATTAGTCCGGGTCAATTTTGATCAGAGGTTAAGATTTGCGTTTTACTTTTAAAAATTTTAAAAAATTTGAAATCATTGTGAATGCTTGTGCGATTTTTTATTTTGTTAATAGTTTTTGTAAGTCCGGGTCAATTTTGATCAGATGTTAAGGCTTGTGTTTTAGTTTGAAAATTTGTAATAAAATTAAAAAAATTGAAGACTTGTTCTTTAGTTTGAAAATATTTAACAAAATTGAAATCAGTGTGATCTTATACGATTTTTTTCATTAATTGAGTTTGTAGATTTTTTTAATCAGTCCGGTTAAAATTTGATCAGTTGTTAAAATTTGTGTTTTAGTTTGAAAATATTTAACAAAATTGAACACAGTTGTGCGTATACGACATTCTTATTGCTTGTTGGGTTATTTGTTGCCTAATCATTAAAGAAACGTTGTTGCTGCATACTTTGTTTCGGCCTTGCTAGACTAACGGCTAGCAAACTATTAGGCAATGTGCCGTTGTAACATAAAGCACCTACAACGTGGATTATATTAAATGTAATACTTGTAATTTTCCACAATACAAATATAGAAAATGTAAATAGATAAGCCAAACATTGAGTGAGCAACAAATTTTAGTTGAAGGAAAAGTAAAGTGTATAAATTATGGCAGCGTGTTTAAAAGAAAAAGTAGAAAACGTAATAAAATTTCTTTTTTCTAAAAAAAAAAATAGTTTACGCGCACATTTATTAAATTTTTCTTTTTAAATTAAAACGTAAATCTTAACATCTGATCAATCCGGACTGAGAAAAAAGCATTAACGATATTAATGTATTATTAAAATATTTATGCTCTCTACACTCTTCATATCTTCAACAGGGTGTATTATCTCCTAAGAAGATCGTTAAGATCGGACAACTATAACGTATAGCTACAAACAAACTGACCGATCAAAATCAATATACAATATACATACATATGTATGAATGTAGATATTTTTGTACTCTTTTAACTAAAAAAGCACCAGTGAAGGGAAGTATAGCTTCGAGTAGGCGAAGTTAAGGTCTTTTCTGGTTTTAGTTTAAAGAAATTTAAGTGAATTTAATTTTTTAATTGCACTTCATATAATTAAAAATATTAGAAAAATTGTATAAACAATATTGACCTTCAAACGTGTGAAAATGTAATTTAATTAAGTTTACTGCAACTCTTAACGAAATTCATAGCAAACAAACTACGTTTGTACATACAAACATACATATATGTACATACATACATACATACATACATGTATATGTTTACAGTTCACTCACTTGACCTCTAAATTAACGCAGAAAATAAACATTTCTTCAAGTTCTCTCACAATTACAAAAACAAAAGGAATACAAAAACAACTAGCCGTTGCAATAAACACGTACAACAAAATGAAAGCAAATATAAACACAAACCATGGAAAGCAAATAATAAAAAATCCAATAAGAATAACAACAACAATACGTAGCAAGCAAAACACACAATAAAAACAAAATCAAACAAAAAAGTCATAAATAAACAAAAGAAAAAGAATAAGGTGAATGAAATTACCATTACAATACTGCGCGGCAGCATAGTCATCGTCGTAACGGCAGCGCTTGGGCGCGCAACCATCCAAACCGGCAACTGCGACGTCACGTATGCCAACGCCGCTGTCGCAACCGTTGAGCAATGCACAGTTGGCGTAATCATCGTCGCTCACAAAGTAGCGCTTCTTGCGGCGCTGTGTGGCAGCTAGGTCGCTGCCAAATGCAGCAGCTGCGCCAGCGGTTGCAACGCCAACATCCATGCCCGTGTGCATCATCGGCAGCATGCCATTGATATCATTTGCATTTGGCACACATGTGTTATTATTGTTGTTATTATTAATATTCGTATTATTGGCGTCGTGTGTAATGCCGTTCTGCTGGTAGTTGTCACCTAGTTCATGGGCTGCATTCACATAGGAGAATCCATAATAACCGTTAGAGGAAATGTGTGACACGGGCGAAGTGCCTGTGTCGGCGGGGTTCAAGCGCTGCTGCACCACACGTGGATTAAACATGTCCATGTGCCGAGAATTGACCGGCAATTCACCATTACCAATGACTGCGCCGCCACCATGTGCCCAGCACTCAAAGTTCGTCAGCACCATTTTCGATTTTCCCACAACAAGCACAAAGTAGGTAGTAGAAATGTATGAACTGTACAAGTCCAAAAAGTGAAGTCAGCAATATAGCGTATATACGAATTGACGCAGCTGCGTTGTTGATGGAAAATTCCCAAAAAATGTGCAAGGCTTCCTCTTCCCTCCAAATTTGTGTACTACTGTCCCGCACGTTAATTCTATAAAAGACACAAGAGTGCATAAAAAACAATTATACGCTAATACTTATAAGTAGAAAATTAAAACAAAGATATTCAACAACAATTAATTGCTTTATTTTTGGCCGTTGACTTCGTTTATTATTATTTTTTTCTCACACAATATTGTTGTTGTTCTGTCTCGGCTACTTTGGCAATTAATTGATGTCAACGACGCTGACGCGAGCTTCGTAATCAAAAACACACCGCGTATACCGCTACCAATATCGCCGGTTCCCCCACCATTTATATGCATACATATGTACATACACTTGCCAGCACTTACAAACAAACACAAACACACTTGCACTCAACTCTTTGCTATTCACATCCAGCCGCCGGTCATGCGGCCCATTTGAAATTATATTATTAAATCATTTCAGAAGTAAAAACACGTTGATGCTGATGGCAGCAGTTAAAAATAAATATATATTAATAAGAAAGGCACGAATACGCTCAATACCAGTTGGAATTGGAAAAAATCCATTTATTTACTTTTTACCGTCTCCTTTCCTAAGCGTCTTCTCTACACAAAGTGCACACACACTCGCAAACAAACAGATATCCGGCTGCGGGACGCGTTCGGGAGGTGTGTAAATGTGTATGTAGTCGGTACCCAATGGGTGTTTACACGTTTCTCTTACCTTTAGACGTTTTTTTCCGTTTCAAAATACTTGTTGTAACACGTTTATTTTTTGAGGAAAACAACCACTCGCGACGACTTTTCAAATTTCACTGAATTGTTTGGTTTCCAATTTGACGGCGAATTGTATGAAAGCAAAGTGTGACCAACACAGGGTTGCATTTATGGAAATCACAAAAATTGTCGTCGGGACAGAGTTTTTTCATTTTTTAATAAAAAAATTTCAACTGTTTACTCAATTTATAAATTGAAAATAATTTAATAATTAATTTATTGAAATTTCAAAGAAAAATCGAAGCGAAGCCATGTAAGTAAAAATTATAAATTGTCGAATTTCTTCTTATAATAGTAAATTTGTATATTGTTGAATTTCATTATTTAATTATAATTTTAAATGATGTCTTTTTTGTATATATTTTTGTTAGTACTATTTTTTATGAGCATTTCTTGTTACATAGAAAATTTAACTTTTTAGACTAAAAAATATAAGTTGCAAAACCAATTCCTTATTTGACGGAAGCATTGCCTGCACGAGACACAACAGGTCGACTGCGCCATCTTCTGGTGTAAATATGCAATAAATTGAAATATGTTCTGTGGTTATCGGATTTGCTGTTTCCTTTGTGGTTGCGAATCGCGGAAGACAGTGAGCTATTGTCAGAATTTCAAGTGCTAGCAAATCGTTAGTAAAAGTTTAGCATACTGTAAGGCGGTACAACAAATATGTGTGAATTTAGAGTTAGATTTTATATTAAAATTTGTTTTATTTGCCTTGCAAGTTTTAGAGTTTAAAAACTTTTGATTATAAATTAAATATTTTTGAAATTTTTTTTAATAAATTAAGTTTTTTTAAATTAATTGTAATTTTAAATTTATTTGTGAATAAAAAATTAACAAAAATAATTCTTTATTAAAACTAAATTTAATTAACATTAATGAATTACAAATTTTAATTAATATTTTTTTTTTACTCTTGGTACCGTACTTTTGATTATTTTTATTTTAATCCGGTACTTGGGATTAAAATTTTATTTAGAACAAAAAAAAAAATAAAAATTAATTAATTAAGAAATCAAAATTAAGTTTTAGTTACAATCAATTATTTAAAAATTTAATTTAATTCAATATAAAAATTAATTAATTAAAAGATTGAAATTAGTTATGAAAAAAATAATTGGGATTTTTTTACTTCGATATTTGGGTTTAAAAAATAAAAAAATAATTAATTTTAATTAATTAATTATTTATTGGAATTATTGTTTTTTAATTGATTGTTTTTAGTTTAATTGGAATTAAAAAATAATAATATTCATTTAAAACTATTTTTTAATTAAAATTAATTAATTAAAAAACTTAAATGACTTTTTAGTTAAAATTAATTAATCGAAAATTTTAAATTAATTAATAATAAAAACATATGTATATTTTTTTTTAATTTTATTCTCGTATTTTGGTTAAATTTTTTTTTTTTAATTCGGTACTTGGGATTTAATCTTTTTTTGGCGGTTTTTTTTTGGATTACAAAAAAAATAATTAAAATTAATTAAAAAAAAATTAATTAATTTTTAATCGAAACTAATTTAATAAATAAACTAAAAAACTTAATTGATTAAATTAATTAATAATAAAAACAAATATATTTTTTTAAATTTTATTCCGTATTTTGGTTTTATTTTTTTTTTAATTCGGTACTTGGGATTTAATTGTTTTTGGCGGTATTTGGATTACAAAAAAATTAATTAAAATTTTTTAATTAATTTTAATTAATTTTTAATCAAACAACAAAAAAATTAATATATGAAAAAAAAATTAATTCAATTATTTGTTTTGCATTATTTGCAACCTTGATATACATACATATGTAGATGCATGAATATGACATTCATGGTATTCCCACTTTTGAATATGTCTCTAAATTTAGAATTCTTCAAAATACTAATTATATATACATAAGTACATATGTATATCGAAAATCAGCCACAATATTTCACGGCCGTACTAATTGAAGCATTTTATACCTTCCGATAACAAGTAGCAATAACAACAACTATGCACTCAGCAGGAGCACTTTTAGTGGCCTAGTCCATACATTTCCGGTATCATTTGTTTATATTGCAAACAAAATATCGACGGCTCGTTACAGTGGCGGCAGCATTGCTAATGCAACAATAAAGCATACACAAACAAGGAAAGGAAGGAGCATTTACAATATCATTTGTGTTATCTTGCAGTGTCAATTGCCCATTATCAGTATTATATATTGATGGAAAGAAGAAAAAAACATGCGAAAAATGTGTGTGCCCCTTATTAATCGCATTACAAAATTAATGACAAAACAATGCGGCAAACACACAAATAAATACATATGTATCTATATCTATACATACTTATGTATGTATGTATATGTGAAGGTACTCACTGGGTCAGCACAGCCTAAATTCTTTGTACATTTGAAATAATTTTATCATAAAGGAATCTCGCACAATTATAGCAGCAAGGTATTGGATGTTATTGCTTTACTTATTAACAGAGAATTCCTTTGTGCATGATTCACCTTTGAAGTAAGCTGCATGTCCTTCTTGAATGGGAAGCGCAAAGCGGGATGTCCTTCCGCCTTTCTTTAGAAACAATTGCAATTTTCCGGAAGTGCAAATTTTTACGCCAAATTATGCCTAACTACCGGAATACATAGAACCCAGTGGGGGTGTTGTTAAAAGGTGGCATTAGGCTTTTAGAAATATTTCAAGGTTTTTGAGATAATGGCGAGTCGAAAAGTGTGGGAATGTTGAGATACTAAAGGAGTTTTTCATTTATGCTTATTCTTATGAAAATGTATGAAAATATATGCTTTTAACCTTAAAAATAGCAAAACAAAATAAAAATAATTAAATAAAAAAAATGAAATTAATTTTTAGTTATAAATTTAAATTTAAATCAATTAACTACAGAATTACATTTAATTCATTAAAAAAATAATTGGAATTAAAAAAAATCAATTAGCTTTAATTAATTAATTATAATTAAATCGAATTATTATTATTTTTTAATTAATTAATTTTTAATTGAATTGGATTTAAAAAAATAATATAATTAAGAAACTAAAATTATTTTTAGTTAAAATTAATTAATCAAAATTATTATTATACAAAATTTTAATTACAAAAATTATTATTTTTTAATTTTAGCCGCGCATTTCGGGTTATTTATTTTTTAATTCGGTGTTTCAAATTAAATTTTTTTGAATTTAATTAATTAAAAAAATTATTGAGATTAATTAAAAAAATAATTGAGTTTAATTTTTTTAAACCAGTATTTGGGTAAATTCTATCACATCATGGTATAGTTTTTAATTAAGCAAAACACTCTGAATAGATTCGGTCGGTGGTGGTTTTTAGTCTGTTGGAATCATCGTTCCGTACTTCTTACGAAATGAAACTCGTGACACCATTACTGTCAAAGGAGAGCTGTATACGAGTAGATACATATATGATAATCAACTTTATATGCTCCCGATTGGAAGAAGTTGATCTTGACAACATCTGGTTTCAGATGGTCAACAAAATAAAGGAATTGGTGCTTGAGAATCGATGATTAGAAGTCAGAGATCTTTCTGGCATCGTTAGAGTAACGGAGGGATCAGTGAAGATAATTTTGAAAGATCATTTGGGCCAAAGAAAAGTGAAAGCGCGATTGGTTCCGAAATCGTTAATGTCTGTGAAACAAAGCTTTCCGACTACCAGGATGTCTTGGATCTACGCTTACAACCCGGAAACCCGACAACTCTTGGTTTTTTACATACATAGATTTTGAAGAATAAATTAAGAATTTTAAAATTATGAATAAATTCTTACTATTTTTTGCTCATAGCAGCATTATTGCGTATATTTTATAGGATCTCTGACGTTTCTTTCGGGTTGTTACAAATTTAAGGGTTGACAATTAAAATGTTAGTATTTCTAGTCCCTACCTGTTCGAAAATCTCAGGTTCTACCGAGAATGTTTGCCTTGAATTGTATAGAAATAGAAAATTTATCGCCCTTCTAAGAAAAGAAAGTGCGAGGAACTAGCCATTAAGCTTAAGTAACTTATACACATACAACAATAAAAATATATAAATATAAAACACTTCTTTTCTAAGAATTTATATTATAATTTTCTCATATAGGTACATACATATGTCTATATCTTCTCTCAAGTACAAGCTCATTTAAGGTAGCCCCTGGCTTTCTACGACTGATGCATCAATAAAGTTGCGACGAATGTCAACAGGATGTCAGTAAGCGTGACGATATCAGCGTTGGTACCAACTATCAATTACCACTCACAGACATAATAAAGGTATGAACCATAAAAATAAACATATTTATATATACTCATATACATGTATGTGTAGCGTTGTTTGGGTAATATAACCATAGCTAATGCCTTTGTTCGGATGTTAATGAAAATGTTTCGAGATAAGCAATTAACATAAGCTAGTTCAAGGACGACTAGTAGCCAAAATATGGCCTTGACATATTTGTGTTTGTGCTTTAAGATGAACGGCACATTTTTACTTAACGACTTTGACTGAAAGAAGTAGAAAATTGGCAACGCTGCACAGCTCGTTGTTAATGTCTTCATAGCAAAGCGTTGCCATAAACGCTGTGCATAGTTGTATCACTTATGCGGGCTAAGCTAAAGGACATTATTTATTTATGGTTTACAGCAAAGCGACAACGAAATCTTTCACCATGAAAGGTTACATTTCTACCTAGTCTTTATTTTCGTAAATTTTCCACGCTGTGGGACTGTTTACTTAGTAAAATCTTTAGTATTTCCTTAGTACAAGCGTACAAAATAGCGAAAACAAAGAAAATGCATGCTTAAATTGTTATTTTCTTTCACTCTACTTTTACCTCGACAAAGCGGTCTATTGGCGTAACAATTTAATCAATGCGGTAGGTCGTATGTCCTCTGGCTTAGAAACTACTAGACGCAGATAGCAGACACTCATTCAAACATAGTCATAAAGGTCCTTACTCATACATACATATATGTATGTATGTATGTACTTTGCCGCAGCGAAAAATGTGTGTTCCGTATTAAAAATACTCAATTTTCGCTTCTTAGACAAATAGTAATGTTAGTGATAGTTATTTACCTGTTAAACTGCGTTGCCTAGCCACACAACGAATTAAGCATGCGTACAAGCGAATTTTCCCAGGCTCGAAAATGCCTAAACACACAAACAAACACATGGGTGCCTTCACACATATGACGGTGCTAAAAGCAATACTCGCCATCAAACACTTAGTTTAGCTATTCGCTGATTTTATTTAGTAAACGATCTTTTCTTTCCTACCTACACGTCTCTATCTGCACTAGGTTTAGTCTAGGTACTTCGTCAATTCTAGCAAAATGCGCATAACACGGGCATTTACCCAAATATTTGTCAGAGCATTGTCGTAATTACTTTAGTCCAAGCTTTGCTGGCAACTATGCTAGCTTATCCGTTTGGTTGCAAGGTCTAGTCACGTTTGTCTTGCTGAAAATCCGCTTTGCACCCCTTGCCAATGTACGCCTAATCTCTTAAGATGAATCCTTGTAGGAGAATCTTTCGCTGGCATAATGCAACTAATATTAAGCAGCTTGAAATTTTCGTCTACTTAAAAGATAAACTTGTTGTCACCGCGTTTAGTACGCTGATTTTGTAGATAAAGACAATAGGAACGGACAGTGTAAACTATATTCATGTCTGTAGCTTTAATCTCTTTAGGCTTGTCATTAAGTAGGTGTAGCTTAGTATCTTATCTAGCTGAATCTTCTTTGCTGGGCAAGGTGCAGCAATTACAAAGGTATTATGGGTGCATAACTAAGGTGTGAGTTCCTTTAGAAATTTACTACAGTAAAATATATTGAAGGGCATATCAGTTTGCATGTTTTAGAAATCGAATTACAAAATAAAAATTCTATAACAAAAAAATGATTCTAGAGATTATTGTCTTTTAAAAACACTCATTATTTGACAAAAAAAAAAACTGTAGGCAATGACACTGGGTCTCATTGAGTCGAAAGTTTGTTTTTATATTTCATTGGGTCATTCACTAATTTCGCTTTTTAAGGCAATTTAAACAGGATTTTTTATTGTGAAAAACGTTTTATGAAATTATATGTTTGCCATTTTGATTCAATACCTTTTGGTATCTTTCGGGGAAGAGATTTTTTCCACGCTCATAAAATTTTTGATACTTGTAAGAAAAAAAAATGGTGGCTTTTGCCGCCTTTATATGAAGTGCAGCTTCTCTCATCCAAAAAATTTTGCAGAGACCAGAACAAGCACTAGTCCAAAGATACCAACTCTGGAGAATATGGTTAATGTGATGGCATATGCCATTCAAGTTGCAAAAGTTTTTGGCATATCATCAAACTTGTATGAAGTCTCTCATTATCCTGGCGGGACACTACACCTCTTCTATTGTTCAATTCTGGCCTCTTCTGTTTGAGTGCATCACTTAATTTGTTCACTTTTCACTTCAGAACTAATTGTGGTATTGTCGAGCAAAAGCTTAAAATAAACGATACCTTTGAAATCCCACCAAACCGACTACATAACCCTTTTTTGAAGATAATCGTCCTACAAAGTCGTTTGAGCTAGTTCATATTTTTTAGACCATGATCTCTTGCGCTCTATATTCTTGTAAACAACCCATTTTTCGTCGCCAGTAAAAATGCGCTTCAAAAATGGATCACGACTTCGACGTTTGAGAATTTATTCACAGTCGTTTATGCGACGAAGTAAATTTCGTTCTGTAAAAGCATGAGGAACGCATATGGCGAGCTTTGAAAATAATCATAGACGCTTGCAAACGGTTGCGTTAAACAAATTTAGTCTTTCAGCAAACTTTCGAGTTGTTACTTGACGATTTGCATTGACCAACGACTTTATTTTAACTACATCGGCTTCAAGAAGCCGTCCAGGACGTGCTGCATCCTCGAGAAGGAAAATGCCAGAACGAAGTTTTACCAATTTTGGTACGGAGATTCGGTCAACATATATTCCATGAACGCATCATCACAAAAATTTTCGCTTGAACTGCGTTTTTAACCTTTTGATAGTAAAATATGCGAAAACCTGGTTTCGATCTTTCATCTTAGATCCCAAAAAATGTAGGAAAACTATTTTACAAAGAAGCCTCACTATATCTGTTATTAAAATGAATAAATGTTAAGTGTGAAGTTGGCTGAGAACAAATTAATAATATCTCCTGTTGTCATCAAACTAAATTACTTAGTGAACAACCCAGTCATTTATATATACTGGGTTGTTCACCGTCTGTACTGCGAACTAGTTTCTCAGTTTTTGAGATATCGATCTGAAATTTTGTATACATTCTTTTTACCCAAAGAAACTGCTCATTTTCAAAAACCGCTAATATCAAGCCATACAAACTGAAGGAATGGTAACAAGTAATTTTATGGACAGCTTTTTCATTTGGTGAGGTGACGTGAGGAAATTTAGCATATGGTATATTAGTATCCAACGCAACTATACAGTCTCAGCAAAAATTGTTCATATCGGACCACTTAGTGTAAGCTACAAGACAAACTGATCGAGTCCTTATATGGGAAACTTTTTTATTTGACACTATATCTTCACAGAATTAGGAACAGATCATTATTTAAGGCATTGTTCCAATCTTCTAAGAAATTTTTCAAGACGGAGTACTATATCGTGTAACTGATATAAAAACTGAACGACCGAATACATGTCCTTGTAGGAAAACTGTTTTATTTGATCAGATATCTCGAATTTTGATGATAAGGAGGATATGGGTTAATGTCCTTACTAAATACTTTAATATAGCATCAGAAACCTAAGCCACGAAGAGTGTATTACAGCCAAGTTTGTCTCATTCTGTGTACTGGGTGTATTTGGTAGGATTACTTGTTCAAAACAGTGTCAAAATTACCTTAGCCATCCTTTTTACAAGATTTGAAACCATCTTCCAACTAATATTTTATTTAAACCATTGTTGAGTTCTCATCCCAACCTATCCTAGAGACTCAATTGAAACAAATAAGCGCCATTCCCGGCTGACATATTTAGCGAACAAAATATTTATACAACTATATTTTAACTAGCATTGTTAACTATTGATTTATATGTGGAACACAAAAGGCATGACATTATTGTGAAAGTAGTAAACAACTGTTCCCATGAGGCTTTGGTATACGAGTTCGACAGAATTTGTAATAAGAACAAAAAAAAAATCCATAAAACAGTTACCGAAACTGAGGTGGTCCTTAAAAAGACAAATTTGGCAAATTACAATTTTTTTTTACTGCAGCGCATTCGTCGGTGGCCACTTTTAGTTAAACAATTTTTTTATATTTTTCCGAAAAACTTTTGTAATTCCTGAACAAGATTGAGTTGTTTATGATACTTATTTGACTTTAGTAAAGAATAGCATGCTTGTCAAGAGCGTGATTTGCAAAACATATAAACAATACCGGCGTGAGGTCCTGTGTTTTGAAGAAATCTGCAGCCATGCCACCATTCATGAAATTCAATTACCAAAATCTTAAAACAAAGCCTAGTCTTTCTAACATTCAATAATTTATGGGTTTTTATATTTTCCATCCATTGTAGGCGCACTTTTTAAATAGAGTTGTTCACTAAAAAGTCCACACGCAAAAAAGTCAACGTAAATATTTTCTGCGTTCGCCGTTTAATTTTGCTCTCACAATGCACCGCACTCCACGCTTTTAGCCAGCTCTTTCCAGTCATGGCACCCACCTGTTGAGCCTTGCTGCCAAGCGTGATTGTATTATATAGTATATGCTGCCAGGATGCCGTGTGGCGGTACAGTTGTGTTTGTTGCTTGCCGTGTATGCCACCAAACAAACGCATGCAACCTGCAACGCAGCAAGACACCTCTGATTTTATATGCCTTTTTGGTTTTTTTTATATTGACTTGCCAGCTGTTGCTTGCCATTCACTTTTCAATGCTCTTCCTTTCGCACCTTTCCGCTTAATCGCTTTTTCCGCTTTACGAAAATTACGCTTCAGCTGTTGACTGTTGCACAAAAACCACTTATAAGTCCAAAATCTGAAATTAATAAAATCCCAAAAAAAAAATGATAAAGGTCAAGTGCCGCATTTGTGTCCCGATACTCGGCAACATGCCGCAACACCTTGCGCAGGATTAGGAGCGGTTAGAGTTGTATTTAAAGGATTTGCGGGCGTTGCAATGGCAATTAAGCCACATGAATTTTGTTCAATACATCCGCTCCTTGTTGGTTTGGTATTCACTTCCATTTTTTCTTGCAAAATTGCTGTAATTATGAATTCGTCAAGCTGAAAATTTGAAAAAATTAAAAAAAAATAAATTATTTTACATGTGACTGCTTTCTATATTAAATATTTCATGCTTACACAGATTATGTAGTTGAAAAATTTACTATAATTTCTGGGATTATGTATAGATTATGACGGTTTTACGAAGATTTCATACTCTATTTACCACCAGAGTACTAATCTTTCGAACCTATGGATTACCATAAAAAAATTATAATTTTCGTTATATGGTTTTAGCATTCAACTTTTATTTTTTAGATCTTGCCTATGCGGACAAGTGCACAAGAAATGCTCCATTGCTTATATAGCGCTTTGCTCTAGGCATTTCTTGCAGTCTTCTTGACGTGTCAGCCACATTCTACGAGCGTGTGTTGCCACTCGACAGTGACCAGTTAGTATTACGATCATGCTCTTACAGTCTCTTCTATCGAGTGCTAATAGAAATTTTGGGTGCTTCCGATCTATCGTTTTGCTCATTCCATCAGGTTTTGATTTTATTTACCATGCTTCTGTCCAGATCTGCCTATAGACAATGCATGAGTCTCCCAATGTTGATCACGTTTTCGGGTGTTAACCGTACAGCGTTAGTGCTTACTTCTGACAACACTTTCCACTGTTGCCCAGCTTTCCAAAGACACTACTGCTCGTTATGCGATACGAAGTTACTGCCTCGATTACTGCTTGGCTGCCTACGGAGATAATGACTCTGGAATTGCCTGCACGTGCACTAGAGGTCAGCTCTACGACTTTCGTAATAGCAAAGACCTCAGCTTGAAATATACTGCAGTGGTCCGACATCTTAAAAGGCTGCTTGTGCTCAACTCTGCGCAATATGTACCCGCTCCAACTCCATCCTCCATTTTCAGGCCATCCATTTAGAGTGCTACGCGCAGCGAAATCACCTTTACACCAACCATCTTTTTATATTTCTGTTTCTATGTTTACTTTGAACCTTCTTTTCCAGTTGAAAAGTGAGATCATACAGTCGGTGTTTACCAAGCCGCCATTACCCATCAAGCTATTCCCGAAAGTTCTATACGTAAATTTTCCTGTAGCCAGTAGTCGTTCCGCTAATTTTGCTGCACAGTTTTTAGCGAAGATGTCTAGAGGTGGCAGGTTTAGTTCCAGTTCAAGAGCCGCCGTTGGAGTTGTTCTTAAAGCAGAATTGGTGTTACAATAGCTGTATAGCACCAATGCATGAAAGGAAACCCACAGCATATAAAGCATTGCTAGGCTTTCTCACTTTTCCTTCACATTGTGCTGTTCAAGACTACCGCACGGTACTTAGTGCGGTCCTTGAGAGAGAGTTGTGTCCCATTTATCGAAGAAAGCCTCCACACAGGGATTTTTTGGTTTTTTTGTGAACATAATCAGACCCGTTTTCTGCGGGTTTAACACCAGACCCGCTTGTGATGACTGATTCTCGACTGTATTGAGAGTGATGGTCATAATACTGTTGATGGTTTGTAGACACATACCCGTTATTAAGATGGCAATGCCGTCCACATATGCCACTATCATAGGGGCTTTGCCGTCTAAGTTCCTTGGTTTGTTCACCACTAATGTCCATAGATAGCACTCCACCTTGTGAAGTACCTCTACAGACTTTCTTGGTAATGTCAGCGTCGTTCCATTCTGCTCTTATCCTTTTAGCGGTCAAGAAGCTTCTGATCCACCGTTGGATAGCAGGATCAACACCGATTGACTGGATGCTATTCAGAATAGCTTCGATAGAGACGTTATTGAGCGCTTCAGAAGTGTGCAGAAATGCTTCAAGAGCGTATTCCTTATATTCAAGAGCCTTTTCGATATTTTTCCTAACATGATCGCTTGACTTTTTGCTTTTTTTTAGTCGGTTTGCTAGAGCTTTTACAATTGCGAGCTTTTTAGAGAATTTTTATGTTCCTTATATTCAAGGGCCCTTTCAATATTATTCTCGACTTAATCGTTTGGCATTTTGGTTTTCCTATTCGGTATGCAAGAGCTTTCACTATTGCTTTTCAGTGAAAGTTTTGTTTTCCTCCTATTTCTATAATCATCATAGGTGTTCCAGAACTTTCACAATTGCGAGCTTTTTAGAGAATTTTTTGTTTTCCTTTTAATCTTCATGTTTTTTTTTTGTTCTGACAATTTTCTAACCAAATTGTTGTCTCTTTTTTGATATTATCGAAGTTGAAAAAGCTCCATGGCCGACTCGCGTGAGTTTAATTTTGATATCACAGCCCACCTTGAGTGATTTCTCGTTATATTTTTGTATAATTTTCTTAAACTACATACAGTATCGGACAAAACATTTGCAAACTGAAATATGGTATAGAAAATAATGTCGATTACACAGAAAATAATTGCCGGAAAACCTACTCTTTTAATTTTATTTTAAATATTGGATGTTAATTAAGGTAAACAAAGCAAATTTAATAATATTTTTCAGTTCATTTGTTTAATGTTTATAAAAAAACGATATAACATCTATATTCAATAAGACAAAACAATTGCAACTCAAAGAAAAGGGCTCACTATTTGTAATAAAATAAAAGAAAAACTTAGTATTTTGTAGCAAACTCATTACTCTCAATAACTGCTTGGCATCGCAGCGGCATTGAAGCTATAAGGTCATCCACAATGGTTTGGGGTATATTTCTCTATGCCTCCAGGGCCCTTTGGAAAAACTTATCAGTATTTGACACATTACTGCGATCAATTTTTTTTTACAATTTCCCTTAAATTTTCTTGGAGATTAAGGCCTGGGAACTGTGGAGGCCACTCCATTCCATCCACTTTATTCCTTTGTAACCACGATTTTAGGGCCTATGCCATATGCTTCGGGTCGTTGTTCTAGTGGAAGACCCACTTATGTGGCATTTCCCATTCACCATGTGGCAACATTACGGTTTCCAGAATGTCTTTGTAAACGTACCGATCCATGGTATCATTAATACGATGAAGCGGCCCCAAACCAAAAGCAGAAAAGCATTCCTAGACCATAACATAGCAACTATGCTTGACTGTTTTTACACAATAGAAATTTTTAAGACGCTTGTTTCGTGGGCGTCGTACGAAATTCACACCATCACTTCCTACCAAATTAAATTTAGACTTTGTAAATCAGCGTTATTTAGCGACCGTTCTTGAGTAGATTGGTAACCCAAGCTCCTTTACCAATTGCGGAGCGCTTTGAAATGGATATTTTTTTATCTCCCTTACAATTGAGCTGTCAGTTTTTTCATCAGTTTTTCTTGGTCGGCGATCACGATTCACTACTTCGACAGTTTTGTTCCTAATAAAGATCGAAATTATTCGTGAGATTTATGACTTGTGAATTGTGTACTTTACAGAAATTTCTTTTTGAGAAGTTCCGTTATTATAATCACCAATAACACGTGATCCGAGTGCTTCACCGAATTTATTTAGAGCCAATACTTTTTTTGTAAAAAAATTTAAAATAAAAAATATTTTCGCAAAAATTCAGAGCAGAAAGTATACTCAGTAAATGTTCTAATTAATTGAAACTCAATACCGTTAGAAAAAGAAACAAACAAAGGAAAAAAGAAAGGAACAATACAGAGTTGCAATTGTTTTGTCGCGGTGGATTGGCGTACATTTGAAATTGTTTTCAAATATAACCGGCAAAATAAAAAAGGATCGCGATAAACGTTGCAAAATATGTCACTACGATGATGTAACTTTAAAAACAAGAAACAAAAAGGAATTCGAAAGAAAAGTAGCATTGTGAGACAAAAAAAATGTAGAACGTCGGTTTAGTTGCAAATGTTTTGTCCGATACTGTATGTACATATAGCTTTATTAAACTATATGTGAGCTAAAAATCCACCCAAGTTCCACACGCAACCGGGGCCTATAAACGCACCGTCCACTATCACGCTTCATTGGCACTATTTATTAAGCAAATTCACCTTTCAACCACTGCTGCCGGTGCATCTTAAATTCTTTTCCTATAAACTCAAGCATTAAAATTTTTTCCTAATTAAGCAAAAATCAATATTTATAATGAGTTCTGGCACTTAGAATGCGGAAATCGCACAGCCAATAAACAAAAGGCATTCTTACAATCGCAATATTTCCACTACAACAATAAATACCGTAACGTTAAGCACGAAAACGTGTGCATGCGAATTGAATTGCATAGAAATTTCACATTTTTGCAAAGTTTGCCGCACCAACCGCCCGCCTGCCACCTTGAGTTGCAGTGTATTTATTTTAATACCACCTGTTCTAAATACCACAAACTGACGTTGTGATTAAAAAAAAAAAAACATTTAGATTACGAAATATTTCGCTCACTTGAGTGGGCTAAGAATACATTGTTGAAAGTGGCTGTGTTAGAAAGCGACTAGCAAGAGAAATTGCAATGAGGAAAGCGGGCAGAATGGAGCAGCTTCCTCAGCAGACACAGCGCTTCGTCTACAAAATATTTGTATGTGTGTGTGTGAAGTTGCTGCGTTCTTACTTTGCAGGCACCGCACTTCCGCACAGCCAACAGCATGTGTCGACAACAATTTGGCACAATTAGCTTGCGGCTGTGGCATGCAACAGCGAAAATTAAAAGCGCGAAAGGCACACACAACCAGATACATTGTAGATAAAGCTAACAGAAAATTGCGCTAAATAATTCGCAACATTGTTTAGAAATAAATATATTTATACACACATGTGTGGGGTATGTGGGTGTGTGTGTGTTTTAATGCAGCCATTGCACTAGAGGAAACTTATATAGACGTGTATGTTTATAATTTCGCTGGATAGGTGGCTGGACTCTGCTGTGTCGTGGTTATTGCTTTGCTGCCGAAATTGGCAATATATTACAACAACAAACATACATACATATATACATACGAGTGTGCATTTCTGTAGTGAGCATTTGTGTATGCTGAAATGTGCCTTTGATTTTGTACATACATACATACATATGTATGTAACTATTGCAAAATAGGACATTTCTCACATTTCTCGCATTTTTTGCATTGTTGTGGGCGAAATGTTTATTTGCTCGCCTTCGACATACATATGCAGTTATTTATATATTACCGTCGACAAAGTAATTTCCTGTATTTAAATTTATTTGCAATTGCTGCACTAAATTACAGTTGGGAGTAGTTCAGTTTACAGTGAGAAGAAATTTATTTAAATTTGTTGATTGGTGAGTTTGGTAAAATTAAAAAGGTTGGTAAAAAAAAATTAAAAAAAATTAATGTGAATTAATTTTATTACTAAAAATATTATTATTTAATTATTTTTTATTATTAAAAATATTATTATTTTAAATTATTTTTATTAATTATTTTAATAAAAATTTTAAATTATTTTAATAAATAATATTTTTAAGTCCAATAATTTTATGCATAAATAATTAAAATTTTAAGTTAAATAAGAAAAAACATTAAATTCGGTATCAGCGAAGCTAAAATACCCTACATACATACATAAATACCAAAGGTTCTTCATTTTGATTGTTTATTTTGTATGGCAGCAATGTGCTATAGTTAATCGATCCGAAAAATTTTCTCGGAGAATATAGAACTGTCTAAAAAAATAATTCATGCCAAATTTAGTGAAGATATCTCGTCAAATGCAAAAGTTTTCCATACTAAGTCTGTATTTGGATCGTTCAGTTTGTATGACAAGTGTATGTTATAGTAATCCGTTATAAAGAATTTCTTCGGAAATTGTATCTTTGATTTGGATAATAATCCATGTCAATTCTCGTGAAGATATCTCGTCAAATACAAAAGTTTTCTATACAAGCATTTGATTCCGATCGTGCAGTTTGTATGGCAGATGTATGTTATAGTAATCCGATCTGAAAATTTTTTTCAGATTATTATAGCGTTGACTTGGATAATAGTTCAGGTGAAAATTTGTAACGATGTATTGTCAAATAAAAAAAATTTCATACAAAAACGTGTACATATTTCATCGGGAATTTTGTATGGCAGCTATAAGTTATAGTGGTCTGATATCGGCAGTTCCGACACATGAGCAGCTTCTTAAGATGAAAAGAAGCGACACCTTTTGGCTTATGCGACGTTTCCTTGGAGTCTTAAAAAATCGTGGCAAACTTGATATATCCCGTTAATTAAATAATTAATATTTCAGCAAAAATTAGGAAATGACCTTAAACATCCCCGGACAAACGCTATTTTTAATGTTTCCGTTAACAAAGAGGATATTTGTCCATATATGAAAATAAGTTAATAGAAGAGCGAGAAATATCCAACTCGGCGACCAAGGGCATGTAGGAGATATAATTCTAACCATAAAACCTTTTTAAGTTCTTTGTTTTTGATGTCTAAATACAACAAAAAACAGCTTGATAAAAAACGGAGGATTTTGACCAATTTTATATTGGTTTCCAATTCTAACCTCAAAAGCTTTGTAAATTTTATTTACATTTTTATATAAATTTAACGCTTTTTTTGCCTTTCAGAATTGTATAATATATTTTTTTACAATTTTTTACACAATATAATAACAATTTGATAAAAAAACGAAGGATTTCGAATGGAGCGACCAATTTTACATTGGTTTCCAATTCTAACCTCAAAAGCTTTGTAAATTTTATTTACATTTTTATATAAATTTTACGCTTAAGAATGAAAATATACATGCTTTTTTATTTTATTAATTTTTTTATTTTTTAATTTTATAATTAAGAATTTTCACCATTTGCTAATTATATGTACTTTTTTTACAGTGTAAGTCTCAGCACAAATTTGACATTAGCGAGCAATTTAACATGGGCATCTGTTTCTAACCTTAATAAAAGGAGAATTCCGAACTCAGTTACCAACTCCACTTGATCGTTTTAACCATAAAAGCTTGGTAAGTGTAAGTTTTATTTAAATCGATAAAATGATAAAAAATTATATTTTCGAATTCAGCGTCTAATTTGACATGTTCATTTTAACCTCGAAATATTTGCAATTTTTTTTTAATTTGAAATTTTTTTTTTTTTATTTGAAAAATTTTTTTTTTAACTTCTAAGTCAATTTTACGCTTAACAATTGACGTCACTGCCTAATTATGCATACTTTTTTCACAGTGTAAATCACAGCACATGTCATAGCTGCCAACTTTTATTGCCACTTAAGCACCAATTCGGCGTTACATGCTTTTGCGGTACATTAAATACGGTTATTCATAAATTTTCTAAATTTGTCAGAAACGCTAAATTCAAAATATACATATTTATGACCGTGTAAGAGAAATGCTGCTAAAATATAAAATGCAAGTGGAGTGTAGCGCTCATTATACAACATTTGCATGTAAGAGAGTACATCATAAATTTACATACATATGTACATCATACATATATTTATTTATTACATCATACCAGTACATGTACATATGTTTAATATGTATGTAATAAGGAAATTTAAAGCAATGTTTGCTCGTCACAGCGCTGTGTAAGCTGTCTGATCTGTCATTCTCAATTTGTCAACGCTTTTGATTATCAAGCAGCCAGTGTCTCAATGCAAATATAAGTAATAATTGACTCATGCCTTTAAAAAGGCGTACCATATACCCTTGATGACTTTTGACTTATATATATTTATATTTTTTCCGAATTTCTCATTATTTTTCCTACTAATATTTGTTGTCATCAATTTGTCATCTCCTTTACTTCCATAGCATTGCAATTAGCTCACTTATCTCTTTCCTTTCATTGTTTATATTTTACTACCCTTCATACAGTTAAGTACTCGTTGACCTCACAGTGTGACGGCATCCACAAAAATTTCCGCTATATTCATAGTTTACGCTCTTCACTGCGCTCTAGCGTGCTCTTTGGGGTATAAACAGTTAACTGTTTTAATTGACATTGCGTTTAATGCAATTTTCGAGGTCAGAAACGTGACTATCAAGGCGAAATGTAAATCACTAGCAATTCTTGCACTCGTTAGAGATCTTACTCGTATATGAAGGAGCGGAAATATGCTCTCACTTAAGTCATATTATATATAATCTTTTAGCGAAATAAACCACTTAAAACTTTTTTTTTTAATTTATTAGAATTTCTTGTTATCAAAATAACCCACTTAAAAAAATTATAAAATTTTCCTTTTTTTATTTTCCAAAAAAAAAAATATTAAAATCTTCGAGTGTAAAAGTCATTAGTTCCAGTACCCAACTAAACTC
This sequence comes from Bactrocera dorsalis, assembly GCF_023373825.1. Taxonomy (NCBI): domain Eukaryota; kingdom Metazoa; phylum Arthropoda; class Insecta; order Diptera; family Tephritidae; genus Bactrocera; species Bactrocera dorsalis. Next base: position 68,454,339 of record NC_064307.1, on the reverse strand, counting down.
AAATCAACGTTTATACGCTCATTTTCTCAATTTCTCATTTTAAAAACAAATAATAATTTCTAATTTTTGCATAAAATCTTTTCTCTCAAACATAACAATTAAATTAATCATCCAAATTCTCGTTTTTATTTCATTTATTGTCCACTTTCTTAATTAACAAATGCTAACCAAAAGTTATTAAAAGAAATATACAACGAAATTTTAGAAAATTTTACGACTTGGAATTTTGAAAAAATCTCAAATTAGCTGCTAAAATTAGACAAATCGTAAAGTAATATTCACAAAAATATCTTACGAAGCACAAACCAACAAATTACGATGACACAGTCATAGAAATATCTTTGATATTTTAACTAAACAAAATTTTCGTAGAATATCCAAAAAAAAAAATAAATAAATAAAATAAAAAAAGTTCAATACCAAAGAGTAGGCATATTTTCAAAGTAAATTTTGCTGAATTTGTTCGCTCTTCATTGTGAAAATACGTTCATGTAGCATGTGCTTAAATAGTAAAATAAACGAAAATAAGAATTTTGTTTTGTATTCTTATACAATTTCGAAATGCCAAACGAAGCAGCAAAGAATGAGAAAAGTGTTTACGAAATTTCGTAAAATTTGGCAAACCTAAACGATTTTATGTGGATTTCTCAATCGACGCTGTGAGTAATATCTACAATATGCAATGTCGGATTTTAATAGCTCAAAGCAAATTTAGTATACTGACATGCCCAGTAGGAAAAAATCGAAGTTTTAAATATTTCAAAGGAAACTTAGTATACTGATATGCCCAGTAGGAAAAAATTGAAGTTTGAAAAATTAAAAAAAAAACTTAGCATCTTAATATGCCCAGCAGGAAAAAAATAAGTTTTGAATATCTCACAGTAGGCAAAAATTAAAGTTTTGAATATTTCAAAGAAAACTTAGTATAATAACATGCACAGTAGGAAAAAAATGATCTGAATAGCTCAAAGGCAACTTAGCATACTGACATGCTCAGTAAGAAAAAAACGAAGTATTGAATATCTCAAAGAAAACGTGGCATACTGGTATGCTCAGTAGGAAAAATCGAAATTTTGAATATTTCAAAGAAAATTTAGTATACTGACATACCCAGTAGGAAAAACAAATTTTGGAATGTCTTCAAGAAAATTTAATATACTGACATGCCCTGCAGGGAAAAACGGGGTTTGAATATCTCTAAAAGAGGGTTTTGAATATCGCAAAGACAACTTAGTATACTAAAATGCCCAGTAGGAAAAAAGGAAGTTTAGAATAGCTGAAAGAAAACTTAGTATATTAACAGTAGGCCAGTAGGAAAAACGATTCGAGAGAGATATAGGTTTCTACATATATACATATATACGTGAACAGGACGAAATGATGATTACAAATTCAAGTGATTGCCTATCTGTCCGTCCATCCCCCTTTCCATCTGTGTAAGTAGTAATTTGTGTAAAAATTAAAAGATCTGAACAAAATTTGGTACACGTGTTCGGCACCCAAGCAGATTTGTTATTGCAAAGGGGCGAAACCTGTCATCTCCTTGACTCTTTCTTGATTTGGTTACACCTTAACTTTGCAAATTTCGAAAATACAAAATTTTCAGTTGCACTCGAACTTAGCCCTTCCTTACTTGTTTGATTTTATTTTTATCTTAAGCCACATCGAATTCTTACAGGGTATATACATATGTTATACATGTAAATATATACACTTTTATTTCAAAATCGCATTTTTGCTATAGCATCAGTTTCATAAGGTCTACGAACTTTTCGAAACAATTTAGTGTGTGTTAATGTGTCTATATTGCAATCGTGTAGGTTTTTATGTCAAAAGCTCATGCCTCCCACAAACTGACAGATGCTATGTAGCTAGAAAGAATGTGTCTAGTAGTGTGTTCGTGCATTTATTAATCAAATGAACTTGAAATTTTATTTTAGCTTATTTTTCCCAAGGATTTTTTTGTACACTTTGTGTAAACAGAACGCCTGAATAAAGATCTGTTGTGTTTCGATTGCTGTAAATTAAATATACATACATTTGTATGTTGATTAATACCTCTTATCACTCGGTATTACCACACATGGCAACACCTATTTTTCAATGACAGTGCGGGTACACGAGTGCCGACTTCGTATTTGTTTACTATACTCGTGGTTTTGCCTTAAATTGAAACCGTTTTTAAGCCTTAATAATGTCTCTTCCCGGCCTTAGATCGCCCGTAAATTAGTTTTCTGTTAATGTTTGTTATCATTCGTTTCCGATAGATTTTATCTTACTACGATTTTTTTGTTTTCCAAAATTATCTACCTTTGCTTATTTTCTTTTTTGCTTAATTCTTCTTATATTCAACAACATATAAACGACTGTGCATACCTGGCAATTAATGCAACCCCTTTCGCTGCTGCGCTTGAAAAGGCTGCAATTTCGTTAACTTGCATTTTACGTTATACTTCACATATGGTTTATAAATAGTAGAAAACAAATGCTTTATTGCTGCGATGTTTAAATTACTCTGGCTTCTCTTCAGTTGTCGAATAAATCTTTCGCCTTTTACTAAAGATTTCCGTGGAGAGGAGCACATTAATGAGTCTATAAGAATTTTTGTAAGGTTTGCAACCATATTTGGTAGCGAACCGCTAATTGATGCATTAAAATTTAATACGGTTGATAAGGTACATTATTTTTACCAAGGAAGTAAAATGATTTTAAGACTCTGGTTAAAACTTTAAAAGGATTGTACGCTTAATATTCAAATGGTATATTTTATTGACAGTTTGGCCAGTTTGTAGGAATTCGGAGGTGCACCACACTTCGATAATCTAAGAAAACTGTCAACATAACCTTGATTTTTGACCACTATAGCATATAGCACCATACAAAACAACTGATGAAAGTCATGTCCTTGTATGAACAACTTTTTATTTGACAAGTATCGTCTCGAAATTTGGTAACCATTATTATCTTAGGCATTACTACAATCTGCCAAGAAATTTATCAGATTAGACTACTATAGCATATAGCTGTCATACAAACTGAACGTTAAAAATCAAGTCCTTGTATAGAAAACTTTTTAATATCATGAAATATTTTCATGAAATTTAGGTTTGGTTATTGTCCAAGAAAAATATGCAATTTCCGAAAAAATTGTTCAGATCGGCCTACTATAGCATATAGCTGTCATACAAACTGAACGTTCAAAATCAAGTCCTTGTATAGAAAACTTTTTAATATCATGAGATATTTTTATGAAATTTAGCTTTGACTATTGTCCAAGCCAAATGTGCAATCTCCGAAAAAATTGTTCATATCGGTCTACTATATCATATAGCTGTCATACAAACTGAATTATCGAAACCAAGTTAATGTAGGGAAAACTTGTTAATTTGATGAGCTACTTTAATGCTAGGCAAACTCAATTAACAAATTCATGATACAGATCTTTTTATGCCCTTTTGTGCTATAACGAATGCAATTGTCAAGCTTTTATCAACACGTTTTTCACATTAAACTTTTTAATGAAAATAAATTCTATTATTTCGAATTCTGCGTAATAAATATACACACATTTATCTAACCACAGGAGTTATTTACACATGCATAAGTATTTTATCGAATGCAGTAAACAATATCGCCACTTCAGCAGTGTCAACAACATTAAGCCGCCATATATTTACGCTTAATTTATAATAAAAACAAAAGCAAAAGCTTACTGTTGATCAAATTTACGTTTTTCCTTGCTTTGCTTCTCGATATTCACTAATGCTGAGCGTGCTACGCAAAGCATTTCATCACTTTTTTGCAATACTATTTTTAAACACATCTATATTTATATTTAAACAATATTTATATTTATATTTACTATACAAAAATGATATGCTTTGGAGCAATGTTGGCATTCGCCAAATAAATAAGCATGTTTATCCACAAAAAGTTTGCCTTTATTTACGAATAAGAGAATTGAGAATTATATAAAAAATAGCGATAAATAAGTTTTTTTCGCGAAAATTCTTACATACTTATATGCAGAGTCTATAATGCACAGCTTCGTTATCAGCAGGCTATATTAGCAACGCCATCAAAGTCTATTATCATTAGGAACTCGCCGCTGTCTGCCGGTCGGCAGGTAGCACTCGTATTGAGTGGCGTTCCCAAAAGCACGTAGTACGATTTCACGCCGAACTCGTGGCTGGAGCGCGTGTATTTATGCAAGAGGCGCTTAGAACAGCACAAGTCTTTATTACGTCAGCCAAATGTTTACGGTAAGAATACGAGCATATGGAAATGGAGGTGAATACGTACTTATGTATGTATGTATGGCATGTAAATATGTTTTCATTGAAATTTTTATGTGCATATATTATATTTAGTATTTTATATGATTTTTTTCAAATTTTTATTTTTTTTCTAGACTTCGCATAGTTCTATTCGTATGAATGAGATTTAGCATGATAGTGAAACTAAATTGTTTTTTTTTTTTATTTTTTTGCAAATCACATACATACATCTTTACGCATGCTTAATCTACATTATTTTTTTTGCACACTTTTTTATGAGCTTGCCCATTTCTTGCCTCATTAACGGCGTGCGTGAAGCGCTCTTTTAAGTGCATTTGTCACCGATGAAAATAAGTTGGCAGCAATCATCACATACCTCAACAATGTATATAGTATATCGTCACCTAAAATGCAAAACCACATCTGATAAAAAAAAATAAATTTAAATCGCTACCAGATATAATAACCAATAATATAACCAATAACATAACCAATATATAACCACTTAATAGCCAAAACTCACATTTTATGAGTGTATGATAACCAATATAATAACCACTTAATAATCAAAACTCAATATAACCAATAACATAACCAATATATAACCACTTAATAACCAAAACTTACATTTTATGAGTGTATGATAACCAATATAATAACCACTTTATAACCAAAACTCACATTTTATGAGTGTATGATAACCAATATAATAACCACTTTATAACCAAAACTCAAATTTGCTTTAATAGCAGTGGTTTCTATCATAACGTTCTTACTTCACCTGTAAACTTATGAAAAAGTGGTGTTACGTTACTTTACATTTTAGGTGACGTTAGTATGTTTGTATGTGTTGACGTATTGCCTGCTGGATGCGCTTGTTGCACGCATCTGTCTGCCTGCCACTAAAATTTTCGCTGTCGCGGATTTGCTGCCAAAACGCATAAACGCTTGTGATCTTGCCTCAATCTTTCAAATTTGCAAATTTTTCACTTTTATGTGTTCTTGCCGCCTTTGCTCTGATTTTTTTATTAGCCAAATTTGTTTTTTAACAAAATTTATTTGAAGTGAAGTGTGTTTGATTTATGCGCGGCGTTGAAAACTTTGGTCACCGTTGAGGTGAAAAGTAAACCAGGGCGAATGTGGAATTTTGCGAGATGTTGATTAAAGTCCCAAATATAAAATATAAAGGGTGTTTTCTTTAGAGAAGTGTTTCTCAATAAGAAATTATAATTTCAACCATTCAACTGGGGTTTTTATATGAAGACAAGCGACTTCATATTCTTCTTTTTTGACGTAGACACCGCTTACGCGATTATAGCCGAGCTTACAAGAGCGCGCCAATTGGAGTTTCCAAGTGTAGCCAGGTCCTTCTTCACCTGATCTTTCTTACGTAGTAGAGGTGTTCCCCTTTCTCTACTTCTCTGCTTCGTATGGGAAATTGCTATTCGAACTTCTTCATGGTCGGACAATGGATCGTCCGCTCCATCGTCATCAATTGGGGAATGAGGTATACCATCTCTTCGTGTTATGCTTTTACTACCACTCAGCAGGCTGGAGAAGTGTTCCCTCCATAATTTTAGGGAGCTTTGGGCTTCAGTCAGTTGATTACTTCTGGATATTCTACAACATTAGGCACCGCTCTTGAAACCTTCTGTTAATCACCGCATATTTTTTTAGAAGCATTACCCCTGTCGGCCAGCTTGTCAAGCTCTTCGTACTCACGCATTTCGGTGTATCTCTTTTTTTGTCCGCAAATGCCTTTGGCTTACCTCTTTTTCTCTCGGTTTCTACCCCATCCCGCACGTGTTGTATTATAAATATGAGTATATAGATTTAGAAATCTCATGGAGTGTGTACTTAATGATAATCATACATATGTGGTCTAATATGCCACAAGCAAGCTTTCGTGTCTATAGCGCATATACTCGTATAACCACAGTACATATGAATACCGCCTGCAGCAACTTAAGCATTTTCACTTTTTCCCAAGTAATTATTAAAGCATAATACATTTCTTAATCACAGCTAATTTCATATTTTCTCTGCTTAATCTACATTAAAGTCATATACTTTCCTATGTCGCTTATAATATTTTTAACTTTCGCCCACTTACTGTCGCTCATAATTCACCGTTCCACATTTACAAACGCAAAAGTAGTGCTTCAGCACAATTTAACTTACATACATACATATAAATATATGTACATTCTTTCTGTTACTTACTGCATTACTTAAATGTCAGCGCAAGTTTTACATTTTCTTTTCATTTGGAATCCGTGTCAGTCAACTGGTTCTTGGACTCTGTCATGCTCTTGCGCCACTTTACGCTTTCGTTCTACTTTAAATTGAAATTAATTTGCCCCTCAACTTAATTACGACTTTCCGCTGGCAGCTAAGCCGCGCTTAATAATTACTGACTTGAGCTTTGAGCTGAACGCTTAGAAAGATTGGCAAATTCTAGCATTGGGTCATTCTAAAATTCCAACATTTTTCGTGAGTTTTTTTTAGTTCAAGTGCGTTACTGCCTTGCCCAGCTTAGCTACGCAAATAACCTCTTTTTCTAGTTTCAGTCGTAATTATTATTTTTTAAATTATTAAAAGTTTTCAAAAGTGGTTTGGATAAAAAGTTAAGAACATAGTAAAGTCCATAGTCGATATATGAAAAAAATCATTTAAAAAATCACTCAGTTTGCTGTCTTCTCGTTATTTAAGCTTCTAAGCGTTCTATAATTCACAAATATATATTCTTATGTACATAGGTATGTTCAAACATTTTCTTAATTTTATAGGGCCGGTTACCTGATTAGAACCATTTCGCTTTAAAAGCCACAGTGAAATTCAAATCGGTGCTTAGCTGAGCATGCTCAGCTATTGCATCAACCAGCTTAACTAATTATACATTATCACAATATGGTCATTATTTATAAGTATATGTATATACAAATTATTTTTAAATAGTCTTTCAGATTATAAAAGGTGATCCATTACGAAGTGCCCATATTTTTTTAAAGAAAGAACACAAAAATTTCAAAATTAATTGGAAATGTTAGTTATCATTCGAAGAACATTCTTTGGCATTTATTTTTTGAAGATTATCTCTTTCAAATATTGGCCGCGGCTACGTCTCAGATGATCCATCTGTTCAGTCCAATTTTCGATGACTCGTACGAGCATTTCGACTGGTAACTAGCGAATGTCAAGCGTGATGTTTTGCTCCAAGACCTGAATCGAAGCAAGATTGTAGACTTTAGTCCATAGAAGAACTTGGGATGGATGGGTACGTTTATATGACAACTATATGATAGTGTTATATCGACAGTTCCGAGCAGCTTCTAGGTGAGAAAAGAACATGTAGAAGTTTTCAGGTCGATATCGCCAAAACGTACTAGTTCAGATAGACAGTCCGACATGATCATATTAAATTAGTTCTTCAGGGTGATCATTTCTATATATATATACATATATACTTCACAGGGTCTCCGCCTTTTCCTTTTTGGTTGTTAAAAACATCGTGGAAAATTTGATATACCCTATTCAAGATATAAAAATATTGCCTGGTCTTTCCAGCGATAATTTGGCAGTAATAAATTGCTAACTTGGCCCACATTCAACCGAACATCAAATTTTGTTGTAGATGCGATAATCTTGTTTAATATTTTGAATGAGTTTATTTCTGAACATCAGTCAACTTGACATTTATTTGACAGCTCTTGATAGCTACGAGTTTATTTCTAATGCAAGGAAAATTTTTTATATAAATATATGTATGTATACTCAGATGAATTAGCTTATTTTGGGATATACGCTTAGACACTTAATTACCAGGAAGAAAAACGCACAGATAAATACAGGGTTTGTCCGGAAAGTAATAGGACTGATTTTCTTCCGCCGCGACTGTACTTAAGAGCGTACGGGCACCGACTAAATCCGCTAGAGTGCGTTCCTAGCTAACGAACGAGCGGCTGGTCAGTTGTCTCCAAGCACCTAGAAAGTCAGGACAAACATTTTCAGGCGACGTGTTTCTGTGAGTGGTACACGCCAAAAATGTAGCGTTCGTTAGAACAGAGATACGCGATTAAATTCTATGTGACCAATCTGCGATAGCCAGATGTTGCTTTAGAAAGAAGTGGTGTGTTTCGGTGGCACCAGGCCTTTTTGGAGGATCGGGAAGAGCTAATGAAGACCGGAAGAATGAGCAAATCCAAAGCGAAAACGAAGCTCATTGTTTTTTTTTAACATCAAAGTCATCATCCGCCATGAATTTGTTTCTCCTGGATGAACCTTCAACGCCAAGTTTTATGCGAAAGTCCTCAAGAGACTCAAACGAAGGGCCAATGTGGCGAACAAAACATCGCAGCCGTTTGAAAGTTGGAACAAAGCCCCGGCTGACACCGTCTTTCTTGTGAACAACTACCTAACCAAGGCCGGTATCCCAACGCTTCCGCAGCCTCCTGCAGCCTCCTGCAGCCCAGATGTGTAAGCTAACTGCACGTTTGAAGTTACTGCGAAAATAAATGAATGTCTGAGAGAGCGTAAGCAAAAATGAGTACGTTATTTCGCGGCATCTTCAGCTTACTAGGGTTAAACAAGTAGGAGGCTAATCTTCTTGTGGTCACAGATACAAACAATTACTTTTAATTGTTCAAAACTGGTTTCAATTATTCACTACACGTGAAGCTACTATAAACAACAATAATTTAAATCAATTAAATTGCACTGACTTACAATTTCCCTACAGGGTGTCATACTTCCATTACACGTGTCGCAATTTTTTATGAGCTCTGTAACATGCGGTTGTCGTGTGTTTGCACTTAGCTAGTTCTATATAGTATATGTGACTCCCTTCTAAATGCGCTCGTTCTGATGTAATATTGAGAAAGGTGTCAGAACAATGTACTCGCTCAATTTGTTGTAGTTTGGCTAATCGATAGTGAGAACTTTCGCAAATGTGAATGATGCAATCAATGCAAGCGGACACTCACTTGAAAGACTCAACAAATTTGGCATTATGTCAGCCAAAATTTGCAATGACAGCAATATAATAAGGCACATACATACAAATGTATGCAGTTATTTGCGTTTTTTGTGCATACATTTATATTGATTGTTAAGGTGTGCCAGTTTTTAAGTAAGAAAATATTAAGACAACTTTCTTTTCAAATGCGCCGAGCAATGCAGTTGGAGTCCAGCGTGGAGTCAGTCTGCCTAAGACAATAGTTAATATTTAAAAAGAAATATTTTGTTGATAAAACGGTAGTTTTCTATAACTGTGAGTCTGTTTAACACAATTAGTTATTTTTCGAAGCAAAAGTCTCGTATTGCTGTTAGACTTTCTGGTATAAAACCAGTTAAGTTTAGGTTAGCACACTCAAAACATTTTATTTTTTCTTCTACATTCTATATACGTTCTTAAAATCTATATTAAATTAAAAAAAAAGTTCGATAGTATTTTTTTTAAGAATATTCCTTTTTTGATAGATTTAGTAGCATTACACATAAATTTGGTCACTGAACACGCGTTAAAATATATATTTATTTATATTTATTAACACTTTCTGACGTATTGAATTCAGTATAAATCACTTTATTTATTTACGTTATTTACTAAGACTCAGCACTACAAATATACAGCATGGATCACAGAGAAAATTGATCGCACAACGCTGACAGTAATACCAGTAAAGTCGATAGATTTCGATAACAATAAGCTTATTTAATATATGCGCATAGACTTTAAGAACATAACGGAAGTGTATACAGTGGCAGTGAGGTCTACACAGCCCAAGTCATACTAAGTTTGCCACGAATTTTGTAACGCCGAGTAGGTAAAGGCGGAGACCTTATAATTGTATATGTTTTTGATCAGTATGACGAACTGAGCCCATTTGGTCATGTTTATACGCGAACTAGCCTCCAAAAAAAGATATCGAACTGAAATTTTGCACACGTCTTTTCTATAACAAGAAGTTGTTTTTTTTTCGGCAGCGCCGATAACAGAGCACTATAGCATATAGCTGCCATACAAACTGATCAATCAAAATCAAGTTCTTGTATGGAAAACTTTTTCATTTGATGAAATATCTGCAAGAAATTGTAACTGGGTTACTTTTTAAGACAAAAATACATTTTTTGAAGAAACTGTTCAGATCGGATCACTATATCATATAGCTGCCATACTAATTACACGATCGGAATCAATAACTTGTATAAACAACTTTTTCAGTTTTTGAGATATCTTCAAGAAATTTTATATATATTACTGTTTAAGTCAGTAGTACAATCCCCTTAAAAATGGTTTAGATCGGTTCACTATAACATATAGCTGCCATACAAACTGATCACTCAAAATCTAGTTCTTGTGTGGAAAACTTTTTTATTTGGCGAGATATCTTCACGAAATTTGGCTGGAATTAGTGTTCAAGCCAACACTAATATATTAAGAAATTGTTTTGATCGGGCTACTATATCATATAGCTGCCATACAAACTGAACGATCAAAATCCAATAATTGTATGGAAGACTTTTTTATTTGACGAGATATCAACACGAAATTTAGCTCGGGTTATTATTTATAGAAACGGTATAAGCTCCGAAGAAATTGTTTAGATCGGGCTACTATAGCGTATAGCTGTCATATAAACTGAACGATCAAAATCCAACAAATGTATGGAAGACTTGTTTAGTTGACGAGATATCCACATGAAATTTGGTTTGAATAATTATTGAAGCCAACGCTATAATCTCCGAAGAAATTATTCAGATCGGGCTACTATAGCCTATAGCTGTCCTACAAACTAATCATTCAAAATCAAGTACTTCTATGGAAAACTTTTGTATTTCAAGATATATCTTTACAAATCTTCGTATAGATTATTGTCGGAGACAACGCTATAATCTCCGAAGAAATTATTTAGATCGGGTTACTATAGCATATAGCTGCCATACAAACTGAACATTCAAAATCTGGTTCATATATGGAGACTTCTTTATTTGTGAAAGGTATGATATTTTCAGTGCAGCCAAAGCTAACTTTTTTCTTTGTTTTTGTTTTTTCATACCAAAGTTAATATCCACTTAGCAACAACACACATCAATTATATTTAAATAAATGAATTAAGTAAGCAATAAACAATACATACATAATGTACAATAAATAAAATACAATACAAAAATAATTCAGTAAATAACAAAATTAGTGCACAATTCAATAGACAATTAGACAATAAAAAAATGCCACGAAAAGTAGCACGTATCCACAGCGCCAGCCGCCAGGCCCAACAACCAGCCACCAGGCTATTTATTAAATGCATACTGCAACGCAAACAAGTACATACATATATGCAATTGTCCATATTTACTTAGGCATATAGCAAATAAATTTGCATGCGAACCAATGCGCACACGTGCCACTTACACCGTTAGACGTCGGCGCAGAGGGCCGTCAGGGCGTATGCCATACAGCTGTCAATTGCATTGCTGCCGGCTGCAATCGATTTCCTACCTGCGCCCAACAAAGTAGTGCCCAATTACGCCAATATACAACCACCCACCTTCGGGTCTCATTACAATTGCAATTACCTATTCAGAAATCGCTTGTTGTTGTTGTAGCGCGTATGCGCACTGCATCAGGCAAAGTATGTAAATTCTGCGATATTTACACGAAAGTGGTGTGTATGTGTGTGTGAGCGCAAGCAACCGTTTTTCTCGACGACAGCTCGTTTGGTCGCGCGCGCGCTGCCTCCAGCCTCCAACCGCCGCCCACTTGCTTGTCCTTCATGACAGCGCGCCAGCCAGCCAGCCAGTTAGTCAATCTAGATTGCGCATTCAAAAATATCTAAAATTCAATTTTCACTGCGTTTTATGTTTGCATAAATAAATAAAATTTGATTCGTTGCGCATGCTGTGCATATGGCGAGCCACATGTTGCACGCAGCCTGCCAATACAACTGTTGCTTGCAATTGCAGTTGGTGGTGCTGTGTGGACTATTGATGTTGTTGTTGCTGCAGTTGTGATTGTTGTTGTTATTATTATTGTAGTTGTTCTTGTTGTTGCTGCCATTGCTGCAGTTGTGACGGTTGCTGTTGGTATTGTTGTTGTAGTAGCTGTTGCTGTTGTTGTTCTTGTTGTTGCTGTTGTTGTTTTTGTTGTTGTCATTGCTGCAGCTGTGACTATTGCTGTTGTTGTTGCTATGGTTGTTTCTACTGTTGCTGCAGTTGTTGCTATGGTTGTTTCTGCTGTTGTTGCTTTTGTTGTTACTATTGCTGTTTCTGTTGTTGTTGTTGCCGTTGCAGTTGCAGTTTTGCACCACAACGTTAAATTGCGCCATTAAAATTGCGAAACGTTGCCACATACTCATGCATATGTAGCTTGTTCTTGTTGTTTTTGCAATTGCATTGGGTTCAGTGTTTTGAGAAATTCTTGCGATGTATTTCTGTTCTACTTCGCCACCGTTGCACATGCATATCTCCATACTATTTACATATGAATATCTTTATGCACATGTGTATCGAGTACTTACCATAAACTCTGGGGTTCTGGTGAATTGGCGCCAGCCGCGCGGCAAATTTATGTTCTTGCTCCATTCAAATTTTGATCGCTTTTCTTTGGCAATTTGTAGGTGTTGAAATTTCGAATATTTGATATTTAGGTCATTCAAATGTGGGTGATTTCTTATTAACAACGCACAATTGGTGACTCCATAAATATACCGAGAATCATTTGCATTGTAGGCCAGTATTTATGGGTTTCCCAATGATAATAGGTATTAGCATAGAGCAAAGGTTTTTAAGGTGTAAATGTGAGATATATAGTATATGGGTAGGCGCATAAAAAATCGAATTAAAAACTCGAAATAATTGTACTTTATACATACATATAACTTTGTGGACTGAAAATATTTTGCAAGGCAATTTCCGGAAATAATTCTTATTTCTGGTCCTTATATAGCGAGCCCGATCGCTCGGCAACACACTTGATCAGCTTTTTATAATATGTTGCCAACCACTTCACTCATAAGAAGTGGCCGGAAGTTTCCTTTAACCATTTTCATAAGAATTTCATTCCACGTGGGAGCTTCCTATCACCCAGTTCTATTGAATCAGACCGTTTTGCGGTTTCTCCTTACCGAAGGTGGATTCCCCTTAAGCGATTTCTGTCACTAAATTATACCCGGAGAGCCGCTCAAGTACGCTATCTTCGCCGTCAATACTCTTACCAACACGCTCAAGTATGCTGGCATGTCGCTCACATTCCTGAACAGTCTGCCAGCTACCGTAGGGAGCTACTATCTTTACTTGCTTTAATTTTCTTGCTTAAGAGGGTCTCAACCTCTCGAATCCGCTGAACCGCCATTCTCGCCGCCGCTAATCCCTCTTACCAACACGCTCAAGTATGCTGGCATGTCGCTCACATTCCTGAACAGTCTGCCTGCCACCGTAGCAGGCTACTATCTTTACTGTCATGTGGCGGTCTGATTTGCACTTCCTTGCTGTTGTCACCTGCTTACTACTAGCGCTTTTAACTTTGTATGTGGACCCCGAATCCACCACGAGCCTAGTAGCGGTTCCTGTGCTGGTGTTGGATACTCCGCCTCGCACATCAGCCCTACCCAGGCATTTATTCAACAGGCTTCTGCTGACTGGCTTGCTGTCCTTACCCGGTAAACGCGTTTTCAAAACGAAAGTCTTTCGCAGCCTTTCATAGAGAACGATTCCGTCAGCACAGGCGGGACACTGTGTGATTTTAAGATCGTTTATGGACTCTTAAAAAGTTTCAAGAAGATCCGACGTTTTCGAGCCAAATTTTGTTCAGCAACGAGCTCATTTCTGGCTTAATGGTTAAGTAAACAAGCAAAATTGCCGCATTTGGGAGGAAGATCAACCTGAAGAGATTCAAGACATGACATTTCATTCTGAAAAAACAACGATTTGGTGTGGTCTGTGGGCCGGCGGAATCATCGGTCCATATTTCTTTAAAAATAATAACTGACTATTTGATGCCTGAACACTTGCAACACATCGCATTAATCTATGAATTTATTGCGAGAACAGTTTGGTGAGCAAAAAACTTTACGTTTTGGGCTGGTCGGTGGAGCACCAAGGTCGTGCGATATCATACAGTTAGACTTTTTCCTGTGGGGATATGTAAAGTCTAATGTCTATGCGTACAATGCAGTTTCGATTCAGGCCTTCTAAGGAAACATCACGCGTGACACATACAGTTTCCGTTCGAAATGCTCGAACGAGTCATCAAAAATTGGACTCAACGGATGCACCATCTGAGAGGTAGCCGCAGCCAACGTTTGAAAGTGATAATCTTCAAAAAATACTCGTAAATGCCAAGGAATGTTCTTTCGAACGATAATAATCACTCGCCTTTACATTTGAAGTTACTGTGTTCTTTCTTTTAAAAAGTATGGAACCTCAAAATGAATCAACCTTTACATACATACATATACCTAACTAGATATTCTTTCGAGAAGTTTACGTGACTAAATACAGTTCTCAAAACACTTGTGTTTACTTTGAACATTTTAATTGACTTAAAGAAAAAGTCTAGCAAACGAGCTCCGTAAATTAGCTAGTTAATATAGCCAAGTAATATTCGTAAGTGCATTGCAAAACGTAAACGTAAAATTATGAAAATTATTAGAACGTCGAATATGATAATATATGTACATAATGTACATAAATACGTCAAAATGAATAATAATTTCCGCAACATGGCTTTGTACTTTTATAGTTACATTTTGTTTTTTAAGTTCCAGCTAATTGGTTTGTGGAAAAGTACAGTGAAGTCTTCTATGTTTCGACTCAGAAATTATAGTACCGCTTATCTTTCACTGCTAAAATTTAATTTTCGAACTGCTAGTCGCAAATCGGCGAGTTCCGTTATATGTTTTCACATTATCTAATCAGTCTCGATGGAAAAAAAGTTTCATATTCGTAGCTTGTCTAAAAGTATTCAGCTTGACTGAGACTTATACTGGAGTTATAACAATTGACTATTTATAAAAGTGATTTTTGGCAATGTTAGTTGTCTCAATTGCGAACTTGTTGCTCGAATCGTGTCATAACTGTACTGACGCAATTTTGTATGCACCTGTTTCAATGTTTAAACGCTGATTTGTATCACATGATACAGAATTTCTATCATGATTTGACGCATGCGGCGCTCTCAAATTGTTAGCGAACCTGTTTAAACAAGCTACATTTTTTGGAAAATAAATAATTTTAAGCTTCGAATATAATAGCACTGTATCTTTAGATTATTGCTACTCAAGCTTAAGCACTTTTTCCTAAATTATTACTAAAACCGGTTTTATAATCTTCAACGCGGCTGCGTGTCATAGTGATAATTTTGACATCAATGAGCGTATGCCACTAAAACGTAGACACTAATTTCTAGAAAAATAGATAAGACACAAAAAAATTCGCAATCTATGTACTACATATATATATATACATGTATATATAAACGAAAATTTGTATATGTCTTGCTGCTTGGAATAATAAACGTAAAAAAAAATTTCTAGATTGCGGAAATTGCTAAATATTCACGGTAATCTTATCTGCGACAGAAAAAAATATTCACACAGAATTTTTTCTCACAATGAAAGCAGATTAGACGTTGATAACAATTATATACATAATTATGTATATATTATATATACATACATATGTAAATATATAAAGTACTGACTGAAATAATGATGTGGTTCAACCATTTTTCTAACACTTAGCAATCTCCCAGTTTTTTTTTTATTCCGTATGTCATTTCTGTAGTTCAACATCAACAGCTATAAATATTTACGATTAGTTTTATTATTTGTGATTGGTTGCACATTGAGCCTAATTATGGCTTAAGTGCCGGCGTTTGCGGTTATTAATACTTTTGACCTCCCCTCTCCACCACGTAACCAACGATTATATAGTGATCGTGAATCGATGAAATTCATTTTAAATATAATTTCACATTTTTCCTAATAGATAAGTCGATGAAAAATTACCGAAATTATAAACACATACACTAATGGTTATATATCCGTTAAAGTATTGTGTAATTTGTATTCTATGGTTGGAAGCATATTTATAAGAACTATTCCCGCAATTATACATACAGTAATATGGAGGCATATACTCGATAAGGCATTGTGTAATTTGTATTCTAAGAATACTTATGGTTAGAAGTATATTTATAAGAACTGTTTGCCAATTGCGGTTTGTTCTGAGTAATAACAATTTCACTTCAGTTTAATTTTAAGTCCAATTTATGACTCCGTCATTATATTGTATACACTTATGTATATCAATTTAGAAATATTGTTATTGTGTTTTCGGAATATTAGATATTGATAACATATGTGGAAATGTATATACTATGTAACGAAGTAGAGGCACTTTTTATTATCCACGCAGTGAACGACTTGGCGCACCTTACGTCTAAATCTTATAGAAGCTCTATGGTCTTCTGAAAAGTTCCAAGAAGATCCGACGTTTTCGAGTCAAATTTTGTTCAACGACGAGCACATTTCTGGTTCAATGCGTATGTAAACATGCAAAATTGCGACATTTAAGACGAAGAACAATTTGAAGAGATTCAAGACCTGTCATTTCATTCAGAAAAAAAACGGTTTGGTGTGGTCTGTTGGCCGTCGAAATCATTGGTCCATATTTTTTTCAAAATGTTGCCGGTGATAACGTACCTTCTATGGCGATCGTTACTGGGTCATGATAACCGATTATTTGATGCCTGAAATTGAAGCTCGTGATTTCAGCGATATTTCATCTCAACAAGACGGCGCCACACACATCACATCAGTCGCTTGATTTATTAAGAGAACATTTCGATGAGCAGATAATTTCACGTTTTGGCCCGGTTGATTGACCACCAAGATCGTGTGATATCACACCGTTAGACTTTTTCCTGTGGGGATATGTAAAGTCGGACTATCCCGCTTCGATTCAGGCCTTGAAGCAAAATATTACACATGTCATTCGCCAGTTACAAGTCGAAATGCTCGAAGGAGTCATTAAAAATTGGACTCGGACTCGGTTGGACCATCTGCGACATAGCCGCGGCCAACATTTGGAAGAGATAATCTTCAAAAATAAATGCCTAATAAGGTTTCGAATGATATAAAACATTTCCCATTCTGTTTGAAGTTTCTATGTTTTTATTAAAAAAAAAATAGGAAACCTAGAAATAGATCATATAACTATAATTTAATGACATTTCATCAGTTGCTTGTGATTTGGCCAAGTTTCTGCTCCACTTGGCAGTAGACATTTTGTTTTTTTTTTATGTTTTGAAATCAAACTCTAATTATTTTTTAGTGAAGTGTTTTTTTTGCAAAAATACAACTCTATGCTCCGATATAGCTTACTTATTTTTTAAATATTTTTCTGCGCTGTGTTTGGAACCCAAAAACCACCGAGTAGTGTTCACTGAAGGTTCAGTGCCTGTGCGGTCGTTGACGCTCACTTCTAATAAAGATAATAGGCATATTATTCTATATTACGAGACTCGCTGCACGAATATTAATTTCAAGTACACTCTCTCAGCATATGCTCAACACCCCACTTTCTTTGTGTACATTGCAATTTGCTTAAAACAAATATATAAACATTTGATAAGTGATAATGAGAGCTAAGTAATAAAGTGATAAAACAATTTTACTCGCTAAAATGACAACGTGAGTCTGAGCACTTGTCATGAAAACGAAATTTGCAATTGTGCAGCTGATATATTTTCAACTTGAAGCCATGGGGGGTGATCAAAATTTTCAAATAAAAAAACACATTTTGAAGATTAGTTGATAAAATTCTAAACACGTAGTGGCGATAGCAAAGAGTGTATTTTTAAACTTGTGGTTTTCAAGGATAAATAAAACGCATATAATTTAATGTTATGTCAAGAATTTAACTTTATTATAAAGATAAGAGTTTGTTATTATATTTTGCAAATGATTTTGGTCAAGTGAGTGCCGTGACTGTCTCGAATAAATTTCTGCTGGGAAACCCAATTTGGTTTTGCAGTAATTGGGCCCTTATGTCAGCAATATCGGGCATACTCTCCTAATAGCGCTGAAGATTATTTTCCAAAATATCAATCGTCTCAAGCTTAACTGCTTAGACAAGCGACTACACATAACCAAACAAAAAATAAACCAGCGATGCTAAATCGCAAGATCTTAGAGAGCACGTCATAGGCCCACCACGCGAGATAATGAGCTCACTAAAAGTTTCTACCAATAAACTGATTTTTTCTTTGGCTGTGTGGCAAGTAGTGCCGTCTTGTTCGAAGCAAAGGTCGTCCAGATCAACATTCTCCAATTCAGTCACGTAAAAGTCAATTATCATGGTACTACAGCGTTCTCCATTGACTATAATCTTATGGTCGATTTCATTTTTGAGGATATGTGTTAAACCACTGATTCCCTTTGCACATAGATCTCACCAAACAGTGAATTTTAGAGGAGTGACGGTGTCTCAACAATGACTTGCAGGTTTTCATCAGTCCAAATGCGAGAATTTTGTTTATTAACGTACCCATTCGACCATAGTCCCATTTCCGTCGCTGAACAAAATTCTCTTGTGAAAATCGGGATCGTTAGCCATCTCGTTTTGATACATACGGCCATAGAAACTTCTTCTTGTAAAGAAAAGTTTTTTCTTTGGAAAAATATCTTAACAAAACTTGGCATGGATTATTACATAAGACAACGGTACAATATCCAAAAAAATTTTCCAGATGGGACCACTGTATCATATACATAGGTTCCATACAAGTTCTTTTATGGATTTTTTTGTATTTGTGAAGAGTATTCTGGCTAGGATAAGTTTTTCTTTAAAAGCCCAACATATCTTTTTAACATTTTCTGCTCTAATCTTGAAATTAGTTGGCCGTGGGATACGAACATGAATCGAGTGAATGTCAGACCTCAACCTATCACATGTGCGGTTACTGCAATACTATGCGTAGCACTCCCTACCATAAATATCACCTCATATATACACATACTACTTGTATATATGTATGTGTAGTAGGGCGGGTCGATTTATTTTTCTATACGAATATTTCAAAAACTCAGGAACAAATTTGTATGATCCCTAAAAAACTTCGCCTTAAAAATCACTGGCTTGGTTTTAGACCCCAGTCTCTTAGGCGAAGTGGTTCAGAATGCAGCGTAGAACATTTCCCACATAAGCGAGCTTTCCATTTTTTTTGGGTGTCAGTAAATCAACCCGCTTTAATGCATAGGCCTTAACACACCACTTTGATTAAGCATTTTTGATAATTTCCTCGTGAATTTCGGCATTATTACGTGCTTCAATTGTCTAACGGTTGCGTTGCTCGGCTGACATTGAAATCTCAAAAATTTCTCACAACATTCATTTATATATATGTACATACATACACACATACTATATCTAGCTTGGAAAATACCCGTAGTATCATGCCAACAGCTTTTACACACTCAAGTGGTGGCGTTGTGAGAATTGTTGGGCCGCGATTGCAAAATATTGCGTTCACAGTAATGAAACACACAAATTTCGGGGTAAATAGTAATTGTAACAAAAATGAGTAGGTGAAAATTGCGTCAAATGCGCTTTGTCATGCCCAATTAGGCGAATCAGCGTGACGAGAAAATACGAAATTCATATGCACTTATCTCAGATAGTGGGTTACCATTACTTTATATATGTAGTATATGTATGTATGTATATACAGACAAACAAATATGTGGCAGATAAGTGCAGTGTAATACCTTAACCCATTGCTCCACATGTCGCCAGCACTCAAAGTCTAATTTCGTACAAATTTCTATGCAATCCCTGCAATTGCCCAATTGTACTGACTCAGCTGCACGCACACATACAAACACTTGAAATTTTTAATTAAAAATCGCTTTTCAGGTCAGCTGTTAACCTTTCCGTTCGCAGCCATTTGGTAATTAACACCCACTGTGCATATGTTGTAACAAGCGCACGAAACTCACTGTGGCCACTTATGTATGTATGTACATACATACGTTACCTGTAGGCATTTCGAGGACATTTCAATTTTTTCTTCTGCATTGTTCAATGAACTTGAAAACGCCATGTTGCGATATTTGTTGCGTATGCTTAGCATTTGCTTACGTCATTTTTGAAATCGGCAATTTTCGTTATCAGAAATCGTTGAAAAGCAGGTGAATTTCTTCAAATTAGGCGAGTGAACTGATAATGTAAATCAAGGTTAATTTATGGTGGTGGAGGTGAAAAACGTTGCGAAATGGTAAAGCAGTTGTTTTATTGATATGAAGGCAATTTTCGAAGAATTTTACCTGGAAGACCGCAGAATATATATATGAACATACATATGTACATATGTAGACATGTATTTAATGATTGTTTTCTTTTTAATTTTCAATTATTTTTTAATTTTTTTTACAATTTTTATTTATAATAAATTTTTTTAGATTTTTAATAATCTTCAATTTTTTTTTAAATTTTTATAAAAAGATTGTTTTCTTTTTAATTTTCAAAAAAATTTTAACTTTTTTTTAATTTATTATTTTTTTTGTTAAATTTTTATTTATAATGCAATTTTTTAGAATTTTAATAATCTTTAATTTTTTTTTAATTTTTATTTATAATAAATTTTTTTAATTTTAATATTTTTAATTATTAATATTTCTTATAAAACTTTAATTTTTTTCTTGTTTTAATTTTTTTTTTACTTTTGATTGAAATTATTTTTTTTTAATTTTTACAATTTTTAATTATTAAAATTTTTCATTAATCTTTAATTTAAATTTTTTAGTTTTTAATATTTCTTATAAATCTTTAATTTTTTTTTGTTCTAATTTTCTTTTGTTAATTTTCTTTTTTTTACTTTTGATTGAAATTATTTTTTTTTTAATTTTTACAATTTTTAATTATTAAAATTTTTCATTAATCTTTAATTTAAATTTTTTTAGTTTTTAATTTTCTTTTAATTTCTATTTTTTTTACTGTTTTGTTTGTAATTAAATTTTTTTATTTTAAAAATGTTTCATTAATTTTTACTCTTTAATTTAATTTTTTTTAAATTTAAGATTGTAATTAAGCCTTTTTAATTATGAAAATTTTTAATTATTTTAATTTTTTTAATTATTAAAATATTTCATTATTTTTTAATTTAAATATTTTTTTAATTTTTAGTTTTCTTTTCGAATTTTTAGTTTTATTTTTAATTATTAAAAATTTTTATTATTTTTTATTTTTTTCTTAATATTACTAATAATAAAACTATACAATTTTTATAAATTTAACTTTTTGTTTTAATTATTAAAATGTTTCAATAATATTTAATTTTATTTTTTTAACTTCTGATTTTAATTAAAGTTTTTTAATTTTTTTAATTATTAAAAAATTTTATTATTTTTTTATTCCCTTTTCTTGTTTTTTAATTTTATATTTTTTAATAATTTTTAATTTTTTTTAATTTTTAAATTATTAATTATTTTTAATTTTTTTAATTATTAAATTTTTTTTTTGTAATTTTCAATCATGAATAATCGACAAATGATTCTATATTAATTATTATTCAATTTATATAATTTTTGATGCCTAAGAATTTAAAACTTTTAAATTTATTCTTATTTTTTAATTTTAATTTTTTTTAGGATTTTTGCTTTATAAAATTATTGTTGTGCGAATTTCCTACAAGTACTACTAGCCCTTTAAATATTTTACTATGCTTAAAAAAGATTTCAAATTTTAATTTTTTTTAATTATTTTTTAATTTCAGTATTTTTAATTGTCTTTTTTAATTTTAATTTTTTTTAATTATTAATTAATTTAAATTTTTTTTATTTTTTTTAATTATTAATTAATTTTAATAATTAAAAATTTTCATAATTTTTTAATATAATTTTTTTATTTATTAATTATTTTTAATTTTTTTTTAATTATTAAATTTTTTTTGTAATTTTCAATCATGAATAATCGACAAATGATTCTATATTAATTATTATTCAATTTATATAATTTGTGAACATAGTTTTTTAAAAGCTTTTTATTTTATAATTTTATTACTTTATTAATTTATTGCTTTGTTAATTTCCTACAAGTACCACTTGCCCTTTAAATTTTTTACTATGCCTAAAAACATACATACATACATACATATGTTTGTATTACACACTTGGGCCCTTGTACAGCCATTCGCTTTGTTGTAAATTATATTTTCAAAGTCAAGTTGCGAAATGTTTTCCACACTTAAACACAAACAAATACACATGAGCTTATTTATATAGAGTTGGAATTCGAGTGCCTAAATATTTATGTATCAGTGTATGTATGCATGCGTGATTGTATATATGACTGTATGTGTGAGTATAGTATGTCTGCACTCGTGTTCATTTGCAATTTGACTTTATCATTTTACTGCAGTACTAAATGAATAAAATCAACAAAAAAGCACAACTTGTGATACGCTCACGCGCTCATTTGCGCACACGCTCAGCTCCATTATGCGAAGAGCTCATTCGGCTTAACCCCCTTTACCGCTGCCACGCTGCTCACAAAGGCAGTGGCAACAAAGCTTTTAACAACTCGCAAAAATCGTTGCGAACGTGACTACTTTAACTAGCAGAAATCGCTAGACTGACTGCCGATTGCCCCCTTGACCAAAGTCGCGCTGGCAGGCTGTGTTAAGACTACTTGCTGTGCTCGTAGAACAATTTTGTGGCGAACTTTGACTAGACGATTGTAATGTAAGGAAATAGCAGCTCTCAAGCCGGCGAGATTATTCTTTTATTTATATGTATTTGCATGATTTATTTATTAACGATTTTATAATTTAATGATTGTTGATTGTGATGGGATCATTTGTCTCCGAGTAGTCACTCAAGCAAATTTGAAACTTGCGGTTTTGAGAAAAAACCTGTTTAAAGATAAATCGATGGAGCTGATTGAACTGAGCGACTACACTTTAGAAGGCTCTAACTCAAGAACTATTTGAGATATCGATTTAAAATTTGAGTATGTTATTTTTAAAGGTCTAAACTATCGAAATATCAAAAAAAAGTTTATTTTTTGTACATATTTTATTACAGTAGATGCGCCTCGTATCTAGTTCCCTCTGCCGAATAGCTTAAAATCATTAAAAAACGCTTATGGAATTATACTTTACGCTTACTCGGCTTCAACGTAGCAAATAGCTTGCGCCCTTCACAGCCACTCTACCAAGTCAATTGCTATTAGTGAGCGAGTGTGAGCGCGCACGAACACCATCCGTTGCCGCAGCTTATTGCTTCGCGGTTGTGAATTGTGAAATTACTGTGCGAAATTCAATATACAATTGCAAGGTTTTCAAATTAAACACACATTTTTCCCAATAACATGACTATTCTGAAATGCTCTCAATGTGAATTGTACTTTTTTACTCTCCCATACATGTATGTATGTATGTATATAAATTAAATTGATTTTAGGAAAATTTAAATTTTTTGTCATGTCCTTCAAGTGAAATTCTAACCATTTCATTTAATTAATCATTATTAACATATGGCATATAAATTCTGATATTTATATTGATTTTTCGAGATCACGATTAACTACCATACTACAGTATAATATTACCTTATACAACACATATGTACATACGTATCATTTCGAGATCCCCGTCTGATTGACGAGAAGCTAAGTACCTCATACTCAGTAACTGTTATCTTTTCTAATTTGAATGCATCTTAAATACATGTTCTCTTCTAAAGGTATATAATTTTTAACTCACGCCCAGAATACTGAGTCCCTCTCGGTTACTGCGTTGATTTGCGCTAACCCAATAGATTTTCGAATTAAATGGCACTTCTTGTAGCCTCAGAACCGTTCGCCTTTTAGAGAATTACTGTCTAGAATGCGAGAAATATACAGTTTCTGACAAAAGTTATGAAAACTGCTTTCAGCAATCGATCTTCTTGGTGAATAAAGTAAACAAGTTTAATACCAAACCATTTTATGACGGGGGAGCCAAGTAGAGGCACTTTTTTTTAGTAGCCTTTTCTGATGGATGACGTTTGAGTCGTGTCAAGCTATCATGTTATTTCTGTTTAATATTGTTTGGCATTTTATCATAGAAAGACCCACGTTTGAATAACGTTTTCAAATCGTTCAACTTTATTACGAAATTTCACGTTCTGTAAAGAATAGGTTTCTCGCGCTTCACTCAACTTATGGTCAACATAATCGGCCTACTGAGCATACTATTCGCAACACCATCACCCATCTCGAGATCCAGTAATTATTATTGGATAATCTTGTACCGAAAAGAGCACATCCAGCACGCAGTGAAGAAAATATAGCATACGTAGCTGAGAGTGTACAACGAAGTCCATGGAGAGTCGATTCGGCGCCGTTCGCAGCAACTCCGACTGACGTATGAGATGACTTTGCACATTTTACGTCGAGATCTTAAATTCAAGGCGTATAAAATACAGCTTGTGCAAGAACTGAAGCCGCTCGACCTTTCCAAGCGACATCGCTTCGCTCTTGAAAAGTTCCAAGAAGATCTGACTTTTCCGACACAAATTTTGTTCAGCGATGAAGCCTATTTCCGGCTCAATGGCTATGTAAATAAGCAAAATTATCGCATATGGGACGAAGGGCAGATCCAAAAGCTGCCATTTTATCCAGAAAAACAATGGTTTGGTGTGGTTCGTGGGCCGATGATATCATCCATCCATATTTCTTCCAAAATGGTGCCGGTGAGAACGTAATACTGTCATGGTAACCGACTATTTGATGCCTGGAATTGATCTCGGGAACATTTGGTTCCAACAGGACGGCGCCACTTTCACACATCGCAGCTATCAATTGAAGTATTGAGAGAACACTTCGCTGAGCAGATATTTTTACATTCTGAGCCGGTTGTTTGGTCACCAAAATCGTGTGATATCACACCGTTAGACTTTTTTCCGTCGGAATATGTAAAGTTTAAAGTCTAGTCCAACATTTGAAAGAGATAATCTTCAGAAAATGAATGCCAAAGCATGTTCTTTCCAAAGATAATAAACATTCTCCATTAAATTTTAAGTTTCTGTGTGTTTTCTTTTCTTTTCTTTCTTTTTCTTTCGAAATGGTTCAACTTTGATATAATAATACTACCTTCTCCGATACATACACCCGGCATCTGTTTGAAAATAAAAATGCATATATTTAAAATCCGCCTGAGATCAAATTCAAACCTTTTATTTCTTAATTTTTGAATTTCAATTTATGGCTTTTGTTGCTTCTTTGTCTGTAATTTTTTTGTATTTCTTTTTTTTTTGAATTTTTTGTGTTTTTGTTTCAATATTTTCTTTATAAAACAACGCATACAAATCAAAACAAATGCTTAAACAACATAATTAAAAAATTCAGTGGCTATTAAACATTTTAGCGCAGAAAGGAATAAGGCTACAAATTAACCAATATAGCACAGTGTTGCATTTTTTGCAAAATAATTTTTCTCACACTTACATAATATGCTATAATAATTGTACATTTCGGTTTAGGAGCAAAGTAAAAACTCAACAACAATCAAGAATTCGAGTGCTTCAGTAAATTCACTGCAACTACAATACATTATATAAAGGCAGTTTAGAGTTACTTTTTGTTTAAATATTTACATAAATCACTTTGAATGGAAAAAATACTAAGTATTTAATTTATAAAAAAAATGGAAGGCGGGTGGTGACGTGAGGAACCATAATAAAAATTTTCAACGTTGTCTACAGCAAGCACTACCAAAGTAAGAGCTTGAACGCCTGCTACCACAAGAGGCCCAGCCAGCGCCACGATGCATGTGTCTGCCAAACTGCATACGTCCATGTTGGCCGCGCGCGTGCGTATACGTTGCCAACGCTGACGCGGCGGCCCGTTGAGTTGCCGGCGACAGTTGAGTTGTTTGCCGGCGACAGCTGAGTTGTTTGCCTTAGCGCCGGCAAACAACTGCCTGCTTGCAGTGCACCAAACAACAACGTTGACAAACAAACATTGTGTGATGACAAACGACGACAACAACAAACAACATGATGTGAAAGTATGTTTATGCCTGCATGTATGTGTGTGTGTGTGTGTGTGTAATTGTTGCTGCGGTGGAGGAGGAGTTGTAGGATGGCGTAATCATACAGCGCCTGCGCTTAGATATCCAGCTACCGCACCGACCACCACATTGAACACGTAGATGACTTTCCGACCACCAACGCTGCAATTGCCGCTGTTGCTACATCGTCGACGTCATTTATATAATACACACGCATGTGTAATCAGCTCATTTCGACGTCATCATCCACAACAATTGCATGCTGCTGGCTATTGCCGGCGGCTGTTGTATGCGTACGCGAATAATTCAACGGCTCCGTATTGCTAATATCACAGTCGTCAGAGTCTTCATCTTCGTCAGCGTCTTCGTCTTCTTCACAGTCTTCTTCAGTAACAAAGTGGTGTGCGGCAGCAATATTATTACTATTGTTGTCCACTTGGCAGTCTTTAGTGTAATGCATTTGCTGTGCTCCTCCCTCCACACGTGATGTTTGTTCCAACACATCGGTGTCATCGCCATCACTTTCCATTTCCAAATCATCCAAATTCGTATCGACCGAGAGGTAAACGTAATCGTGTGGCCGCTGTTGCTTCAGCCACGGCGTTAAGAATACCTCATCGGCATGCAGACGTTCCTTGTAGTCCTTACAAAGTAGCAACAAAAGCAGCCAACGCACCGGACGCGGTAAACAGGAGGGTATTTGCACCTGACCATGTCGTATGATCGTTATCAGATTGCAGTTGGGTCGCTCATAGAACGGATATTGGCCAACAAGCATTGTATACAGTATAACGCCGAGCGACCACATATCGGCGGGCTTGCCTTGATACGTGGGGTTCGGGCAGAGCAGTTCGGGCGCAGTGTAGAGCGGGCAACCAATCTTGTCGCTCAGTGTGTCATCCGCGGGATCGTTGAGTATCATGGAACCCTCCAACGATTCATACTGGATTTTCGTTCTAAAATGAGAGCAAACAGGAGAAAAGGAAAAATTAGTGTTGTTCAGAAGTAATTGGTTGAGTATAACATTTTTTTGTTAAACTAAAAAGTATTCTAAAACCGTAAGTGTAAATTTATACGCATGTATTGACTCGTCGAAAAAGTCTTTTCGTATTTGGTCAATAGTTGTAATCGTAGATCTTCAGTGCTACCAATTACATTGTGTCATACCATACAGTGTTTTATTTATTATTTATTATAAATATAAAAAAAATAGTTGAAGAAATACGAAAAGACTTTTTCGACTACCCAATATTTATGTCTGTATGTACGACTTTCAACACGAAAATTCCCACTATAATGCAACAGCAACATCGCTGACCCAACAATAAATAATCGAAATGTTTTTTGTGCAATTGTACACTTTTGAAAGCGTTGAATACATAATTCAATGTCGGCCGGCAGCGCACGCGGCGTTCAAATGTAATTGAGTAAGCCACAACAACAACGGCAACGACAAGCGTCAAGTAAACGAATTAAAAATGAAAACAAATTAAAATCAATTATTCAATACAAAGTTGAGAGCGCAACGTGGAGCCAACAACCAGCAGAAAAGAGACTGCAAGCTGTAGGCCTCTGCGGCTGGCAGCAAACGAGTGCGCTCAGCAGCAGATATGGAGCAACAACGCGCCATTATTGCGTGCGCTGATCTTTCAACAGATCAACTGATCGTCAAAAGTCAAATAATCAATGAAGCAAGCAAGCATTTCGAATAGCCGTACGCGATGTGTGAAGGGTTTGGCTTTGTGCGCGCAACAAATAGAAGCGGGTGAAGCTGAACGCTTAATGCCATGAACGCTGTTTTTTCCCGTCCGCAATAACCGCAAAGCATGTGTGATTGAGACTGTGAAATAATTGCAACAAAAATATATGACGATTGATTGAGCCAAAACACCGCAGTAATGAGTGAGCTCATGATGTTGTGCAAACGCGCGTCGTCCGGTACGCAAGCGCGTCAAAAATATGTGTGTGGTTGAACAATATGTACATGTAGTTGTCCAGCGCGTCAATATGTATGTATGTATGTAGCTCAGCTGACATTGAGCAAAAGCAAATCAATCTTGATTGAAATGAGCCAATCCACAGCGCTAAGTGTTAATATGACGTAAATTAATGAGCCGCAGCACCAGCACACGTAACTGTAGCACAGCGCTGCTCACAAAAACAAAATAAAAATCGGAATTAATTTGTATACACAAATGATATGAAGTAGGCGTTGGCCCAAACTGATTTTGGCTGAGCTAGCGCGCATGAGAAAAAACTAAAACAAAACTGCAATGACCCATTGACCTGAAAGCGCGTACAGCTGACTTGGCGAGCTGCAAGCGGGCGCGGCGGCAGAGACTTACAGACAGAAAACTTCGACTAAATGTCATTTATAAGATAATAGAGCAATAGCACGGTTAAGAAATAAATGGCAGGTGAGCGCAAGCGGCGAGCGCGCAAAATGGGCTTGGTATGGCAGGCAGGCAGGCAGGCAAGAAACCAGCGCCAAAAGGAAGCACGCCAAATTGTATGGCGGTGCAAACATTGCATTGAAGAGCAAAGAAAAGCTAAAAAAAATATAAATAAATTTACAAATATATCTATATATGTGTGTATATGGCATATGTGTACGAGCACATGAAAGAAGCACTGAATTCGAATAACGAAAAACCTCGCGCTGACCCTGATATTACCACTAAGTAGCAACTGTAATAGTCACAGCACTACAACAAGTGGGGGTAATGCAATAAATTTTACAACAAATACACATATGCGCATATGAGCAGCTAAAAGACAACCGAAAAACATAAGCGAACGCGAGAGCGCGGCCTGGCAGCGCGCTAGTGATCTTCACCAACTGACCTCGCGGCAATGCGTTGAAGAGAGGCAGTGGTTAAATAAAAAAAAATAAAAAAAGCGAGCGAGCGCGCGCATATTACACATTATTTGGTTAATGTTTGCAATGCAATCACTTTTTTGGTTTTTCTTAAATAAAATATGAGTAATCATGTGGAGGCACGACTACATACTTTGTTGTTTGGCGGCGTCAGAGAGCATAAGCCAGCGGTGTTGTAAGAGACACGTGTAGAGTGAGCACCAACAAGCTATGTGTGTGTATGTTTACATTATTTAATTAAAAATTTTTTTTTTAACTTTAATTTTTTTTAATTTTAAATTTTTTTTAATTTAAAATTTCTTTTATTTTAAAGTTTTTTAATTTTAATTTTTTATAATTTTTTTTTTTGATCATACTGTGGCATTTTATAGCGCTTGGCCCGCGTAAAGCGCCAATGTAAAATAAAATACAATAAATAAAGAAAATTTGAAGGACTTTTTAAACGCACTTGCCCAAAGTTGCGTTAAATTGTTGTTGCCATTGCATGTTTAAGCAATTTTTGTGGGATTTAAATTCAAGAAAACAAACAGATGTAGCGATGAGACTACAATTTGTAGATCAGAGTCAGGGTCAATTGCATATTGTAGTTGTTGGGCTATGAAAATTTTCAATACAAAGCGCGCAAGCGAGAGAAATCATAATTTGTATACGAATTCAAAGTGGAAACGGCATGAGAAAATGTAGAAATTTACAGTTGTGCCGCCTTACAAAGCTAATTTGCGGTACACGGAAAGAAATAATTAAAGAATATTGTGAAAATAACTTAGTAAAGTGCATAAATTTAGAAAATGAACCTTGCAGGTAATGAAAATTGTCATAGACACGCAATTATGTATATGTATTTGTATGTATGAATGTATGTTGGCTGTTCGTATGTGTCTTTGAGAGCTAAAAATTGAATGTCGACAATGAGACAAAGGCGATGACGAATGTGCTAATAAAAATGAACTTGAAATTAGAAACGCTAAAATTTTATGTACACACATACATACATATGCCCATATGCCCATATGTATGTATGTACATAGATATGAATGTAAGAATGGGAACTTATTATGATTCAAGTTTACTGATGAAATATAAAATGGAAAATTAAAAAAATATATTAAAAAATAAAATAAAAAATAAAACTGAAAAATATATATGTATGTAAATAAAAATTTGAAATTGAAATAAAAATTGAAATTTTTATTTTATATATTTTTTATATTATTTAAAGTTTTTTCTAACATAATTTTAATAAAAAAAAAATAATAAATTAAAATATTAAAAATAAAAAAATATTTCAAAAAATATTAAAAAATAAAATAAGAAAATAGATAGTAAACTAGATATAAAAACAAAATAAAATATTTTAAAATCTTGAAAATGATATAAAATGATATATTTATAAAAAATAATATAAAATAATATAAAAAAAATAAAAAAAATAAAAAATATTAAAAAAATATATATCAAAATATTAAAAAATAATATTAAAAAAATCTAAAAAATAGTTTGAAAAAATTAAAAAAAAATATTAAAAAATATTTCAAAATAATATAAATTATTATTAACTTAGAAGCAAAACTAATATCTAATAAATTTATTTGATTTAAATATTAAAAAAATAATATTGAAAATGTTGAAAAAAATTTAAAAAAATATAAAAATTTTAAAAAATATAAAAAATATAAAAATTAACATTAAAAAAATAAAAAAATAATATTTAAAACATAAATAATAAAACAAAACTAATAATAAATTGATTAAACGATATTGTGAAACAATTTCGAGAATAGCTGTCGACTTCCTCCATATACAATATTATGAAAAACCCTAGGCATATATTACTAATCACTTGCGACGATCGTCAAAAACCAGATATAATTACTTTCGCAAGCCTCAAACACGCCGCTTGAGGCCGACAACAAGTTCGATAAGGCAAACACGCAATAGCCGGTTTCTTTGTTGTGCGCAAAAGGTGGCACCAAAGAAAAGCGACTTTAAAGAAAATGCTTGATTTGCATAATAAAAGCAATGGGAAAATGAAAGTGGATGAATGAAAAGCCAACAAGCAGTGCGCAACACAAAAGCGAAAGCAGCCAAGAACAGCTGATAAAGGATACTTTATCGAAGACAAAAGCGGAAAAACTAAGCTAAACACAAAGGTATGTGCATAAGCAGCAAATAAAAGCAATATAAAGGTACAAAAAAAATTATAACTGTAAAGAAAACTGTAACGTTGTATTGCAAAAAACACGACGCAGATATGTAAATTCGTGCTTGTGTTTGTCTAACCATAACAATTGCTTGGCAACAAGGCATGGAAATGAGAAAAATTCAACCCTTCACGTGAGTTGATGACTCCTTTTAGGCTTGCGTGACTTCGCTGTAACTGCTGAACAAAGGTGGCAGCAGGACAAAAGTTGCCAAATGCATGCTTCAGTGTATAACTTTTGTAATATTACCCTTACGGATTAAAGTAAATGCTTTCTTGCCATGAATACATATGTATGTACCTATGTATGGAGACAATTGCAGTGTGGTGAGTTGGCAACAAAGCGCTAAACGGATTGTGGTGCAAAATATTCGCAAATTGCATGTCAGCCAGCAATTGTCTGACAAGTGACAATGACAGAGTGCATTTTTAATGTGCTGCAGCTAAGAATAAGTGTGGCTTTGTGTTGCTTTACAGCTTAGGCATATCTTCAAGTGCTGGCATTGGATTAGGCAGCGCTAATGAAGCATGAAAATGCAGTGCAGCAGCATATATAATTTGCATTTAAATATTGTGCAGTAACTAATTATAATGGCAAGGGAGTAAAAGTAGTAAAAAATATGTATTTAGTG
The DNA here is from genome assembly GCF_023373825.1 of Bactrocera dorsalis. Classification (NCBI taxonomy): domain Eukaryota; kingdom Metazoa; phylum Arthropoda; class Insecta; order Diptera; family Tephritidae; genus Bactrocera; species Bactrocera dorsalis. The sequence continues at coordinate 68,422,298 of NC_064307.1, read as the reverse complement.
AAGCAAAATGTTGCATGCGGGCTGGCTGACAGTTTGTAGAACAGGCTTGTCAAATGTTGCAAATTATGCTGGTTATCAAGAGGATGACATGCTTTTAAATCGCAATGTGCTAAGCAAGCATAATAGATTGAATTTGTGCAATAAAATGCAGTAAGAAGCTTTATCAATAATAAATGAAGTAGCTGCATGACAGCTGCTGGTTATTGAAGCGTGATTAAATATTATAGAAAACAAGACATTTTTAAAAAATGTGAACTTCGTTCGCACCGAAGCTATAATATTCTTCACAAATAAACAAGTTTTCATACAAGCAATTGATTTTTATCCTTCAGTTTGTATGGCAGCTATATTCTATAGTAGTCCGATTTGAACAATTTCTTCAGATATTATAACTTTGTTAATAAAAATAATCTGTACCAAATTTCATTAAGGTATCTCATCAAATGAAAAACTTGTCCATACAAATACATAATTCTTATCATTCAGTTTGTATGACACCTATTTGTTATAATAGTCGGATTTCAACAATTTCTTCAGATATTATAACCTTGTTAATAAAAATAATCTGTACCAAATTTTTTTAAGGTATCTCATCAAATGAAAAAGTTTTCTATACAAGTATATAATTTTGATCGTTCAGTTTGTATGACAGCTAGTCCGATGTAAACATCTCTCTTCGGAGCTCGCACAGTTGCCTTGGAAAAATATTCCTGCCAAATTTCGTGAAGATATCTCATAAAATTAAAAAGTTTTCTATACAAGTATATTATTTTAAGCATTCAGTTTGTACGACAGCTATATGCTATAGTAGTCCAAACTTAACAATTTCTTGAGAGATTATACCTTTGGCTTTAAAAATAATCTGTACCAAATTTCGTTAAAATATGTCACGAAATAAACAAGTTTTCTATACAAAAACTGAGCGGAAAGACAGTTGACGATGGTTGAGTCCGTCTCAGCACGTCACGCTGAACAGTTATACATATGTACATATTCCTTATAATGTCTCTGATGCAAATAATGCAAGGTATGATTAATCACAGTTTAAGAATATAATTTTTAAGACCAAAAAAGTCTGCACGCCTTGAGGTATGCAACGCAAATAATTTTATTTTTTTTTTTGCTGTACAATGTTTATTACTGGATTATAACTTTTTACATTTAAAAGCATGTTGCAATTATTACTGCTGAGTCAGCTATAACCTTATTTAAAACTACTGTTATAATGCAGTCTTTTTGTATATGACGTAATTGACTGCTGCAAGAACAAGAGCACTGGCGATTGCAAAATAAATTAGCAATTTATGCCACTTAAATGGAAAAAACGCTAATTTTAGACTCATTTCAATGGGGAGAGCGAGCACTGAGACAATAATTTATTCATTCGCAGCAGTTTTTGTCAAATGGCTTTAACAACGTTGTTCTGCGCGCTACTGTTGCCACAGCTCTAATGACCTCAATAACGCCTACGTCACCGCCAAACAAAAATCGGATGAAGTAAAAACAAAAGCAACAAAAAATAAACAAAAGCAACAAAAAATAAATAAAACAACAAAAAGTAAAACTCAAAAAAAACAATAAAAATACAACAAGAAGAGATAAAACAACAAAAACCAAAAACAATAAAAACAACAAAACCAGCGCATGAGCTAAGAATAAAGCTAAGGCAACAACATAAACAACAAATAGTAGCAACTGTTGCGTTTGCGCTTATTGCCACATGACGGCAACCGCAAGAACAACAACAATAGCAATAGCAACAAAAAGCGCAAATGCGCAATGGCAACGATGATGGTCATCACTGCTAGCGCTTGTTTGCTGCCAGCACTGACAGTGGCAGCCACACAAAACGCCAATAGCGGCAGCAACACACACACACATACACATTTATGCACATACAAATATACACTTAGTTGAGTGTGTGTAGCAACAGCGTGCAGAAGAGCGGAAAACGCTAGCAATTTACAAATTGCAATGGCAATGGCACCAAAAGTACAAAACCAGCCAGAGCAAAACAAAAAAAGACAACAAAAAAATTAAAATGAAAAACAAAGCAAAACTAAAAAACAAAAAACATTAAAACATACAAAATGAAAAAATAATTGCAACAGCAAAATAACAAAAATATTACCACTACATACGTACATGCATACAAACACATGTACGAGCACAAGTTGTTAAAAATAGTAAAGCAAAAATATGAAATCGTTGGCAACAAGTCAAACTGATTGCGTTATTGGTGTTAGACAACAGCAATAAAAAGCAAACAACTACTTGTGCACAACAACATTAATAACTAGAACAAGAATTGCGGCACTCGGGCAAGCGCAAAAATTCTTGTCGCAATAGCACTGGCAGCGGCAACGTCAGCATGTTGCTTAAACATGACACGACGGCATAGCAACAATGATTTGTGGCCAAACAAGTAGCGTGGCATGCCAAGGCACATTGTTGCTGTAATGTTGGCAACATTTTTTGTCAGTTTTGCTGTGTTTTTTTCGGAAAACTTTGGCATTTTTGATTTGAGCGACAGTTTTTGTGTGGATGTGGCAACATTTGTTGGGGAAAAAATATTTGTTGTAAAAAAAAACTTATTTGTTGTAAAAAAAATATTTGTTGTTGTTGAAAAAAAAATTATTTGTTGAAGAGAAATTATTTGTTGTAAAAAATATTTGTTGTTAAACAAAAAAAAAATATTTTTGAAAAAAAAAAATATTTGTTGTAAAAAACAATTATTTGTTGTAAATTTTAAATCATAAAATTGTAGCGATTTAAATGGTTTTTCCGTGTCATTGCAACATTAAATCAATGTAAACAATTAAATATGAACGTTAAAATTGTAATTCATGAAATTACAGAGCTTACGCAGAGCGCCGATTGAGCGCTGAGCAGTTACAAGAGTGGCTATAAGCAAGGCAAAGAGTTGAGTTGCTTTGTGCATGTTGTCTCAACTCCGTTAAATGAGCATTACAATGTGTGAAGTCTTATATACTTTTGACCGGTTTGATGGCTCTTTGCCCAATGGCCAGAGGCTAGGCAATGCTGGTACTCGCCGTTGTGTAAATTGGTGGGTGGCTCTTTCAATTACCGGATAAGCTGTGGCAACATTTATGGCATAACAGCGAATGCGCTCGCGCTACACGAAATTTTTGTGGAAGTCGTTGGTTTGCGATTTCAGAGAATGAATTTTGAAATTTTTGCGAGTAAAGTACAATGTGATTTCGAAGAATGTGTTTTGAAATTTTTTTCCTAAAAGTCTAATGTAACTTATAATTAAGCGGAAAAAGTTGTAATTTTCGTTTTTAAGCGCTAATTTAGATATAATTATTAATATTATAATATTAGTTAATCACGAGTGATATGCTTTTATACGAGAGCGTCATGTGAGCACTTCGGAAAGTGACGAATTTCGACAAGTTTGTTAATTGGTTATCTTCGTATTTCGCAATTTGATGAAATTACGCATTTATAGTGAAAATAATATAGCTCTAGATGATATTATCTACATATTGCATAACTGATGAAATTCTATTGCTGCAAAAAATTGACTTTTAACAATTTTAAACTCATTTTTTCAACATTTTGTATTTCAAAAACTGTTCCAATGGCCAAAAAAAAATTCAAAATATTTCAAAAAAAAAATTTTCCTACAAGAAAAAGTATTTCAAAATTTTTTCTATGGTCAAAACAATTAAAAAAAAAAAATTCAAATTGAATTTCAGATATTATCTATATACTCATATAATATTCATCTTTAAAAATGTTTTTCAACAAAAAAAGTTATCTAATTCAAAAAGTATTTTTACAATATATTTTTTTTTTTACAAAATAATGTATTTCAAACAATTTTAAAACTGTTTTTTTTTTTTAACTTTTTGTACTTAGAAAATTTTCCCCAAAAATAAATAAAATTCTTGTATTATCCACATGTAATATTTAACTTTTAAACATGTGTCCATTCAAAAAAATCTGTATTTTCAATAACACTACAATTTTTCAACATTTAGTATTTCAAAAATTTCCCAAAATCCTTATAAATTTCAAATAGGCAAAATTTCGAAATGCTCTCGAGGCACTTTACTCACTTTATGCTCATTTCGGCGCTCTATCGAAATAATGCGCTCACCTATGTAAGTGTTTGGCCCGCTTTTGATTATTTCAACAACTACTATTTCTCATCATAATTGCGGCATTTTAAAAGACCCATTAAGAGTGTGTGGCGCCCAAGTATGACAAAATACAAAAATATCAACATACAGTCGGCAATAAAACTTCGTGTACAAGTAAAAAAAACAATGTACGAATGAATTTTTAAGATGAATTCACCTTGTGCGCCGTATGTGCTCAATTTTGTCGCCGCGTATATGTGTACCACAGCAATTGCGTAGCCGCGCTCCCAGCGCTGTTGAGGGCACACCTTGCTTGCGCGACTGGCTTGCATACATATGTACATACACATGTAAATGTGTAAACGCCTCAATTATGAGCAGACAGATGGGTTTGGAAACATTTTCGATTGTCGGCCATGACTAGCAAAGCAAACTGGCTTTCAATATGAAAGAGAGCACATACAAGCACACATTTTTTGTGCTATATTCTTGTGCAATTTCGGCGTTTTCCGCAAGTTTTAGATTTTCAGTTTTTTTTTTTTTTGTAGCATACGCATATCACACGTGCGCGCCAAAGCAACACGAACATTGATTTACCGTAGACAACCGCAACAGCCTGGTAAATGGCCTCCACACTCAACGCTAGGCATTGCAGCGCCCCAAGCTGCTGTTGCTGCAATAGCGACAGACAACGCATTGCACCACATGTTGAGTGTGCGCCCCACGCTCTCTCCGCTTAATGAGACTTTTAAACGCAAGCGCTGCGCCCACCATCACCTCCGCCACCATCCTCACTTCAACCCAACGCGACGTATTCAATGTTATTGCGTATGCGTGTGAGCCGTTCGGTCTGGCAAAAGCAATCGCAATCGCGTTTGGAGCAACAAGTGAGCGTTCGGCAAAGTTTAGCGCGGCCAACGCGAGTCAAGTTTGCTCGCATTAATGGCAATAACGAGTTTTTACGCTGCTAACTTGTGTCGATTTCAACTTTTCGTTGCGGCTTGCAAATTATTATTTACTACAATTTTTTCTGAGACTGAAGGTTTTTAACTCGTTAACGAAAAAATACGTATGTATATATAAATGAGCTGTTTTGCTGTGAGAGCATCTCGTCGCTACAGCGATGGTACAGAGCGCTCACACATGTTGGCTCGAGAGTCAATGTTTTACAATACCTTCGCAAGAATTTGTGTAAAGTAAACAGAGTAAACGAGCTATTAAAGTCTACAATTGGCGTAATTGGAGGGTGGGAGGGTGTGTTGTTAGGAGCAGAGGTGTTAAATAGAAGAATAGAAACGCAAATTGAGGTTTGGCAACAATTTGGTAATCACCATTCTTTTGCAAGTTTGTTTAATGCTACGGAGACGTTGATAGTTTGATAGTATGTTTCGCTGATAATAGGCTTTACTTTTCCCTTAGATAACAATTCAGTTGAAATCATAAAATAATTTATGTGAGAATCTTTTTTTTATTCAAACAAAACTCTATTTTCTCGAAAAAAATTTAAACGCGGGTTTTATGATAGAACACCCAAACATATTAGGTTAGTTGTTGCTGCTTTTGTTGTAGCGTTAGAAAACATGCCTGAAGTAATTTCGTTGTAAGCTGCCGAGTTGACAGAGCTCCAGGTCCGTTCCGTATCACATAGAACCGACTATCATGGGAAGGGACCTCCAATTTCCTTAGCTGCCGGCTCCACTTACTGAAATCGACGCGGAAATATCCGGCCGAGAGCTGTTATTTCGGAGATCTAACCCCGTTTAGTTCGGAACGCACCTTAGGTTAGTCTATTAGGCTCCTGGCTTCTAACCAACTTTACTTGTTAAAAAAAATAGAGCATTCTATTGTATTGTGACCCCCTTAACTTCTTATAAAAAAAAATGTAGTGCATTAAAATTAGCTTACCTCGCTTCGTCAATGAAGAAGAAACGTTTCAATTTCAGATCACGCAGTATCACACCCTTCTGATGGCATAAACGCACAGTCTCGGCGATTTGATGAAACAGCGCCTTAGCCTCATTTTCATGCAATCGCCGCTTATTCCTTACGTACGTATGCAGATCCTCATAAACACCCTCGGCACCTTCTTGCGCTTTCGGTGGCGGTATTATCAGATACGAACGATTGGCATCCAATGGCACAATTTCGTGTATATCCCGTATCAATGTATGACCATACAAAGAGCTGCGCGCTACTTCACCTGCCGTCTTGATGTCATAGTAGGCGCGTTGCACCTTATCATGTGGCTCGTTGATAATCTTGCAGATGTATTCGGTTTCCGTGAAGACATCGGTGCAACGTAGGCTAGACGCCTTGAGATCGATGAGATGACGATAGGAGGCGGGTGTGCGCGCAGCAACAGCTGGTGATAGGTAGCACAATTGTGTGCTTATTAGGAACCGATTTTTAACCACTTTTACCGCCTCCTCCTCACGACTTTGTTCCGGGCGCAGCGCATGCATCTCACATAGGGAGCTGGGTGTGCCAAGCTTTTCACGTATACGCTCGAGTACACGCGAATCCGCCAGCGATTTCTTGGGCGTACAGAAGTGTTCATAGCTGCTGTCAGGGCCGCCTCTATGCAAGCGCGGTGTGTTTGCAGGCGAGCAAGGACTGTTTGGCGCTATGACAACATCCATAGATTCGGAGCTGAGCGAGGAGGCAGGTGAGGGTGGCGCGTAATTTATAACATTTAAGTGGTTTTCGTTAATTTGCGCACGAACACTATTGCTGGTATCCATTTTGATATGTATGCTTGGTTTTTATGTTTTTATTTAGTAAATGTCACAGTTCAATTTTGGGTGCACTTATCACAGTGGAGTTTATTAGTTCTTTTCTTTTTTCTTCAGTTGTGTACAGATTCGCGCTTATCACTTGCTTATGCTTTATTTATGTACTTTTTTTTCTTTTCTTCTTCACTTATCGCCTGCTTTGCGTATCTCTTATATACACGACATTTTTGTTTTTATGCTTTTACTTTGGCGATTTACTTCACTTTTCTCGAGTTATTGCATGAGTTACCAACTCACTTCAAAATATTTTAGTTTTTTAAATTTAATTTAAGCAGTTTCAGCAAATTTCAGTATTACACACATTTATATGCAGGCAGAAACATATAAATTTATTGCGTTTAATGCAAATATAATCTCAACATCGAGATTGTTGAATTTTCTTTTAATATAAAAAATAATTGTGTTGTGTCGTTGCTCGTTTGCCAGCACGGCTTTCACACAAATAAATATTTATTTACAACTAACGCGCTCACTCGCTGAAATACAACTGAATTATTTCACCGCCAGCAACGTATATTTGAAAAATTTTTCCTCGCAACGAAGTCGATTCGAAAACGACGGACTTCCATATATTTTTCTTTTCCATGCATTTGTTTTGCTGTGCTCTTCAGCTCTTTTGCTTTGGCTGCGCTGTTCGTATGCAAACACTCGTTCTCTCACAGCACACACTTCTCACATTACATTATGGTGATACTTTTCAACACAGTGATGCAAATATACGCGCTCACTCGCACTCTCTGTGTATGATACGAAAGTGTTGTTTTTGTTGCTTAACGCTCCATTTTTATATGGGCCTCTCCTATACATTTTTTTTTTTCAATTACACAAATGCAAACAATATTTTTATGCTTGCTGTTGTGTTCCTCTCTTCTTATGGCAGTGGTCGGCATGAGAGGATCTGTCACTGACCACTGTCGTATGCACTTCTCGGCAAATGCGCTCTGAGTATTGCTTCAGGTACTGCCCTTTTGAAGCAATTGTACCAAGTTCGAATTTAATAGTGTTCTAGGTTAAGGTATAATATTTTTTAACATTAATATTGCAAAAAAAGAAAAATTTCATTCTGCAGCATGAGCAATAAACTGTTATTGGTAAGTAAGACAAAGATATGACTTTAAATGATTTCAAAATTATTTGAAAATAGTCAAAATATACATAGTACATACATATGTATTTATAACGGTTTAGTATATCGGCACTTAAATTACGAAATAACGTGAAATCACTTTTCGTAAATCTACAGACGAAGGCAAAACGATATAATAGAAACTACTAATATTGACACAAAATTGAATTTCGGTTATAAAATGGTTATATATTGGTTATCATATACTCATACTCAAACAAACAATTTTAGAATATTCGTTATAAAATGGTTATACATATATAGGTTATTATATCTGACGTTGTCTACAGAATATTTCATAATTTCGTTTTTTTAAATTAAAAATGCTTATAAATTTTATTTACACAAAAATTGCAATAACTACCTTGACTACCTAGTCGCCACATCGGCACCTAAACATACATATGGGCATATCGTACTCCCGTAACATCATTAGACCTTCATTACCCCACGCGTCAGTTAACCTTCAAGTTTATTTTCAAGGTAAATTACAAAAACAATTCAAAAACACCTTTCACTATTAACAACAAAAAAAAATTGTCATATCTCTCGCATATCAATACCCTAACAAAGCATCCCCATACCGACACATCCACATACCGACAGCGTACCATTAATGCTGATTTTCAAAACTTCTGTTATTGCAATCGGTATGCACATTTCCATAGCGTTTTCAAAGAGCCTCTGCATACTCTCTCCAAGCTACAAATTTCGTCACATTTCAACCCTCAAAACAAGCAATCATACGCTCGCATTGCCTTCGAATGTGAAATGTTTGTTTGAGTACAGTTGACGCCGTACTTATTTAGTGTGTTTTTTTGTGTGAAAGAGCACGCTCTCAGGACATGTCATGGTGCTGCAAATAATGCTGCTTGCTGGTCATCAACACATTTCAATACTATGCTGCTTTGTTGTGCTCAGGTATGAATGACTTTGGGCAAAATTCCTTTGTCAACATGTGGCTGCAGCGGAGCGTTAGCAACACAAAGTCGGTGGCTTCATGTTCTTACTAGTTAGTGATGAAAGTCTAGGATTTTAGTTGTAACCAAATAGTACCGGAATTGATGGTATTGTACCTAATTGTGTATAATGCAGTATGTCCAAGGCATGTCTCACTAGTACAGTTTAGGGTATATTATGCATATGAGTACAAGGTATTTTTATGGAGGAAATGATGACTACAGTATAATCATAGAAAATAAACAAATATCATTAATAATGCTTAATAATACTTCGACTAGCCTAAAACTTTTATAAAAATACCGAGTTTTAAAGGATATTTTTAAAATTATAAATATATTTAAGGGTATTTTAATAAAGGAAATGTTCTTTATAAAATGAACAGAAATGGTATTTACAATGCCTAGTAATATTTCAAATGGTGTCAAAAAATTATTTAAAAAATATCGTTATTTTAAAGGGTATTTTAATAATTACTTTTTTATTTAAGTGTATTTTTATAAAGGAAATGTTCTATAAAAACTGAATAGAAATACCATATATAATGCCTCAAATTTTTAAAATAATACCGTGATTTTTAAAGGTATTTTAATTATTATTTATTTATTTAAGGGTATTTTAATTAAGGAACTTTTCTATATAAAATTAATAAAAATACCAAAAAAATTATTAAAAAAATACCGTGATTTTTAAAGGTATTTTAAAAATTAATTATTTATTTAAGGGTATTTTAATAAAGAAAATGTTCTATATAAAATTAATAGAAATACCAAAAAATTTTATAAAAAAAAGACCATGAGTTTAAGGGGCATTTTAAAAATTAATTATTTGTTTAAGGGCATTTTAATAAAAAAAATGTTCTATATAAACTAAATAAAAATACCATTCGTAATGTCTAGTAATATTTCGATTAGCGCAGAAATTTTATAAAAAATACCAAATTTTAAAAACCTCTAAGACTCCTTTATTGAATACCTTACAAGAAGATTTTTAAAAAATAATTTTCAACCCACTTTCATAATACATTAAATATTTGTATTAAACACAAATTAATTGAAGGTACAATTGCAGTTACCTACGCCTTTACACATCAATTCTTTAGCATCACTATTGGTATTTCCTCTCACACACTCTCATGCGCTTGCTGTATCACTCGAAAATCTTGTACAGTTGCGCGTGCGTAGTGCGTATGTTTCAACAATTTCAGCTATAGCTGTGTTTCAGCTGCTGTTCGTAGCATTTCTGTAAACAAAATTTAATGTTGAGATGCATATGTCAACGTATACGAAGCATTGAGCGTTAGCAACATTGTAGCTATGACGATTTCGTTGAGGAAATGCGCTAGTATGGGCAGCTAACGCTCACTTCAATATAAGTGAGGATCAGCAGAATGTTTGTGAAATTTTGTTAGGGTGGTTTTATTGTTAGAAAGTCAGGTTGGAACTGAATTGAAGATTTTTTTTTTTATTTTTTTTATTATTTTTAATAATTTTCGATATTTTTTAATGTCTGTATTATAAAAATGGATGGGTTTTACAGCAAAAATGTGTTAATTATTTATCGGAGTATTTTTTTTGGCGTTAAATATATTTGTATATTGTAGATAAGTATTAGGTCATTTGTAAATTAGTAGTAAGACACCTCAATATTTAATGTGCAATTAGAAAGGTTACGCAGGTTTCATGGAAACAAAGAAAAAATCATATCAATTATATTAGATCATATCAATTATATTTTCAAAACACTTATTGTCATAAAGTCTGTGACTTACACTTATAGGTTTAAAAATATTTGATTTTCAAAAACATAATTTTTGATTTTACTTAAAAGTCTTAAAATTGGTTTAAAAAATTATTTAGTTTTCAAAAACATAATTTTTGAAGAAAACGAACACCAAAAAATTTGTAAAATTTACTTAAAAATGCCGATAAAAAATAAAAACTCAAAATTTTTTTCAAAAATTATCTTAAAACTGCCGTTAAAAAAATATTTAAAAATCGAATTTCAGCATAAAAATATCGTTCCAACTATAGGCATATATTAGTATGTTCGTTCTATATAATAAATCTGGTTTTTTTGTTCAAAATGCCAAAAATATATACATATGTACATTGTTATTGATTCTACATTTGCTAAAAGCTGTCGCGGCCCACCATTCAGCCAGAAGTCACAATAACAAGTGTCAGAAATTAACACCAGTTTGCCATGCTATTGTATTGGGTGTATGCAACACTTTCGAAATATGATGAAATAGAAATATTGCAAATTCATATACACTTACATACAAACATACATAAGCACTCGAGTACTTCATTTAAAAGGGTGTGAGAGTAAGCAACAATTGGGTACGAAAAAAATATATTATTGTATGATATTCGCCATTTCACAGCTGCTGTCATATATGTATAGGCTTCAATAACAATTATCCACAACAACAATTGCTGCCACAAACAATAAAAAATACTTAAGTGCAATTTTTTTATAGGCCACAAGCAGCACAAACTATGTGAACTTATATACGGTACTCTTCTACAATTGAATAATAAAATCATTTATTAAATTATAGTATAAGGTTCTGTATATCTGTTACTTGCTTTTCAGTGTAGGCAACAAAGAGTTTATTGAAAATTCTACTGCTGCAAATGATTCCATGGCTGAATGCAATCGTTTTGCGGTATTTCACAATCTTACTTTAGGTTAGATGTGGGGCTGGTTAGAGGTGGGTACTGTGGTAGTGTGGGGTTCCCATTACAGTTCAGTATGGTTCATGGACTATTTCATCATATTTGATACTGTTATGAGCAGACTTTTTTTTCGAAGCCAGAACAGCTTTCAGGCGCGATCTCAAGCACGTAGGCAATACCGATTGGCTAAAGTCATGCAACAATAAAAAAATATTGAGAAACAAATATGTATGTACACAATTTTTTTTTTTGTTTTTGAATCTAGAACAGCTTTAATACTTTTTACTCAATACCGATTGGCTAAAAAATACTAAGAAACAAACATGAGTACAAAATATGTAAACACCACTGTTATCAAAATTATGGCAAAAATTGTAAACACTTTTGTTATCAAAATTTTTGTAAACAAAAAATAAAAATTTCAAATTCCAAAAAACAAGCTGATTCATAACTTTTGATAATAGTCATGCCTCGAACACTATTTTATCAGTTAGCAAAAGTTCCAAAATACCGACCTCCCTAGCGTGATTCGCGAAGTTCTGAGAACATTCGCTCTTAATACAATTGAGTAGAATAGCCGATAAGCGGACGCTCGGAAATTCCACATACATACTTATGTATGTATGCATATACTCTTGTGTGTTTGCACTAGAAGTTGAGTAGCGCCATGTCAACAATAACAAAAATGATGATAAACAAAACTCGCATTGTCTTTTAAATTAACATAACATAAGCTGATGAAATCAGTGCTATTAACCGCATTTGTTTATATGTATGTATGCCTGTGTGTTGTTGTTTTGATCGAAGTGTTCTTTTGAAATTATCTACAAAAACACGTTCGAGTATTTGAGAGAGAGAGAGAGATCGTATAAGTGAATTTCGTTAGATACACGTCAGTCTTATTAGCCACAATGTGGCTGTGCAAAGTGTTTCAGCAACAAATACGGAATTTCATAATTTTAGTTCCCTTTCCGCTCATGTAAACCGCAAAGTTTACGCTAACTCATGCTATTACGGTTGCGGAAACATTTCTATGCACAATTGTGGAATTTTTAATATTCATAATGATATTTCAACTGTCACTGCAGTTGTGGGATACACCATGCGGCTAACCAACCCATATTCATCATGCAGATCTTTTCAAGGCATCTTCATATAAAAACGAATTTAAGGGTTGCAAGCTGCATGTTACCACCTCACAGGTAGTTGTGAAACCACCTAACACATGTCCTGTGCTATCGCTTTGTCTATTGCGCTGCTGCAAGCGCCAACCCTCTAATCAAGCCAGCTGTTATGTTGCCCTGTGTAAAGAGATTTTTGTTGCTTGGTGATCGGCAATGCATCCTCCTGCATGCTGCTGACTGGAAGAGTGTTTTTCGAATGTTCTTGGTTAGTTGTGGTGTTTACTTTATAACGTATAATTCGAATTGACAATAATGTGTACTCTTTTATAGACGCTGCTTTTATACACATACATATAAGTATGTATATAATTGTTTACCGAGAAGTTTGTAATACCCAAAAATCTGTACGTTTGTATACATACACTTACATGAACGAGATATCGATCTGAAATCTTGCACATGTCTTTTTCTCCCCAGGAAGCTTTTCATATGTAGGAGCCGTCGATATCGGTCAACTATAGCATATAGCGCCATATAAACTGACCGATGAAAACCTAATTCTTGTATGGAAAACTTTTTTATTTGACAAGATATCTGCATGAAATTTTGCATAAGTTACTGTCCAAAGTAAAGTTATAATCTGTGAAGAAATTGTTCCGATAGGATTACTATAGCATCCAGCTACCATACAAATTAAATATCAAAATTGCGTTCTTGTTTAAAAAGAAAATATTTATTTGACGATGAATCTTCAAATTCGAAATTTTGTATAAATTATTGTCCAAAATAACAGTACCATGCTCGAAAAAATTGCTCAAATCGGTCTACAATAGCATATAGCTGCCTTACAACCGATTAAAACCATGTTCTTCTATGGAAACTTTTTTATTTATGAAGAGTATTATAGTTTTTCTATATTTTTTTCGAGTTGTCAAGTGTCATCTGACGTTTCATTGAAATGTTGAACACAGTGATTTTAATAATCGAACTTAGGTCATTAAAATGAGCTTGACAATAATTTTGAGAGTTTAGTACCCGGATATCTGAAGGTAGTTTGCATTAATGAACTGAAATCGAAAGATTTACATGGGTTTATGGGTTTCAAAAAATCGATTTTTTTATTATCTTATTAAAATCTACAACACCTCTAGTATGTTATCCTAAATTTTCAAGTTGATCCGAGTAATAGTTTCGGATATGCGGCCTTGAAAACTTGTATTCGTTTTTCTCGAAACTGTGTTTTTGAAATCTGTTGATAAGATTTCTCGAGAACTACTCAACTGATCTGCATGAAATTTGGCATACTTATGGACATACTTAGGTCTTTAAGCTATAATTCTTAATTCTTCTTGGACGACGAATTTTTTTTTTCTCGATTACAACTATTTGTATGCCAAAAATCCATTTTTCAGTTTTTTTTCCTTCGTCCAAATTCTAAGTTAGAGTTTTAACTAAAACACGTAGTTTTTTTTCACTTTAGCTGATCCTGTAAGTAGTTATTCTGCCAAAGTGGGTGTATTTTTTTTCGAGGGCTCATCAGAAATGGCGTTGCAATTGCAGAGTTTAAATTATTATTTTTCCAATAATTTCAGAATTTCTTTGCTAATAGTGTATATTTGTAACAATAAAAATTCAAATAAAATAATTAATTTTTTATATGAGAAAAAAATTTCTGAAAAAGGCTGTGAAATCAGTTCAAAATTCAAAACGGTCAATGAAATTTAATAAAGCTTTCTAGCTAATTAAAGTTTCAGAAAATATTAATTTCTATAAATTCGAATTGTAAAATTGTATTAAAAGGCAGTCAGAAAAAAGCAAAATAATAATAAAAAATAATTTCAAAAAACTTGAATTTTATTCATTCATCAAAAATTTCATTAAATTGCAAAAATATTGCTAACTTTTGTACATGCATACATACATACATATGTACATATATCCACACATACATACATACCTACTTATATACGCTCTCAAAAGTATTTCACCGCAACGCCATAGCGCGCAGACGTGAGTCAATTCGAAAAATAACCGCCACTTGTTTGTTGGCTGCGCGCAAAAATTCAATTCGAAATCCTACGTACACAGCCCCAGCAACACCAGCACCAAAAAGCGCGCACTACTCACAAACTTAACAGTCCCCACAACTAAACAACACACAACAACCATTTACACACACACACAGCCAACAAAGCGCCAACAAAAGGCTAAATGATATTTCCCAGCCGGTTGTGTGCTGCCAGCGGAGAGCCTACAAATTTTGTAGTTGTAACGAAAATTTTCAAAATTTTGAATTCGCGTAAACGACGTTACATTTAACTGACACTGGCGTGGAGCATTCGAAAAAAGAGCGCGCACTCTGCGCATTGCGGAGAAATCACAGTAATATGCCAACAGCAGCAACATTTGGCGCTCGGCTGAGTGAGCGCAAAGCTAAATATTGCAAAGATAGGGCAATGAGCGCCCAGCAGACGAAACTGTTGGCGTGTATTGCGCTCTCCCCAAGCGATCAAGCGATCGCCTGCTCTCCAACCACCCCGCTAATGAGTATGAAAGCACGCTCGCCTTAGTTCTGTTTATAGTGGCATGAGATTCATAAAAAAATGTTGAAAAAAAGGCGCACTAGGAAGTAAATAAACTAAAGTTGTTTTTTTCCACACAAATATAAATATGTATGTATGTAGATATGTGCCACCTTATAGTATGTGGCTTTGTGCAGCTTGCCATTTTCGCTAATGGTTTTTTTCCTCCAGACACACTGCTGTGTTTATCGCCTTGTCATATGTAGTATAATTGTTGGAGCGTGTTGGGAGCAGTTCAGGTAGCGTCCATTGACTGTTGCTCAATTAGCGCACAACTAGCCGCTTAGTTGTTGTTAAGTTCTTAAACCATGCACTTATGCTTTCCGTTGTCGCCTTAAAATGCTTTATTTATTTGCGGATTTCAGTAGTCTCATTTCGCTTGTATTGGTCAGTTGATTCTGGAAATTGAATGAGTGTGGCTGCCTGTACAAACGGCTGGTTAGCGTATCGTCATTGGTTTCGTATGCGTCATACTTGCGACGTCGTAAAGTGTTGGAGACTGCGTCATCGTACGGCTGGGAGGTGTGTGCGCGACTTTCATGCATACATACTTACATATGTACTTATGTATGTATGTGGTGATGAAATAAAAGCTACTCAAGCGTGCTGACTCCAACAAAGCCATATTTCGCACATTTGCTTGCATTACTGTACCCGCCCGTATCGATAGTCAGGCAGCACGTATGCGCCTGTGGCACATGCTCGAATTTCTAGAATTCCATTCGTTGGAGTTAGTCATGCAGTCCAAATGGAGTAGCAGGGAATTCGCAATTTTTTTTGCATTTTTCACTTCACTTTGCTGCCAGTGCAAGCGCTGAGGAACGCGCGTATGCTTTATAAATAAATCAGCTTGTGTCCGTCATGTGTCGTTTGGCTGCAGCCTTTGGTTTATCTGTACTACGCGTGCATCTTCGTTTGCGCTTGTGCATTGTCTTTGATATTACTTTTGTTGTTGTTGTTAGCATTTCCATTCAGTTTATTTTTAAGCAATTAATTTATACGCCTTTGTCTCGCACTTTGTTACTCCACTTCCAATTTTTATTTAAGCACAGCAATACCAAAATGTATCTATGTATATACATACATACATACATACATATATGTATGTAAATCTCAGTCGGCGCCAACGCTTTTCAGGCCACATTTTAAGAAATTTTGCACGCCACTAAATTTCTTATTTAGCCGCTTTTATAGGTTTACTAATTGAGTATACGTATCATAAAATTTCAACTTCAGCTGTCATATATAACCAATATATAACCAATAAATAACCTATATATAACCTATATATAACCTATATATAACCAATATATAACCAATATATAACCTATATATAACCAATATATAACCTATACATAACCATTTTATAACCAAAACTCAAATTTCGCCTCAATGATTGGTTTCTATTATATCGTTTTACCTTCGAAAAGTGATGTTACGTTATTTTGCATATACTATTTTTTCTTGACTTCCCTATCCTGCCTTTGTACCCCTCATTCGTTGCACTTCATTGCTCACTTCCTTTGGCACGTGTGCACACGTCATGATCCATTCGCCACTGTTAGTTCTTAAGGTAGTCGCACTTTTAGCATTTTTTCAATACAAAAATCGCCTCGCTGCCTCTTCTACCCTATTTGTGGTTATGTTTATGAACGCTTCGCATTGTTGTTTGCCATTGAACTGTCCGGTAAGTGAAGGTTCAATTCATAAATGTACAGATCATTCACTTGTGCGCCCATAGTGAATGGGGAATACAACAAAATAAAGCGTGTTCACATTAATTTACACTCCCGCCAGACCAGTCAGTCAGTCAGTGTTCGTTCGTCGTACATATTTCAGGTTTTGAAATGTTGAGGTCATTTTAATTAATATGTACATATGAGAACGCAAGTGATGCCATCACTTTGATATTTGCAATCGGAAATTTTTTGTTTTGTGGTTATTGTGGTGGCTGTAGTTGGGTAGGTGAGTACTGTTGTTTTGAGACAACGAACCTCCTTTTTTTTCTAATAGCTCCTCTAGAAGCAATTTTACAGCTATTGTTGGAGCAACCAGCTGAACAAGTGATCGATCTCCTAATAGCATAGTTCTACTTCAGCAAGCCAGGTAGAGCAATTGGGAGATCGAGGGATGTCACTGCCAAACGAAAAGCTTAGCTGCTCTGTGTTCCCTAGTGATTTGATTCGAACAGTCTACGAAACTAGATTGATACTCAAATGTGGAGAAGATGCTGCAATCTCGAAATAGCACGTCTGACGGATGATAATTTTTCATGTCTGCCTTTATAATCCTCCATTTGTCTTGTAGTGTTATGGATCATCTGCCAGGCGTCTATAATCTTCCTGGACTTTAGCCATTTGTAAAATTGCGAAAGAAATCCGATCTGCCTTTCCAATTCTCCAGCTGTACTGTAGTGTTATGGATCATCTGGAGAGGTCTATAATTTCTACTGAACTTTATCCATTCGTAAAATTTTCGCTTGAAATTATAATTGTCGACTCTTTGTTATAGTTATTCGAATTTGAACTACACTTACAGAAGCAGGACGCATCTCTCCACGTGGCGCCAAATTATAAATATAGGTCTTGAGATATCTATATTTCTATATTTCTTTCTTCTCTATTTCTCCCTCGACGAAAAAATATTATTCGTTTATTCATTGTGCTAGTTTATGCTTACTCACGTTAGGCAAAAACTTAAACCATTTCCTGATTACTCTTGAATATTTATAAACCCGTCAGCTCATCCCAGATTTTCATTAAAGTGCCTGAGATTACAATACTTCATGCTTATCAGGAATACTAATTGTATACATAGGTGCAAAAAGAAAGATTAATTCAATTAAACTCGGTTCTCAAAGATAGTGGCTTATCGCTGCTTTCTGACTTTCATAAATAAATGAAATGTTGTTATACCCTTAACAGTGGGATTGCTATGAAATTTGTAACACCCAGAAGGATGCCTTGGAGACTCTCTAAAATCTATGTACATACATATATATTACTGATCAAGATGACGTGCTGAGTCGATTCAGTCATATCCGTACGTCTGCTCGTCTGTCTCTCTGTTGGTCTGTATATACCCAAAAAAACAGCTCATTTTTTGAAATATCCATATGGAATTTTGCATTCTTCCGTTTCTCCCCAAGAAGCTGCTTATTTGTCGGAACCGCCGTTCTCGGACCACTATAGCATATAGCTGCCCTACAAACTGTACGATCGGAATCAAATTTTGTATGGAAAACTTTTTAATTTTACGAGATATCTTCAAGAAATTTTGCATGGGTTGTTTTCCAAGAGAAATATGTAATCTTCGAAGAAATTATTCAGATCGGCCTAATATAGCATATAGCTGCCATACAAACTGAATGATCGGGCTCAATTGCTTGTATGAACATTTTTTTCATTTTACGAGATATCTTCATGAAATTTTGCATGGGTTGTTTTCCAAGAGAAACATGTGATCTTCGAAGAAATTATTCACATTGGCCTAATATAGCATATAGCTGCCATACAAACTGAATGATCAAAATCTGTGAACGCGTAATTACTGTCTAGAAAACTTTTGTATTTAGTGAGGCATCTCGATCAAATTTGGTATGAAGAATTATCTGAAGCAGCGCTACAATCTACGAAGAAATTGTTCCGATCGGATGTCTATAGCATATAGCTGCCATACAAACTGAATACTCAAAATCAAGATAAAATTCTTTTTATACCTTTTTATGCTATAAGAAATGCACCTGTGAAGGGTATTATGGCTGCGCTGCAGCAAATTTAACGTTTGGTATTGTTTTTACTTGTTTTTGTAAATGCTAATTTTTACTGGTTTTTTAAGCATTATGAAGCACTCTCAAATATAGTGAAAGACCAAATTGCTTGTATTTTTTAACAATTTAAAGTATACATACTTACATACATACTTATGTATATGGATGTATATAAATATAATACCTAAACAAATTTAAATTATGACTCATAATTTCATAAAAACCATTCCCGAAAACTACCAGTTCCTGCTTGATCAGCGAATGCAATAACAAATGATTCACCAATATAAAAGTAACAAACATTATCTAATAAATCTGCCAGAAGACGTTTAACACACACGTACATACAAACATGCATAGATATGTGTACATATGTATGTATGTACATACTTAAGTGTACATACTTTCATGTCTTTCCAAATTTATGAAAGCATTTGTGGGCCACCACAATAACGCAATTAATTCACTTCACCCGCATTGCTACGACAACTTGCGCAGCACCGCCTCCAGTTGCATATGCTGAAGTGACACGATTTTTACATAAAAATCCAACGAATTGCGGTAACTTCACGAACAATCGACGCTTCAAGTGACGGCGAGTGTGGCGTTGGAGAAAGTCTTTCCAAAGCGAAAGAGCGGCGTAAACATTTCCATATTTTACAAGCAGCAATCACGCGACGACGCAACAAAGAGTATAGTAAATATGTATAAGTACATACATACATATTTATGCATACAAATGTGTCTGTCCATTTAATAGGAGCAGCATGGCAGCAGGTGCATTGACCCAATGCCGGTGATCGCCACGCGGCGGCGCACGCAATTTTTACACATCAACCAACGGCGTTTCGCTTGTGGCTGTGGAAAGTGGCGACGAAGACACCAACACAAGTGAGCGACTGTTCGTCCGTCCGTCCGCTTGGTGGCCCCAAAAAGCATAGCGCGCAACTGTAAACTGTAAACAGCAAACAGCTGTGCTGACAACAAACAAACAAACAGCGGTGGCTGCTGTTGCTGTTATTGCTATTGCTGCTGTTGTTGTGTTATTGGCCAAAAGTAGAAATTTACGCTTACACACGAGCATTACGCCAACAGCAAAGTGTTAACCAATTTTACATTTACCTAAATGTCTGTATGTTTGTGTGACTGCGTGCGTTTTCTTTGCGTGCACAATTCCGCTGAAGAAAGAAACTTTCTTTTGTGAGATCATTGAACTTCACTAATTCGAAACTTTTTGTTAAATTGATAAACACTTCAGCGGAGTTGGCCGAAATTACTTATGTAAATACATATACATATATTCATGAATATAATATAATATGTACTTACATATGTATATGTACATGTAAAAATATTGTCTAGTTTCTATATTTGTTGTAATATCATTACTTCCAAAAGTGATGTATTAATATTCGACCATTTCGTAAGGCTATTTCATAAGAATTTCTGTAGCATACCACTATCTGATTAATAAATAATATTCTTTTCCAAGACGTCTATCGTCTCGGGCTTATCTGCGTAGACAAGCAACTACAACTAAAACCACAAAAAATACTTCAGCGGTGTTAAATCGATCTTGTAGTCCATCTCATAGGCCCACGACGCGAGAGAATGCGCTCACCATAAGTTTCTTTCAATAAATTGATTTTTTTCTTGGACTTTAACATTATCATCTTCTAATTCAGGCCGGCTTGTTTTTTAAGAAATATGAATTACTGTCTCTGTCCACAGAGCAACCAAAAGTAAGCTTCATCGCTGAAGAAAATTTTTTGGTGAAAACAGATCTCGGTAGCCATCTCATTTTGGGCCCATTCATCAACATAAGACGCGCTTGATAGTCTTTCGATTTTAATTCTTCTCCGTCTTATTTTATATACCTGTTAACTGGGACCCAAAGCTTCTATTGTAACCCTCGCTGGTGGATTAACTTATTTGGGTCTTCTTCGATACTCAGTTCCAAAGCAGCAACACCGAACTATGGTTGCACGTATTACCGACTCTTCTAGGTACTCGTATTATAGATATCAATTGGGCAGGATTCTAAAGTCACAAATTTTTATATTGTCATATACCGTTAAAAAAGCACTAATAATGTAATATTTATTCTTTTTTCGTTTCAGGTAAATGCGTATAAAGAATAATAGCAACACAATGTTTCAAGCGTTAAAAGCTAAGAATTATGATATCTGCGCTGCGAGGTTCCCCACTTCTTTAAAGAAAAAACACAGGAACTACAAATTTAATGGGCATTTATTTATTTTTATTCGAAAGAACATTTTTTGGCATTTATATTTTGAAGATTACCTTTTTCAAATACTGGCCGCGACAACTTCTCAGATGGTCCATCCATTGAGTCCAATTTTCAATGACTCGTTCCAAATATTTCGACTGGTAACTGACGAATGGCATGCGAGATGTTATGCTCCAGGCTTGAATTGAAGCGGGATTGTCCCTGTAGACTTTAGACTTTACATATCTTTACAAGAACAAGTCCAACGGTGTGATACCACACGATCTCGGCTCACAAACCACACCAAACCGTTGTTCCTTCTGGACACCTCTTGAATCTCTTTAGACTGCTTTCATTCCAAATGCAGCA
The DNA here is from genome assembly GCF_023373825.1 of Bactrocera dorsalis. Classification (NCBI taxonomy): domain Eukaryota; kingdom Metazoa; phylum Arthropoda; class Insecta; order Diptera; family Tephritidae; genus Bactrocera; species Bactrocera dorsalis. The sequence continues at coordinate 68,400,553 of NC_064307.1, read as the reverse complement.
GTTTTCTTGTTTACATACCCATACCATTGAGCCTGATATGGGCTTTATCGCTAAACAAAATTTGGTTCGAAAACGTCTGATCTTCTTGGAACTTTTCAAGAGTCCATAGAGCGAAGCGATATCGCTTGGGAAGGTCGTTCTTGCAAATATAAAATACATAAAGCCCCATATGTTTGTCCGAGTTGCTGCGTACGGCACTGTATCGACTCTTCCCGGTCTTCATGTACACTCTCAGCTACGGCTGCTATATTTTCTTTACTGCGTGCTGGACGTTTGGTCTATTCGGTCGAATATTATCCAATAATGAATGCTAGATCTCAAGATGGGTGATGGTGTTGCCAAGAGTACACTCAGTAGGCTGATTATGTTGATCATAATTTAGCTCTACTTGGATCATCTGTTATCTTTCCAGTTTTTCGGACAATTTTGCTCACCTCATGCGAAAAGCAACCCAAAGATAAATAGACAAGGATCCCAACGCGACCTTAGGTCTATTGTGCCCTAAGAAGCAACCCATTTCACAATATTCTCCGTTCGTATTTCACCATTTTTTGGGTGTCCGGGCTACAACGACTGATCTTTAGGGAGCTCTTTCTATAGCAGACGTGTTTTTTCGACTTTGTCCATCAAAAAGGTCCTACAGTCTTCCGCAATATACATACATATGTACATATACTATATATAGTACATATGTAATTACTTATACAACAGATTCCTGTATGATATCAGTTCCTAAATCGTGATTTATGACTTACATATGTGGTTCACCTTATTTTTTTTTTCAAAAAACTGTGCGGTATTCTACGGACTGCATGTAAAAAATCGTACCGTGTTGTTGTTTTTCAAATGCAACAATAATATCGGAAGTTCATTCATACTTACTTACATATACTCGTAGTATATGTAAATACGTTAATGTTGTTTTAACTTCTTCCGCTGCCTAACTTTAATCAATGTTGAGTCAGCCACTGTAAGAGTTCCTGTTATTGGTGATTTGTGGAACGTCACAATAATCACGATCAACAAGCGAAATAGTAAACAACAAATTTTGTGAATGAATATTAACCAACACATATCAACATATGGATGCCTGTGTATGTGTGCAAATGTGCGTCTTGCTGGAGTAAACAAACAGGCGTTAAAGTGGAGAAATTTTCATACACGCCAATGAGTACAAGCATCGACACAAAACGCAATAATCAAGACAACAACAATAATGTGTTTATTGAGCGGTAAGTGTGAAAAAAAATAATAAACTTTGACTTGCAATTAGAAAAAAGATAAACAAATTTCGCTTATTTTGTAAATAATAAATTTTTTCGCTAATCTTTTTCGCTTTTTTTATCTGCGAATTGCGTGCCAGTTGTCGTCGTGTATGATATACATATGTAGACGTATTTTTTCTAATTGCAAGCATGAATATAGGCACGTCATATAGTATTGTTGTGCCAACTGATATTTAGCACGTATTCATGAGAACGCAAAGAGTTTGTCTTATGCAATTACTGCTTTTATTTACTTTTCTATTAAAACTTTTATTATTTATTTTATATTATTTGCGTAAGCAAAGCTCGTAGCGCTGCTTATCGCTTTATACTAGGCCTGCGGAGTTTTGGAATTTTTCTTTCAATTAATAAATACTTAATAAATACGTATTTTCCGCTTTCAAATGCGCTGAGCAGTGATAAGCGTAAAACCTAACTTTCCTGCTTATTCATAGTAAATTCTTGTTTTGAAATCCGCTATTGATAACGTAAAGTACATACTTATGTATTATTAATTATAATAAATATAAATTTTATATTACATATTGCATTCATAATTAACAAGTTACTGCTAAGGCTAAGCACATAGTGAAGCGTTGAGTAAAACAACAAGTAGACAAAGTAGTTGATAAAAAAAGTTTAACTTCTGCTACACTAAAGTTATAGTAAGCGTGACAGCTGTGTGTTTTTTATAGCATAAAAGTATATGAAATAAACTTTAACCCGATTTTGAATAGGTAGTTACTATGGCAGCTATATGCTATAGTGGTGCGATCTGCACAATTTCTTTGGAGATTGTAGCTTTGCCTGATATAATACTTTGTACCAAATCCGGTGAAGATATCTTTTTAAATACAAAAGTTTTCCATACATAAAATTGTTTTTGAACGATCAGTTTGTATGAGAGCTATACGTTATATTGGTTCGATCTGAACAATTTCTTCACAGTTAATAGCTTTGCCTTAAGCAATAGTTCATGCCGAATTTAATGAAGATACATTGTCAAATAAAAAAGTTTTCCATACAAAAACTTGTTTTTGAACGATCAGTTTGTATGGCAGCTATACGCTATATTGGTTCGATCTGAACAATTTCTTCTGAGATTATAGCTTTGTCTCAAACAATACTTTAAACCAAATTTGGTGAAGATACATTGTCAAATAAAAAAGTTTTCCATACAAGAACTTGTTTTTGAACGATCAGTTTGTATGACAGCTATATGCTATAGTGATCCGATAATGCCGATTCCGACAAATAAGCAGCTCCTTGGTTAAAAACGGATGTATGCAAAATTTCATACACATAACTCAAAAACTGAGGGACTAGTGTGCATATATGTATGTACCTTATACAGACAGGCGAACATGATTATATCGACTCCGCTGCTCAGAGCATAAATACTGCATTAATTATGAAATTAATTAAAATTTATGAATTAAACTACATTTTTCTTTTTATATGCGAAACCACTTCGCTTACATACATACATATGTGTCCTAAACGCCACATTTTGCTGCAAAGCAATAACTACAATTGCTTTTCGTTTCATTTGATTTCGTAATGACAGCATACTGGTTGTACGCGCATGACGTTTATGCAAAAACAAAACCAAAAAAACAAACATAAAAATACGAAATTAAAAAGTGAAAAACACAAAACTTTCACATTTCTCTCGATTACAACATTTCCGCAACGAAAGAGTCAACATAGCATACATACATACATATGCACTAATAGAGTATAGTAGCATAGTGTAGCATTGGTAGTAGTCGCGTTGACGTTTTGCGGCTGCCGCGCATGCGTACAGCAGCAACGTCACATAATCAACATATGTAGTTCAAAGACCTCCGTGCGCAAACGGTAGAGAGCCAACTAACCAACCAACCAACTAGCCAAGTAATCGAGCAAACAACATTAATTGTAATCCCAAAGTTAATACACACACACACATACATGCATACACTTGTAATAAAAAATTTCTACAGCGCTGCAGTGATTTGCGGAAGAGTTTTTCACGTTCACTGCAGCTGGCTCCACTAAGTCGAATTATGTAGTAGTTGGTTTTTATTGCGGCTGCGCAATGGCGAAAGTGAAAATTTATGCTTTCAACGGCAAGCGTTTTTTAATAGAAATGTATTGCTAGTCGTTGCAGCAGTTCAATGCACGCTTAGTGGCTATAACAGCAGGGCTACAAATATTAGTTGCTTGGTTAGGAGGAAAGCCCAGCAATTTAAGTACCGTGAATTATGTCTGAGGTGAATCACCTGAGTGGCCGGCTGCTAAAATGGCTACGAGAGTTGATCTTAGTTATTTTTTAGTCTGGTTAATACGTGGGTTGCCTTTTGTATTTCAAGATTTGGCCACCCTAGTGCTACTAAGAGGTAACTCACAAACTAATCGCAAAGTTTGACATTTCTAATGTTATAAAGGGTGATCGATTTTGAAGTTCCCTACTTTTTAATAGAAAAAACCACAGAAACTTCAAATTTAATGGGGAATGTTTATTATCATTCGAAAGAGCACATATGTAAGTATTTTTTGCAGATTATCTCTTTCAACTGTTGGCCGCTGCTACGTCTCAGATAGTCCATCCGCTGAGTGAAATCTTTGATGACTCGTTCGAGAATTACGACTGATAACCCGAATGACACGCGTGATGCTTGCGGCTAGGCCTGAATCGAAGCGGAATTGTCCGCATAGATTTTAGACTTTACCTATCCTCACAGAAAAAAGTCTAACGGTGATGTCAATGGAACTTAATGGAGAATATTTTGAAAAACAATAAATCGATGATTCCGAATAACACATTTTGCTGGCTTCAATTCATTAAAACTAATAAATACATACTTATGTACGTTTATCTTTGTAATTGCCGCATGAAAGTGAATAATTGCTTGACGACCCGACTTGCTTTGATTAGCCAGTCGCTACCGGGTTTGTGCAATACTCGCTGTGTGCAACTATTATCCACATTGCTTGGCCAATTATTTATTGCACAGCAACGAGTTTTGCGGTAGCTTTTCCTTGTTCAAGCAGCACCCATACAGACGCGTACATATATACACATTTACTATACATGCATTTACATATAATACTGTTGCTTGGTTGCATCAAACGCTCTGCAACTTTCTTCGCCAACTTTCTTTATACGCTTGAGAGCAATGGCTAATGATGAAAACCACAAACAGCGGTGTGTTTGAATGTTTTTAAATATTTATGGGAGGCTTGAAGAGGAATGAAGTTTCATGCAGTTATACTAAAGAAATCCGTACGAATTCTAATAATGTTCGAGAGTAATGAGAGTCCATTGACATATACACAATATTCACAATCTCTCTACCATGTTTCCAACTGAAGCTGAGGGCCAATACCCCTATAATTTGTAGGAAGAACCTCAATAACCATCCTTTTGACGCCTAAGGTTATGGTTGTTTGTTAACGCTTAGAGGATCAAGACAGAAATCAAATGCCATCTCGATGATACAAAGGAGGATTCAAGACGTTCAGGACATTCTCCAATTTTGGCAAAGGTCATTCCTTCTGGAATTCGCTGAAAGAACCCCAAGAACTCATCTTTTGTAAGCAAAAGCTTATTGTTGGTTTTTACCGCTTAGAGGATCAAGATTGACTTCACGCTGCGGTAACCACGCTAGCCGTTATGGCTGAGTAGGAAGCCAGATGCGATCCCAAAGATGCAAAGAAACATTGAAGATGTTCACGACTACCTCCAATTTTACTTTTCCTCGAATCTGAGGGTCAAGACTGAGACTCTCCCGTCATATCTACAAGATCCACAATGTATTCTCTTTTAATTCTACGTATCTTGATGCTGGGGTTAGAATCCCCCTTGACATTTGCTGTAAGAAACCCAGGAAGCACTGTTTTGAAGAAAAAGCCTATGGTTGCTTGTTGTAGCTTAGATGATTGAGGTACACTGCATTCTGAGGTATTCGCGTTTGCTGTCCTCCGATTTCGCTTTAGTTCCAGTGGTATGGTGGCAATCAGTACTCAGTAACCTTGGACGTAATCGAAGACTACCCCTGGACCCAACTAAAACTATCATACTTCAGATATTAGTTTACCATAAAACTCATCAGTCCAATGACGGCGGTGTATAATGGAAAGGACCGCGCACATGTCGGAGGGAAGGGAATAAAGAAGTTTAGAAGAGATGATAAACATCAATCCTTATAGCAATCGTGCCCAGTCTCAATACAGCTTTTACGCGGACCGCAACGGGCTCTAGATCTTCATTAATACCATTTCAGCAATCTACATTGTTATTGTTTTCACTGCAACAACAACTCGTGTGCAATGTCTGTTGCTGTAAGTGAGAGTATTGCGTTTTATTGCGGAAGTCAGCAGCAACCGCTCCAATAGCTATTATGGCAATTGAATGTGGGTATGTAACACACATGCATGTCGTCATTTTAAGTTATTCGTTTTTAGTGGCATACATTGTTTACGTTGTACGGAGTTTTCCACACGACTTTCATAATAGGTCAGTAAACTTGGCGCTAAGAGTGGCAACCGACATCCACAAGAGTTTAGTGAAATTTCAGATAAATTTTGGTTAGCTAATTTTTCTGCGTTCGCTCACAGACGCGTGTACTATTGGACTACCGGCAAAGCATTGAAGTGTTGTAAGGGGAGCAATGAACAGCCAAGAGTAACACGCGGCTTGACAATGTGACTTCAATGGTTGCGTTTCCTTTAGACATGCGGCTAAGTTTGAAAAACTTATGTAAGTCAATGGACATCTTATTCTCGGAAGTACTCTCAGTTATGTAGCTGTCTTTTTTACATTGTAACTGTATGTAAATCGTACAGAAAACAGGCAGAATTACAAATTTCCGGGAAATTGCAGTTCGGAAAATCACTTAAAGTAATATAATTGAAGGCACTGGTATTTTCTGTGATTAAATTGTAATAATGTTGTAAACCGGAGTCTAAAAATTTCTGGCTGGATTGGTTTTATGACCACCACTTTCAATACCGTACAGAATTGGACAACGCAAGCTGAAAGTCTGGCGTTAAATATCCATAAAATGGATCAGCTTGCTTTCGCTAGAAAGTACAGAATCACTCCATGAAGGTTTTCTTCAATAAATGGAACACAACGCTCTTTCAAAGGTCTCTCCAAATAGCTTGTGGTAGGTTTGGACAGCAAACTGCTGTGGAAGCACAATGTGGATGAGGGAGTTGCAAGGCCAGAAATGCCGAATGTGCGTAAGCTCGGCCAAACTAGGGGTTTTCTCCCTCTCTCATTCGATGTGATCCCATTTAAATGTCAAGAAGTGATCTCACACGAAGCTGACTACCAGTTGGATCTATAAAGGAACAGCAGATAACGTACCTGGCCAGTGCTTAAGTGACTCTTATATCGAGGTGGGATGTGATTGAAAAGTCATGAGGTGACTTCCAGGAAAACTGTCTGTCATGTGGCTCTGTAAAAGAAAAGCAGGCACCGCTCCTGGCCTATGCTCTCGCCCCTCAAAGTGATTTGATTTAAAAGTCATGAGAAAGTCAGCAGGTTCTATAAAAGAACCGCAGGCGGCGTGCCCGGCTAATTCTTAAGTGACTCTTATGTCGAGATGTGATGTGTTTTAATATTCATAATGAGACATCACGGTAGATTAGAAATATGTACATATATAAAGATCTTACTGGCACTCCATCGAATGGACTTTAGAAACAAGATTGTAATATTTACTGGTCATAGTCCTGTGGGGCTGACAGATCGAAAAGACTACAGAAAATGTGGAGAGCAAAGGGGCCAGGGAAAGATTGGAGTATATTTTGTCCATTTGTCCCGCATCGACAAGACAGGTGGGCTGACAGATCGAGAAGACTGCAGGAAATGTGAAGAGCAAGGCACCTGAAAAACAATGGAGCATCTTTTGTGCATTTATCCCACCTTGGCTCCACTTTAAGCATATACGAGTTCCACACTATGAGTGGAATGAGTTTATAACGGGAAGAGGTATCCCCGGTGCGGCCACAGAGTATGCTGAAATTCGCAGGCATCCTAAAGAAACTTCATGGACTTCGTAATGAAAGTCTAACTGGCATCGCAAAGAACCAAACATGGTCTACGCGTGGCTCATCAGCCCATGAGACTAACCGAACTTAACCTTTTTCTATAAAAAAATGCATCTGTGAATACTATTATAGCTTCGGTAGAGTCGAAGTTAATTTGTTTCATGTTCGAAATTTCGATTTTCAAAGTAAATCATCGCCTAATCTGCAAACATACTTATGTTTTTCACCTACAAAAGATTAATTATACTTAATTACAAAGTATGTGCAATTACTTCTCGTTTACTGCCGATGCGATATCTCATAAGCCGACTTCGCATTTTTATGTTGCCTGCAATTTATGCACTTTGATTCTCATGCCGATAAAATTCGGTCTTTGTAAAAATCGTACTTCAAGAATTGGCATAATTGCTGTTGCTTGTCATGGTCAACGACTACGAGTCGAGCACGACTGCAATAAGTAGCAACAACAAGCGCTAAGCTGCTTTTGGCCAACAGCAACAACCTCAGCAATGAATTCCATAAACAGCAGCAGCGATCAAACAATTTGTAAAAGATTAAATACGGCCTCTGCCGTAACGATCGACTGGCGCTGCCTGCGAAGTAACGCCAGTACGCGCACCACGCACAACTGAAACGCTTGGCAAAGTCTTTGAAAGACTTGCACGGAATTTAACCAAAGCCACAGGCAAGACCGAAGACCGAAGACCAACAGCAACCGCTTTGGGTGCAACATTGCGCTAGAAACCTCAAAACTAATGCAATGCAATGCGATGAAATTACAATGTAGCCGTCGTTGGCGCGGCCGCAGTTCAATGTTAAACTGCAACAACAACAATGGCAATAACAGCTGGCAGCGAAGAGCAATCACACAACGCTTGAAACGAGATGAAAAGCAACAATTATCAAAAAACGCGAATGCAAGAAAAAATTGAGATTACGTCGACGAGTTTAGATGAGAAGTGATTTGAGATCACTAGCTGAAACGCTGAAAAACTACATACGCTACGCTAAATATTGAAACGAAGGCAGACGCAGACAGCGTGAGTGAAGCCAAACAAAAAGCTGCGCTTCAGCTAGGTGGAGCGGGTGCTGAAGCAGCAAATTACCAGTAAACACATATGTACATATGTATGTATGTACTATACGAAGTTGGCACAGCTGTGGCGATGTTGCAATTCTGTCATTAGCAGCGGTCCAAACGTCTTCAAGAGCGCGTTAGCAGCAAACAAACAAAAAACGCCACAAAAAAGAAGCAAAAAACAAGTTTCTACAATCGGATACAAAACGACAATGTAAACCAAGCCAAGCACCAATGCAAAATTGACAATTTTTCGGCGCGTTAGCACAGCATACAGTTAAACTTGTAGCTAAATGGACGGACGATGTGCGCGAGCTTCAGTTGACTTGACCTTAAGTCATATGTATAATGTGTTTGCGCCACTTTTAGCTAACGAGTGTCTTTCTTTGAACGACCGCAGCTTCGGTAGTGTGGTGGAAGTAGTTTAGCGGCTGAGGATGTTGGTGGGTGTGGAGCGGAAGAAAATTGGAGCTATTGTTTCGGACGTCTCATTTTGTATACTGTCTGCATACGTTTACATTGTAGCTCGTACAGCTGTGGAGAATTACCTTGAATTGATGTGCAGGTGCTGCTGAAGTCTTTTTTTGAAAAAATCCGTTTTGTCGGAATTGCACGTTCTACTATTAAAGCAGTGCAAAATAGTATTTCTGTGAATATTTGTGCAGGTGGATCTTGTAACTTTATTCGAAAATTAAATATACATATATATTAGTTTCGATTGTGTCTAATGAGCTTCTTCCTTGAATTCTCACTGAGCTGTCAAGCTCATTAGTTTTTGAAATAATATTTCTTTATTTGATCCTATTTTGTTTTCAACTTACCGAATGAAATTTCTGTAACCTGTGAACTCAGCAACCTATAGCTATGAATTTCGATCTTCCTCCTCTCGAATTACTTTTAGTGAAACCCTTAAGTATTTAGAAGTCTATAAGACCTCGGCAGTGCTACGAGAATTAGTATCATTAGCGATAATCATTAAGAAGGCCCTTCCCACGACAGTCGAGTCAACAAGAAATTCATAAGATCTGTGGTAATCTCTTTAATTGCTGTCCCTCAAAGAACATCTCCTCAAAAAAACATCTTTGACTTTAATATGAGAGAGAAAAGGTCTAATTTAAAGGAATCCACTAAATAATTAGACAAACTGATTGTTATTACTGAGAAAAGGAACACCATTTAATAATGCACATGAGCTTTAGGAAATGAACGTGAGCTTTTTAGAAGCTTTTTTAAGTAGTATTTATGTTTGGTCGGAGGCTTGGCTACCTTTTCTTCAGAATCATCCATTGTGCATTTGCGCACAAAATACCAAAGAGAAATTCTATGACCACTTGGACGAAGCCAAAACCAACACAGACCAGATTTAGAAAATACTTCAGATCGAGGAGAAGATCCTTGATACACAAATCGACACCCATCCCCTTTTTGTAAATTTCATATTCCTGCGAAACCCGTTATGCAGAATTACTTTGAACACAACTATCAACTTCGTCAAAATCGGGAAGGACCTCTTCGATACCAGACGATGTTTTAGACAAGGTGATTGCCTAAAAAAACGATATGTGGCGATAATCTGAACTGCCGTGAAACTGTCCACTCGAAAAGTATTATACGAGTAAGACTGGAGTACGAAAATGATATTGGCATCGTAACAACAGATCCATCAGCGCAGCTTAGAAAAAATGTTGTGATAAACGGGGGCAAGACGAAGGATCTGGAGGCTACATTCAAAAAATTCCTCGCGTCTTCGGAACTACGTCACTGTTGGTGACTACATTTGAAAAAGTTAGGACTTTGTATATCTCGGAACCGGCATAAATTCCATCAATAATCTAACTCTGAAGGTTAAACGTAGAGTTACTCTTGCCAATGATAAGAAAGCATTCAAGAACTGTTCTTCGCAATATCCGAGAGAGCGATGACGATCTTACGGCGTCATGGATATAGTTAAGCGCATTAAACTCCAACGAATGCCCTTTTGAGGTCATGTCGTTTGCATGGAATATGCTCCAACGAAAGGCTTATTCAACTCGAGACCCGTGGATGGACAAAGGAAGCAATGGCAGGACCAAGTGCTTAGCGATCTTTCTGCACTTGGGATGTCGCAAAGGATAGATGTAACTGTCGAAATTTTGTGTTCTCGGTTTAGACCGACCCACGATTGCAGTGCCAAAGAAGTATAAGAGCTTTAGAAAATGAACGAGATCTTCTGGGTTATTTTTCGTGTACCCAACGCTCACGATGTTAGACTTCGGACAGTAAACAAAGCAACAATTCAATATAATCCAAGTTTAAGGAAATTTTTCCTGCTTTCATAACTCGATCACAAGAAAGTTCTATAACCGATTGAACTACTAATTTTTTATTGTTGCTTTCTACGATAACATATCCTCAAAGCGTGTTGTAACCATCGTCAGATATTTCCAATTCAATTCGACGTACATAACAACGTCGCATTGGCTCATCCTTTTCACAAGAAAGTCAATTTATTTCTGCGTTGCTTAAATTAAAGATGTGCCAATTGAAATTGCAAATATGCTAAGGGAAACACAAACACAAAAATAAGAAAGAAAAACCTTAAACATTCATATGAAACAAAATGAATTAAAATATCGACTTAACGCGACACATTGATCCGGCGCATTTGCGACATTTCGCTCAACGTGAGAAAAACGCATAAAACAAGAGTATCGTCCGGAATGTTGGATAACGACGTGTTTTTGGACTTATTTTGCATAAATGCTGAAGTTAACTTCAGTAAAATGCTAATTTTCAGAAGACGCTGTTGTGAAAAGACTTTTTTCCTGAAGCGTCTGCCTTGTTTCTGACAGAACATTTATTTCTGATTGCATAAGAACAATTTGTTTGAGGTGCTAATGAACTTTTGTAGCAAGCGGCGCAATATACTTACTTACGTAAAAATGGATAGCAGCAAAGCTTTGTAGGAAGTTTACGGACTTATGAGGGGATAAGATTGATGACAAATCTCAATGACTTCATGCTTGAATATATGTAGGTAACTATATGTTCAGGATAGATAGCAAAGATGCAAAATAAGAGTCATCTAACAAAAATAAAATCGTTATAGTTGTTTTTGTTACAGAAACTTAAAAACTTAGGATGTCATTATTAAAATGTTGAATCTTTCAGTTGTGTAGAGTAGACTCAGAAGTCGGCGATGTTACAAGAGCTTTTTAGAACTCAGTTCCGCAGTCTTTTTTATACGCACATTCATTTACACTTGTTTCTTGAAGCTTCCGTAATACTGCAGCAGCTTTCAAGCGGAAGTCTTTACGGTCAGAAAGCAGCTGAGATAGCTAACAACGCAGAAATAACATAAAGAAGATCAGGAGCTTCATAGTTCAATATATGTATGTATGCATATTTCGATCGCCAGGCGGCAATTAAGGCAATAATCTCACGTTGGTTTACGACAGAAAGTGAGCTCAGAAAGAGGGCGGTATGCAGTTAAAGTCGTGTTCACAAAGCGATCTCGTTTATGATGGATTTCAGGCCACAAAGAAATTCCTGGAAACAAAATAGTTGATGATATTGCCAAAAATACCATCCGTCTGGCTACTGAAACGGTACAGGAAATACGGTTAGTGACTTCCGACTATAAAAAAATAAATTTCCGAAAGGGGCTGACAGAGGGATCAGGGCGAGATGGAATGCCTTAGGAATATGCAGCTAAGCCAAGATCAAGTACAAGAATACTGAAGGAAAACACGCATACTTTTTACTCTCGAAAAGACTACAGGACGGTTGTTGGACTAATGACAGGTCACAATCTACTAGATTATTAAATGAGGAATGCACCGCGACCTTAGGTCTATAGTGCCATGGAAAATCTACTAGCATTACAATCTACTAGCATCACATGTGAGCCGGATGGGCAGAGGTGATGATGCAGAAAGTGCATGGAATTCGGCATGAGACAGACATTGGAACATTTCCTATGATTCTGTGCAACATTATCTAGAACTCGAATTAGACATCTAGGAGTTTCGTAGTTCAAGAGGCTAGATGAAGTACTAAATTAGATATTAAGTTCGCAAAAAGAATACTTCAGCTCACACTATAACCTACCTTTATACTATGTAGTATATTAACGACGGGTCCTAAGATCGACTCAAAGAGCGCCTTAACTTTCGAATGATCCCCAATGATCCTGACATCCCACTTTCTATCCGCCTATCAAAATCCGCCAGCATCTATCAGACGGAAGTACTGGATATGGAGAAGACCTGTGTTATTCTTTTGACTAACTACGGGAGCATACAGAAAGCAACCATATGCACGGATAGCCATGCGAGATTGCTGGCTTTATTGACTGCACAGATTTCTTCCAGCACTGCATGAACGCTTGAAAGCTCACAGGCAGGTCACTATCACTTGTTCATAATTTAAGTTTTTGGTCGGGCAATGAAAATGCAGACGCGTTGGCGAAGCAAGGAGCCTCTTTAGGCGAATCCGTGACGGAGGTAGCTAGATTATATAAATACTTATGTCAATATTCAGCTCTATCATAAACCCGACACAAACCACTTGAAGCCCCCCATCAGGCACCAAACCTTGAATGGTTGTCCACAAAAAGCATAAGTGAGACAGCAAATGATATGAGCGCTGTAATGAAATCGAGTAGGAAGATTATAAGGTCCTCTAATTGTCCTAATTGAGCCAATGGTGGCAACATTCCTACTTACTCATCCTCCTAACACACTTCTCATTGCTTGCCAAACAGTTTGTGATTGTTGACTTCAACTTGCCGACTCCAAATAATACCAATTTGTTACAAGCATAAACCAGAAGCTTAGTTTTCAATTATGTAAATAACTATTAAATTAGTTTATTTGCCAGATCTACCCTTTTCCTGAGAGGCACAAACCTTTCTTTTTTGCATTTTTGCTCATTAAAAAGACGACTTTTTAGTTTATTTGGTAAATAGTAGCAGACTAAACAAACAACTGAGACATAAACCTAGAATACCTATATAATATAATATAGTATAATAAACAAATATTTGCCTGCGAGCAATTTGCACTTTTATGACTTGTTTACATTCCGGTTTCGGACCCCTACTTACGAACCCCTTACATATACGAGTACAAAGCGACTAATTGAAGGATTTCCCAAAGGATATTTAAAATTGCCGCAACGGGACATTTGGGACAGCGGTGAATTTTACGCATTTCCACGGTTAAGTGAAGTGATTGTTTAGCTGCAAATAAAAGATAAACTCATCACAAACAAAAATATGAAAAAATGTAAAAAAAAAAATGTAAAAAAATTGAAGGAAAATCGGAAAATGCGTAGTTGAATTGCGCAGCGTCGTAAGCGACAATTTTCCACTAAAACTATTTAGCGTTGGTTTCCAACTTAAAATGCAATACAATTTCCGCTTTTAAATGGGTTTAACCAACGAAAAAAAGTCTACCTTTTCCTGACGAAAAGCGCTTGAATGACAATGGAAAAAAGTATTTGATTGTCAGCAGTTGAAATGTGCACACAAAAAGGTGGCAAACAATTGACATGTGTGTCGCGTCCTTGCAGCGGCATTGCTAACCCAAACTCAACCAGGCTACTGGCTTGAACTTATAACATTACGTCACCACCAACGGCAGTCGCCTTGCTGTCAGCGGCGCCTCAATTCCCTTGTGAAAACAATCATTAGGGTGAATGCGCCTCCCCATTGCCGGCAACTAGCAACTTGTTTGCTTTCTTTACATTTCTTTTATTTTCTACTTTTTCAATTTCGCCGAAATTATCATTATTTTGCGTCAATTCAATTTTTCATTTCTTTGCTATCTAATAAAGCACACTAAATAGGGAAAACACTTTGAACTCGTTTGTGCCTCACAATGGAGGTTCAACTCCTTTTGTTCGACGCTTAGCTATATGCCGCTTGCTTGCTTGAACTTTGCACTTTCCTGGAGTTTTTTGTTTCTGATTTTGAATTAAAATCATAAAATTTATTGTGAAAATGCATTTCCAGCGTAATTTTCTTTCCGCGGGCTCATCGCATTGTTCGGCGGAAGTTGCGCGGTGCCATTGTTATTGCCTTTCCTTTGCATTGTTTGATAACCCGTTAAAGGTAATCTCGAGGCGGAAAAGTGCCTGTGACACAGTGGGTAGCCGTATGGCGAAGTAACCCTTTCAAGTGGCCTTTCTCCTGGCTTGAGAACGTAGCATGAGCGCGTGATTGGTGAGCAAGGCTCAACGGAAGGAGGGAGCTCCTTGATTAGCTTGTGCGTTTCCATTTATTGTAAATTTCTTAAAAAAGTGCGTTTCATTACAGTCTTGAGGAACACATGCATTCATTTCAGTTGTGAAGAACACATGTGAAATCAAAAGCATCGTTTCTGCGTAGCGCCAGTTTTGTAGTATTGCGCTACAAAAATTACAATAAAGAAAGACATTAATAATGCACGAAATTGACGAAATGTCTTCAGTGTCTATGTGAAAATATGATTTTCAAGTGCATAACGCTTATCACCGCATGATCTTTCAACTCTCTGGCGGCGTACAATTGAACTTGACACACTATGAATACTCGTAAAACACAAATTGTTTTGAACTCCGCGTCGCTCTTGAATTCATATATTTAATGTAATATTTCAAGTGGAATTTAAATAATATGTAGTCATTTGTGAAGCCATGTAAAAGAACTCTTCTGTTCGAACTTATAAATTGACAAAACGCTTAGTAGCCAATATAAATTTGCACGGGCATTTAATTTTCATTCTTTTTGCGACAGCGCATGCTCCGATGGTGGTCCAGCGCTGGCTAAGTTCCCGCGATGATTGCGATTTTAGGATGCCTTTTCTTGCTACCTCATTAGCTTTACAATTTCCGGCCATTCCGCTGTGGCGTGAGACCCATACCAGTATTATCACAAAGACTCTCGATGCTATTGATAGCTAGGTTAGGTACTGCTAAGAGTTCTAAGCCAGAATCGCCGCCTTACTATCTGAGCGGATGGCCACTTCTTTGAAGAAGGCTGCACTCCGAGACAATAAATATACTGCTATCTTAATGGATGCAACCTCGACTTGGAAAACACTGCAATAATGAGAAAATGTGAAGCTGTAGTTGATAGAGAGCTCCTGACAGTAAACACCTCCATTAACCTTCCCACCAAGCTTTGACCCATCCGTAAAGTACCTCACTGTCCCTCTCTTCCTCCAACGGTCTCTTCCCACCCACAACTCTCGCGCCGGAGCCGCCAGAGTTCGTTTTGACAACTCCATAATCCAAGTGGTCCGGTATGAAGTCAAAACGTGTGATGATTTCTGTATGTTTAGACACGTGTTCTTTTAGTAACCCAGTTTCTCTGAATCTGATAGCAGCGTTCGCAGCCATTCCGATTTATTTACAGCCACTATTTGCAAGATGACGTTAAGTGCCATGGTTTAAGTCGACCTTAATGCACCACACCATACTTGCTAATGAGCGCCGCCCATTGAACGCTCTTGAGTTTCTTTGCAACTGTGTTTTTTTCTATAGCCCTGCACCACATAGAGACTCTATAGAACATAATGGGCTTGACTATGATGTCGTAGGGTCCACTTTCGGTGAGAGACCACACCTTTTGCATATGGCTCCTCTACAGCAGCGTAAGGCAATCGATAAATTTTTTGCTCTCTATTCGATGTTCAGCTTCCATGAATAAGCCCCAGATATTTCACTGTATCCGCCAGTTGTAGCCGGATATCTCCCATTTGCGGTAGCGGTGCCACTGGGGTCTTAGTCTCCTAGTAAATAAAGCCATCTCAGTTCATCCTCAGAAGTTTTTGTATGGAAAACTTTTTTATTTGACAAGATACATATATTCACGAAATTCGGCAGGTCTTACTGTCTCAGGCTACGCTATAATTTCGGAGCAGACTGTTCAGATCAGATCACTATAGCATATAGCTGCCATACAAACTGATCAGTCAAAATCAAGTCCTTGTATGGAAAACTCTTTTATTTATAAAGATAGCTTCACGAAATTTGGCATACACTATTACCCAAATCATCGCTACAATATTTTAATATATTGTTCAGATTGGACCACTATAGCTTATGGCTGCCATACAAACTGACCGCTTAAAATCATAATAACAATTTTATTATACCTTTTATTGTATAAAAATGCAGCTGTAAGGGATGTTCCTCATTGTTACCGTCTTTTTCTTGTTTCTTAAAAAATATTTAATTAAGAAGTATACTAATTTAAAATTATTTGAAAGTTATTCGCCTGTATTCAAATGATGATAGTAATTACTGTATGAGTACATACATATGTAAGTATGCATATTCAATGATTATTCGCCTGTATCAATAATTTGTGCAAATTAATTGAAATTTTAAATATTCATATAAATATGTACATAAAGTTGCATATTTTTATTTATAATTAAATTATTTGCTTGCCGGCCAGCCTACTACACAAGCCTCCCAACGAAAAAATTAGCTCACACAAAGCACTTTTCTGCTGCTTAACATTCATCAGAGGTTTTAAGGCGAAGGTCTCGCTCAAGGTTGCATTTATTTATTTTTGTTTCTTTTTTTCTATTATCTACTGCTTTATTTGTACAAAATATTAAAATTGTTAAATAAACTTTTTTTGGGTTTAGAGCAATCGGCCCAAAAAAAACTAAACAAGCGAATAGTAGGTGAGCTAAGCTGCAAAGTTGAGGCGCAGTCGCATACATTTGTATATAAACATTAATTTATACATATATGTAAGCATTTGTATGTATGTATATGTGTTATACTATGTACAAATGTTTGCTGCTATGCACTCATTTCGTATGCATGTGTGAATTGAAGAATTCATAGGCCCATTGCCGGTGTTGCGCAGGCGCTTCACAACGCGTCCATACACCGCATAAATTTTTCGTTTTCGACGCAGCTTTTTTGTATTTTTTTGCGCTTTATAGCTGGTGTTAAAGCAGCGACAAAATATGTATTTATGTGTTAGACATTAACCAGCGATTTTCCAGTTTTTTTTCTTTTCAGCAAGCAATTTGAATTTCAAGCCCATTGTTTAAGTTGTTGTTGTTGGGGCTGCTGTTGCTGCTACCCGCTTTTGTTGAGCGCATAAAGAAAATGCAAAGTGCTTTGTTAATTCTCGTAGGCAAACAACGTTCACATACATTTTTCATGGCTCATAAACTTATTGGCCGGTTATAAGCTTGTTGACGCGTTCGCCGCGTTGGTCTACTCTTTGACCGTCGACCGTCGACGCGCTACCAATGTGGGTGCTTACAAGTTTTCGTCAGTTGTTAATTCGACGTATTTATATTTTATGTATTCATTTTTTTCACTCTTTTAATTTTTATTTAATGTGAAGGTTAATTGGGGGTTACGTTTATGGTCATCTTGCATTCAGCCATTTGGGGTCTACTAGTGTTCGCTGATTTATTGTGCTGTTAGTTTTGGTTTAAAAAGATCTTTTCAGACATCTTGTTGGCATGCTCAGACAATTTGTTGTGCAACATATTGCTACATTGTCGGCAATTTAGTTAAGACAATAACCAATTGCATTTCGAAACTGTGTAAATATTTATGTTCTTTTAAGTATTTTAATTGATTTTTGAAATGTGGACGTCCTTGATATACCAAAAAAAAGTATGTAAGCTAAAGTAAGGTAATTTTGTACAAGAGCCGAAGATTGAGCTTAGTTTTCTTGGTTGGTTGCTTGAAAAGGGAGGCGTATGAGACATAAACAACCTAATTTTTCTCTTAAGATTGAGCATCTCATCCGATTGGATCTTGGGTACTCGCATAACTAATATTTCAGCGTCTCATCATCCTCTGCGCATGCTCTGATCTCGCCAAAACCACTTTTCCCGTTTTCTGTAGGTGGCATCTTAAGGGAAGATGCCCTGTGATGACCCTTACAATGCTACTAAGCTCTCTTTTGTCTATAAGTTGAAGCTTTTTGGGCTGTCCACCATCAACACTACTCGAAAGTAACTTTGTGGTAAGCTCGGTATTGTTTGTATTCCAAGACCTGAGGTGTTTCCCTAGGGTCCATTGCTTTAAACAATCCTTGAAGGAGCTGAATGGCCTGCGCAGCTTGGGGGAATTGTGTCTCCACTTACCTCCAAGCGCGTCAGCTCGCGTGCCCTTTCATTTCTTTCTTATAACCAGATACCCAGATAATATTAACCGAGTTACCTACTAAAAGTCTAGGTATTGCCTGCTTGCATAATCTAACGCAATGAGATCTCGTAATGGCGCAATAGATAGTCTTAATTGACGCTTGGGAATCCACTGGAATATTCATGGAGTTGCTGGTTAGAGCAGAAGATCACTTGGCAGCTTCTGTTATATCCATAATTTCGGGCTGCAAGACTGAAATGGAGATCTTTAGTTTGAAACTGCCTTTTTTGTATAGATTACTACAGAAGAAGTCGGCTCCTGTTCTTGTTTCATCCTTTGATCTGTCCGTGAATATGTAGATTTCACCGTTGGAACTGTCAATTACAGTATCATTGGTCCTATCTTCTCTACTGTGCAATGAATAGGATGTGAGCTTCCTTTTCTCGTGCGCATTGATAGCTTAGTCCGAGTTCATTAACCAGGTCGAATATGGTACCATACCCGTAGTAATGCCTTGTCTGCCTTCATTGCCTTAAATTCATTATTCGGCTGGCTGTAAGCACGGCCATGTCTTCGAAATAGGCCTCTGTTTCGACGTCGACCTCTTCAAACTTCTGTCTTGCGAGCATTTTTTTGAGATCTGAGAACAAAAAATAGTCGGTGGGGGCTGGATTTGTTGAATACGGTGGACATGGAAGCAATTCGAAGCTTAATTTGTGGATTTTTCCATTGTTTTCAGTAACTTGTGACACGACGCCTTGGTGAAATAGCACGTTTTTCAGCGATTGCGACCTTCAAACTTTTATGACTGCCATACAAACTAACTGATATAGTAACCGATATACTAACTGATATACTAACCGACATACTAACTGATATATTAACCGATATACTAACTGATATACTAACCTATAAAAATAAAATTATTGCAAGGAAAACTTATTTATTTCTGAATGATATTTTTTAAGTTTTTTTTTGGTTTTTTCTTAAAAATGACGAACATAGGTACCTAAAATTCGATTTCTGCCGCATTAAGCTCTCCATTTATATAATTGAATTTATTTTACTTCATTCAAAATACTTGCTTTGTTTCAATAAGCCCTCATATACCCAGAAATAGATCTTCGCATTCATCATATTTCACATTTGTATGTAGTTCCACGCAAATCCTATTATCTCTGTGCAAAAAGTACAAAGCAGAAAATTGCACCACCGCATGTGCAACAGAATCGCACCCGCATTACGCAAAAATCCTTTCATATCCTTACAAATCTCAATGCGTTTCAGAGCGTGAGAAAAAATCGAGCCACCAAAAATTGTAGCAATTTTGTAGTATATATTCACGTATATTACAATAACCAAAATCAAAATATACATACACGCACTTACATGTAAAAAGCATACAAACATCCAAGCCAAGCATTCAATCAACGTCAGCAATAACAAGCGAATAGTTATGCATATGTATGTGCTATTTCAGAACTATCTCTATTCAAGATTATGCATTTCCCATGGACTCTAAAATAACATATGTAAACATTTCTAAAGGAAAAATCGAAATCGAGTAAAAAGTTAGGCTGTGCAACAACAGATTGCATATCAAATTTTATATGATGAACGACGGCTTTGGTTGCGGCATCTGCTGCAACAGCACCAACATCAACATGCACACAAAATATCAGCATCCACCACCACAAATGCCGCCACTGCAGTGCCTCATACCTCCAAGTGCACCTTAACATCCTGCCAACAAAGGCTAAATACCTTGCTTTCCTGCAGCCCACGTACAACCATGCTCAGCCACACACATGTGTACGTTGTAGTGCTGCTAATGCATTGCTTTGTTATGGTTGTTGGAGTACTTGGCGTAACAAATGTGCATATGGTGTAACCGAATCATGTGTATAAACACCTTTGGCGAGGATCAGGATGTAAAGTAGTGCGCTTTGTGCATTTCGGCGCATGTGTGTATGTAAGACTGTTTCATTGGCATCTGCATTTTAATAAGAGTACGGTTGTAGAAAATATTTGGGAGATACGCGTTTTATTGTCGATTTGAATGATGCACAACTATTCAGCTACTAGCTATGCAAACGCTCGCAAACATTTGCAGCGGAGATTAGAAAGAATTGGATTTCCTTTGAAATCATAAACATATGTATGTATGGTATGCTCGTACATACACACTGACATGCTTAAGTGGTGCTGGGAAAGTAGGAAAAACATCATTAAAATATTAAAGGAAACAATAAGCAATGAACGAAAGGAAATTGTTTTTGTGTCAGACACGTCCTGCAGATGATTTGATAAACTAGATCTACATACAATACACATATGTATGTATATATTTATGAGTATTGTTGTTTTTTATACCCTGAACAGTGTAAATTAAGTTAGCCATGATGCTTGAACACCCAAAAGGAAACGTTGGAGACCCTCTAAAGTACTAACTATACATATGTATATATGTACGAGTAAATTCTTAAATGATCAACGTGGTGAGCTGAATCGATTTAACCATGTCCGTCTGTATACCATGTACACAAACTAGTCCCTCAGTCCGTTCCCACGACAGTCGGGTCTACGTAACCGGGACGGTCGCGGATTTTTATTCCACCAAGAACTGTCAACTCGGCAGAATTCGGCCGCTGCAACAAAATCTTGTCGCTCAGTTTTTAATATAGCGTCCTACAAATTTTCACACGTCCCTTTCTCATCAAGAAGCTGCTCATTTTTCGAAACCGCCGATATCGAATTACTAATCCTTTAGCTGTCATACTAACTGACCGCTTAAACTGAAGTTCTTGTATGGAAAACCGTTCGGGAAACTGGACAGATTAAGGGCCCCAGAGACGGATATTCCGAATTTCTCTGTCACGAATACGCTGGAAAAAGAGACGCAGTGAGATTTTCACGGCTGGATCGAAGCTCAAGTGGGAGCTTGATGAAGGAGTCTTCTGTCGGGACCTCTCAATCAACTCTTGTTTCAGACTGCCAGACCACTGTAGGGTCTTTCAAGTAGAAATGATATCCAACAAATGGCTGCAGATGCACTTATCCGAAGTACGAAACTCTTTTAGGCAGGTATTTATGCACCGCGATAACAGTGCTGCTAAGCCGTGAGTTCGCTGACTGTGAGCTCAAAGCTAGTTAAGAAGTGCAGTAGCACTAGCAGCAGCATCAAGCTACTTCCATATTAAACATGTCTTGGTGCTTGGCCACATGACAATCGTCGGAATTTGTAAAGCTGATAACCTTGCAAGAAATGCAGCCAAATACCATCGGAATGGGAACTGGAACCTCTATATCTTTGTAAATTCAGGCGTTGGATCTGTGGGCTTTGCGCGAGTTCAGTAAGCAAACAGCAAACAGGATTTGTGGAGTTGAGAAAGCCTGCTGGCCCAAAGTGGAACGTAAAAGGTTCATTGAACCTCACACGGCTGGAACGGATATTAGCCGCTTCAATATAATCGTGGCAGGCTCTAGACGTTCCCTCGACCGTCGAGCTGTTCAAGTGGGACTTTTCGTGGCCTCACGGGAAGTCGGCTTATTTACCTAAACTAACCTAAGCTCGGTATGAGATATCACTAGTAAGAAAGACTATACAAGAAAGTATTCCTAAAACGTTATTTATGTAGTATACATATGTACATACAATATATGTATGTACATACATATGTGTGTAGTACAAACATGCATTCCGAATCTCCTCTATGAAATATGATAAATAATTTCTGAAATTTATTTGCTTTTTTAACGGCTTAATATGACATCTTCGAACTTTTGAGCTCATATGTACATGCATATGCATATACAAACAAGACATATGTATACATACATACAAATATGAACTGTATGAAATAGTCCTATAAATTCACAACTTGTTGCAACTGTACCCACGCTCAGTGCCTGCAGCAAGCATCCTTTCGCCTTTGATCGCAAAGCAATATCTAAACAAATCATCTACTTCAATTCTCACACAATCAATTTTACACACACATATGTACATATGTACATAGGGAATTCCCTTTGGAATACAGCAGAAATAATCAGTAAACCACAGCCTAGCCAAATAAGACAGTTTTCAATTCGATAAAATTGTCACAGTAACGGCGGCTTGTAGACTTTTATCTCATTACTTGGCGAAAATTAAAGCAATCGAGCAAGCAACCATTTGAAAGTAGCCGAGCAACCAGAAAATAAATAAACAATACAAGCAAAGCAAGCGGCAATGACATGAAAATGCCTATGGGAAAGGGAAAATGTGCGCCTGCTCATATGTGTATGAAGGTATGTAAGCGTATGTAAGCGTATGTGAGTGCCTAGCGTGCTTCACGCATCACAGCCTACAGCCTGATGCTGCTTGCTGTCGTCGGCGATTCTAAGCAATGTTGCTGACGATCACAATGATTGCGTACTTCACTTTCATGCCTTGCTGCTGAGTGCTGATTTGGTTGCTAGCTGCTTTCGTCCGCAACAGCAAGCCTTGCGTCTGTGTGTGTGTATGTGTGTGTAACGCGCATAGTGGTGGAATTTGGATTTATGTGAAATATACTCGTGCTTGCAAATAGACGCGATAGTCACAGAACCATAGCACAGCAATGTGGCAGTAGCATGGCCATGACCATGAGGACGCGCGAGGCGATCCAATTTCATAGGAGAGCGTAGGAGCGAGGGTGCGAGAGCGGTTTCACAATAAGAAGCAAAGAGAGCCATAAGAAATGAAGAAAAAAAACGATCGCTAGTTGACCGATAATTTCAAACTGAAAGATAGAAATTTAAGCGCATAGCAACACGCTTGGCAACAAGGCAACATGCGTGCGCCGACTGAGTGAATGAAGAAATGTTGCCGGCGACATGTTGAATTGAGGAATTCCCTTGCTGAGTAACGTGCTGAACAACTTAGTACAAACGCGCGGTGGTACGCGTTGCCGGGCGGAAAGGGTTAGCCTGTGTGCAAAGTACGAAATGTGATCGCTTGTGTGTTCCGCTTTTGGACTGTTTATTTGCGCATTTCTAAAGATACAGGCGCATATCTCCTCATATATATACACATACACATGTATGTATTTATAGAAAAGCCTCCGTCCACATGGCAGATTCATTTAATGGACAGTGAACTTCAGCCATTTCTGCAAACAAAGCGCCTGGCGTATGCGTATGCTGCATTGGTATTTCCTTTATAGCACCAGCGTTAATGATCACTATAATAATGATCACCGGCACGTTGTTGGTGATGTTGATGTGGTCTTTGTTGTTCTTATGTGCCTTGTTGCTTTTGCCAAATGGGTTGTGCGTCGGTTTTGCATTCACATGCCAACGCATCTAGCTTACGAGCAACGAAATTAAAAATACGCACACACGAACATGCATACATATGTACATGTGTATGTTTATAAGGTGATTTCAAAGGATGCAGGCTGCCACTGCAGACTTACTCATACATATTTACGTATTTGGTTGTACTTCATTTAAGCGAAATGTGAAATAAAGTGGTTGTTTTTATGTTCTTTTAGTAGAAAATTTCCTAAAGTTGTTTTGCATGTTTTTTCTCCTTTTTTTAATTTTTATGCCAATTCGTTTTGCTTTTATTGTTATTGCTCATAGACGCTGTTGAATTGAAGCTGTGAAATTTCGTACAGTTACGTCCGATAAGAGAATAGCCATGGCAGTGACGCATTTTTGAACCGAGTGCGTTGACGGCTTCTTATTTTGATTTTAAAGAAACGCATCTGACCATATACAGAAGTACATACATACATATTTATATGTAAAATAAAACGCAAAATATTCAATACTATTCATCAATATACATATAATTTGTCGCCTTGAAAGTAATTCCCACCAACTGTAATACACTTATGCTTTTGTAGTTCTTAAACACTTTTCATAAGCACCTTTTGGGATGGAATTCAGCTCCTTCAGCGAATTTTGTGATATCTCTTCGATCGACAATAGCCTTACTGGAGGCAAAGAGCTCGCAGCTTCTGTTACGATCAAGCTTGTGCTAAAAGAATCTTGCGATCAGATGTACATACATATACACCTCCTCGTCTTCCATATAGCTGCTGCAGGTGGCATTCACAACCTCAAAGCGTGGGCCTGTTAGAACGCCCATATCTTTGGAGCTGCTCGCCTTACCTTATGCAAAGAGCTCACTTAATCTCTTACGATGAGTTCTGTGCCAAAAGGAACATGCAATCAGATGAATCAACTTCCTTTCCTTTCATAGAACTTCTCCAGGTCGCATCCAGTAGGGACTTGCGTCAGCGCATGAACCGATGTTAGTTTGGCGTTGATCAAGCATCCGTGAAGTTCAACTATCCAGTAGTGGAACTCATGAGGAGAGTGGAATACCGACCCGTTCGCATTCTGCTGATATCGGGACTATGATGCATTTCGTTGCCAGCTCGTCAGCCTTATAGTCACTTGGGATCCTGTTGTGACCTGACACCTAAACTACTCTTATCACAAAGTTGTATTCTGTTCCCGTTCTACTGATAGCGGGGTTAGTTGCCACTGGCACTGTCAGCAGGCAACTGGAGTGACCCGCGCCAAGCTGCTATTGGGAAGTTACAACCCAGCAAGGTTTACAGATATGATCAACCTCCTTCAGGATAGATTCCATCTCCTTGTTGCTCTCTACTTGGCACTGCAGGCTCAAGAAACACTTGTCCAACATGGACATAACCTTTTGTGCAAACTGCCAGTTTTGTGACATGGAAACGGAAACTTCAGAACACTTGATTCTAGATTTCCCAGAAAATTGTAGAAGCTGGGTCAAGGCTCTTGGATTCATCTACGTAGTCAGGGATCACATCACCTCCACCGCATCCATCCCCAGCAAGTTCCTGGTATTGTTCAGAGTGCTAGGCCTTTGTCTCAATGGACTCAAGACACTTTCCCCGATGCGTAGTTTGAAGTCTCGAAAACGGAAAGAAGTCACATGGGCCCAAGTCTGTCGAATACGGTGACTGAACGATGATTCTCGTTTCATAGCAATGTTAAGATAGGTTCCTTTTTCTAACAGATATCTTTTTTTGTGGTCGTACTGGTTACGAGTTTGAACAGATATATTTTCCATAGGGGTACCGAGTTTGAATGTTAAAGGACCTAAGAGAATGGTTAGTGGCTAGTGCAGACTCATTTTCGATTATCTTCAATTTTTTAAATAACTAATATTCAAAAAGCTAACAGACTATGTTGTTTCGTATCCTTCTGCCATCCGCATAATGTCCCTTTGAGAACTGCTATGAAACCATGTTTTTTGCTCTCAAGTTAATTTAGCGAAGTTTAAAATAACTATGGTCAAGACCAGGCTTTTTGGTTTTAAGTTGACTTATTTATTTCAACTCATTCCTGAGGGATCCAACAAGTCTATTGCAACTGAGTACTTCATTCTTTGAACGACTGTACTGTTTTCACTAATTTGGTTTCATACATATTACTATGTACAATAACACCATATACACTGGTCTAGTCTAATTTCAACCTCCAAAAACATTTGCGAGATTTAAAAATTGTTCTTGTTTCTTTTTTATCGGACATAAATGAAAAATAGCTTAACTTTCTAACGGCCACACTTACCGGAAGCTTGATATTGTTTCAGGAAATATGCTTTGATAAACATGTCACCCACATGCTAGCGTACATACATACTTATGTATGTATATAAGTATACGAGTATATGCTTACTTCCAGCTTCACAGTGACCAAACCTACAACAACAAGTACCAAATTTTAATTATGAGAACATATTTAACTATCGAGAATCGATTGTACGCGTAATACTTAAACATAAAACACCCGCAGAAAATTTGAATAATAGCAGGGGAATATGAACATACATACATACATACATATTTATATGAATGTAACCATTGTACTTGTATAATATATCACGCATTGTTCAACTACTGATATAAATCAACAAAACAGCTTCCGCTGATATTAGGGAAAAAAGTTGCAACCCGCTAACAGTATCGATAAGTGATGAATACCTACATACATACATACAAACAAATATAAAAATGCACTCGTATTCATGTAACCACCAACTCTGCAAAGCACAGCCAACTTACCGCATGCCATTGCACTTAAAAGTCCATGAAACGGAACGCGTGGCAGTTTGTTGGCTGCCAACAAAACCAACAACACGGCCATGGTCATTGGCTAGCATCGCCTCAGCGGTCACCCATGGGAAGGTAATGACTGTATGAGAACTCAGTTGGCTGCGATTTTCATTTTCATTTCATGGATGAGTGCCCAGCAACAACACAAGACAGCAGGCGCATGGGTAGCAAAAACAACAATAATGCATTAGTGCGCCTAATTACTTTAGACGGCGCGCTGTCACGCGTGTGAAAAATCAAAAAAACGAAGAAACTAAAACATCTAATGAAACTAAATCAAAAACGAACACAAAAAGTCCAGACTTGCAAACAAATGGCACATTATAAACATACATATGTACATATCGTCACCTAAAAAGCAAAAAAACGTATCATCAAAAAAAAAAAACGAAAACCACTGTCGGTTATAATAACCAATATATAACCGAAACTATAACCACTTTATGACCTAAACTATAACCATTTTATAACTAAAACTCAAATTTTGTTTCATTTCTTAATCATATTTGAAATCGCAACAGTTTCCACAAATGAAACGTTGAAATTTTATAGATTTTGCTTCCGTTGCAATTAATGGGAAATCGTACGTAGCGCGTTGTGCCTTTAATGCCCTACTTCCTGTAGTTCGATTGCCAATTGACTTTTGCTTTTCATTTTCGGTTTACTCTCATTTTCCTTAATTATTGGAAGCAAGCAATTTTCCCAATTTTCCACATTATCGTGTAAATGTTCGTGTGAAATTTATGTGTCCTGCTGTCAAATGTGCCGTAAACTTCATCCCCCCACTTGTGAGCGCAGTCTTCACTACAAAATTTCTTATCAGTTGCAATTAGTTGAAAGAATATAGTTATTTCAGAATATTTTTTAAATATTTCTTTTATTTTTTTGTGTACGCTAACAAATTATCAGCTCTCGATTCGAGTTTGGTGGCAGATGCAGACATTGGAACATTTGTACATATGTTACATTTGTGTATATTTATGAGTAAGCACTCCATAGGGAAATCCTGAGTTCAACTAGAGTTCAAACAGACCATTATTTGTCACTTGTTGTTAGAAAATTTTAGTAGTTCTTGCTGACTCTTTCTAAGCCTTCTGTAAACACAAGTCCATAAATTTTTATAATTGTAACAGAGTCTCGAAAGCCTAGTATACAAAATTCTTGACGTCATTTTAGTATCCTTATGATTAACTGCGCTTTCAGACAGTCGTTCCACCGTTCAACTGCTTCATTTTCGTTACTGGCTTAGACAACGCTTACGCGGTTATAACTCGAATACTCCTAAAGGCCGGCTCATCAGATGATGGCATTGTCCATGCTTCAACACCATATACAAGGTGCGTTCCAAAGTAAACAGGTGGGATCAATTACTGATTTGCCTCATTGAATAAAAGGCACATGTTTTTTTTGGAAAAAAACTTTATTTTTAATGAAGAACTGCTTGAAAAATACTAAATAAAATACTCCAAAAGAAACTATTGAAGTTATAACACAAAGTAATCTGTCTTGATTGGAGAACCACGTCCTCCATCAAGACCTAAAAATCTCTAAAAGAAACCATAGAAGTTAAAAGATATACAAGTAGAAGGACAGGAATAATGAGCGACTTGTTTGGCCTTTCTTTGTTGAAAGAGGTCTTTACTTATTAATTTTCTACTCAGTCCAAAGTAGCTCCCTACAGCATCGTACAGGATAATAACACAAATTTATATTAGACCCAGAAACTATCAAGACGATTGCTAAGAGAAAGCTCGTGTCACTATTTTTGCTTAAGAGGCCCTGCTGCTTCAGAGAAGTGACTATTTACAGTGATACTACTCACTAACCGTGCATTCAAGGCTGGTTAAGGCATGCCTCACCTCTTTATCAATGGCAGCGAGTCACTTTATGATAAAACTGTTTTGAATGTCAAGTCACAGCGGAATCGCAGGAAACTGTACAGCTGATAAATTGACAATGAAGAGCACCCTAGCCCCTCTATCTGTATAATTGAAACGGGTGGGTGCACCCCTCTTCTCGTGTGTTCTACTGCCTAGATAGCTGGGCTTCGCAAAAACTTAGGCAGCGCTAGCTAACATCAACTCATGCACTCTCGCAAGGCCCTTTTGACTCTAGACCGATGGTAAGCGATTCAGTGAACTCTTTGTTCTCAGTTAAGGTTGGTCTCTCTCTGTTTGGTTGGGTACCAACTTGCCATCTTCCTATCGGCGTCCATTCTGTAAGGTTGAGAGTCTTATCCGGCGCCAGCTGCAGAAGTTGTATGGAAAGGTGGAATCATTGTTCTGCG
This sequence comes from Bactrocera dorsalis, assembly GCF_023373825.1. NCBI lineage: Eukaryota > Metazoa > Arthropoda > Insecta > Diptera > Tephritidae > Bactrocera > Bactrocera dorsalis. The sequence goes on along the minus strand of NC_064307.1, from coordinate 68,371,654 downwards.
ATGGAAAGATCAGTGCTTAAACACTTGGCAGCTGACACTTTCAGATGTCCCACCGAACTACTTGGAATAGAAATTAAACGCCTGGGCAAATTTTTATTGACACAAGTCACTTTACTGATTTGTAAGTTCGACCTTTGGATCAGCCATCTATCCGAACCTAACCTATTTCATGTGATACATTGTCGTCTATGTATTGTCTGCAGCTATTAAATACCTTGAGCAACAGTATTATAATTTTAGAGAAAAAAATATTTGCTTAATATTATTTTATATCTTTTAGAACAAGTGATCTTGAAGTTTTGACGAAAATTGAAAGTATTGAGTGAAGTTCTGAAAGTTTCTTATACAGAACAGTGAATTTTTTAATGAGATTGTCATTTAACGAACCGACCAGTCGCGATCCGCTAAAATATTTTTGCTATAAATTTTGCTTCTATCAGGGATCCAGAACTAGTACTAGTAGTAGTCAGTCATACACTGAGCTCTGATAACCTTAGTATATAAAGCATGTATATTTTGTTTACTCGAGTTAAATTCTAAAAATTCTATTTTTAAATCTTTAAACCGGAAATTAACTGTTATCAATCATTATTGATCACTAGTCCACAATAGAAATTTGAAACAATTTCAATCACTTATAGATTCAGCCTTTCAGATATAAGCACAACATTTGTTCATGGTATCGTATTAAAGAAACTCGACTACATGTATGTATATATTGTCACTGAAGAAACGATTATTCGTGTTATCAGCGCACACGCTGCTTTCTATAATCTCAATTGTTGTCTGCCACAGTGCCAAGTCAAATAATCAATCTTTAGCAAGCTGTCCACAACCACCACAACATGTCCACCGTGTTAATGCCACAACAAATAAAGCAATTTGTGTATTTATATATTGCAAAAGAAAATATGGCACAGCAAATACAGTAGCAAAATCCATAACTTAGATAAAAATAAATCAATAAAAGAATATGCAGAAGTAAGCAGCAAAGGATTGGTCAATAATGACAGCCACAAAACCAGCTGTCCGGCGTGTTTATTTGTGTAGAATCATATGGAAAGTTATTGTTTGAACTACATATATACATTTATCAAACGCGCGGACTACTGGCAGTTGGTTTTATGCGCCGAAAGGTGCTACTGATCATTGTATGCGAAGTATTATACAAAAATGTCACAGTTGCAGCGGCGTCCGGCGGTCACAATCCTTTTTGGCGCATACTGAATGACGTAGATTTTAGATATATACTCTTATTGTATATACATAAACTATATATAGTTTTATATATATGTATATACGTATGTATAATCCTTTATAAAATCACACTAAAGACGCCTCTGTATCTATTGGCTCACAGTGATGAGTCCTAAAGTGTATGGCAGCAATTTCACTTTCACGCTGGCTCCGAAAAATATTCAATGAAACTATTATGAAATCCCACATACTCATGCATAAAGAAAGTCAGCTGGTCCACCTTTATCCATGATGACAAACGAAAAGCCACTTACCCCACGCTAATACACAGCATTTCCTTTTTTCTCACCAAATTACGTGCATCCAGTTGCATTTCCTTTATTTGACTGTTTCATTCAATGAATATTCAAGCTGTTTCCTTCAGTGCTGGCTACAATGAAATTTGGTTAAATCCACGTAAAATAACGCTGCCTGTCTGAGAGCGGAAGGTGAAAACTACCCTTTTATTTGACTATATTTTACTAGCCTTATTGTCCCTGGTGACCAGTGTGACGCTGATTCCTGTGAACAGGAAACTTCGAAACTTCTATTGATTCTAAACGTGATTGATTAAATTTAACACCATCATCGGATTTTTGTGAGGTAATTGATATTGTGGACACTAGTTTGCTATTTACAATATGCATATACAAACATGAACCTGACTATTTGTGGACACATTGTGGCATCCTGTATTACGCGCGCGGCCTTTCTTTGTAACCTTCACAGTATAAATATTTATTTAACATAAAAAAAATTAGAAAGAAAACAACTTTGGTCTCCGTTTTAGCTGTTGTCAAGCAGGAAGCATATTCCCCGCGTACTCTTCATTCATTTCACTTTTTATTTGTTACACTTTTCTCAGGAGGATGCCATGACCCAGCGTTTTATGCGCTTATTTCTGCCCTTTTCAGCATTTTTTTTCTCGATTGGTGCTTGTCATCAAGTGTCTGCTAAGAATTAATATTTATTAAATGTTGCCTTACGTGACTTTCAATGCTTAAAGATTTAATGCGCTTATAATATGAGTATTTGAAAAGCTATTAGTTACTTAAGATCTTATGTACTTGAAGAATGAGTTATGTGCAAAGTGGATTTGAAATAATGCTTAAAGAGCCATGACTGAGTACTGCCATATTTGAACAAGCCACCTATCGGTTAAATTACCGGTTTGTTACCTAATAGCGCTACCAGAGATGCCGTTAAAATTTCTATTATAAGTTTTTAAAGGCACAATTGACAATTTTAGCCGAAACTCTTATGAACGTTATCGGTTAAATTACCGGTTTATAAACTCCTATAGCTGAATAAACTGCTAAAGATGAATCACCATTTCGATGAAGCAATTTGAGCTTAAGAAAAACTAATTAAGGCCGTTAATGTCAAATCCGGCAAATTCGCCAAGTTTGCTAAAGGTGTGTCTACCGAGATATTTGAAACTCAGTTTGCTCAGAATTGCCAAAATTATTCCATCTCGCCTTCGTCCAAACAGCTTTGGCAAAGAGCGTGCGACAGAATATTTACCCAAAGTGGGAACCTATTTTACAGTATTCAATCAGAAAACCTTTGACTACGGCAAGATTAACTTCGTTAAGAGTCGGTAGTTCGGATGACCTCTTACAGCTCACCCTGGTCTAGAAGGAACTCGCAGTCGCACAAGTTCTAGTAATTGAACAGTGCTTGCTGAGTTTACTGGAGATTAAAATTTCTAAAGGTCAAAAACGACAGAACGCAAGAAGACATCAGAAAAATGACTTGATTCCAATCGGTTGAAATTGGGGAAAGGGTGCCCTTGCTAACAAGTTCAGTGGCTCTGCAGTTTCTGGCGATTCCGTTGTGACCGGGCACCCCTACAATCCTAATATGGAAGAAGCCTGAAGCTATTGTTAATGCGGTCATGCACTTCTTGACTACTTTTGAGCGCACCGTCATCGACTCAAACCAGTATAGCCGCTCAGTTATCGGCATGAAAGCACACCTCTCTGAAAGAAGCTGCCCTTTGAAATAGATCATCTACTACTACATTGATGACAGTCAACTCTGCATAAAAGACGATACTGTGGTCTGGTTGTCTGATGTCTAGAGTTGATGGAGAGCTCCCGACAGAGCACTGCACCACCTACCCTGCCTCTTAATTTCGTTCCAGTTGTGATAAATTGTACCTGCATCGAAGATGTGTGAGAAGGTTCTGCGCCGTTCCCAAGACAGTCGGGTCTAAGTAACCAGAACAGACCCGGATTTGTGTTCTGTCAACTTGGTACCATGCCTCAAAATTTCTTAAGAAATGTTTTCTACCGCTATAATAGCAGCAACAGGAGTTTCTGCAATGCAGTCATCTAGATTGTAAGGAATGCAATTGAAGCAGTGGAGAATTTCGGTGTGGTCCCTTATATCGCCAGCTTTCCTAAATTTCGCAGCAGCCTTAGCCGCATCTGAACTTTTTCAAAGCAAACGCTACTGATCTTTCATAAATTTTCGACATATCGTTCAACCTTCGGTATTAAAATTTGTTTACGAATGACACCGTTTCGGCAGAATGAAGAATTATGGAGAAACATAAATTTATTGTGTTGCGATACTCCTTTAAACATATCCGTGCCTTAAGTAAGAAGGATTGCAAACGTGGTTTTAAGAGTTCTCCCTTAAGTAAGTATCACCAACAACGTCCTTTTCTTGGAAAGTGAACACCATCGCCCACCTACATAGCTGAACCTGTGAAAAATCTACGTCACCAGCGTCCAAGTTCCTTAAAAAATGGCAAACAATAGAAATCAACCATTGTTTTGCGCTCTCAATCGGCATATCGAGGTGAGCACAGAAAATGAAATAATAAAACTTTCTACAGTTCGTTAACACGAGTAATTTATGGCAATTTCGGACCAAAGCATAAGGACAATGAAGTAGAAAAACTCGCTTCGAATTGGCAGTTGACAAAACGAATTTAGTCATTGTGCGATTTGTGATGCTCCAAATCGAATACGTAAACACAATAGCACAACAAATGCAACAAACGAGTGCAGTTTGCAACAACACTACCTGCGTAAAGGACAATGTAAACGGTGCTAATGGAAAAGGGCAGAAGAACGAGCTGTGGCGTAACCACCCACCAAATAAGCAGGACAAAACAATGCCACTGAGCCGAGACGAGTGCGGGACGAGCAGTGTTTTAGACAAAAGACATTAGAAGAAAGTAGTGAGATGGGTGAGATGTTCGCAGGATTTTGAAGGGTGTGCAATTGCTGCGCTATCCTCCGCTTTGTTTGGTCTCAGAACGTTTCGAACCAGTAGCAATTCTCAACTTACTTACATAACCTTGCATGAGTTGTGCGACTGCCGTGACAATTGCGAGCATGTCAAATGTAAATATTGCCGCCAGACGCAGGACAATAGCACGAGCATCGTCTACCTAGGCTGGCGGCGTAACCACTTAAATGTGACAAAGTGCAGGCTGGCGAATTCTAAGCGTTATTGGAGCAGTTTTTTACCAAAGGCAAACTGCGTTCCGCTGATCTTTTTCTAATTTTTAACAAAACAAAATACGCGCAGGATGCCATCAATTGGGCAACAGAGCTGAATCTTGCTTTTCAAAGTATTATTGCTCACGTATAGGTATGTATATGTGTGTGGGTATGATGCTTGCCGGCTGCTGCTGTCGCAAGAATTTGATGTGCGTGCACATCTGTCGCAGGATGTGCAAAGAAAAAAATACAACAACTACAAAAAATACAAGAAATACAACAACTACAAGAAATACAACAACGACGGGCATCACTACACCATGCATAAGACAAAAAAATACGTTTGCGAAGCGTTAGTGGAGAGCGAAGCAGTGCAACCACCACTAACAGCGCCAATGAGTGGTGCATACAACGCAATGTGCATCCTTGATCCTGCTAGAGCGCAACAAATACACACACAAAGCCAGCAACAGCACAACAACCACGCTCAATGCTACCTTGAAGCGGCACAGGCGCAACGCCAACGCCGAAAACCTGTTTGAAAAAAAAAGTAAATAAAAAGCAACGCAAAGAAGCTGAAGCAAAACAAAAATGCGAATAAGAATAAGCATAAGAAACGGCAAATGACAAATAAAACTGTAGAAATACATAAGCAGATACAACAGCAACAGCGTGTTGCACGCATGCGCGTTGCCATCAACTGCAATTAGGCGTTTATACGAGTTGCATTGCAGCGCATATGACTCGTGTGACTGTACCTCTACGTTGCGGGGAGCACAAACTCAACGCTGTTGCTCTTATATCCTTTGCATTTGTTGCGCGTGTGCGCTTGCTGTACGCGTAGTTGTGCGCATGCGTACAGTCGTTAGGCTCCCCTTTCGTGCCGACAGCGGCTTATCCTTTCGTTTCAACTATTTTTTACTTATACGCGCACATATATACATATGTACATATCTGTGTGTGTATTCGTGTACTTAAATGTACGATTGTTATTTTATTTTATTCAATAGCATTCGTCAAAGATCTTGCTTTACCTCCGTCCGTATTTAATCGAGTGAACATCTGCTCCAACCGTTTTTATGCGTCTTCTGCATTGCGCTTGCTTTCTTTACAACAATATTTTTGTGTTTTCGTATTTATACATGCGCACATGTTAGTTTTTTTTGTTGTTGTTTTTCGCTTATTGCTCGTCTGTAGGATATATTATTCATTTTTATTAACGTTGACCGTTTCCCTTTCGTTGGCGTTCAATCGATTTCCTTAGTTTGTTCTTAAGTTCTTTGGGTAACTTGTGGCAATAACGTCTTGTAAGGATCTTTGAGTTCCTGCTGATTTAATGACTTTAACACTGCTGCATGGTTTTATGATAGTTTCGCGGGTAATTAGTTCTGTGGATGTGTATCACTAGGGAATATGAGTTTTCATGAAAATATGTTCCTTTTAGTTAGTGAATTTCATTTTTTTATTTAAACAGCAACAGTTTCGACAGTCTATCAGCTGCAGTTGATCAATATTATATTAGAACCACCTCCTCCTTCTTCATTAACGTAGACACCGTTTATGCGGGTGTAGCCTAGTTCTGGTGTTAAATTCCCCAAGCTGGATTTTGACATCGTGAGGGAGCAGCTCTCATAGTTGCGCTTCAAGCGCTCATAGAAAGCATCTTTGGTTACATCGTCCATCTCTTCGGTTGAGGCGTGGGCGCAAATTAGCGATATGTTGTAGAACTTCGCCTTGCTGCGAATTGTGGCTAGACGTTCATCCACCAGAGTGAATACCAAGACTCGACGACGAAGTCTCTCTCCCACCACGAATCCCACACAACATTTGCGCTCCTTTATGTGGTGCAGTGGTCATAAATGCCACAAGGATCTACTCGTCTCAGTTCTTGTTCCGTTCATTGCACTTCTTGGACGGCAGTGATGTCAGCTTTTATTTTTACGAGGACATCAACCAGCTGGACAGCGGCAACTTGCCAATTAAGGGACCATTCAAGTGCATACCCTTTCGTCATAATCTTAAATGCCTTTACAATGTTCGTCATCAAAAGAGGGTCTTCCGTCCGAGGCTGTTTTTCCTTTTCATTGGGGACGTTTTTTACGTGGCGGGTCCCTAACCCAGCACACAATCCTGAGGAGGGATGATTCGCCTTCTCAGTTTAGCTCGCCTTCAAACGGGTGACCCGGGGTACACAGAGGTTACTTGGTCTAAGGGCGGAAGTCGTGAGCTGATTGAGTCTTATGTAAATGTATCGTTTCAGGCCACTCCCAAGTAAAAGGCGCTCAAAGAACTTTCCTCACTTGCGTGAACTTCTACACATGACTCCATCCTCCAACCATCCTCATCCTGCAGAAACCTAGCTAGAATATATTTAAACCAAGTCCGACCCGACGGAAAGATTTTAGCTACTTGGCATGTATCCAAATACTTTAAGAAATGCTTCCGATTTGGTAGTCCATGAAAACTTGTTATCCAGAAAAACCCAGACTGCGCTTAAACCGAATCGACTCGACTGAAAACTGAGTAAAAGAGTTCCTAACCTATAAGTTATAACTTGCTCTTCTCAAAGAGATGAAAAATAGAAGTGGTTATTTATGGTCTACAGTTTTAGACTGAAAATTCAGCTATTTGGCATGTATCCAAATATTTTAAGGAATACTCCCGATAGGACAGTCCTTGAAAAGATAAACATTTAGTGAGTTCCAGTTATATAACCCCGAAGTCTTATCTAAAGATCAAAATAGCCAAGTCTTACTCCAGTATATACATTTCGCTGAGTTCTAGAAAGCTATGGCATCGAAGGAAGTGAGAACCAAACGCTCTTGGGCTTTAAGGCAAAACAATTTAAACCAAATTCGAGTCGACGGAATACTCAGTACGAGTATAACGGAACGGACGGAATACTCGAGTATAAGAGTTCCTAACCATGTAGCATTGACCTTGCTCTTCTCAAATAGATAACACACAAGTAGTATTTATGAGCTACAGTCTTGAACAAGAATTTTTGCTATTGGGCATATATTTAAAAATTTTAGGAATGCTGCCGATAGAACAGTCTTTGACCGTATAAAAATTCGGGTTCATTCCGGTTATGTAAGCCCCGATGTTTTAGCCAAAAGTCATTCCTGTTAAGTCTTACGGCAAAATATACATCTTACTGAGTTTCAGAAGTCTGTGGTAGCAAAGAAAGTGTGGACCAAACCTATTTGATCTTTAACATAACAAATCACCCTTCAATTGAAGCTTAAGGGGGATTTGATCAGTCTCTGCAAAGCCTCCAAAATAATGGAACTACTACGGTGCAAAGAAATAAACGTTATAAATCGACAATTACATATTTATTCATTTATTGCTTTTCCAAAAAATAGCAACGCCAGGTATAGTAAATTGTAGCAAACAACTTGCACCTGGCGATTTTTCGACTGTTAGCTGGTTGCACGTCTGCTCCAAAATTTTTTTCACTTCTAATGGCAGTTGCAACATGACTGCTCCTTCAAAATCAACATTGCCTTGCTGCGGCAATCCTTGCAGCAATAAACAAAACAAAAAAATCAAAAATATCTGAAATTTCGAAACAGCGCGCCATACAAACAGCGTACATTGCATTATCGCATTGCGCATGCGCGCTACCCAACAACTGAAATAACAACAAACACACAAAAACAAAATATCAACGTGCATGCAACAAACAATAAAATCATATCAAGGTGCAATCCACCTTGATTGTGACGCGACAAGGTACCGGCAACACCGACACCGTCCTCGTAACCATTCACCACCACCACGACAACAAGCAACAGCAACCTCTGCCGCCACTGCCGCCCTCGAAACTCATTCAAAAATTGCATCTGCTGCAACAACACGCAATAATTGTGCATTGTTGTTGTATTACTACCTTTTTGATTTTGTCTTCTACATATAGTGTTGTTGTTCTTTTTTAGTATTGCTGCATGGAAGGTTGCTTGTCATTTTGCTTTTTTGTTTTTGCTCTTAATCTTGTTTTGTTTGATGTTTCGGGGTACATTGAATCTTATTTGGCTTTTTCCGTCTTTCGGAAATCATCTTCTGCGATTTTTGTTGTTGCTGTGCTGAAGTTGTTTTAATTTATATTTTGGTGCTTCTGTGGACAGTGACAAGCAAGCAGCACCCTCGGTTCGCTGTCTGTCTGTTGAGATGGCAGACGAACTGTAGGGCTTGCAAGCTGCAAATTTACGTTAAGGGAATACATACTACTTTGTACAGTGCGGGCAAAACTGTTGGGAAGAAGTGTTTAAAAATGCATATTTAGTGTGTTATTTATCCGAATTAGTACCCGAATTTTTGAGATATCGATTTGAAATTATGCACACGTCCTTTTCTGCCTAAGAAGCTGCTCATTTGTCGGAACCGCCGATTTTGGACCTCTATAGCATATAGTTGTCATAGAAAGTGAACGATCAAAATAAAGTTCTTGTATGGAAAACTTTGTTATTTGTCAAGCTATATTCAGAAAAATCGGTATGACTTATTGTCCAAAATAACGGTACTATCTCCAAAGAAAATGTTGAGATCGGATCACTTTGACATATATTTTCCATACAAACTGACCGATGAAAACCAAGTTCTTGTATGAAAAACTTTTGTAATTGACAAGATATCTTCCTGAAATTTGGCATGAATTATTTTTGAAAGTAACGGTACAACCTCGAAAGAAATTGTTCAGATCGGACTACTGTAGCATATACCTGCCATACAAATTGACTGTTGAAAACCAAGTTAATGTATAGAAAACTTTTTATTTAACGAGATATCTAGACGAAATTCGACATAAATTATTTTTTAAAGCAACGGTACAATCTCAGAAGAAATTGTTCAGATCGTACTAATATAGCATATAGCTGTCATACAAACTAAACGTTAAATTAGCATCAACGCTCATACTTCTTGCCAAAATTTTTGTTCAAAATTGTTGTCAACATAATTTCGTTATTGAAACGTTGCAAAAATTTACTTTTGTTGAAATTTTTATTTATTTTAATTTTTTTTATAAAATTAACTTACACGGCACCTTCATTTTCATCAACCGTACTAATATCGTGAACCACAACTGTACTGCAGCGTCATGCTGTGCTGCACAGTAGCCGAAACAAGAGCAACAACAACAACAAAAGTGTTACACCTCGTACACCAACAACAACTTACTTGTCAAAAAGGGACGCACCTTAAATATACAGCAAAGACACACACACACATACATAAGTCTATAAGACAACCGTTGAGTGAAAGAAGCATTACTGTTGCTCAGTAATCTGCTCAATTACGTGCATTGCAACAGCCGAAAACGTAAACTTTATAAAAAAAAATTGCCAGCGGGCGCATCATTTATGAATGTCTTGCCACAGCAGCTACAGAAGGACGTTGCACGTTTGCTTGGCGTACCTTTCGGCAGCTCTTGGCTGCATCTTTGCGCAGTTCAATTTTTATATGGGTGTGCGTGTGTTTGTTGTATCACGGCTATTGTGCAAAGTTGCATCTGCTCTTTTTTTGCAATTTTGCTGCTTCCTTCTTTCATATAATTTGGGTTTTCATTATTTTTTACCTTTAATTTATATGCGTTTTTAGCAGTTATTGTGTAAATAGCAATTTGTTGTTGTTATTTTTGGGTCTCTTTTGCATTCGCAACATTTTGCACGCTGCAACCGAAGTTTTCAATTTCGGTGTAGGTAAATCTGATATCAGTCGCATATGTTGTTGGTTTGCTGCCACGCGTCCATTGTTGCCGTACGTCATGTTTTTTCTGCTTTTTTGCAGCGTAATCAAAAAACTTTTGGAACCTGATCGGTAACACATTTGTTGTTGTGACTTTTGAGAAGCGCGTGTCCGTCGCATTTTCAAGCCATTGGGTAATTCTAAACCGGCCTGCCGACTGTCTGCTGCCCTTCTCTGCAGTAACTCATAATTTGGGTATATTTTTTTCGGCATTTTTCTCTATATGAATATAAAAACTCTGCCTGGGCACACGCGCCGTCCATTGTCACCTCTTTAAATAGTATGCCTACAAAGACACAAACATTAAATAAGCAAATATATATTTTACTGAACTACTCGTTTTAAGCGGATTTCGTGGGTTAGTCTGCGCTGAGTAAACTAATGCCCGTCTCCTGATCACACGTGCTTAGCCAGCGCTTAGCAACACCTAAATACATAGTGCACAAACACAAACGTCTACGAAGACTCCTGCCTGTCGCCACAATCCGGCGCACTTGAGCCGCTCAAGTGCACTCCGCTTGCTCTTCTGGCCTTTTGTCCTTAAGTCCATTTTGGCAATTGTTGCAAACTGCAGCCAGCCGTGCTCGCTGTCGTTGTCGTCGTCGTCGTCAGCGTCGTCAATCAGCACTTTTTCCACCATTCCACCGCTCGGTTAGCGCTTCAAGTGCCACTTCTCATGTTCAGGCAGGGTACTCGAGCGCTCGCTTAAGCAGCAGCCAGATGTCAACAACAATTACTCCTACACTCACTCCCCAAGCGCACAGTATGCAGATTTTTACCACTTGAAGTGTTCTCAAATTCCTTGCCAGTTTCGAGTGCTCTTAACCCTGACTCGTATTGCTTCCTCATATTTCTCGTTGAAGTGTTGTTAGCTGGTTGTTGGTGATCCTGTTTAATATATTATCCCTCCTGCGACGTAGTTCTCTCAAAAAAAGTATTACTAAAAATATGTTCGTCATGCAAATATGTTTTTTTTTTAACACAGCAGTTTTCAAGTATTAACCTTTTGTCACATTTAGCCGCAATGTAAAAATATTTACTCGTGTATTTGGCTAACTGTAGTGCCACTTCAGGCTTATTATTTTAATTTATTGTATTTATTTTCTTTTATTCTATGAACTTCCGCAAGATTTAAGCAAATATTTTAACTTTTCTTGAACGAAAATATTTTTTTGAGAGGAGTAATGCTCTCATGGCCTCAATTTTGGTATATTGTATGTCATTTATTTAGTGAGAATAAAAAAATTTTTTATACGAACACTTCACATATTATATCGTCACCTGAAAAGCAAAATAACGAGACACTTTTCAGAAGTTTTCAGGCGAAGGAAAAAGGATATAACAGCAACCACTTATATTGAAACGAGATTTGAGTATTGGTTATAAAATGGTTATTTATCGGTTACAAAGTGGTTAGTCGTTGGTTACAAAATGGTTAGCCATCCGTTACCAAATGGTTATTTATTGGTTACAAACTGGTTATTTATTGGTTATAAAATGGTTAGATCTGACAGCGGATGCTGAAAATTTTATGCTACATAAATATAATATGTTGTCGTGAAACATAAGCAATAAAAAACTCAATTTCGACTTTTTTAATGATACGTTGTTTTGCATTTTAGGTGACGATTTATAAAATTTAAAATGGTTAAAGCGTTCAATTCACCGCCTCTTTGCTCACTAAAAACAAAGTTAAATTCCATTCGAAAGGGCATGCGGATACCGCATTCATGTGGCACAACCTCATTTCTTTCTATTTCTATATGATTTAGTCAAATTTTTCATAAGCCGAGATTTCTTCGATTTGCCTTGAATTGAGTGAGTCTAGGTGGAGCTTGTCTTCTAGTGATGAGCGATGACAAGGCCTGCAGAGCTGCCCGGCTATCCGTGTATATTATTGCTTTATGTAACCTCTCGTAGTTAATCTATAGAGCTTCGCAAGATTCTCTATGCCCAGTACTTGGAAGACGGTAGCAGAGTTCCAGATCAACGGAATATACGCCTGTGCTTACTCCGTAGTCTATTTCGGACCCATCGATATAGACTGAGATGGTATCTTCCTTCCCTATTAGAGGGTATCCTCGCCTGGAAGTAACTTTACTCTGAGTTAGCTTAGGATATCACTATATCCATAGTTCTTCTAAACTATATATGTAGTTACAGTTATAGTTTTCACGCTGTTCTATTAATACTTAGAGCTCCTATGTTTTTAGTGCTTTCAACTACATAACCTCAAACAACGTTCTTAGAACAAGTTTTAATTCTAAGATTAGATATAGATTACAAATTTGTTTGCTTTTGATTTCACCGCTCAACACACTGCAGCGCTGTTGCTCCATTTTCCACCGTAAATTGATTTAAAGTCTATAAAACTGTCTGCTGTTGATAAGTGCAAAACCAAGATATTATGTGTGCGTACAAAGCATGCGACCAAAATCAGCAGTAAACGCCTCTAAACGCCCATAACGTGATTGCTATTTAATCCTCAAGTCAATAAACAAATCATTAAACACCTTGCCATGTCCATGTCGCTCAAAAGCAAATGTTGATTCCAAGTATTTTCCGCTTTTATTTTCACTTCACCCATACACTGGCCGCACGGCAACATCCTTTATTTACTTGCCATATCCTAAACGATTACGGACTTTTTGCTGCGTTAGTTGTTGTAGTTTCATTCCAAGAATCTAGCGAGCAGCTGCCACTGTCCTTTCGGTCCTTTGACACAAACGCAGTGAGCGCCGTGGCGCGCTGTGTCAAGCAGTCAAGCAGGGCGGCAGCGACGAGCCGTCTTACAAGTAGAAGACAACACCGGTTGCTGCTATAAAATTAGATTTCAATTTGATTTTCATTTTGCCTGCCATGTAGAGCATCTGCGAAGGTGTATGTATGTGTGTGTGTATAGCTTTGCTTTAGTAATTGTTTTTTTTTACTAGGCAGTTATTTTTCCTTTTGTTCAGCTTGATTTTTGTATAGAGCATCTTTGATTATGGCTGTGCGCCAAGCAACAGGAACCACCTGCTTCCTGGCGCGGCCCATGGCGTAGGTTGCGGTGCGCAGACGGCAAGCGGACATGATTGAAGTGCGTGTTGCTGACACTTATGAGCAAATACATATACTTACTTACGTACATATATAGTCTTAGTTATGTACTTATCTCTAAGCATGTTGTAACCAACCGAGCAGCAAACAATCATCTAACTGCAGCAACCAACCAACCGTCTAAATAATTTGTGCGCGACAACTTGGCAAAGCGAGGCAAAGTGTCAGTGTCGCTGTCAGCAGGATATCGGGTGACCGTGGCCTTGTCACGCCAGGCGTGCTCCTCAAACATACATACACATTTTCGTTGCTAAGACTTTGTTGTTGCAAAGTTTTCTAAGAAAAAATCTTACATCTGTTCAACAGGAACGCAACTGTTTTGCTGCCATTAGTCGGAGTTTCGCTGAAAACAGCAAAAATGCTAGCGAATTCCACTCCACTTATATGACGACACACATTTTGCAGTCACTGTAACCGTTCGCCATGCAAATCTTAGCGCAACCCTCACTTTGTTCTAGTTTTTGCTGAGTTTTTGCATAAACTGTGCGCATTTCAGCAGAGATCTCTGAGAATAACCTGATATTGTAGCTCCCGCTGTGTTATTCGAGCAAAACGAAATGTCCTTTCACCACAACTATCTAACGTTTTGGAACAATCCTACCCATCTGGACGAATTTTTTTTATAGCTACACACTTGCATGCCTCCAACTAGCTTTGTCTCGTTTGCGAAAACTCGCAGTGTCATTGTGAAAATTCGCAAAATAAAAGTTGATGGTGACCATGAGCAAACAATGCTTAAGTGTAGCGTAGAAATTTTCATTCAACGCATGAATAAATGGTATGTAAATAATAAATAAAGCAATTTGTAGAATTGGAGTGCTATTCACTTACATATATGTCTGTCTATAAATCATGTTTTTTCTAAAGGATAAAGGTTCATTCATTAAAATTGTTTGTTTAAGCACTGTTTATCAGAAAAGCAATTTCACGTGAAATTTAAATCTTTTTAAAACAAACTATAAGTTTTTTTCTCATGATGTGATTCCTGATGAGTTTTTGTTTGTTGTTCGCATTAAACCGACCTCGACCAATTCGCTTTATATATCATACAACTTCAAGAGTATGTCAATAAAACCATTCAAAAAGTTATATTGGTTGTTCTACCTTTTCGTTGTTTGGTGCCAATTCGAAATACCAAGAGTAGTCAAGTCCTTCTCCACTTGATCTCTTCAACGGAGTCGAGATGCTTTCAAATATTTTCAGAGCATGAGTGTTTTCATCCATACGATCGTTGCGAATACCATAAATCTTCCTGAGGACCTTTCTCTCAAACACTCCTAAGACCGACTCATCAGCTGTTGCCATCGTCCTTATAGAGTTTGGTCCATGTTTATCGGGAGAGGACTTTACTTTTCATTAGCCTACTCAATTCAAAGTAGCACCTGTTGGAACGAGGTTTTCTTTCGAATTTCGATGTTGACATTGTTGTTGATGTTAATGCTGGTTCCAAGATAGACGAAATTATCTACGACTTCGAAGTAATGACTATTGACAGTGACGTGGGAGCTTAGTCGCTGTTTGTTGTTAGACTGTTTGTTTGATGCCAGAAAATATTTTGTCTTTTCCTCGTTCACCATCAGACCGACATGGTTCACTTACTTAACCAGTCTGTAGAAAGCAGAAGTAATGGCGCGGTTGTTGAGGCCAATTATTTCAGTATCATCGGCGTACGCCAGCAGCTGTACACTCTTATAGAAGACTGAACCTTCTCTATTTATACATATATGCAGTTCGAATTGTTTTCTCCAGCAGCAGATTGAAGAAATTGCACGATAGGGGGTCGGCTTATCAAAAACCTCGTTCGGTAGAACGACTTTCACAACCGTTCTCAGAGGTTATTTCCAATTCTGACGGAGCTCTTGGTATTGGTAAATGTTACATTACACAGCCGTATTAGCTTTGCGGGGGTACCAAGTTCATGGCACATGGCGGCAAAGATGAGGTTCCTTTTCCTGCAGTCGAAGTCAGCTTTAAAATCAACGCAGAGGTGGTGCGTGTCGATCTTCCATTCACGGATCTTTTCCAAGGTTTGAGGTATGGTGAAAATCCCATCAGTTATAGATTTTCCAGGTCTAAAGCCATACTAATAAGGTCCAATCAATTGGTATGCTCGAAAGAACTTTATATGCGATGTTGAGGAGACTTATCCTACGGTAGTTGACGCAGATTGTGGGGTCTAATTTTTGTGGATTGGGCAGAGCACACTTAAATTCCAATCGTTGGGCATGCTTTCGTCCGACCATATTTTACAAAGAAGCGGATGCATGCTCCTTATCAGTTCTTTGCTGCCGTAGTTGAATAGCTCGGTCGGCAATCAATCGGCCCCCGCCTTTGTTCTTCTTTAGAGAGGTATTTGAAATTCGAACTTGATTCTTGGTCAGGCAATGGAACGTCTGCTTCATCGTTAACAAATGGGGAATTGGTTTCACCATCTCCTGGTGTTATGCTTTTACTGCCATTCAGCAAACTGGACCAGTGTTCCATCCATGATTTCAGTATGCTCTCAGCATCAGTTCCTACATCACCTCTAGTGATTCTACAAGAGTACCCTGTTCCTCACTCACTTGAATAAAGCATAAACACTTCTTTTTTTATTGCATATTTATTTTAACATATCATACATCTATAAATGTATGTGCGTTTGTATTGTTATATTATGTTATAATTTAGTAATTGCTGCTGTTTACATTTGTTCTTCAATTTCACAAAAACAAACAAAGAAACCAATTAATACTGTCTAACAATTATACATTTAGCTAAATATTTGATGCATTTATCCATATAATATGTATGTATGTATGTATATATTTGCAGGTAATTTGGTACGTTTATATATTAACATTTCAATTAAGTGTGCATAAATATATATATATATATAAATGTATATATACATATGTGTATATATGTACATGTACTATATGTATATATATTGTAGATGTTTGAGTTAATTGATTATTTAATTGTTTTATTACACACTACTCTCTTTTATGCGTGTCGAGAAAGAGATAAAAATGTTGTTGATTTGCTTCAAGACGGTGGAGAGCTGTGTGATATATGCGCCAACGCCTTAAAGTATGCCTTGAATTTCATAAATTTTATATTTTGTTGGTAAATTGTTATTTTCTGTAATTTTTCTCTTATTTTTTTGTTATTATCGTGCTGTTGTGCTTGTCTCTTAGCCAATCACGCGAGTATTCGCTTCAACACGCAGTGTATTTTCTTATGTAAATCAATATTTGTCTTATGCACAATAATATCGATTAAATATATATAGAAAATATATTTGTATGTATGTATTACACATATTCTCTAGACATGAAATTTTAATTGAAGTTTGATTTAAAATCTTTATTTATAGTTAGTTAGTTTGGCTGCATAAAATAGGTTTTCTTTTCATGATTTCTTTTACAATTTTTAGTTGAAAAAATGTTAGAAAATGTCCAATATCATCGTTATTATTATTCAAATAATATTAAAAAATGTTGAAAAAATAGTTTTATTATTATCTACATACATATGTATATAAAATTGAATAATTTGAGTACAAAGAAGAGCATCTAATGCTGTAAAACGAATTATTAATGAAATGCTTGTTTTGAGTTAAGTGATTTTAAATGTAAGAAGCCAAAATTTTGAATTTTTTTCAATACTTTTTGAATACAGCTCTAGCATAACACATAATTAGCAAATGTGTGTGTATATGTATATATACTCGTATGTATGTATCTAATTGTGTATTAGGGTGAGCCAAAAAAAAATTTTATTTTGAAAAATATGTTTTTAGACACCTCTAAGAGAGTCCTGCGGTTGCGTTTAGAAAAAAAAGTCATAAGAGACCTTTTCGTAGAGCATTCAACTGCCTACAAACTATTGATTTATAGCATTTTGAAATATATTTTTTTCAATATGTATATGTATATATACGCGTATGTATATAATTGTATATTAGGGCGAGCCAAAAAAAATTTTTTTTTTTGAAAAATATGTTCTTAGACCCCTCTAAGAAAGTCTCTGCAAGTAATTTTACGAAAAAATCATAAGAGACCTTTTCGTAGAGCATTCAACTGCCTACAAAAACTATGAAACGAAATATTTTTTCAAGTAGTTGAAGCTAGATTTGAACTAACTGATACGCCGTTATAAAAATAAAGGTATAATATGTAAAAAAAAAACAATAAAAAACTAATTTCAGTTGCACTGAAGCTATAATACCCTTCACGAATACCAATTGACTTTAACAAGAGCTTAACTCTGATTGTTTTGCTTGTATGGCAGCCATAGCCTATAGCTATTCGATCTGTACAATTTCTTCGTAGATTACATATTTTTCTTTAAAAATAACCCATGCCAAATTTCATGAAGATATCTCTTCAAATGAAAATATTCTCAATACAAATACTTTATTCCTATTGCGCAGTTTGTATGACAGCTATATGCTATAGTCATGCGATCTGAACAATTTCTACAGAAAATCTAGTGTTGCCTTGAATAATAATTCATGCTAAATTTCGTGAAGATATCTTTTCAAATGAAAAAGTTTTCTATACAAGCACTTTATTCCGTTCGTTCAGTTTGTATGGCAGCTATATGCTATAGTGATCCGATCTCAACCATTTTTCCGGAGATTGCATTATTGGTTTGAACAATACTTAGTGTAAAATTTCTTGAAAATATCTGAAAAAATGAAAAAGTTTTTCATACAAGCGTTTGATTCCGATGGTTCAGTTTGTATAGCAGCTATATGGTATGGTGGTCCGATCTCACTCAGGCTCAGGCGATCTCAACCATATCTCTGAAAATTATATTGTTAGCTTGAACAATAATCCATGTAAAAGTTCTTAAAGATATATCGAAAAATTCAGAAGTTTTCCATACAAAAACATTACTCTGATCGTTCAGTTTGTATGGCAGCTATATGCCATAGTTATTCGATCTCAGCAGTTCCGACAAATAAGTAGCTTCTTAGGAAAAAAAGAACCTGTGCAAAGTTTCAGACCGATATCTCAAAAACTGAGAGACTAGTGTGCAAAATTTTAGATCGATAGCTTAGAAACTGAAGAACTAGTTCGCGGACAGATAGACGGTTAAACCGGCTTGGCTCATCATGCTGACTTTTTATATACATTTGATAGGATCTCCGACGTTTCCTGCAGAGTGTTACTAACTTCCTGGTAAACCTAATATACCCTGTTTAGGGTAGAAAAATTCAAAACTGCAGGGCGGTGGAGCTTCCCAAGACAATTTATGACCTCTAGGTCATACTTGGCAAATCTGTTAGAGGGGTCTAAGGACCATTTTTCAAAGTATCAAGCCAAGAATAAATATTCGTCTTTTTTCTCAACCTAGTGTTTATGTATGTACATACATATGTATGTATGTATTTATGTACGTATGTATGTATAATTCATAAAGCTCTAACTGGCTGGTCGCTAGAGCTTTATGCTTAAACATTTCAATATTTTTATCAAATATTACGTCACAAAACCGCACTGGGCCGACTGAGAGATAACTAATAATGAATTGCGCGAATTGACCAATTTTATCCAGACTTTCGTATGAAAAATGAAATACTAATTAAACACGTCTGTGCTTGCATGGAGCTGGAGGCATGACTCATGCCACCGGGCGTTTGAGCATTGCCTGGCGCTTGAGTAAGCAACAAAGAAAGGCATAAAGTAGACACAGTCATAAGTTGAAGTTTTGATTTGGCGCTCCCTCAATCGAAAAAACAATAAAATAAAACAGAAAAAGTTGCTGACACATTTAAAAAATGCTAAGCACGCTTTTACTAAAAATAATATAAAATAATAATAAAATACTTGTGCGCCACATTAAATGCTTTAAAGTAAAACTCCAAACCGCTCCCAAATTTCATCGTAAAAGTAATTAAAAAAATCATACTAGTTACTTGTTGCTTTGCACTTCTTCTTCCGCCTGTCACTTACGTATGACCCTCGTCGTCCACTTCATCCACATCCTCCTCCTCCACAATCGGCTTCTTGTCGTCCATTTTTCTGCCAATGAAACGCTGCAGCACCGTACGCTTAATTACACCGGCGCCGCCACTGCCACTCAGGCTGATGGTGAAACCGCCACCCGTGGCACCCCAATGCGACTTGCCCGCCTCCGTTGAGGTCATTAACATGGAATAGGAAGAGCACACCTCACCCTCCTTGCTGTGATGTATGCCGTATAGGAAGTAGATCAGCATGCCGACCGCGACCCAGATGAAGAAACGCAGCCAGGTAAGCGCGCTCAGATGCACCATCAGCACAATGTTGCAGAAGATGCTTAGCGCCGGCACGAAGGGCACGAGCGGCACTTTGAAGTTCAGACCGCGTGTATTCTGATGATGCACCGCAATCACGGCAACGCAAGCGCCTGCTATGAATATCATAAAACCGTATAGCAAAAGCGCCCACCAAGTGCCGGTGTACAGTTCCGACCAGGATACCTCGAGCTGGAAGCAAATCGCAAAGCTAAGCACGGCAAAGAGCAACACGGCAGCGGATACTGCGGCGCCGGGTTCGAAGCGGCCGAGCAGTGGTTCCAGCCAGCGGAATTGTGGTTTGAGGCGTCCGGCGAGCGCACACTCGATCAGGTCACTCGTAGGTGAGGCGGTATCGATGCTGGACTGTGAGGTGTTGTCCTCATCATCCTCGTCGGGTGTGTCGGGCGCGTAGATAGCATGCTCCTGGCTGGCCAGCGGACGATAACGCAGTATAATAACGCTGGCAGAGACGATGGTGTAGGCAAGCAGCGTGCCAATCGACATGAACTCCACAAGCTTCTCTAAATCGAAGAGCAGCGCTAGTATGGCGCTTAGCAAGCCGGAAACCACAAGATTCAGCACGGGCACTTGCGTGGTGGTATTGATGCGTCCAAAGCAGCTGAAGAGCAAGCCATCCGAGGCCATAGCGTACATGCAACGTGGCAAGGCGAACAAGGAACCCAAAAGTGTGGTCGTCATGCCGCAGAGCGCGCCAATCGAGATCACATACTTGGCCCAATATAGATTCATCTGTCCAAAGGCTTCGGGCAGCGAAGCAGCCGGGTTGATTTCACGTATTGGTATCATAAGCGTAAGCGCCGCGGAAACCAATATGTAACCGACTGTCACAGCGCTAAGCGACAGTAAGGTGGCTATAGGTATAGATACAGACGGGTTTTTGGCCTCCTCCGACGACGTGGCTATGGAGTCGAAGCCCACAAAGGCATAGAAACAAGTGGCCGCACCAGCAATAACACCACCAACGCCGTATGGCAGAAAACCACCCTCCGCCTCCGACCAGTTCTTGGTATCCGCATATCAGAAACCCACACCGATCACCAAAATCATAACGGCAATATTCACAGTAGTCAACAAGCTATTGAAAACGGCCGTGGCCTTAACGCCGATACCCAAAGCAGCAGCATAAACCAGACACACCAGAAATGCCAGCACATCGGGATAACGTGCAAACAATTGCTCGTGCAGCTCACCGGTTATGGCCAGCGTCGTATTACCAATCCAACCGTCCAACATCGAGTCCACATAGCCGCTCCAGGCACGCGCCACCGAAGCTGCGCCCAACATATGCTCCAACAGTATATTCCAGCCGATTACGAAGGCCCAAAACTCACCAATCGAGATGTAGGTGTAGACATAGGCGGAGCCCGCTTTGGGTACGCGTGTGCCGAACTCCGCATAACAGAGTGCGGCCAACAGTGAGACGAAACTCGCCAAGATGAAGGAGAGTATTATGCCGGGACCGGCCATATCCTTCGCCACCGTGCCGGTGAGCACATAAATGCCGGCGCCAACCATGTGACCGATGCCTGTAAACCATAAAAGAGTGAGTATGTGAATGCGACGAAGACCAGTGGTCATATTTTTTTTTAACAAAATCTTATAAAGACACATCTCTTTCAGACACTTGTAGTGGTGTCTGTACTCACCCAGTAGCGTGATGTCGAAGGTGTTGAGACAGCGCTTCAGTGGCGTCTCCATGACATCCGCAGGCACAGGCTTCGTGCGGTTCATCTTGGAGCACAAGCCCGACATAACGTGACCGAGTATAATGCGACGTGTGCTGGGCATATTGACGGCGGTACGCGGGACCAGCTGCTGGCAACGCACTAAGCAGTGGCAAGTGTTGAAAGTTGAGTGCGTGTGCACCGGTGGACAGCTATCCCTTTGGGTTATGCAAAACTGCGCTGTTACTACTTAACATATGTCGCAGTCGCAGCAACGTTGCATACTTTTAGGCTGGAATGCGGTGCAGCCTGTTTGCTGGCGTTTTACACAGTCTCAGCCACTTTTAATGCAGAAAATAATATTTTCACAAATTATTTATAATATTTTGAACAATTTCTTTAGTTTTTTTGGAAAAATTATAAGAAATATCACACTTTTTACTGCGGAGCGGCAGCTGCTGCAGCAATTTTCACAACTGACAATTGACTCACAAATGTCAGTGGGATTGTGAGAAAATTTCGCACGAAGGAAAATGCGATTAAATGCCTTTGGCTGCGGCGCATGCGCGAAAAATCCATTAACAGCTGCAGCGGCAGTTGAAGGCGGGCGGCCAGCGGCATGTAATGGCCATGTAAAAAGAAACTTTGTTTACTTCTGCTGACGTGAGCGCAGCACTGAAAGTTGCTGTTTGTTGTTGTTGTTGTAAAACGGACACTTGTTGAGGTGACATAGCCAACAAGCAACAAAGCCGACAACTTTACATGCCTACGCACACAGACTGATGGACGGAAGCGTGGAAATGAGACTGCGAAGCAATCGCTTTTGTGCTAATTCTATTGCATTTGTTGTTGTTGTTGCATGAACTTGAACTTCATAAGTGCACTTACCAATACAGCAGCATTTTCGCGTTGCTAGGTGAGCGTAGAAATTAATGCAAGTAGATTGAGCTTTGTGTGGCAAGCGCATAGATTTTACACGCTTTGACTTTAATGCGATTATGTGTTGTGGTATATTTATAACGCGAAAAGGGTATATTAAGTTTGCCAGTGTCTAGCTGCCCATCTGTATACAAGCGAACTAGTGGGCCAGTTTTTGAGTTACCCTTTTGAATTTTTGCACACGTGCTTTCCTCAACAAGAAGCTGCTCATTTGTAGAAATTGTCAATATCGGCTCACTATAGCATATAGCTGTCATACAAGCTGAACGTTCAAATTGAAGTCTTTGTATGAAAAACTTTTATATTTGACGAGATATCATCTCGAAATTTGGCGTGGAATATTGAATAAAGCAGCGCTACAATCTACGAACGAATTGTTCAGATCGGATTACTATATCATATAGCTGCCATACAAACTTAACGATAAAATTGAAGTCCTTGTATGGAAAACTTTTATATTTGACGAGTTATCAACACGAAATTTGGCATCGAATATTACCTGAAAGCGTGCTACAGTCTGCGGAGAAATTGTTCAGATCGGACAACTATAACATATAGCTGCCATACAAAATGACCGATGAAACTAAAGTCCTTCTATGGAAAACTTTTTTATTTGACGAGTTATTGTCACGAAATTTGGCATAGATTTTTGTGAAAAGGATCACCACAATTTCACAAGATTTGGTTCAATTCGGACCACTATATGATATAGCTGCCATACAAACTGACCATTCAAACTAAAGTCTTTGCATGGAAAACTCTTTTATTTGACGAGTTAATGTGACGAAGTTTGGTATAAAATTTTGTCAAGGCCATCTCTAAAACCTCTGAAAATTTTGCTCAGATCGGAGCACTATATCACATAGCTGCCATACAAACTAAATCAATCATTAGTCCTTTCGTTGTCGCGGAAATTAACATTTTTGTTTGCTTTACATATACATGAGGAATAGCTAACAAAAAATAAAATTACAATTTTTTCCTTAAAAAGCATGTCTATATTTTACTACAAACCAATTGAGTACGCACATATATCACTTTAACAATAGGTTATCAAGCAGCAAATATAGAATAGTTTAAAATAATATTTTTACACACAAAAATTTGAATCATATTTCAAAAAGGCATATTCATTAGCCATTTCTAATTATAAACAATTATTGCAAAAATAGCGCTTGCATACAACAATTGCATATATTTCACTTATGGTCAATGTTATAACTATTTTCCACTACAACAAATAAAGCTTATTACTGCTCTTGTGTGGTTTGCGCTGCATCTGCTTGCTGTGTTTGCGCTCCGTCTGCTTGCTGTGTTTGCGCTTGACGATTCTTTAGTATGCTTGTTATGAAAAATTCGCCAGCTTTATATGAGCTGCGTACCAGCGGTCCACTGGCAGTATACAAGAAACCCAATTCATTGCCGCGTTGCTCCCAGTGCTTGAATTTTTCAGGCGTTACATATTCGATAACTTTTAAATGCCTATTTGTGGGCTGCATGTACTGGCCGAGCGTGAGACATTCCACACCTGCTTCACGCAGATCCAGCATAGTTTGCTCGATTTCGGCATCTGTTTCGCCCAGACCGAGCATGATAGAGCTCTTTGTCACGAGTTTCGGGTTGAATTGCTTTGCTTGCTGCAAAACAGAAAGAGTTTGGCGATAATGAGCGCGGCGATCACGCACAAATGGTGTTAGCTTCTCGACAGTTTCAATATTGTGCGCATAAACATCCAGACCGCTATTAGCTATAGTCTCGACACATGTCAAATCGCCACGAAAATCAGGCACCAAACATTCGACGAAAATGTTTGAATTGCTAAAAGTTAAAAATTATGAATATCTTACAAAAATAAAAAAATTTGAGTGTGTCTTACCGCGCTTTGATTTCGCGCACAGTTTCGGCGATATGATTTGAGCCCCCATCGGGTAAATCTGAAAGTAAATATTATCATAAAAAAATTATAAAAATTAAATCTTGAAACATACCATCACGATCAACCGATGTGAGCACAATGTAATCTAAGCCCCAGGAGGCAATAGCTTTAGCTGTATTTACCGGCTCAGCGGGGTCCAGTGGTGGTGGTTTGCGGGCAGTTTTGACAGAGCAGAAGCGACAACCACGCGTGCATGTATCACCCATCAGCTGTGAAAATAAGATAAGCATATTTCAATATAAATATGTATGCATGTATGTATGTAAATAGAGTAAACATACAACCACAAAGGAATGCTTGACAGCTTATCAGTAAAGGTCAACACAGCACTATTGACATGATATACATTTTTTTAAAGAAATCAAAGCTATATTTAACAACTTACACTATACATGTAATACATATATGTTCTGACTTACCATAATAGTTGCTGTTTGTGTGCCATGTTCTCCACCACCCCAACATTCGCCTATATTGGGACACCGCGCTTCCTCGCACACTGTAGCCAGCTTCAATTCACGCAACTGTGTCTTGATCTTGGCAAAATTTTTACCCATCGGTATAGTGGTCTTCAACCAAGGTGGTAGCCGTAGGCGTTCGTTTTCACCCTTCTCTCGCCGCAATTTTCCCTCGTAGGCAGTCCATTCTTCACGTGTATACTCTGGATTTTGCACAAAATCTTGGAAGTTTGGCCCCTTCTCCAAACGCCCACGTATTTCTTCGAGTTTTTCCTTTGCTGCTGTGGCAGGTGCATTCGTTGCAGCACCCCTTAGTATACCGCGAGCACTGGTGTGCTGTGTATGATGAAATTAATATTAAAAATTTGTCAACTAATTTAAAAATTTCTCTTTACTTACCACCCTTACTGGTGATTTAGGCACACATTGTCGTAGCATTTTGCCATGTACTATATATTCGTTAATGTGCGTGACACTGCGTGTAAAATTTTCCAAAATCTATGCGTATGAATTAAATAACAATCTGCAAAACGACAATATTTAACAGCTGATTTTGACAACAACGAGATTTCGCAGAGAACGTACGCTCTTATCGGTTTGACGATTAACAAAGCTTTCAAACTGTTAATATAAATTGATATTTACTATGCGCCGATAGATGGCGCTAATCACAATATTTACAAAAGCTGTAATTTTCTTAAAAAAAAAAAATTGTATGGATTCATTAAATTTAATTAAATTTGTTTTTTTTAGTCTTAGTAGTTTTAGTCTTTACTTTTCAGTTGAAGTTTCGTTTACATGCTCTACACCAATTCATAAAAACAAACACGTGTATCGCTGGCTGCATTCGTATTTCATATAGTCTTAGGTTCGAAACCGCGTAAGTTACTATTTGTCATTTAGTTAACTTTATATTTTTATTTTTTTTTATTAAAAACGTTTTATTATCATTAACTCCTTTCAACAAGGTAGCAAAGCATAAAATGTGCGGCAATTATTGCGACCTTGCAAGGTATCTAAATAAATTTATTGCCAATTGTGAGGTCTGATAATATATGAAAATAATAAGCACGGAAATAATTTATAATACTTTTGACTTTTAAATAAGAGAATAATGGGTTAAAACTACATATATGTAGACCTATATGCGCCAGTGTTAGCAAAGAGACTCCGTGGCGCAACGGTAGCGCGTCTGACTCCAGATCAGAAGGTTGCGTGTTCAAATCACGTCGGGGTCATCTGTCAATTTGACATTTTGTGTTTAAGTTTTTTTTTTAATATTTAACAATTTTTTTTTATTTAACTGCAAGTTTAAACATTAAAATTAATTTTAATAACATAAGTTGATTTTAATAATTTCAATGGCAATAGCATTGAACTTTTGTCATGCTAACATTTATTGCTTAAATTTATTGCACATGCTCTTCTAAATATTTAATAAAGCTTAAAATTAAATAGAGTGCGGCCTTTCGCATATAATTTTAAGTTTTCTTAAAAAATAAAGAATTTTGTTGAAATCAGTTTAATTAACTTCGCTTATCACAAGATCTTAAATATTTTTAAATTCGCTTTGCCACATGCAACCCTGCGCTCTCTGAGCACATATGACACATTCATGCTCTTGGGCATGTCAGAATAGTCTAATTGGAAGTTTTTGTGTGGACAACGGTAGATAACATCGCTTTTCCTCACGGTAGGTCTTTTTGTGTAAATAATAACGAAATAAATGCAAAAATCTGCATAAATATGTAAAAAATTTAAACAATAATATGCGGAGCAATAAATGCAACTCAAATACGTAGTGAATTAAAAAAGGAGGTGTAAATTAGTGCGTTCGATAAATCAAAAGAAGAGGAAACGAAAATGCCAATACAGCGCCCACCATCAGGCCTAGCGCCGAGTGTGCTCACACGAGTATCGAGTGTGTGTTGTTTTGTTGTTAGAGTGAAAGAAATAAGTTCTGTACAAAGGAATAACTACACAAATGACCATTTAGCGGCGTAACAATTTCGCATTCAACACAAATGTGTTTTTCCAATTTTGTGCATATTCATACATGTTAAAAAAATAAAATGTTATACAAAGAAATACACATATTCGCGCATTGTATACCGAATGATATTCGCCTAAAATTCTAATAGGAGAGCGCAATTGGTCTTGCTGTTCGTCAGGGTGTGACCGCAAATTGGCTTCCATATGAGGTGTTCACTGGTGTGTAAAATGCACCTGCAGTGCGCTATGCCGTTGAAAATTCCTACCCACCTGTTCTTTCAAACGTACAATGATATTTTGTTATTTAAAGTGCTTATAAACTAAGAAAAAGTGGATGTTAAAACGGTGCATTATGTGCAATCAAAGTTGAAAGTAGTAAATGCAGTGACAATTTGCCTCTACAATCCATTCATTCCATTCATTAGTTGGCACAAGCACAACGTACCATATGTAATTGACAATTTGGTAATTAGCTGTAGATGACGGCAAATTGCTTGGACCTGTACACTCGGATTGGAATTTGTGTTTTACAGAGAACTGAGTGCGAGTGAGTAAATATATGATACTCAAATTGGTGGTGGAGAATTCTACGGTATTCGTTAACGGTTGTGACTACTTTTGGTAGAAAATCGTGTTTGGATGTAAAAAATTCATAAAAGTATTGAAAATAGTTAAGCAGCCAATATTGCAGCTGTACTTTCAAAATATGTATTCACTGAATGAACATTTACAAATACAACAAGTATTTAAACTTTGACGAACCGTTGCTTTTACAAATCACTCGCCAGAAAATTATCAACTGATTCGGTTACTCTACCTTTGCTCTCTACATCGCTATTGTGCTCTCTTCGATTCATTTACTCAGTGTCATATTGGCACTCACTTGGCCAAAACAATTCAAGCGGCTATGACCACTAGAGTGTAGGTAGTATATACCAATTGGATTCAGTGTTTTTGCTAATAGAGACGATTGGACATCATAAAAGTCTAGAGTGCGGACAGTTGTATTTTGCCGTAAACTATTAACTTAATTCTGAAAATCGGCAAGACAAATAAGAAAATAAAAAATGCAAATATCACAGCATTAAGAAACAATAGAGATCACAAAGCGGTTAGAATAGAGTTCATTAGCGTGATAAATTGAATGAAATTCAAATAAAAGGCAGAAAGCGGAGATGCAAAAAATCAAATAAAAAGCAAAAAAGGTGAAAATAAAAGGTGGCTATAATCTTAGCAATACACAGTCTAATGAAGAAGTTTCGAAAATTTGTGCTGTTGCTATCTGTTTGTGTGTTGCTGTCTTTTTGTGTAACACAAATAGACCGAGGCAGTGAATTGACGCCCTTGGTCGTTGAACGTTTCACATGTGCACGAACAAAGTGGACGCGCTTTTGACACAGCTGATGTTAGTGTTTTAGTGTTATGCTGTAAGCGACTACTTTTTTTTCTGTAATGTCTCCTATTTAGTTCTTCAATGCCATTGACGCACTCTTGTCTGCTTGGTAATACAAAACAAAACAAATAAAAAAGTGGAAAGGTACTTGAATAAAATCGAAAGCACGAAATTTTGTTACAAGTGCTCAATGAAGGAAACCTTGAAAATTTTCAATTCAATTTCAATTTCCTATTTTCATCGAACGCAAATAAAGCTGTGAGAAGTGTTTTTTGTAAAATGTATGGCTAAAATTGGAAACTACAGTATGCTTCTATAAACATATGTACGCATAAGCAACCATACAAGTGTATGTAGCAAATTTGGCACACACGAAACGCGTACAATAAATAAGAACACACATACGCGCGTTGGCTTGTAACCTTTGTTGTTGTTGTTTTATATATTTAATGTTTCGCCGCATATATTAATTTCGCTTTATTTCCTTTACAGTTGCCGATACGTGGTTAATCAGCCAACCGACCAACTAACCAAACCGGATAGCACCAAACAAACGCCAAACCACCACCTTAGAATACACCACGTCAATCATTGTGTGTTTCTTATGTGTAGAGTTCTTCAGGCTGTTACACCAATCAATCTGTCAAACTTACCGATAGAATTTGACAATAATGTTGCAGACAGTAAGTTGAAAACGGCCGATGTCAGACGTGTCGCTTTGGAATTTTAAAATCTAATTCATTGCAAACAAACACGTCTGATGACAAATATTTTCGCCGTCGCAGCGCGAAAAGCTAACGAACTTTGCGAAAACGCCGACAACATCGGCAACAACAGGAACAGGAATTTAGCATATAGCAGAGCAAAAAATATAAAACACGGAGAGGTAACACCCACGGCACCTGCACATACAATCACACGTAAAAATCCATAAGCGAACGTACAACTACGAAATCGCCAACACTTAACACACGATTCACATCCACCTACCTTGCCCTCATATCGACACACACGCACGCTTGCATCCTAAAGGCAAACAAATTTCTATTTTGTTGCTATTGTAACTACTAGTGATAAGAACGAACGCACAAAGTGGAAGCGAGCGAAAACGAAAGAAGTAAAATAGTCAAAGCAGCAGGAAGAGTCAGGAGAGCGCACGTATTAATATAAATAAGCATAACGCAGGGAAGCGTAGTGTAGCGGACACAGCGTCACACACCTAGTTGATTAATTAATTTATTGTACGACCTTTTAGTAAGCGTGAACACATTTTAATACTTTGCCACAAGTAGAAAGAAATCGAGATAGGTACCTGTGCATTTTCTCTCAACTTGCCAAAAAGCATAACAAAAAGTCAAAAAATAACTAAAACAACAATACAACCATATTCCCTGCGTGTTCTGGTTGCCTGTCAGTAGATATTTAAGCAAATATCATGACATCATACGCAACCGCAAATGATTCTAACAACACAGCGACAGCAACAACAACGAGCACAATGGATAACACAAATGTGGCTAACGCTACAGCAGCGCTAGCGTCAAACGCGCTAACTACAGACACAATGGCAGGTGCGGAGAATGTCGACGGCACGCGTAACTTTCACGCAACTATCCATCGTTCGCCTTATGAAAGCCCAACAACACCGTCAACTTATGATTGCGATGTGCCACGGAAATTAGGCGAAACAACGCTGCAACAACAACAACGCCAGTTGCAAGATCAACAATTGTTGGATACGCCGACAAGCAATTGTTGCACTGACTATGAATGTGATTCGTTTTCGGACGGGCATGAGAAGACCGATACCACACCGGAAAATTTGAAGAAGATCGATGATGTCATTGAGCAGCAAGCGCAGCTGCAACAGTTAAAAAACCGCTCATCCTCGCATTATCTTGGCAATACACAAGCATTGGCAACTAATGCTGACGCTTACGATAGAGATATTATTGGTGCTGGTTATGGAGTTGGACTCGCTGTGGCGGTTGATGACTCAAATGCAAAATTTTGCTTTGGCAAACCGCTTTGCAATGAAAAAGGTGAGTGGAAAAAATAGCACAAAAAAAAGAAACTTGAACAATAGCCTTAGTGATCGGCAATAGCAAGCGCTTAGTGACAGTGGGTCAGAAGGCGCGCCTGTGCGTGAACTATTATG
Organism: Bactrocera dorsalis; assembly: GCF_023373825.1. Taxonomy (NCBI): domain Eukaryota; kingdom Metazoa; phylum Arthropoda; class Insecta; order Diptera; family Tephritidae; genus Bactrocera; species Bactrocera dorsalis. The sequence goes on along the minus strand of NC_064307.1, from coordinate 68,341,281 downwards.
CATACATACATATAAATTCGATTGAACGTGTTATTGTTTGGATTTGATCGATTTACCTTACTAAAATCTCTTTGCTAACTTTTGTAGTGTGTGTAACTTTTGTTGTATGGTTGTTTAAAATTTGAGTCGAAATATGTAAAAAAAGCTCACTGGTATTTTCCGGCCGTGAATCATGTGTATTCAAACCGCATTCATGTATACGTAGCTAGAACAGAACCGGATTTGTAGCCGGCCATAGACTCTCAGCTCAACCTTTTAAGCTAAGCTGCTCGAACAACCGTAATAACGAGCATTACCGATCATTACAAAGCTTTCATTCATAGTTCTCAAAATAAATATCCAACGCATGTAATCAACAGCTTGTAAATGAGAAAAAAACGTTAACTTCGTTTACACCAAAGCTGGCATACTCTTCACAAATGAAAAATTTTCAATAGAGATTATACCGTTGCCTTGAACAATAATCCATGCTGAAGATATCTTAACAAATACAAAAGATTTCCATACAAAGACTGGATTTTGATCGTTAAGTTTGTATGGCAGCTATATGCTACAGTGAACCGATCGAAATTTTTTTTTCGGATATTGTACCGTTACTTTGGACAGTAATCCGTGCAAAATTTCGAGAAGATATCTCGACAAATACAAAAGTTTTTCATACAAGGACTGGATTTCGATCGGTCAGTTTGTATGGCAGCTATAAGCTATAGAGGACTGCTCGGAAATTTTTTTTCGGATTTTATACCGTTACTTCAGACAACAATCCCTGCCAAAATTGGAAAAGATATCTCGACAAATACAAAAGTTTTCCATACAAGCACTGGATTTCGATCGGCCAGTTTGTATGACAGCTATATGTTATAGTGGTCCGATATCGGCGGTTCCGACAAATGAGTAACTTCTTGGTGAAAAAAGAACATGTGCAAAATTTCAGATCTATATCTCAAAAACTGAAAACAAATATTCAGCTTGGAAATGTGGATCAAACAATCCACTGTTCTAAGCTATCGCAGTTGATCACTGTGCATTTTATATGTATGTATGCATATGTATACGTGCGTATTTGCAAAATATTTCGAGTATCAGTAGTTTCGATCCGAGCAGCCGCACATCATTCACGCGAAACAGTTTTATCTTATGGAACTGCTTTTTATTAGCGTTTTATGGTCATACATGCAAACACACACACAAGCATATATTTGTGATTGTGCATATGTCTATTTTGCTTTTATTTCCATGCAATTTTTCAACATTTTATGCTTACGCTCATTGTTAACTTCATTGTTGTTGTTGTGTTTTGTTGGTGACTTATGCCTTTGCGTGGCTTGTTGTTCCCGCTGTTGATTGCATTGGCTATGCTGAAAATGTTAATTGTCATTCAAATTGCGCTCACGTCGCACTTGTCGCTTTGGATGGCTCACACGCACACACACATACAAATTCGCGTATTACCTAATACGGTTTGTTGACTTTTTTCATTCATTCATTGTTATTTTAATAAAACTAATTTCGTTTTACATTTTAAAGCTAATGACATTAAAGTAAGTTAAGTATTTATACATATGTATACATATGTACGTACATATGTCAGTTGCGTTTTGAAATATGTTTCTCGTATTTTGTAAGCGCTTGATTAGCCCACTTTTCGCTTGAATTTTGTGCAAAAATTTTATTCCCTCAGCTGTGCATAGCTGACCGATAGACCTCAATTGGCTAAAAGTTCTAGCGCTGAAACGTTGTGCGCTCCGTACCTCCAGTCACATTAAAATGTGTTTATGATAAACGTAAAACTGCCATATTTTGCATATGCGCGCAGCAAAACTGTGAAGAAGCGGCCTTACTGCCTGTAATTTTTCCATACAAACGGCGTTTGTTTACTTTTATAACTTCTGTTTACTTACCTCCACTCCAATGTGCGAGTTTGAGTATTTATCCATACGAGCGTATATCCACAAACCCATACAGACATACACCTGTATGTATATATGTACATATGTATTTATGTATGTATGTAAGTACTCCATTGCGTCGTGCTTAGCTGACAGTGCGCTAAGTGCTTACTATATGAATCACCCATACCGCAGCTCTAGCTTTTTTCCACTCACATTTGTAATTCAGCTGAGCTAATCCGTGTATCTGTCGGTGTTTATCTACCACAACGAAACTTGACGCAATTTTTCGTAAACCATTTTTGGTTGCGGCCTGTCGCACCCTAACACATGACTCATGTTGTCATGGCGTTAAAATTAAAAAATATATTATAAGAACACAAAAATACATTTAAAGCATATAAAGAACATTTTTCTCTATATTTGGTTATCGACAGCCGGTGTGTGCTCATCTGCATATGAATTTCATATTTTCAACAATTCGTATTCCTGCCCACGTACGATTTTTTTTTAAATAATATGTATTTTTTTTATTAATTTAAGTATTTCTTTGTACAAAATAGTTTGTTTTTTCGAGCCCTTTAATATTTGCGTTTATTTATAATAAATCGGAAGCGAAGGTCGTACTAATTTGAATACTTACAGTATCGGACAAAACATTTGCAACTGAAATATGGTATTGAAAATAATGTCGATTACTCAGAAAATAATTGCTGGAAACCTATTCTTTTAATTTTATTTTAAATATTGGACCTTAATTAAGGTAAACAACGCAAGTTTAATAATATTTTTCAGTTCATTTGTTTAATGTATATAAAAAAACGATATAACATCTATATTCAATAAGACAAAACAATTGCAACTCAAAGAAAAGGGTTCACTATTTTTAATGAAATAAAAGAAAAACTTAGTATTTTGTAGCAAACTCATTACTCTCAATAACTGCTTTGCATCGCAGCGGCATTGAAGCTGTAAGGTCGTCCACTAAGGTTTGGGGTATATTTCTCCATGCCTCCAGGGCCCTTTGGAAAAACTGATCAGTATTTGACACATTACTGCGATCAATTTTTTTTTTTTTTTTTTAATTTTCCTTAAATTTTCTTTGAGATTAAGGCCTGGGGACTGTGGAGGCCACTGCATTACATCCACTTTATTCCTCTGTAATCACGATTTTAGGGCCTATGTCATATGCTTCGGGTCGTTGTTCTGGAGGAAGACTCACTTAAGTGGCATTTCCCATTCACCATGTGGCAACATTACGGTTTCCAGAATGTCTTTGTAAACGAACCGATCCATGGTACCATTAATACGATGAAGCGGTCCCAAACCAGAAGCAGAAAAGCATTCCCAGACCATAACATAACAACTATGCTTGACTATTTGTAGGCAATAGAAATTTTTAAGACGCTTATTTCGTGGGCGTCGAACGAAACTCACACCATCACTTCCTACCAAATTAAATTTGGACTAATCACTAAAAAGAACAGTTTTCCTCTTGCTTGTTGGCCATTCTAGATGATTTTTAGCGAACACAATCGTTTTAGCTGGTTACGTTTGCTAATAAGCGGTTTCTTCGCTGGTCGGTAACTGTGTAAATCAGCGTTATTTAGGCGATGAGCGACCGTTCTTGAGTAGATTGGTAACCCAAGCTCCTTTCCCAAGTGCTGAGCGCTTTAAAATGGAAATTTTTTTATCTCCCTTACAATTGAGCTGCCAGTTTTTTCATCAGTTTTTCTTGGTCGGCGACCACGATGCACTACTTCGACAGTTTTGTTCCTAATAAAGTTCGAAATTATTCGTGATATTTATTACTTGTGAATTGTGTACTTTACAGAAATTTCTTTTTGAGAAGTTCCGTTATTATAATCACCAATAAAACGTGATCGGAGTGCTTCACCGAATTTATTTAGAGCCAATACTTTTTTTGTAAAAAAATTTAAAATAAAAACATTTTTTCGCAAAAATTCAGAGCAGAAAGTATGCTCAGTAAATGTTCTAATTAATTGAAACTCAATACCGTTAGAAAAAGAAACAAACAAAGGAGAAAAGAAATGAACAATACAGAGTTGCAATTGTTTTGTCGCGGTGGATTGGCGTACATTTGAAATTGTTTTCAAATATAACCGACAAAATAAAAAAAAGATTGCGATAAACGTTGCCAAATATGTCACTATAATGCTGTAAATTTAAAAACAAGAAACAAAAAGGAATTCGAAAGAAAAGTAGCATTGTAAGACAAAAAAATGTAGAACGTCGGTTTAGTTGCAAATGTTTTGTCCGATACTGTACTTACGTCCTAATTAATAAAATATTATTATTTATTAAAAAAAAATCAATTAATAAATTAATATAATATATAAATAATAAAAATTAATAAAAAGATTTCAATTAATAAAAAATACAATTTAAAAAAAAATCAATTAATAAAAAAATTATAGTTAATGAAAAAATTGCAAAAAAAATAAAACAAAATATTAAATTTGTTCAAAAAATAAATATATAAAAATTGAAAAAAAAATTAAAAAATTGACATTATAATTAATATAAATTAGAATTAATTAAAAAATTACAAATAAAAAAAATTGCAAAGAATGAAAAATACAATAAAAAAAACTTTCTAAAAATTGCAATTTTATAAAAATATCTATTAATAAAAAGTGTATAATTAAAAATCACTATTAATTAAAAAAAATTAAAATTTCAATTAATTAAAAAAAAATTTAAAAATACAATTAAAAAATTACAATTAACAAAAATATACAATTGAAAAAAAAATCCTAGTAATAGAAAAATACAAATAATAAAAACTTGTAATTAATAAAAAAAATTAGCGAAAGAATATAATTGCTAAAAAATGTCTATTTATTTAAAAAATTTCATTAATAAAAAAATTTAAATTAATTATTTTGAAAAAAAATTACAATTAATAAAATTTAATGTAATTAAATAAAAAATTACAATACAAAAATACAATTCATGACCACATGAATTACAATTGATAAAAAAAATTTACAATTTATTAAAAAAATGACACTAAATAAAAAATATAATTTATAAAAAAAAAAATACAATAATCAGAAAAATTACATTTAATATAGAGAAATTATAATTAAAAATATTTAACTAATTAACAATTGCAAGTAGAAAGAGAAATCAGAGTGAATATAAAAAAAACAATTAATTAAAAATTACAGCTAAGTAAATAAAATATAATTTCTAAAAAATTACAATTAATAAAGATGTGAAATTTCTTTGATTTATCAGATATTAAATTCAGTATTCGTAGTAAAAACTAAAAATTAATTAGTTGAAGGAGAATTAAAAATAAATTAATATTATAAATAATAAAAATTAAATTTGAAAAATAGAAATTATAAATAATTTTTTTTTATTATTTTTATTTTTTCTATTTTTTTTTATTTTTTGTGTTAAAAATATTTTTTTATATTTTTCATATTATTTTGAGTATGTTTTTATATATTTTTTCTATTTTTAAAAATATTTTTTTATATTTGTTTTTATTTTTTTGGGAATTTTTTCATATTTTAATTTAATTACTTTTTTATGTTTTTATATTTTTCCTTTATATTTTATCTGCATATTTTTCATTATTATAAATATGTTTTTTATTTTTTTCATATATTTTTAAATATATTTTATATTTGTTTTTAATTTTTTTCATATTTTATTTTTTTATTTTAATTATCTTTTTATGTTTATATATTTCTTTTATATTTTTTCTAATTTTTCTGTAAATTTTTCATATTATTTTCAATATGTTTTTATATTTTTCATATTTGTTTATATTTGTTTTTGCTTTTTTGGAGTTTTTATTTTATTTTTTATTTTAATTATTTTTTAAAGTTTTTATATATTTCTTTTATTTTTTCTAATAATTCTGTATAATTTTCATTATTGTAAATATGGGTTTATATTTTTTAATTTTATTATATTTTTTTTTAATTTTTGGGTTTTTTTATAGTTTTTTCATATTTTATTTTCTTATATTCTTTAATTTTTTTTAATTTTTTTCATATTTCTTTTATATTTTTTCTGCATAATTTTCATTATTATAAATGTGTTTTTATATTATTCATATTTTTTTATATTTATTTTTCTTTTTTATTTTTTTTTTAATTAAAAAAAAAAAATTTTTTTTTTTAATTTTTTTGAAATATTTTTTTAAATTTTTACATTTTGCAATATTTTTTGTTTTTGATATTTTTATTTTAAAATTTTGCTTTATATTTTTTTTATATTTCTTTTTAAATATTCTTTTTTATATTTTTTAATTTTTTCCTTATAAAGGGTGATTTTTTAAGAGCTTGATAACTTTTTTTTAAAAAAAAACGCATAAAATTTGCAAAATCTCATCGGTTCTTTATTTGAAACGTTAGATTGGTTCATGACATTTACTTTTTGAAGATAATTTCATTTAAATGTTGACCGCGGCTGCGTCTTAGGTGGTCCATTCGGAAAGTCCAATTTTGTGCAACTTTTTCGAGCATTTCGTCAACCAAGTTCAGTTCTTCCATTTTTGGCAACAAAAAGTTTGTTAGCATCGAACGATAGCGATCGCCATTCACCGTAACGTTGCGTCCAACAGCATCTTTGAAAAAATACGGTCCAATGATTCCACCAGCGTACAAACCACACCAAACAGTGCATTTTTCGGGATGCATGGGCAGTTCTTGAACGGCTTCTGGTTGCTCTTCACCCCAAATGCGGCAATTTTGCTTATTTACGTAGCCATTCAACCAGAAATGAGCCTCATCGCTGAACAAAATTTGTCGATAAAAAAGAAAAGAACCGAACACTGATTTTGGTAATAAAATTCAATGATTTGCAAGCGTTGCTCGTTAGTAAGTCTATTCATGATGAAATGTCAAAGCATACTGAGCATCTGTCTCTTTGACACCATGTCTGAAATCCCACGTGATCTGTCAAATACTAATGCATGAAAATCCTAACCTCAAAAAAATCACCCGTTATATACTTACATACATATCTATTATCTATTTATTTATGCATGTACAATTTAAATTTTCACACCAGTTGCTACATGAAACAACTTATGTTCTAATATTTTTCAAATCAGATAAAAAAATTTACATATTTACAAGCAACAAGCCATTTAAGTACAAAACTAAATATAACTAATTAAATAATTAATAAATAAATTCAATATTCTTGGCAGCCATCAACAACACAAAACGCTGAATTATACATGTAAATATTCACACATCGCCAGCTTTGGTATTTTCTTATTATTGTAATTTACTTAGTAACGGTACATGCTTCAACCACGCTGCATAATTAAGATGTATAAATAATTACCGCTATTTGGCATTTCAATTAATTGTTTATATTCTAAACGAAAAGAAAAATACTGACCGATGAAACGGCAAGATTGCGGCTTACCCACAGAGAGATATGGTATCTGCACAGAACTACACACATAATATACTTATATATGTACATACTCACAAATGTATATATGCACTTGTATCAATTCTTTGTCCGATCTTTCGCTGTTGATATTTATACTCGTATAGTAAATGTGTCTGTATGTTTGGAGATAAACAATAGTGCGTGGGCCCCGCTGAATTGCTTAGCATGACTACTTATAACATATACATACATATATTTATATATATATATGTACATACACACTCACATGTATTTGCATAGATACGCAGTAATGTTGTTTATGGAAAAGTTGTTATCTGCTCGTTTCTGCTATTATTAGCAAAATGAGGAAAAAAGGTGTATAGTAATAGCAAAAAAGGTAAAATCAGAGAAATTTCAAAGTGAAACGCAGAATTTCAGCGCAAAACGCTACCATAAATTCACGTTCGACGTTTGCCGCTCTGTTGTGCTGCGTTACGTTGGCAGTCAGTCGAGTGCTGCGCTTGCGTAGCGTAGTTCAATAGAAAAGTCAGGTAAAATGTGAGTTTCATACGAACTTTGGCCTTCACTTGCCATACCGTCATGGTGCTGCAACGAATGGCAAGAAAATTGTGTAAAAAAGTGTGAAATCGCAGTGGGACGGAAAGGTGTTTAGTATGCTTAAAAATTTGTTAACAAGGCCACATCATTTTCTGTCTGCACCACTGTCTTTTGGTATTCATATGGGTATTATATTGGTTAGTCGAAAAAGTCTTTTCGTATTTTTCAATAGATGTCGTTGCAGTCGTATGTCTCCAGTGCTACCATGTAGAGATGGAAAGGCGAGATTTTAAGTTTCATTTAACCAAAAAACTATTTAATTCGGGGAAGTTGAAAAAAACGTACCAGCTGCTGAAAAGTTTTACATTGATGGATTAGTGTCTCTAGCGGAAAAATGGCAAAAAGTGGTCGACCAAAATGGTACATACTTGGTTCATTAAAGCTTATTATAATTATAAAAAAAATAAGTTGAAATTTGATTAGAAATACGAATAGATTTTTTCGACTACCCTATAAGCGTGTAAGTTTGCGTTTTGCTCCACTGTGCCACAACAGCAACCATAATTGTACAATGTGCAATAGCAAAAGCAACAATAAGCGTACGCATTTGTTGCTGGCAAGCAATCTCTAAAGCGCACGGAACAAATTTTTACGTTTGCTACACTTTGCTTTACTGCCAACCCACCAGCGTCTCTCCTAAGCACTACAACTGCACAAATTTCAATAATTTTCCATTTTTTTCGTTTGTATTTTCGTTTTCACTTAGTAATTGTAATATGCGCGCTTAATTGTATATTTCTCTCTCAATTCCTACATTTTCGCAGATATGTTGAGCAAAAGCGAACGCATAGAAAGCCATGGCCACAGCATCGACAGTTCGACAGTTGATTTGGGCAAAAGTAAGCGCGTTGCCGATGGTAACGGCAGTGATAGCGGTTGCGTTACACCGTCCACTATGTCGGACAACAATGTGGCGGCGCTGAACGCCAGCGGTGCAGACAATAGCGAGTCGTTGGCGCACGACGATGATTCATCCGCATCCAATGCCACTAATACAACTACCACAACAGCAACAGCAAACAAACAGTCGTACGCTTTTACAATTGATAGCTTCAATGATAGCGGTTGTGATCCTGAAGCGGCTAAAGCGCGTTACAAAAGCATGATGGAGCGTTTTCAGAGTCGTCACCGACGCGGCGCATCCATGTCGAAACTGGAAGCTGGCGATGCGCCCGCCAATAAGGAAACCACAATGACCAGCTCAGTGTCGGCCACACCGCTTAGTGGCAGCGCGCATGCACGCCAGGCGCGTAACAGTGCGGGGGCCGCTGATAACACCTACGATAATGGTGGCGGCGATGCGTCGAAAGTGAAGCTGCGTGTGCGCGATCGCAGCACATCACGTGTACGCGACGCCAGCAAGCGTCATAGTTGGTCACCGCGTTCCAGCACACAGGAGTCACAATTGCACGCGCACGGCCAGCATGCCGTCGCGCAAACGCCAACAGCGCCACGTACTAGTCAGCACAGCGCAAATGAACGCGCGCATACTGCTGCGCAAAAGCCCTTACCGCCAACGCGCAAAAACGTCAGCAAGCAGAAACCACCGCCGCTGCAGCTGCCCAAAGGCGCTGCCAACCTAGTAGCGAATCGCACACAATTCACGCCGCGCTCGACCGCTATGCAACTGGCCTTGCAGAAAGTGGACTTTCTGTGCGCGCAGCCGCCGCTCGCCGAACTGAAGAACTACAACTTGGAGGCGGATAATATCAGTGAAACCGGCACGTATACGCTGGACGGCGACAACTATACGGAGGAGCAAAAGGATCTGATGAACATCGACAAGAGCGCGCAACAGGCATTGAAAGCACAACAACAGCGTCCGAAGAATTTGCAATTGAGCAATAGTGGCGTTGATGTCGACACGCAGCTGAGTAACACGAAAATCCCAGTGCATGTGCATAATCGCTCGAATGTGCTCGAGGTGAATTACTACCATGACGCAGAAGCCGAACAGGGTCCGCAATCACCGCGCGCATACAACGAGCGCGATCTTATTTTGGGTGCGCATGACTCGGCAGGCGCTTATTTGGAGAAGATAAAGTCGCGCGTGCTGCGCAACGCTTCGGCGACAAAGTCTGCGCCAACGCAGGCTGAAATCGGGCAGAAAACACCAACAGAGGACGATGGCGATTTGGGTTGCTTCACCAGCGTCACAACCAGCGGTGTGCTGGCCAAAAAGAGCGCGCTCGATCCACGTCCGCGTTTGACGCGCAAGTCTGGCTTGTCCACGTCACAAATTGACTCCTCCGAGTATGTGAGCAATGAGATGAAACTGAAGGCGAATACAGCCAGCGCGTACGCGGGCGGTGGTTTCACTGATCATCAGAAAGCTGAGTATCGTTTGAATCTGTTCACCAATCAAAAGGATAATACGCAAGCAAAATTTGCGGCGACACGCAGTTACATCGAATCGCCACCGGACACACCGACACACCAAAAGCTATCCGATGCAGCGGTGCTGAAGACGGCACAAACCAAAAACGATTGGATACAGGAGTGGGCACGCAATGCGCGGGCACGCAGCCTCGCCTCAGACACGTCCAAAACTCGCATACACACAGACGCGTCGCAGACAGCGTTGATGACGCGCAGCTATACGTGCGCTTCCGATACAGCTGCCGGTGCTGATTCGCTAACCGACGATAGCATTTACAATAGCAAACAGTGCATCAGCGCAGCCAAGCTGAATCGCAGTCTTGCCGAGCGTTATCGCTTGTCGGGCGAATGTGACTATTCGAGCGATCCAACGTTGTCGAGCGGCGCGTACAGCAGCGGTGGACAGCCGGTCGAGGGCATTTGCAAGCCACCAAAGAGTCCTTCGAAAATACCCTCACCGCTGCATTCAATTGGTCGTGCGCGCAGTGCAAGTCGTACGCGTGCGCCGCTACAGAATGTGATGTTACAGGGTGGCGTTGGCGACGAAGAGGCGGATATTTATTTGCAAAAGACAGCGGCTGCTATTAGCAATTTACAGCAGTCGCTTTCGCGCAAGAATTCACTAAAATCGCCGCCAACTACACATTCTTCAGCGTCGCCACGTGCGCACTCGGCACGCTCGCATGCTCATTCCTCGGCGTTGTACTCGCCGCCAGACGACTGCGGCAGTCCACAGCACGGTTTGGGCTCGCCCACATCTGCGGCCAGCGGCAGCGCTTACCATCACTCACCGTTGCATCGGCGCGTCGCTGCGAATGATCCCTACAGTCGCAATGCACAGCATTTGCAGCTGATGACGAGCAGCTTCAATGAGCAGCAATTGAAGTTGCTCACCAGCGGTGAATACTTGGCGCGGCAAATGCGTGCGCGCAAAAATTCCTTCGATGGCAACATTAGCAATTCGCCAGCACGCCGCGCGGCGGTAGCGGCGGCCAATGCACAAGCGCAAGCGCAGGCCGGACAAAGCGGTCAGGAGTCGCCATTACGTCGTTCCAGTTCGTTCTCGGCGAAAATAGCGACAACTCAACGTGCGGCGCGTCCACAATTCTCCAACATCTACACACCACCGGCTGCGCGACACAATTATTCGCTGGTTGGCGGCGGTGATGGGCAGTCCGCGGCGGCGGCAGCGCACAAAAATGCTAGCATTATCAAAAAATCGGCGAGCAGCAATAATTTCCGGCATGCCATCGGTGATTACGATGAAAATTTCCAATATTACATAAACGATGAGGATGACATGGGCGAAGAGTATTATTCAAGTGGTGCTGAGGAAGTCGAGGAAGAGGAGGAAGACGACAATGACCACTACTACCACCAACACGACGATGATGATGTGCCAGCGGAAGTGGAGAACACGACCGCAGTGCCGCTCTCCAATACGCGTTTGAATAAAGCGCTACTGATGCGTATCGAACGTAGCAAGCAACGTGTAAGCGGCGGTGCCGCCACAGTCAAGCCAACTTCTGCGCCTGTAACGCGTTTGCAACAACAGCAAGCTGCAGGCTCATGCGGCGTTATGGCATGCCCGAACACGCCCGAGCTACCGCGGCGTGGCATACGCAGTGCGCCACGTTCCGGTGGCGCCGCAACGACGCGACAATCAGTGCCGCGTGACACCAGTCTCAGTCGTTTGGCATCACAGGTACCCAACTCGTTGGCCTCGGCCAAGAAGCAATTGCTACAAACCGCCGCCGCTGTGCCATCCACAACGAAGCTGTCAAATCAGCGGGTGCAACCGAAGTATTTGGACATATCGAAGTACAAGCCGGCGCAGGGCAATAATTTTCTACGCAAGAACGATTCCAAAAGCACACTGAAAACGTCCGCATTGAGCGGCGACATGATGAAACGCAGTCCGAGTAGCTCATCGATGGGGCTGAGTCGTGCGGATCCGACACGCACCAGCAATCGCAGTGTACGCTCGGTGGCCTCGTGCATGACCACAAGCGGCACTACGCTTGGCGGTGGTGGTGGCGGTGGTATGAACGGCGGTCGTGCCTCATCAGCGGTGCGTAGAGACCAGTCGGGTGAGTGCAATTGCAATTTGCATACAAAACGCGTTTCCCTCGAAACGTGTGCGGCATGTAATTGTTTTTCGCCTGTTAATTACACATTCACAATGCATTTGTTTTATCCAGTGACCAAACAAAAGGAGGCAGAAATGGCCATGTGGAAGCGTCGCTCCACGTACGATCCCATGAAGGCGGCAGCCGAAGATCGCCGCAAAAAAGAGGAAGCCAAACGTTTGGCGCTCGCCAAGAATATGGGCGAAATGCCGTGCGAGAGGTAAGCGAGTTGCATAATTTTTATTGCTTTTATTTTAATTGCCCAAATAAACACTGTGTCCGAGTAAGGTATTATTGATACTAAAATGTCTATATGTATATGTGTATTGTATATGTTGACACACAAGGTTTAGAATACTTAAGGCGAGGTTGTTAAGGTAATTTTAAATATTTGAATTTACTGTATTTACTGTAAACTACATTTTATGTTAATACTTAGCAGTTATTGTAGGTAGCAGCCACATACATACGTACACACATACATGCATATGCGTTCGGAATGTGACGCGTGTCAGTTAGCCAGGTATAGCGTGCCTTACCGTTAATTTTAAACGCACCAATGCAAGGTTAAAGCCAAATTATCACATTGAGGAATTAGGAAAAGTAGTTTAGAAATGCAATAAAAGCACACACATACAAGCAATACACTAGCATTAGGTTTAGAAATCAAAATGAGAGCGTTAGGCTTTTCCATAGCAGGCAGTGTTGCAAATAATGCGTTAAAAAATAATTGAATATTTTTTTTAATTAATTAATTTTATTTTGTAAACTGAAATAACGGCTTGAAAAATCAAAAAAAATTAGTTCCGAATGCGGGATTTAGAAATACAAAAAATTAAACCTACGAAACGGATTTAAAAATTAAAAAAAAAAATTATCAAAAAACCGGTTTAAAAAAATTAAAGAAAAAAATATCAAAAAACTGGTTTAAAAAAATTAAAAAAAAAAATATTAATCCAGACAAATTAAAATTTAATTAATTAAAAAAAATTTCAAAATTAAAAAAAAAGTTTTTAAAAAATTTCTATAAAGTTTTTCATTAATTAAATAAATTAAAAAAATTTCAAAAATGAAACAAAAAAGTTTTCAAAAATTTTTGCCAACAAAATTTAAAATATTGTAAAACTGTTTTTCAAAAATGGCTTTCGAAAATTTAAAAATTTTATTAATGTGTTTAAAAAATTAATTAATTAAATTCAAATATCTTAATTCCGATTTTGGGATTATTAACTCTATTTTTAATTTCTTCATACAAAATGTTTGGTATTAAAAATTAGATTTTAATTTTTTAATTCCAATATTGGATTTGAAAATTTGAAAATCCACTTTTTAATCCTAAATGTTTTAATTAAAAATTCACAACCCTGCTGGCAGCTGCACTACACATTAAAATTAGTGAAACTAGTTTAAAACAAAAAAAGGATTTGCATTTAGTACGCACTTAGTTAGCATTGGAAATAATAAAAAATAGCTTAGACCAAAAAAGTAATTTTGATTTTCGAAATTTTAAAAGTTAAAATAAAATTAATCCCACAAACCAAATTGAAAAATAAAAAAATTAATTCCAAAATTTAATTAAAACATAATTAAATTATTATAAATTATTATTAGTACGATTTTTGTTAGCCCAAGTAAACCCTTACAAGCACTTTAATATATATTTAAATTTTAAATTATATATTTAAAAATAAAAAAACATAAATTGGTGCAGGAAAACTAAAATATTTAATTAAAAAACTTAATTTACTCTATACTATGTACACCATATTAATAATATCTCATAATTTTTATTGTCAACATATTTTTTATATTGAAAAGTATTAATTTAGCTTAGACCAGGTGAATGGTAATATACAGCAAATCATAAAGTTCATATTGGGTTGCAGTTTTTAAAATCATAATTGGCTAAAATAGTTTAAGGCAGGCGGTTGCGGGGTCTAACAGCTGAATTGGTGTTAAAAATGAAACTACTTGATAACTATGCGTGTTAGAGGCATGTATTTCATAAATATAAATTAAATATGTCAAAAATTTTTTTTTAACTTCCAAATATGTTTTTCAAAAATTTCACAAGTTTCAAAAATTTAAAAATTTCGAAATTGTTTTTCTAAAATTTCAAAAATCTTTATAAAAAATTTCAAAATGGTTTTTTTTTCAAAATTTTGAAATTGTTTTTCTAAAATTTCAAAAATTTTTTTCAAAAACTTCAATTTTTTTTGTAATTGGCATCTATGTTTTACTAAAAATGCAATTTTTTTCGAAAAAAATTTAAAAATTTTTAAGAAGTTGTTTCAAACATTTTTTAAATGTGTTTAAAAAATTTCAAAATGTTTTTTTTTTTTTCTAAATTAAAGAAAGTTGTACTACGAAATTTTTCTTTTTTTATTTAATTTTTTTTTTCAAAATTGAATTTGTGTTTAAAGTGCAATTATGCATGTAGTATTACATAAAAATAATTTTTACAAAATATTCCAAAGAACAAAAAAAAATTAATTACATACTTTTTTCAAAAATGTTTTTAAAAAATTTAAACTATATCTATATTTTACTAAAAATAATTTTTTTTTTGAAAATTACAAGAACTTCAAAATTTAATTTTTTCAAGTTTAAAAAATTAATTAATTTTAAAAATGTTTTTAAAAAATTAAATTCTTTTTTAAACTGACATTTATATTTTACAAAAATTAAATTTTTTTTTCAAAATTGCAAAAATTTCAGAATTTAATTTTTTTTTTTCAAATGAATTAATTTCAAAAAGGTTTCTAAAAACTTTAAATTTTTTGTCAAGACTGGCATTTTTAATTTATTAAAAAAAATTTTTTTTCGAAAATTGCATAAACTTCAAAATAGTTTTTCAAATAAGTTTTTCAAAAATTTCAAAATAACTTTTCAAATATTTCGATAACGTTTTTCAAAGGTTTTAAAAATTTTTAATTTACATTTTTTTCAAAAATTTCAAAAATATTTTCCAAATATTTCGAAAATGTTTTCAAAAATTAAAAAAAAAAATTTCAAAATTTTAAAAATGTTTTTCTATAATTTTAACTTTTTTTCTACATCTTAATCAAAGAAAATTGTTCTATGAGCGCCTTCTTTAAACTAAAATTTGTTTTCTAAATTCAATCTTCCTTGCACCACATAATATATTTACATACATATGTACTATGTCTAATGCCATATACATTTTTGTACGCTTACTGCAATATAATTCGATTTGCTTTTATTTACTTATTTACTTACTCTATGATTTCTTCTAATTTATTCACCACACCACTACGAAAAATGAACACAAATAAATTAATTTAATAAAAAATACACATTTCCCAACCAACAATCAACCACACTGCGAACACGCAACACCACCACATAACACTTAAACCACTAGGCCATCTAGATCTCCCTACCGTCGTGGACAATTATGACCGGAAGGGTTGCTCATAACCGATCTCTAAGCGTAACCACTGCAAAAATAAGCAAGAAAGAAAAACAAAAATTATTCCTATTTGCCATTGTTACCACCACAAATTCCATCCAAGTCAAACGGCATTAACAACAACAATGAAAAAAGAAATTTACATGTAAAACATTAGTCACCGGCTCCTTGCAAATTGCTGGCGTCGCGCACCGTACAAAGATCACTGCAAGTGATTAGCGCTGGTTATACCAATTGATTTGGCAATTAGCGGCGGTAATGCAACCAGTTGGCAATTGTTGTGCGAGGTGCTAAATGCAAGGAGTTTGGTGTGTCTGAAGTGCATGCAACGAATGAAAACAAAAAAAAAAAAACAAGAAAATAAACGAAAGTACTCAACCCAAGCCATGCGGCATGCGGCGTGTAGTGTTGGGGAAAACGATGCCTAACAAATGTAACATTTAACTGCAAAATAAAAAAAAACATTAACGCGAAAATACGAAAATCAAAGCTACCAACAAAAACAAAAAAACCGATTAAGCGAAGCGAGCAAGCAAACGAGCGAAGAAGCGAATTCGAAAACTAAGAACGTCAATACAGGGAACGTGATATGCATATGTACATACAAATAGAGAGGAGAGAGAGTGCGAGAAAGAGAGAGTGAGGATGTGCAAGCAGTTGCAGTGTCAACGGCAGCATACTTTTAGGCGTTACACATACGCGTACTTGCCAAACAAATTGTTGTGAACGTCAACGTACGAGTAATTCAAATCCATTCAAATACGCAACTTTAAGGCAACGGCATGCGTTAGTTAGCTATACTTATTGCATTGCATTAATTGTGTTGTTGTTTTGTCACTTTGTGCAAGTTTTGTATGTCGCGTCAGCATTTCGCCTCATTTGCAGCATTTACAATTTGCTGTTGTTCTTGTTGTTGCTGCATTTTATTGTCGTCCATTGTTGCCATCAATTAACATAACGCTCGCAATTTCGTATTTCGTCAGAATTTTACCGTAAGCATATGCATTGCATAAGCGCACACACAAAACATAGTTACATACATACATACATGCATAGATCGGTGCGCGTGCGCAGCACATGAAAATCGCTCACTTCGTACTTTTTTGCTGTAGTTAGTACCCTATCCATTTATTATCCTTGTAATTTCACTAATTATTTTGTAAAAATTATTTCTTCTACATACTTTTTTTATGAAAATTTTTTGAAATTGTAAAATTTCCTAAAAAAAAAATATTTAAAAAAAATTATTTAAAATAATTTATTATTACATAAATCATGTACGAAATTGTTAGCTAATAAGTAATTCACAAGTTGCAAACGCACCTTCATACAAAGTCTGTGTTCATAGTATTCGCAAATGACTCACAAACACTTCTATTGAATATGTTTTTATTCTGTTTTCATTCAATTTCATTAATTTGCTTGCTTTGTTTGCCTCATTTTTGTAATGTTTATAAACTCATCAAAATATAAAAATGTATTTTAAGAGGTTATACACACTTGCAAGTCTGAAAAATGCGTTTTTTCGTGCTTTTCAAAAATATGAAAAATTTCAAAAATGTTGTTCAAAAATTTTAATTTTTTTTAAATGTTGTCTACATACATATGTTTTACTAAAGAGAAAAGTAATTTTTCAAAAATTGCAAAAATTTTAAAGTTTCTTTTTTATTTTTTTTTTCAAAATTTCTTTTTTTTTATTTTTTCAAAATTAGTTTTTTTTTTTTTTTATTTTTTCAAAATTTCTTTCTTTTTTATTTTTTCAAAATTTCTATTTTTTTATTTTTTCAAAATTTTTTTATTTTTATTTTTTCAAAATTTCTTTTTTTTATTTTTTCAAAATTTCCTTTTTTTTATATTTTAAAAATTTTGTACAAAAATTTCAAAAATGTTTTTCAAAGATTTAATTCTTTTTTTCCAAAAATGATAAAAATAAAATTTTTCGAAAATTGCAAAAATATCAAAATTTATTTTTTTTTTAATTTTCAGAATTTTTATTTTAATTTCATAAATGTTTTTCAAAAATTTAGAAACTGTGTTCAAAAAATGCATTTAACGCGTATTTGCGTTCGGTCCAGCCGTTTTGCAGAAATCAAATTTAAAGTGTTTAAAAAAATTCTCTCAAATCTCCGAAAGTATTTCCGTAAGAATTTAAAATATTCGGCGAGTATTCTCGATATACATGTGTAAAAAAAACGATATTTTGTAACCCGCAAGTGTATATAACATCTTAATTTAAATACAGCAGTTTTTTTATACCCATTGCATACATTTAGGCGCTTGGTGCTTACTTGGTTTATGGATTTCTTATTTGGTTGTACGGTTTTATGTAATTAGTGCTAAAAATTATTAAAAGTATTTATTTTAATAACAAATTTATATACGAAAAAATATGAATTTTTATTTTTAAGCTTATTAAATTTAATCTAATTTGGTTGTATGCTAGCTCCTAGAGTTTCAAAGTTCTCGTTTTAACATCTTCCAAATTTTAGCGAGTCTGTACGCACTGGGTATAAGAAAAACTACAATTTACATAACTTAAAAACATAAATTAACATCAAATAAAATTTACATAACAAAAACTTTTGTATAAAACAATTTTTATTTGAAACTAACCTATACATAAGTTAGCTTAGTCTAACTGCTACATTCATATAAAAACATTAACGAAATCATTAACAAAAACATTATTTCTTCTGTATTAAATTGCATTTATTTAACTGCATTTGATTTGCATTTTTTCGAGCGCATTTGTTTGGCCAAAATACTATATCAATGTAGCTATGACACTCATATTGGCAACTGATTCTATTCAACAGTGCAGCACGTACGCCACCGCCATTCAAGCAACAACTATCGCTGGACGAACAATGGACCGAGTATGGTGAGGACGAGTGCGTCTAAGGCGCGTGGGGAGTGGAGGGACATGATTTAGTGAACCAGCAGCGTCCAGTGAAGAGCAGCTAATTTTATGAGCGACGAACAAATGCGTTTAAAAAAGCTTTTGAAAAGTGATACATAGGATCTACTATTAAAAAAAAAACAAAAACAAATATAATTAAATTAAAACCTATTATTAAATATTGTTAAACAAAACGTGAACAACTATTGCTGATAGTATATACTATATATGTAATTACGCGAATTGATGAGTTAGGTAACTAGTTGTTGCAAGTTTGTCTCTGGCATAAATACACTTGTGCGCCGTCGTCTAAGAAGGCGTTATGCGTTTGATAGTTGAAAACTGTATTGACGGCATAAAAAATATGATTTAATTGAATATATTTAATAATAACTTGTATACATACATATATATTATTATATGCAACTATTTTGTGAATGGCATACACCTATTATGCGTGTGTATGTGTGATAGCAACATAAACACACAAGCAAATTTGAAACTAACTAATTAAAAATACATTATATATTTATATATAAATATATATATTTCGTTGCAGTATGTAAACTGTAATTTTTTATTCTGAAAAGTAGCAAACTATATATTTATGAAAATATATGAAAACGTATGAAACAGCATACTATGAAAATACTCGATAAAAATTTTGATTTTGCCTTAAGTTATGCTGCTTTTAACTGTATACTAATACTATGCATACCGTAAACTATGTATGCGCATACAGTTGTAGCGATTTTGTTTACTATATAAACGTATAAATATACACTGTCTTGATGTAATGCAAGCGCATGCGCATAGGCGTGCGTTTAGAGCAATTAATAAACCTACTATGTATTTTTTACATTACTGTATAGGCGCTGTAATAATTTTGATAAGTCGTTGCTTTAGTATTTAAAAAAATATATATATGAATGAATGAATAATTAAATAAATAAATGTGAATATGTAGCGCAAACAAATGGCATATAGTCACTTTTCCAAGGCAAGTGTGCGGAGTGTTTGCGTGGGGAACGTGAGTAACGTTAAATTCTCATAAATGAATTTTTTTTATTTTTCTTTTGGTGCTAGAAGTATATATGTAGCTTTATGTTACAAACTTAAATGAACTGTTTTTGCTGAAGTTTTTTATTTCTGAATTGCCAAAAATAGTAAAAAAATAATAGTTTTCGAAAAATATTTTAATTTCGTAAGAAACAATTTTGTCGCTTGAAAATTTTTATGAAGATTTAAAAATTATGAATAAACGAGAACTATTGGTAAAATTTCAGAAATTTTCTGAATTGCGAATTGCCGAAAATAGTAAAAATAATATTTGTTTTCGAAAAAAATTTCGATATAAAAAAAATGATTTTCTTTGGCTTGAAAATTTGTTCGAAAATTTAAAAATAATGGTTAAACAAGTTTTAAAATTTAATATCGTGAAAAACGATTTTATTTCGATTTTGAAATTTTTGTTAGGAATTAAAAAAATATTGAAACAAGAATTATTGTTAAAATTTCACAAATTTTCTGTAACAATTGCCAAAAAAAGATAATACTTTTTCTAAAAAAAAAAAATATTTTTCGTAAAAACGATTTTTTTTTTTGGAAGTTTTTAAGAGGAATTTAAAAAAAAATAGGTAAAGAAGTATTATTCATAAAATTTAAAGGTAAAGTGAGAACTTAAAATTTTTAAATTGGAATTATTATTATTTTTTTTTTTATTTTAAGGGAAATTTGTTTACGTTGAAGCATAAACTCGAAATTTTTCGTTTGGTTACGAAGCAAAGTGTGAACTGGAAGTTTCGAAATTTTTTCAAATTAATTTTCTGATTATTTTTCTTTCAAGTATTTAAGCTTTTTTATTTTTATTTATTTTTTGGATCTTTATAATTTTTTGTTTAATTTTTATATTATTTTTTTAATTTTTTTAATTTTTTTTATTTAATTTTGATAATTTTTTTTAATTTTATTATTTTTTTTTATTTATATATTTTTTTAATTATATATTTTTTTTATTTATATACATATACATATATATTTTTTAATTTTTATAACTTTTTTTTAATTTTCATCAGATTTTTTCTTTTTTTCTGAATGAGTTTTTTTATTTGATTTTGAAATCAAATTTAAATCGTTATAATTTTATTGAAATTTTAGTTTTTGTTGTGAATTTTTTTTATTTTATTTTTTTTATTTTATTTTTTAATTTTATTTTATTTTTTAATTTTATTTTTTTTTTTAATTTTATTTTTTTTTTTAATTTTTTATTTTTTTTTTAATTTTTTTAATTATTTTTATTTATATGTTTTTCATTTTTTTTTTACGTTCCTTCCGCAAATATTCCGCACATTATTAGGATTTTATACAAAACAGTCATTTTAAACTTGAATTTATTAAAAATAAATACATATGTATACACATATATGTATACAACAACAGTATATATACTTTAAGTCCATGTAAGCAGCTTTAAATTTAAATCTACAAAACAAAAACTAATACAACTTTGGGAATTTACGGTGTTGGTAAGGCGTTGTTTTGTGGCATGCAGCAACTCATTTCTGCCACAAGCAATATACACGCTCTTTGGTGTTATGCAGCGCTACTAATTGCCAAAACTGTCGTTGATCTGCTGCAGACTGCATTTGCTCGGACCGCCCTAATGCCGCCACAAACTCAACGCGCAGTTGTTCATCCATTTTGTCGTTTTCTATTGCGAAATAACTGTAAATTGTGTGTAGTTAGTTGAAGTGACTGTTTAAATGACTGCTTGACTGCCGTTTACATAAGAATTTTGAAACAGCAAACAGTCTTTGAACAATACACATACATATACACATAACTATATAAGCTGTGCAGATAAAACTACCAACAACAACATAACCACATCCAAAAAATTGCCGTGCAAGTCACAGTTGAAGTCGTAAAGGTCTAGTTTTACAATTTTTTAAGCGAACACTTTTTGAATTGCATATTTTTTAAGTTCTTTACACAACGACTAAATAACCAGCAATACTAATGAACACGAAAAACAGTATATAAACAAATAATTAATAAAAAAAGAATTACGCATGTATTACGCAATCTTATATTTTGCTTGGCGTGCTAAATGCGCAACGCCAATAATGTTTTGAAAATAATGTAAAACGTTTGGCAAAAAACGCTGTTTTAAAGTATCACATGAACTTAGCCGTTATACATAGAATACCTTGAAATCAAATGTACATGAATTGTAAAATGCCAAATGAACTACAAAAATATTTGTGAAAATTAATTGCAAAGTGAAATAAATAAAAAGCTGAATCAAGTTTTGTTGTTAGCATTTTATAATCATATAATATACATACTAATATGCATAGGTAAAGTAAAAATATCATTTTACTTTTACAGTAATTGAACTGAAAATTGAGCAAATGATTTCGCAGTAAAAAAAAAAATCCATTCAATATCACATACAAATTTTTGTCAAAAATTAGTAATAAAAAGATTGCATTCAACATCACATATTCTGTAGAGAACTAGTTAAAACAAAAATTTTAAATATTTACATAATCACATTGAAGCATTAATTAATCAAAACATATGACTTGAATTCGGCCAAAGCAAGCAAACTTGTGCATGATACATACAAAAAAGTTTTAAATCTGAGAATTTGCAAAGACAAGTAACTGATCATAATATCATTTTGAAAAAAAAAAAGTAAACAAACAACAAACAACGATATCGATATCAAGCAAACTTTATTGTGAAAAATAAATTATTCAAAAGAACGACATTTGTTTTTATTGTGAACTCCATATATGTATGTATGTATGTATGTACTCGTATGTGTGCTTAATGTTTTTATTATTTATTTTTTTTTATTGAAACATTGAAAAAAACAAATTTATATTTTTTTACAAATTTTTAATATTTTTCTTTTTAAATTTTTTAAGAATTTTTTTTTAATAAAAAAATTAAAATCATATCACAATTTTTATAATTAAAAGTTTTTTTTTGAATCAAAAATAATAAATAAATTATAAATAAAAAAATATATTAAAAAATTAAATTTTTTTTTTAAATTTGAAAAAAAATTAAATATGTATTTGTAAACAAATTCTTATAAAAATTTAAAAAATTAAAAAAAAATTAAGATTTCTAATTTCAAATTATTAAATTTTTTTTATATTTTTAAATTAATATTTTTATACTTAATACATATTTTTTTTACAATTTTTTTTTAATAAAAAATATCAAAAGCATACGCAATATACATATTTTTTAAATATTAAAAAAAAAAATTAAAGATTTGTAAAAAAAAAATTATTACAAAATTTATAATTTAATTTTTTTTTTTAAGTTAACATTTTAATAAATATTTTTTTTTTTACAAATTTTTTAGGATTTTAAAAAAAAAAAAAGTCTATCTAAAGCATACTACAATTTATTTTTTTCAAATATCAAAAAATAAAAAAGTAAATTTTAAAAATTCGTTAAAAAAATATTAAAAAATTTGTAATTTCAAATTATTAAATTGTTTTTTATTTTTTTAATTAAAAAAAATATCAAAAAACTTATGATAATTGTGAATATTATAATATTTTGTTTGATAATTTTATTGTTAAAAATTTATAAATTGTTTTTGTTGAAAAATTTATAATTTTGTATGTGCCTCTAATTTTAAACAGTTATTCATATCGTGCCGAAAGAAAAAGCACCGTGCTCTTATATATATTTGTATGTATGTATGTATGCATTTATTTATGATGTATACATGTGTGTTAGTGTACCAAAATGCCACCGCTGATTAGCGGAGTGTGAAATAATTTCACCCCAAGCCCATTAGGCTCACAATTGCATGCAATTCGTCATTAAGCGACTAAATGTTCGTTGAAATTATGAAATATTTCATCAGCCTCACCAACACAATGACAACTTACCAACAAGTGTGGGCATAAAAAAGCGTTAAACAGCAAGTTGCGACTTGGTAACACATATTTACGAAGCGTTAGCAGCAGAAAACGAAATACAAGTGAATTATATTTAGTTGCACACAGATTGCTGGCTTATGTGCGGCACGCCCCTTTGCAGTTGCACAAAAATAGCAAATCGGAAAAGGAGGCGCACCACACTTGCACACAGCGACATGCAAAGCCACAGTAGTGTGCAGGGTAAGGAGCGACGCAGCAAGGTGAAATATTACGAATGCTGACGTAAAATCAAGGAAACAAATCTCATTTCGAAAAGGCAATTTATTCATGACCTTTGCTGCACGCATCTCACAGCAATTACAGAGAAGTCGTACCTATGCATATGTGTACATATATGTGTGTGTGCTGTAGGTGGCATACAAAAATCACCTACTGAAGTAACTTGTATGTATGTATTCTTGTGTGGCATAAAAAGTGTACAACATGCCATAATCGTAAAGCCCGACACTTGTAATCACGTGTGTAACCATTTATAAGTAGTAGTGTAGTGTGTACCAAATATGTATATTTTTGAATGTATGTGTGTAAGCTTGCAGTTTTGTTTAATATTTCTCATTATTTTCTGTCTTTTCATTTGTTCGTGTGTGTGTGAATGCCAAAACTTTACGAAATCCTCACGGTGCACTTGAATTGATAAATCGACTGTAATCACCTTATCGCACAGTTACATCATACAAGCAACATAACAGCAACGAAAAGCACAAAATTACAGTACAGCCGGTGGGAGTGTAAATAATTTCCAAGCATACCACACAGATCTCGCGAAAAATATAAATTTGCCAGCGCATATTGCCGAAACAGCCATCATTAATTGTCATAACCTCAAATTCAAGTTCAAAAGTCAAATTTACACCGTTATTGATTTATTGCGTTCGAAATCACTTTTCACCTCTCAAGTCGTACACCTCAACATGCGTCTAAAATTTCGGCAAGGTGCTAATACATTTAACGTGTGAGCTGCAACTGACACTAATTGGCATAACGGTACTAAAAAAAATCTGCAACATCAGTAACTACGAAACAGTTATTAAGGTAAGGGTAAGTACCTACAATATTTCTTCTATAGAATTGGCAACCATAAAACAATATGTGGACTGTAAAAGCTTAGCATAAAACAAGAAACAACTTTTTTCCAGTTGCACCAAGCTTTGAAGAGAAAGCTTTTTATAGCATAAAATGATATAACATCATATTGTCCTGATTTTGATCTGTCAGTTTATATGACAGCCACTTAAACATGGTCTGCTGTCTTAGATAATAGTCCATACCACATTTCGTGAAGATATCTTGTCGCATATAAAAAGTTTTCCATACAAGGATATGAGTTTGGTCGGTCCGTTTGTATGGCGGCTATATGATATAGTCATCCGATATCCAACAAATGAGCGTCTTCGTAGGGAGAAAAAAACGTGTGCAAACTTTCTGAACGATATCTCAAAAATTGAGGGACTACAAGTAGTTAGCTTATATACGGACAGAAGGATGAGCAGAAGGACATGGATAAATCGATTCAGATAGACTTCAAGCGACATCTGTCATATATTAAAATACACACGTTCGTATGGACACAGTTATTTAGACAGCTGCACGACTTCACGACATCGTTCGCAGCAACTCGGACTGACGTTTGGAACGACTTGGCGTATTTTACGTTGAGATCTTCAACTGAATGCGCACAAAATACAGCTTCAGCAAGAACTGAAGCCGCTCAACCTTCCCAGGCTCTTGAACAATTTCAAGAAGATCCGACGTCTTCGAGCCAAATTTTGTTCCGCGCCCATTGAAGAGGCGCATTGCTGGCTCAATTGGTATGTAAACAAGCAAAATTGCCGCAACCTAAAGAGATTCAAGAGCTACCATTTCATCCAGACAAAAACAACGATTTGGTGTAGTTTGTGAGCCGGTGGAATCATCGGTCCCTATTTCTTCAAAAATGATGCAGGCGAGAACGTAACCGTCAATGGCATTTAGACACATTAGACAATACGCCGACCAGACTTCGGACACAAAAAACGTTCGACAAGCATTGATGTTGATGGCTCCACTGTGAATGGCGGACAGTGGAGCCATCAACACCTTCTCTTCCAGTGAATAGCGTACTCAGATATTGTGGCAGGTTAAACTCCTATTTATCCAGAATAGATTCCGACATATTCTATATATGTTCTGCGTGCAATGAGGCTCCGTATGACACAATTTGCATGCCCCACAAACTCCACTCATCTCACCCCTCGCCCTTTGGTCCGACCCAGAAGAATCAGCCCGTTTCTTGAGCTTAGCTAATCCTTACCATTCTAACGGGGACTAGGTACCCGCTAAAACCGCAACAACAACCGGGGAGTTGATAATTTCGTGTTTTGGGCCGGTCGATTGTCAACTAAGATCGTGCGATATCACACCTTTAGACTTTTTCTTGTGAAAATATGTAAAATCGAAAGTCTATGCGAACAATCCCACTTCGATTTAAGCCTAGAAGCAAAACATCGCGCGTATCATATGCCTGTTACCAGTCGAAATGCTCTAACGAGTCATTGAAAATTCAACTCAACGGATGGACCATCTGAGACGTAGCCGCGGTCACCATTTGAAAAAGATTATATTCAAAGAATAAATGCTAAAGAATGTTCTTTCGAATGATAATAGACATTACCCCATTAAGTTTCGGGTTTCTGGTTTTTCTTTAAAAAAGTAGGACACCTCGAAATGGTGCAACCTTTCTAAACTTAATGACAAAGCCTTATCTCTATAACTAATTTAAATTCTTCACTATTAAATTAAATCATAGCATTTTATTTCTTTTTGAAACGCACTTCTCTAAAAAATCATATTTTACATTTCGAACACGCGAGTCGCTTTCATGCTACTGTCTCTTCTTTTTAACTATACCCAGTATTTTTAATTTGGAGAGAATTGTTTAGTGTTATCGTTCGCTTGCAGCTCGCCGCAAGAAAAAATTAAGTTTATGCGCGCACAAGGGTTAAGAGTTGCTTCATTAGCAAATGAGAGCACAATCAGCTGGAGAGTTAAGAAATTGGTAAACATGTTTATGTACCTGTTTATCTGTATGTATGCATGCCCTTGAATTCATATACATAAGTTTATATAACAAAGCTTCTCAATAATTAAACAAGCAAATTGTTCACATCTAAGTAGATACATATATTTATGTATATAAACGTTCTAAATGATTACTTACACAATTTTAACGTCATTGAATTTATACAAAACAGCGTATATGCTGTCAATCGTATAAATTTCTTTTTTTTACAATGTGAAGAAGAGCGCATTTACTGAGCGAATGCCGCGCATAGAGAGCGCGCGCGTTTCTTTGCATACGTTTCAAGCAATTGAGCGCGTTTCAATGCGGCACTGTCAGCTCGCTTATCGCGCCTACGTGCGCGCTATTTTGTGTGCTCTCCGTTTAAGTTCAACGAAAACGTGTGCACATTCGTATATGAAACGCATGAAAACGGAAAAAATCTAGTTCTTGTTGAAGTGTTGCTAAGTCAAAACGTAACTTTGTTTCTTAATTGTGACGGTGTGAAGCGTTTACGATAATGGTAAGTGGAGTGCGATGCTTAGAGAAAATCATGTATGTCTATATGGTATATTTATATTTTCAGGTTATAGACGATTTGAAGTTAATTCGTGAAGTAAAAATACGACCATATTTCTATGTGAAAGGCTTAACTGGCTATCGAAATTCGACGCTACGCAAAAAAGGTTGGGAACAGATTGGCGGCATTTTCGAAACAACGGGTGAGCAGTAAATTTGCATAACTATATATTGGGTAGTCGAAAAAGTCTTTTCGTATTTATAATCAAACTTCAACTCATTTTTTTATATTTATAATGAACTTTAATGAACCAAATATGTACTATGTACCATTTCAGTCGACCACTTTTTGCAATTTTTCCGCTAGAGACATTATTCCATCTGTGTAAAACTTTTCAATAATTTTCACAGGCTTCACTTGAAGCCAACTTACTCCATTAAGGGAGTTCTACATAGACCGAAACAAATGGTAGTCCGTTAGTGCAAGGTCATCGCTATATGGTGGATGCATCAAAACTTCCCAGCCAAGCTCTATCGGTTTTTGTCGAGTCATCAAAGATGTGTGTGGTCTAGCGTTGTCCTGATGGAAGACGAAGCCTTTTCTGTTGATCAGTTCGGTCGTTTTTTTCGATTGCTTGCTTCAATCTCATCAGTTGTTGACAGTAAAATGTAGAATCAATCGTTCGACCAGGCTGGAGCAGCTCATAGTGGATGTTTCCTTTCCAATACCACCAAACACTCATCATAACCTTTCGTGACGTCAATACTGGCTTTGCGACCATTTGTTGAGCTTCATCTCGCTTGGACCATGATCTTTTTCGCACATTATTGTCGTATTTGATCCACTTTTCGTCTCCTGTTACCATTCGCTTCAGAAATGGTTCGATTTCATTTCGTTTCAGCAAAGAATCGCAGATGTTAATTCGGTCCATTAAATTTTTCATAGACAATTCATGTGGTACCTAAGCATCGAGCTTCTTATTGTGGCCCGCCCTTTTTCAAAATGGTTCAAAACCATTTGATGATGAATGTTGAGTTCCCTAGCGATATCATGGCTGCTTCTGTAACGGTCCTGGTCAATCTTTTCCATAATTTCATCGACTTTTTCAACAGTTTTTGCTTAAATGAAGCTTAAGATGTCTCCTTTCCAACACTATATGGTATCGCTAGAGATATACGACTGCGACGACTTCTATTGCAAAATACGAAAAGACTTTTTCGACTACCTTAATTTGTATATACATATGTATGTATTGGAGTTAACGATATTATTTTTAAAACAGGCGAAGAATGTTGCACACGTTGGCGTGTTATAAGAGACCGTTACGTAAAATTGATTGCCAAAAAAGGTGCGAACAAACCCTTAACGGGTTACGATGAAAACTGGACACTTTACAAGCATTTAGGCTTTCTAAAGGCACACATTAAGCCTAGAACGTATGATATTGCAAGTATTTGGCTCTTAAAGCAATTTATAATATTCGTTCTGTTTTTTTAGTTATAAGTTCAAGCAGAGCGCTGCTAACGCTGAAGCTGAAGATGAAGTTGACGAGCACGAGTTTATACAAAACATTTCCTATGAAGACACTTTCGATGAAGAGCTAACCAAATATGAGTCCAGCGTGGAGGCTGAGGAATCGCTTATGTCCATACCTGATATGGATTGTAATGATGATTTGCCAATCGAAATCACCACGGCTGAACCGTACGTGCAATCCACCGTACCTGACGTAACACCGCAATGTAGTGAATTCCAAGAAAAATTTTCAGCTTTTACAAAGAGAGTGGAATTCTTGCTGAAGCAGCGGCAGACCAACGCGTCGGATGATAAAAATGAAGCTTTCTATCGTATGATCGGCGTTAAGCTGGCCGAATTGCCGGAAGATGAGCAGGAAGATGCCAAATTGCACATCATCTCGCACGTTTTCGAAAGGGTGAAGACGTATAAACAAAAGATGCGCTCGCTTAATAGTACACATAATTAGCTGCTAAAATGTAATGTCGAAACTTAAGTTTTTTTGTTTCTTGTAATAACGTTTTATGTTAAAATAAAGACTGTTTGTAAAAGTGAAACTACATATGTATAGAGCGCTGTTGCAAGTTGGATAACTATGTATATGCGTATTTATATACATATGTATGTATGTATATGAACTTGTATACTTGACTTGCTAGTCTTCCGTTTGTGGACTATATTCGTATTCGTTTTGAGTTTGCAGAAAAGGGGCCTGTTACCATATGCGCTCAGCGCGAAAACAGCTGTTCGCGCCGCACTCGCAGGCCGGTTCTGAGCAGTGTCTGTTTCGCTATATACTTTTGCAGACAGAAATCTATATACATAAGCAGTAAATATATGCAAAGGCTACACCGAAACTCGTTCCATAACGACTTTGCCCTTTGAGTGCACTTGTCTCTGATTGAGTGAGAAAAAGCTTGCTGAGCATACAGCAAAAGTAAAAGAGTACAATTGTTTGCATGCCCGTATTGTAGCCACTTTTGCTCTTTGCTCATTGCCCATTGTTGGCAGCTCGCTGCAAAGAACACAGATTTAGCAAATAACTACTTGCACTAAATACTAAAAACACACAGCTTCGCCAACTGCCACAATTATTATGAGTATTTTCTATATTGAGTGAGACCAGTTGTGAGCATGAGTGAGTTCGTTTCGGCAGCAAATAAAATATATAAATATGTGAATATATTTTTAACTATGCTTGAAGTGAAGTGTGCGCGAATAGGAACCTCCACTATAAAAATACAATATTTATGAGTAGCTGTGGAAATTTTGTACACTTTTGGGTTTAGTCGATATAAAGCACCGTAACAGTGTACAACGAAAATTGGGAAAAGTGAATAGCCACTGGGTTGTTCAGTCATGAGCAATTCAGTTGGAGGAAATTTACGTAAAATTTTAATAGAACAGCTAAAAGCAAATTGCGTAAATTCTATTTTAGAGTTCTACAGCGAACGAAAACGAATTAAAACAGTCGAAAATATGTCATAAATACGACATAAATTAAGTCGATCGAAATTTTCGAAATAGCTGTGATATTTTTTATTTTTGAATTTCCAACTTATACGGTTGGTTGAGATTTTCCTAAAATTTTCAATGATTTATGATTTATGTCGCTAAGCACAAGTTGTGTTCGTGGCTAGTGCTGTAGGCGGAAGAGCTGAGCTGCGTATGGAAAAAAATGCAAAGCTGCACAGTAACGGAGCTGGCTATGTGGACAGTTAAGCAACGGCCTAGTTACAATGACGGTAAGCACACCATTAACTATTGTTTATTATTTAAAAGTGTAAATTGATTGCAAAGAAAAATTAAGTAGGAGCACAATTATTGAAAATTAAAAAAATATATATATAAATTTTCTATGAAGTAATTAGCGTACAAAAAATCAAAAAATATACACGAAAAAATGAATCGAAATTAAAAGTACGGAAAAATAATTTAAAATAAAAAAAAAATAAATTTATATAAAATAAATGATATTGGTTTTAAAAAATATATGAAACTACGAAACTGCGAAAAATATTAATCACTAATATAAAATGATAAAAAAATAAAAATTTTAAATACACGGAAAAAAAATTTAAATTAAAGTATGACAAAAGAATTTTGAAAACTACAAAAATAAAATGTAAGTAAATATTTTTTATTAAATAAATATAAAGTAAATATTTTTTTATTAAATATAAAATTATTGCATAAAATGGAACGAACTAAAAAAGAAAATAATTTTCACAATTAAAATAGATGAAATCAAATAATTTTTTTTTATAAAATATAAGAAAAAATTGGAAATGTGTTGATAAGGCATAATTTGTTACACTGATACAAAATAAAAAAAATATATTCAATATTTTTGCATAAAATGGAACGAACTAAAGGAAATAGTCTGCAATAAAAATAAAGAAAATAAGATCAAGCAAACTAAACTAATCAACGACTGACTCAGATTGTTTGAATCAAATCTAAATTTAAAAATAAATAAATTAATAATTAATATATAATATATAATAAATATAAATTTAAATTAATAAAATAAAAATTATAATAAAAATC
Organism: Bactrocera dorsalis; assembly: GCF_023373825.1. NCBI lineage: Eukaryota > Metazoa > Arthropoda > Insecta > Diptera > Tephritidae > Bactrocera > Bactrocera dorsalis. The sequence continues at coordinate 68,309,948 of NC_064307.1, read as the reverse complement.
AAAAAAAAAAAATTTTCCGTATGAAAACATAATTTTGACAAATAATTAAAAATTAAAAAATATTTAAAAAAAAAATTATTAAATTAAATTAAATTTATCTATTTTGAACTTCAAAAAAATGGTATAAATACAAAAATTATATGCCTGCAATATTTTAACACGCGTTAGGGCCAAAACACCATGACCAAGCATAATTCAAAATTTTTTTGTGACTTTTAGAAAATTTTGGTATTTGAAAAATGTAAATAACAAAAAAATACAAAAAAATATTTTGTGATATTTAAATAATTTTAGCATTTTTGAAAGACTCTAAGTGGCATTTTTTTTTTTAATCTTACGAAAAATCTTGGTATTTTTAAAAAGGTTTGAGATTTTTTATAATCCTGGCATTTTGAAAAATTTTAAATTACAAAAACAGAAAAAATTTTAGAATTTTAGAAAATTTTGGTATTTTTTTTTTAAATTTTATAAATGCTTGGAATTTATAAAAAATTGTTAGTAACAAAAATTTTTTTTTTTAAATTTTTACAAAGGTGCTGGTATTTTTGAAAAGATTTTGTGAGTTTTAAAAAATCTTGGAACTTTTGAAAAATATTAAATAACAAAAAAATGAGAAAAAGTGTGTTGTGAATTTTAGAATTTTAGATAAAATTGGCATTTTTAAAAAACTGTTAAGTAGCAAAAGGTTTGGAATTTTTAAAAAGTTTCAAAAAAAAAATTATTAAATAAATAAAAGATATTTTGTGAATTTTAGAAAACTTTAATATTTTTGTAAATTGTAAACAGCAAAAAATGTTTTTTTTTTTTAAATTTTCAGAAAAAGTTTGATATTTTTGAAAAGTGTTTGCGTTTTTCAGTTTTGGAAAATGTAAATAACAAAAAAATATAAAAAAAGTTTGTGATTTTTATAGAAAAAGCTTGATATTTTTGAAAAGTTTTTGCGTTTTTGAGTTTTGAAAAATGTAAATAACAAAAAAATATAAAAAATAGTTTGTGATCTTTATAAAATTTTGGCATTATTGAAGAATTGTAAGTAACAAAATACTTTTTTTTAGAATTTTAAGTAACAAAATACTTTTTTTTTAGAATTTTTAGGAAATTTTGGTATCTGTAAATAGTTTTTGTGATTTTTAAAAATCTTGGTATTTGTGAAAGTTTTAAATAAAAAAATAATTTATTTTTTAATTAATAGAAAATTTTGGTAATTTTTAAAAAGTGTATAAATAACAAAAAAAAGTGAATTTTAGAAAATCTTGGTATTTGTAAAAATATTTAAATAGAAAAAATATTTTTAGTTTGTAGAAAATTCTGGTATTTTTTAAAAGTTGTAATTAACGAAAAAAATTTTTTTTTTTGTTATTTTTTAGAAAATTTTGGCATTTTTGAAAAATTGAGAAACTATTTTTTTTTTTGTTTTTTTTTTTTAGGAAATAAAGAAGTTGTTCCCTGGCAGTAAATTTCAAGTAAATTGTAATAATTCAAAGGTGAATTTTATAACAGCAACAAAACTAAATCGCATAATAATAAAAAATAATCTTTTTAACTTAAAATATTCTAAAGAAATATAATATATTTAAATGCCTTAAACATGTATAAATAATAAAAATTTATTACCAGTTATTCAAATAAAAATAAAAAATAAATATAAACTAAAATATTCTTCCTCGCACATTAGCATTATATTCATTTACTTGCAATGAATTTAGCATAACTCAGCTTCTATATAATTATTTTCACAATTTCTTCTCCGCAGGTCGCTCACAACAACTGACACACCCGGCTCCACTTCACTCCGCGGGCAACAACACGAGCATAACAGTGATATTTTAATCAAGTGTTTGCTTGCAACCTTTGACCACTCAAATACACAAATAGCATGCAACTGCTTTAATTGCTGTTCAGGCGATTTTCAAATGCTAGTTTGTAAGCAACTGGCCGACTGTGATATTTTACGCGTGTTTATCGTGAATCTAAAAGCAAGGAAAAAACTAAAAATTGCTGCATGTAATATATACAATGGCATATTACACGGCTAATTTTTGCTTTGCTCTGCACATTTGGATTCTTGATAAATTGTGATAAGTAGCTGTGATATATTTTGTGTTCATTTTTTGTATAAAACTGGAAAAAACAACACAAAAAAATTGAAAAACAAAATAAAAGTAGAAAAAATAAAAGTAAACTTAAAACTGAAAAATTTGCGTATTTTATTTTAATGGTAGGGTGGGTACTGTGTTGTTGCTTTTGCTGACATGAGCGCAATATTTCGAAAATTGAAGAGTAATATTTCTAAAATTTAAATGTGTTCGTACTTAATTTATAAGAGCTACAGGAAGTGCTACATATTTTACATTTTGGACATTATTAGTTGTGGGTTTTTCAATGAACTTGAAAGTGTTGCCGCAGCTAGCTTTTATCCAAAAAAATAAGGCGTGTCTCATTCCATACTTTTTCTCGGTCTTATTTAGCTTCTCGGAGCTTATTTATAACGTTTCTATGTGTTTGTAAATTGTATTGCGCAATTTTCTCAATGTTTGGTTAGCAGCATCAGTCAGTTAAGTTCTGGTTAGTTAACCAAGACTCGTTCTTTCAGTAAATAAATTTTTTTTAATCAGAACTTATAGCTTGTAAATTATTTAACGCAATTTTCTCAATGTTTGGTTAGCAGCATCTGCCAGATAAGTTCTGGTTAACTAACCAAGACTCCTTTTTTCTAAAAAGAACCCTTCTTTAACCAGAACTTATGAGCTTGTAAATTATTTAGCGCAATTTTCTCAATGTTTGGTTAGCAGCCATCTGTCAGATAAGTTCTGGTTAACTAACCAAGACTCTTTCTTTCGGCAGAAGAAGGTTTTTTTTTTTTTAACAAGAACTTAGATGGCTGCTAACCAGATATCTGTCAGTTAAGTTCTCGTTAGTTAACCAAAATTACTTTTTTCGGTAAAGCACCTTCTTTTTAGCAGAACTTAGTTGGCTGCTAATCATACATTGAGAAAATGGCACTTAATAGTATTTTCTATTTGGTTATAAATTATTTAGCACCGTTTTCTCAAGGTTTGGTTAGCAGCCAAGTATTTCGTCATACTTCATTAGAGCTACCAAGGTCTATAATGAAAAAATATGTGGTATTACAGATTATTACTAACCGCTTAAGGGCTGTTTTCTCAATTCTTTGGTTAGCAGAAAACTGTCGGTTAAGTTCTGGTTAACTTAACCAAGACTTCTTTTTACCGTAAAGAACCTGTTTTTAATCAGAACTTAACCGTTAGATCACTGCTAACCAGATCGTGAGAAAACGGCCCTAAAGCGGTTAGTAATAATCTGTAATACAACATATTTCTTCATTATTGACCCTGGAGAGACATTGAGAAAACGCCCTTAAAAGAGTGTTAGTGAGAGCACGTACACAAATTTTTTGAATAAAATTTCATCATATTTGAAAAATTTATTCCAAACAAATTACTCAACAGAACTTTTAATAGCTTGCGGAAGGCTTGGTTGCATCAGTCAGCTGTAGATACGGCGTGAGTGCACGAAGGAGTGGGGCTAAAATATGCGTTGTTTAGATTCATTTACATATGCATAAATATGTATGTATATTATTGTTGTTGTAATTTACACTTAAGCAAACAATCTAAGGGGGAATGGCATGCAACAACTGCTTAAATATTTGCGCTTTTTTATTAAATGAAAGGAGCGCTTGGGGATTTTCACTCAATGAAAATATTTGTTATTAGATTTAGAGATATGAAGATATGCAGGCATATATGTATATGTATGTACATATGTACATATAAGAGGTTGTATTGTGCTTTTAAAGTATGTATATTAAAGAATGCAGTTAGAGAACCCTGTAGCGAACTTTGAGTTTGAAAGAGAAAAGTCTTTTCGTATTTCTATTCAAACTTCAATTTTTTTTATATTTATAATGAACTTTAATGAACCAAATATGTACCATTTTGGTCGACCACTTTTTGCCATTTTTCCGCTAGAGACATTATTCCATCAGTGTAAAACTTTTCTGGTTTCTCGGTGAAAAACTGCGACAAGTAATTTTCGCAGGCTTCTCTTGAAGCCAACTTCACTCAATTAATGGAGTTCTACATTGACTGAAACAAAAGGTAGTCCGATGGTGCAAAATCAGGGCTATATTGTGGATGCATCAAAACTTCCCAGCCAAGCTCTCCCAGTTTTTGACGAGTCATCAAAGATGTGTGTGGTCTAGCGTTGTGTTGATGGAAGACGAAGACCTTCCTGTTGATAAGTTCTGGGCGTGTTTTTCGATTGCTTGCTTCCATCTCATCAGTTGTTGACAGTAAAATGTAAAATCAAACGTTCGAACAGGCTGGAGCAGCTCATAGTGGATGATTCCTTTCCAATCCCACCAAACACTTGGCATAACCTTTCGAGGCGTCAATCCTGGCTTTGCGACCATTTGGTGAGCTTCAGCACGCTTGGACCATGATCTTTTTCGCACATTATTGTCTTATTTGATGCACTTTTCGTCTCCTGTTACCATTCGCTACAGAAATGGTTCGATTTCATTTCGTTTCAGCAAAGAATCGCGGATGGTAATTCGGTACATTACATTTTTCAATTCACTAAAGTGAATTGTCTCATGTGGTACCCAAACATCGCTCTTATTTTTGTAGCTAGCCTTTTTTAAAAATGGTTCAAAATCATTTTGAGATGAATGTTAAGTTCCTTAGCGATATCATGGCTGCTTGTGTGACGGCCCTGGTCAATTTTTCCATAATTTAATCCACTTCTTCAACGATAGGTCGACCAGTGCGCGGTGCATTTTTCATATCTAAGCGCTCTAAACGCTGTCACACCCGACTATAACACAGTAAACGGGGTCTACGCCAATAAAGAGCAAGAAACACTGTCTTAAATGTCTTCTCTGCTGGGTTCTAACAATGCAACAGCACTCAAACACTTGTTTCCAACTTGCATACGTGCAAAATTGATAATGATTTTTTGCCTTCTTTTGCAAAAAGGGTGGCTGTTTAATTGCACATTTTGCTTGCTTGCAGCAGTTTTGTAAAATTAAGGTATGGCATGTTTTAATTTCAGAAACATCGAGAAGCAGCGCTTATTTTTCAACTAAATTTATTTATTTAAAAGTTTAACGAACCTATCAGCGTGGCGTTTGTTTTGGCAGCAGACGCCATGCTGGAATCCCTGAGCGATTTTCTTAATTACTGCCAATTTTAGATTTTAGAACCGCAATGCTTTCTCACTTAACTATTCGCATTTTAGACAGCTGCTATTGTTAAGATCACTCTTATGCTATATATAAATCGAAGTTCAAGGTCGCCAGCCAAAATGTGTGGGCTTGTACCGGCATATGTATGTGGTTGCGAAGTCGAAAAAAAAAAAATTTTGTGCAAATATTTGCTTTAGTGAAAATTTGAAGTGTGCAAATAATTTTGCTGATTGTTATCGCGTCTATTGTTTTATAAACAAATGTAAGGAATTGCTTGTGAGAGACCATAATTTAATTTGCAGTGCCAAGCGCTGCCAAGGGTGGGGGATTAAAAGTGCGATTGAATTGGAATTGGTGTTGTGTTAATTAAAAATTTAAATTTAATTTCTTTTTATTTATGTGTGTTTAGATTGCCATATTTTCTGTAAGCTGATTGTGGAGTGCGCTCTTATGAAGTGTTGATGTAGGGATGTTTTGATTTATGGTGCTTGACTTTTGTTAAAACAAAAGAAATGTAATGAAATGATTTAATGCAAGTTAAAATGAGAAAAAATTTGAACTTCGATTGCTTTGAAACTATAATACCCTTCACAAATACCGAAGCTTTTCATGTAAGAACTTAAGAACCGATCTGAACAATTTGTTGGAAGATTGTAGCACTGCCTGGGAAAATAAACTATGCCAAATTTCCAGAAGATATCTCGTCAAATGAAAAACTTTTCCTTACAAGGACATATGTAGGTTTGACCGTTTAGTTTGTATGGCAGCTATATGTTATAGTGCTCCGATTTGTACCATTTCTTAGGAGATTGTGTCATTGCTTCAGAAAATATTCTATGCCGAATTTCGTGAAGATATCTCGTCAAATGTAAAACCTTTCCATACAAGCACTTTATTTCGATTGTTCAGTTTGTATGACAGCTATATGTTATAGTGGTCTGATGTGAACAATATTGTAGGAGATTGCGTAATTGCTTTAGAAAATAATTCTTGTCAAATTTCGTGAAGATATCTCGTCAAATAAAAGAACTTTTCATACAAGCACTTTATTCCAACTGTTCAGTTTGTATGACAGCTATATGTTATAGTGGTCTGATGTGAACAATATCTTAGGATATTGCATCATTGTCTGAGACAATAAGCTATGCCGAATTTCGTGAAGATATCTCGTCAAATGTAAAAGCTTTCCATACAAGCACTTAATTCCAACTGTCCAGTTTGTATGACAGCTATATGTTATAATGGCCCGATATCGACGAATCTAACAAATAAGCAGCTTCTTGTGCAGAAAAGCACGTGTGCAAAATTTCAGCGCGATATCTCAAAAACCAAGCGACTAGTTCGTATGTTTTTATGAAAGCTTTAACGCAGCTTTTAATCAACATGCCTGCCTGCCCTAATGAGTGGGTGCAACATTTGTTGGTTATGCATACATTTAGGTTGCCAAATATTGGTGCTACACTTACATATATTTCTTTTTAAAAAAGTATGTAATTTAAGCTAAAAAGGTTCGCATTACTTCCCCGCTCTCGAGCCCGGGCAGCTCCGAAAGTTACTATAATACCTAGTCATATGTTTCGTAGAAAGCCGCTTCATGCTGCATGCACATACTTACACATATTTACATTCTATACGCATTTACATACACTTGAGTCACCGATCAGCTTGTGCAGCACAACCGCAACCGCGTCGCAGCACGCATCAACTAGTTTGACGAGTTTTATTGTTTCTTTTCCTTTTGGCTTTTATGACTTGCAAGATTTTTTTCACCTTTTTTGTAGATATTTATAGTGCTTTTCTACACAGCTTTGTACTTTGACAACAGCTTTATGATTAACGTTTTTTCTCTTGCATTGTCGTGCCTAAAGCTTACACTAACACATACATACACATATGTGGATACGCTGAAGTGGCTTGCCCCAGAGCGCTGATTTCTTGACTCTTTCATTGTTGTTGCTAATCTGTTTCGCGTGCAACAGATTTACTCAGCTTGCTGGTTTGCTGCCGATTTGCTGTTGTCTCTAAATGCTAATTCGTTGCCTTTGACCATTTATCAATAGCTCTGAAGCTTTTGTTTTGTGTTGTACTTCTTCTGGACATTTTGGTCTATTTATATTTTATAGAAATTGTGCTTGTGTCTGCGTTTGTTCCGCTGGTGTCCACCTGCTTGTTTGTTGATTTTTTGTTTCCGCGCCGTTTGTTGCGTTTTTTTTCTTAAAATCGTCTTTGAGACAGGTTTTTCAGACGCTTTTTTCCGTTAGTGGCACATAATTTTGTTTAATTATACTGAAGTCTGGTTTTATTTGGCGAGACGTTAGTGCTTGCAGCTTGTTTATTTCGAATGATACAAAAAAACTTTAAATATTATAATACAGGGTGGAACAATGTGTGGTTTATTTAGGCACACATCACCAACTTTCAACGACATGACTTCATACATGCAAATTATTCAATATACTATATATGGTATATCTTCCTCTTCCACTGCTTTCAAGGACGGCTACTGAATCGCAAACCTTCAGAGCTGGCGTGTTCTCTTTCATCCGGACAACAAGACCTAGTCAGCGCAGTCGCTGTCTCTTGATTCGCTGAGCTACATATGTCAATGTCGACATATATCTTGTAGAGCTCATGTTGTAGCCGCAGAAATCTGCCGAGTTCACAGTTTGGCCGGTTAAAAATTCGGGTCCGTTCCGATTACGTAGACCCGACTGTCATGGGAACGGTCTCGTTCAGCTAATCGTTTCATCTACTGCGGGCGTGTAATAATGCCCAAAGATCCATAAATCTTCCGCAAAACTTTTTTTTCAACACTCCTAAGGCTGACGCATGAAAAGATTTCATTTTCCATACCTCCGCGCCATATAGTGGGCTGAGAATGATGAGGGATTTGTGGAGTTTAGTCTTTGTTCGTTGAGAGAGGACTCTACTTTTCAATTAACTACTCAGTCCGAAGTAGCACCTGTTGTTAATGGTATTGATGCTGCTTCCAAGATAGACGATAATATCTCCGACTTCAAAGTTATGATTGAACAGCGACGTGCGAGCCAAGTCGCGAATGCGATCAGTGTTTGTTTGATGACAAAAGGTATTTCGTTTTGTGCTCGTTCACAACCAGATCTATACGTTTCGTTTCCTTATCCAGTCTGGAGAAAGCAGAACTAACGGCGCGGATGTTATGGCCAATGATATCGATGGCGTACGCCAGCAGCTGTACACTCTTATCGAAGATAGTACCTGCTCGATTAAGTTCTGCAGCTCGAACTGTTTCCTCCAGCAGCAGATTGAAGAAGTCGGAACGATAGGAAGTCGCCTTGTCTGAAACTTCATTTGGTATCGAACGTCTGTCGTCCTTAGATCCAAGTCACCCAGAAGTTCTGATCAGTACAAATGTATTATATACATATATATTGAATATATGCAAAAAGCCCAATTCAGTTTTTCTACCCAACTATTAGCACTTTTAATAACCATTTTTTGTAGTCTCTGCTGCTGGACTTGCATGACTAGTCAGTACTAATAGTTTTTTAAATGCTTCTAAATTATGTATGTCGCTTTTAACGATAATTACTACTTTTTATGTGCATGCTAGAAATTTTTTTTTGCAAAAAATTTTTATGGAGACACAACCATATACAGACATATGTATATATACATATGTCTATATACACGCAATTTGTCGCACACATTCCCTCTGGTCGCGACTTCCAGCGCATTATTATGCCTCCTGAGTGATTTCATGTGCACTCCATAAATTTCCGATCGACTGCTCCATAGAATGTGGTCCAGACGTTGGGGTGTCTTGAGTGATTTGAAATATTTATATAAATTGAAATTGCAATCGCGTAATTGCCGTAACACACTGCGCTGTCCAGTTGGATTTCCGCCATCAAGTCAGCAATAATTGTTAATAAAAATACAAATAAAATTAATAGCAACAACATTAAACATGAAATCGGTAATTACCGTTTTAAGCGTTCTGGTGCATAGTTACAGTGATAGCATTGCAACAACAATAAAAAGTGATATTTAATTCGTTGTTACCGCCGCGGGTGGCTGCATTGGCTTTTTAGCTTTTATAACAATGTTCTCAAATACCCGTTACGCGCACCCCGACTGCAGCAATTTAGTTAAACATTTAATGATAAGTATCTGCAGGCAGTTAATTTGCAATTTTTTATTCTAATACATTAGTAGTTCGTGTCAGTAGGTTTTTAAACCATTGGCATCTCATTCTAAAGGGTGATTTTTTAAGAGCTTGATAACTTTTTTTTAAAAAAAAACGCATAAAATTTGCAAAATCTCATCGGTTCTTTATTTGACCAACTTATGGGTCCATTTCTTGAGATGAATTGTTGTCCGAAGTTTTCCCTCAAAATGGCCATAGAATCGCGAGCTGTGTGGCATGTAGCGCCATCTTGTTGAAAGCACATGTCAACCAAGTTCAGTTCTTCCATTTTTGGCAACAAAAAGTTTGTTAGCATCGAACGATAGCGATCGCCATTCACCGTAACGTTGCGTCCAACAGCATCTTTGAAAAAATACGGTCCAATGATTCCACCAGCGTACAAACCACACCAAACAGTGCATTTTTCGGGATGCATGGGCAGTTCTTGAACGGCTTCTGGTTGCTCTTCACCCCAAATGCGGCAATTTTGCTTATTTACGTAGCCATTTAACCAGAAATGAGCCTCATCGCTGAACAAAATTTGTCGATAAAAAAGCGCGAAACACATTTCGAACCGAACACTGATTTTGGTAATAAAATTCAATGATTTGCAAGCTCGTTAGTAAGTCTATTCATGATGAAATGTCAAAGCATACTGAGCATCTTTCTCTTTGACACCATGTCTGAAATCCCAGGTGATCTGTCAAATACTAATGCATGAAAATCCTAACCTCAAAAAAATCACCCGTTACTTTATATTACAGCGCTGTTGATATTGAAATTTGCAATTTATTGTCGCAAGAGGCGCCTTTTTGTGACATTTTGCATGTAAATGAATCCTCGTTTGGTACCGAACGGCTCGGATAGGTCCTTCCCGATCTTGACAAAGCTTTTGGTATTGCTCAACGTCAGTTTACACAGCCGTATTAGTACTGCGGGTATACCAAATTCAGACATCGCGGCATAAAAGTTCTTCTTTCGCTGTCGTGCTGTCAAAACCAGCTTTGAAATCGACGAAAATCGAAAAAATTTCATCGATCCAGCCCGAACCTGGGTTTTATTGTAATTTTGTAATTTTTAAGGTAATAATGTCTTCAATTTTTATACTCTGAATAGTATGTCAAGATGTTCTTAACACCCAAAAGGAAACGTTGGAGACTCTTATACAGTGTTTTATCTACAAATGATGAGCGTGACAAGGGCTGACCCGATTAGCCATCTCCATTTGGCTGGCCGTTTGCATATACCCGAATTAGTCGCTCAGTTTTTGAGTTATCGATCAGTAAGTTTGGACACGTACTTTTCTCACCAAGAAGCTCCTCCTTTGTCGAAACCACAGTTATCAGGTCACTATAGCATAAGTTGTCATACAAAGTAAACATTCCTAATCAAGTCTTTGTATGAAAAACTTTTTTATCTGTCAAGGTATCTTCACGATATTTGGCATATTTTATTACCTAAGGCATTGTTGCAATCCCCGAAGAAATTGTTCAGATCGGATCACTATAGCATACAGCTGTCTTACAAACTGAACGATTCAACTCAAGTCCTTGTATGGAAAACTTTTTTATTAGAGAAGTTATCTTCACGAAATTTGGCACAGATTAATGTTTAAGTCATTGCTCTAATCTCCAAAGAAATTTTTCAGATTGGACAACGATAATATACTCGTAGAGCTGTCATACATACTGACCGCTCAAACTCAAGTCGTTGTATGGAAAACGTCTTTATTTTACAAGGTACCGTTACGAAATTTGACATAGATTAGAATCTCAGACATCGCTATAATTTCCGAATATTTTGTTCAGATCGGACCACTATAGCATATAGCTGCACATACAAATTGACCTACTCAAGCTCAAGACTCAAGCGCTTGTATGAAAAAAATTTTTATATGGCATGGTATCGTCACGAAATTTGAGAATTTTCACCTTGGATATCTCCAAAAATTGTTAAAAAAAAAAACAAATAAAACCGTAAAAGATATTATAACTTCGATGCAGCCGATTTTATAATTTTTCGTGTTTTTGTTTTTTGAAAATTTGGAAGTAGTTTTATGACTTGAACTACAGTCTGATTTAGGTCTAAAAAAGAAAAAAATTGCCGGCATAAAAAGACATATTATTTGAATTTTTTATCCAAATCCATTTCTTAATTAGTTATTCAGTTCTAAAATTACCTCAGTAATCATAAATAAATTACTTTTGTCAGTTTGAAAGCGATTAGTTCTAACAGAACGATTTTGCATAATAAAATTTGTAAAATGTGAAAATTTGAGCACAAAAACTTTAAAATTTTAGCTAGCATATGCACACTTGCTGATACACATACATATACACATACACATGCATGTATGTGTGTGATAGGAAATGTTGTGTGAGTATGTCAAAAGCAGCGAAGCGAAAAACGCTAAAATATGAAGCCCACAAATTTGACCGATTATGCATGTGTGTGTGTTGTGTGCATACATATATAATATATATGTATGTATTTACAAATAAATGCATATATTACATTTGTAGTAGATATATGTATGTGTGTGTGTGTGCAAAGGCAGCGTCACCATGCAAATCAGCTACTTGGCTTGCTGGCGGTTTGTGGAATACTGCTTTTGGCACAACGAAAAAAAATTGCCAACAACAACGAAATACTGGCAAGCAGGCTGGCAGGCAGGCAGGCAGTCAGACAAATGGGCGGACGGACAGTTGGGGCCAGAGATATACGGGTAGTAAGAAAGCATGAAATCTGCCAGAAATTGGTAAACTTTATGTGCAACCGCAGTGTAGGTGTGTGTGTCTATATTTGTACATATGTATATATCCGTAAATATGTTAAAATTTCGACGCTGTTGTGTGCCTAAAATTATATCTGTTAGTATATATCTAAGTATATAGTAGCATAAAAATATATATGTACCTATATATTGGCAAAAATCATCCACATTATATATGTATGTGCGCATGTATCTATGTATATGTGTGTAAATAAAATATATTGTTGCCTCGTAAATATGTGAACCGAAAATGCATAACCCAAACCGCAAACACTAAAGTTTTGTGTTACTTGAAGGCTTTCGGCTACCTACAACTGTAAATACTATACACTATATGTGTTGTTGGTGGCATACAATTTGCAACAGGGCGCTTTAAAGACCGCTAGGTGTGGCAAACAGCAATAATAGTTAGTGTGTGCTTCTATTGTGCGGCGCGTACAAAATTGATTTTCTCATTTTTGCTTGGCAATAAAAATTTATGATAACGCAGACTCCATAGACTACTTAGTATCCATGTAGCAAAGAAAGCTTACAAGTTTTCGTAGGGGACTAGTTGGGTACTATGCTTTTAGGGAGCAGTTGTTGTTGGATTTTGTTAGAAAATGAAGCTTACAAGGTTTTAAGGGGACTAGTTGGGGTCTATGTTTTTGTGGACCAGTTACTGGTAACTAGTTTCGATCGATTTGTTACACCAGCGATATAACCAATGCCAATATACATATAAGTGATGGGTTTTTCAATAAAAGCGCTACAAAAGTTTTTTTAGTTAAAACAAAATAAGGTTTGGAATATCAATGATATTCTTTATTTTTAAGAAAGTACATTCGATGACATTTTGTATGGAACTCGCTTTCCTTTGCATGGCTACTACAGGCACACTTGCAGAAGTCCAGACACTGAAGCCAATTTTCGTCGGTTTTCAAGCATAAATCGGCCGATACTGCTCTAATTTCACTTCCGATACTCGTACGAAGTCCAACAATCGTCGCTGGCTTGTTGACATAGACCATAGACTTGACGTAGCCCCACATAAAATAGTTTAACGACCTCAAATCGCACGACCCAGGCGGTCAATTGACTGGGCCATTTCGTGAGATAACACGTTCACCGAACTTGGTTTTCAATAAATCGATTGTGACATTCGCTGTGTGGCTTGCGGTGCCGTCCTGTAAAAACCACATATTGTCCAAGTCCATATCATCCAATTCGGGCTAAAAATATTCGGTTACCATTGAGCGGTAGCAATTCTCATTCACAGTAACGTGCCGGTCTTGATCATCACGGTGGAAGTATGGTCTGATGACGCTGCCGTCCCATAAACCGCACCAAACCGTAATTTTTTCGGGATACAATGATGACTCATGGAGTACGTGTGTATTGCCGCCTGATCAATAACGCATCTAAGCCATCTGAAGATAATTTTTCGATGCAAATCCGGATAATTTTCAAGTTGTTGCTTAGCCCAATTCACCAACATCTGACGATTCTGGTAGTCAAGCGGCTTCAGATCTTGCGTCAATTTGATCTTGTGGGGATGTAGGCCAAGATCTTTTCGCAAAAAAATGACGTCGTTTGCTGTCCCTTTCGGTCTACTTTTGTTGCGTTCCTAATGTGTTCTGAAATGATACGTAGCGCCAAAAAAAGGGAAATTGAGTATGCATATGTATCGTAAAATTTTAACCTCCTCTGTCAGATATAACCGATATATAACCAATATGTAACCAATATATAACCAATATTTAACCAATATATAACCATTTTATAACCAATACTCAAATTTTGTTTCAATATGAGTGATTTCGACTATATCGTTTTTCCTTCGACTGTGAAGTGATTTTATTTTTGTTTACATTTTAGCTGACGAATATGTACATTCATGCCATCCATTTAAATATCCTTAAACTAATAATCAGTCGAAAATAACTATATTTTAATATTTTAATATTTGTATATTTTAGATTTGGCGTAGTCTGCTGTGTGCCGCTGCATACCTTGGTTCCACATGCCTTGAGTCACAGGCCATTTTACTACCTTATTTTATAAGCATAGCGCCGCTATTGTATGCTGCTCTTGACTGTGCTCCCGAAAAAAGGAAGGAAAAAAGGGTGGTGTTATAAGATGTTCAAGGATAAAAAGGTGCGTACAAAATATATGGCTTTCTATAATATATATTTATGTACAGATGTAAAAGTTTATAGCGCTATATTTTGTGAGCAAGCAACATATACTTCGTTATATTATATATGCATATATATTACATGCCTTACATATGCTTGCTTAGTTGTGTATTGTAAGTTCATATTTGTATGTGAAATTTGGCAGCAGCTGCGGGTGTTGTTTGCAAAACTGCTTGCAACATAATAAGCAAACGAATAATGACAGAAAATATGTACTTCTGTGCAACTTTATATTTATATTTTACTTCATATTTATATGTGCGCCTTGAAAATATAAATTTTGCTCCATTGAACTTACGGAAGCCGTTCATAACCTCAAATAGATTTAAAAGCCTTAAAATTCCGTAAACCTTTGTTAAAGTTTGATGCAGCATGCACGTGGTTGAGGAAAGTTGTATAATTTGGTTAATGAATTTCGTAACTTTGTAACTTTTATCAATGAAGCTTAGTAATTTTCATATTTTTTTGCTTTGCTAAATTAGTCGAAATTATATTCCTAGAATTTAGAAATACAAGTTATTGGCTCCAGTACACTATTTATCTAATTTAATGCGACCTTGCCTGTAAAAACTTCAATCCATTCAGAGATTTCTTGAAAAGTTTTACAATCCGCAGTTCTGAACGAAATCTTCACAATAGAAGCCTTATGCGGTTTCATGGGTTTTATTTCTTGTCACATTTTACTCTATAACATTTCTGGAATACTGTTCTAAAGTTTCCAGTTAATCCGAGTAATAGTTTTGGAGATACAGCCCTGAAAAGTTACTCTCTCGTCAGCTACATGTATATGAAAATGTTTTTTCAAAGTCGGTTGTAATGTTTACTCGCGACATACTCAACTGATCATAAAGAAATTTTACACAAGTATTTGTCTCAAATTCGGTTAAAATCGGACGACTGGGTTTTACACAGGTCTTTGTATCAAATTTGATTGAAATCGGTCGAGTGTTTCTTGAGTTTCACCTAAAAGCGGGCGATGCCATGCCTACCGTCCAATTTGGATCACGGTTTCTTGTCATACCATCTCGAGGGTAAAATTTAAGGTCTCTGGCGTATTTAGTTATGGATTTATCGCGGTCTTAGTAGTTTATAATATTACCGTTATATGGGAAATGAGCAAGGTTTGTCATCCGTTTTCTTCCATTTTTACATTTTGGGTGGGATTTCCTACAATATTTGCGCTAGGCGAATTTAGTTTTTGTTGCTAAAGTGGTTTAGAAGATATGCGCATTAAACTTATTAGAAGGCGCGGCCACGCCCACTTCTCAATATTTTTTGTCAAGTTACAGTCCTATAACATAATTTAGTGTTTAGATATGGCATTTTGTATATTTTCGGTCAATAACGTTTGTGTGGGCGTGGCAATGGTCCGATTACGCCCATCTACTAACTCGTACCAAGTTTCATCGAGATATCTCTATTTTTACTCAAGTACTGAAGTTACTGCTTAATCGGATGAAGAGATGGACGGATAAAAAGACAGTCCCTGGATTTTAGCTCGCTTCGTCATCTGTCCTGATTAGTTTTAGGTGATACATAAAACCGTTAGGTGAACAAAACTATTATACTCTGTAGCAACATGTTGCAAGAGTATAAAAAGTTATTGGAAATAAGCCTTTTTGCTCGAGGAAACCCACGAAACCATTTAAGGGAACCCCTTTAAAAAGATAATTCTACCAGTTAGAGTTGTAAAACTATTGTTGAAGTTTTTGTTAGTTTTTCAAAAGGATTTTATGCAATCGATAGTTCTTCAACATTGCTTTCAAAAGCTCTCGAACTCTTGTTATTATGCATATAGTTATCAACAAATATATCGTTAGTTATAAAGCAATATCTTTCCCGTATATCTTACCTTTTTATACTCGTACTACCGTCCAAAGTTGAAATTATATGCCATATTTCATGTTTGTGATATACAGTTGTGATGTACATACATATATACGCACGTGCAAATATTCAAATTCCTCTTCAAATGCTTAGTAGCAGCCATTGCCATTGTCTAAACTAATGTTTGATGACTCAAGTTGCTCATAAAATAGCATTCTTAACTGCCACAGCACATATTTACATAAGCTTACAAACTTTTGTATATGCTGTGTATATATTTCAAGGCGAAAAGTTACGCACACAAATGTTGTGTATTAAAATTTTATGTCTTTCTTTTGTAATGTTTGATCCTCCACTTTCTTAGCAATATATTACCTTTAATTGTGCGCAATTAATCCTTTTTATGTGTGTTCTTGCACAAGTCTTCCTTCGATTACTTACATACTCTCAAGATGAAAATGGACTTACCTGTTCTTGTACGTGTGAAAGTGTACGATTATGTAGCAGGATGTACCAGGTTTTCCGAGACGATAGAGCTGAAAGCAAATGTTGCTCAAAAATTGTTTCTCAACTTTATTGTCGAGGCAGTTGTATGGAAAATTTTTACACTTCGCTGGTTGGGGTAAAATGACTTTTGTTGCACGGATGCTCACAAACGCACCACACACATGATTACAAATGTTGATATATGTATATAAATGTACATATGTTTGTATAGTATGCCCGTATAAAGTTTTTGATATACGTAGTAACCATGCGGTGAACCAACCAGTTATAAAATACTTTAGGAGTAATCTTAAACTCATAAATACTTGTCCCATTTGCAGTTATAAAGCTTTCCATTAATGTGGGATTGGAATTCGTACGATCAATCATGTCCAAAGAGACCTGTTGACGTTCCTCTTTTTGAAAAAAAATCAGCTTTATTGGGACGAGTCGAGCAAGAACGCATTGTGATATGTGTATGTCGAGCTCTCTTACCACTTATCTTACCTCTCTCACTTGCTTGACGATTTTCAAGCACCATATCCTTCACTTTTTAAATATATTCATCAGTTGAGAGGTCGAAGGTCGTCCAGAACGAGGCATGTCTTCAATGATCTCACGTTTTCTGGTTGAACCAACTAAGTACAAATCAGCTCTTTTCGGTACTAGTTTATTTTCAGTTCGAAACTTCAAACTGCAAACTAGTATTTTCGGATCTCGGTCTGCTAATGCAAATTTCTGTTTGTAAACTAGTATTTTGGTTGACTAGACTAGTCAGACAGAGAGTCACTAGTTGAATATTTCACTATAGGGTATTCAGAAGCATCTTTATATGTAGCACAAAAAAAAATTACGTATATTTGCATAAAAGTATTTGAAAATGTAATGTTTTGTAGGGTTTGAGTTAATTGTCGAAGTTTTATGAGAATTTATGCCTAAATGCACTCTGTTTATGATAGCCGCAGATTTGTTTTGGAACATATTCGTATTGAACAAAAATATACTATTAACCGTATATATGTTACGTAGCGAATATTGAGTGTGAGGCTTTCTCTTAAACACTCCTAAAGTGGACTCATTAAATGATGTCATAGTCCATGTCTCCGCATCATGTAGCAGGCCAGGAATGATGACGAGAACAGTGACGTGGAAGCCCAGTCGCGAGTACGATGAATTGTCCCAATTTAGGAACCGGAAATCCCAGGGGCATACACCTCAAATCGTAATTCTTAGTGCGTTTGCAGTGGTCGTCATCAAAAGAGGGGTCTTTCAGTCGAGGCTGTTGTCTCCTTTTCATTGAGAGTGTTTTCTATGTGGCGGGTCCCAAACTCAGCGACCAGCTTTGGTGAAGGACATTTCGTCTTCTCACTTTACCTCGCCTTCAAACTGATGTTTTTTGGCTACCCAGAGGATACTTGGTCTAAGACCCGATGTCGTGAGCTGCTTGAGCCATATGTAAAATAATTGTTTCTGTCCACTTCCAAGTGAATGGCGCTGAGAGAACTGTTCTCACACGTCTTCATTCTCCATACATACTTGTACATACACTCTATATATAAAGAAATATTTGTTTTTCTAAAGAAATTTTTGGTCAAGATTTCGATATTTTCATTATAAGCACTAATATCTACTTTCATACAAAATTAATTGAGAATTTTATGCGCAAAAGTACATATCATTTACTCAGAGCATCAATTTTCCAGTTACTAACTTCAGTAACATGAAAATACATGAATTTAAATATGTATAGTATGTATGTGTTAGCACAGACATTTCACGAGCATTTCTGGCCCGACAATGGCACTCACGCAGTTATTTGCCCGATATTGCCATCTAAAATGACAATTTATACGGATTTTGTGCTGTTTTTATGATGGAAAAGTT
This sequence comes from Bactrocera dorsalis, assembly GCF_023373825.1. NCBI lineage: Eukaryota > Metazoa > Arthropoda > Insecta > Diptera > Tephritidae > Bactrocera > Bactrocera dorsalis. The sequence goes on along the minus strand of NC_064307.1, from coordinate 68,291,424 downwards.
AATTGGCAGCTGTGAAACGTATTAAAATGCCAAGCTTTATTGTTGTTGTTTAAAATTAAATGCATATCTAACATAGCGCTTGAAACTTAATGAACTTTTGAAACATGTTAACAAATTTACGCAAATAAATATATTGTATATATAGACGACGAAACCTTACAGAATATATTTTGCCATAGAAATGGGCTCTGTCCATTAAAAGGGGTTTGTAGGCGTGTAAACTCATACATATGTATGTATGTGCATAATATAATATTAGTTGGGCTTACAAACAATTCCACATACAACCGCATTGTTGGCATTCCTTCAATTTTATTGACAAAATTTCATGCATTTTTATTTTATACTGTGCTTTTATTTTTATCACCTCGCACATGAGACCCATACATGCTTGTATGTATGTATAATTTAAGCCTACCAGGCGTTGATGACTCGCTTGTTTCATACTTACTTACAAACACACACTCATTTATATATGTGTATGTGTGTCAAGCTTCCTGCAATGTGTTTATTTATATTCACGGCAGCGCAAGTCTGAGTTTTACCTTATTTTAATGACCGGAACCGGATGTACACGGGAAATGGCAGCAGAAAGGCATCTCCACACATAGGGCGCTGGCTGTACGCCGCACATACGTACATACATAATAGTATATTTTTATACCCTGAAAGAGATATATAAAGGAGATCCTATAAAATGTATACATAAATGATCAATATGCATATCGGGCCACTATATCATACAGCAGCCATACGAACTGAACGCTCAAAATCAAGTTCTTGTAAGAAAAACTTTTTTATTTGACGAGATATCTACACGAAATTTGGCATGAATTATTGTCCAAAGCAACGCTAAAATATCTGAAGAAATATTTCAGATCAGACCGCTATAGCATATAGTTGCCATACAAACTGAACGATCAAAATCAAGTTTTTGTATTGAAAACTTTTTTATTTGACGAGATATCTACATGAAATTTGGCATGAATTATTGTCCAAGATAGCGGAATAATCTCCGAAGAAATCTTGCACTTCCGACCGCTATAGCATATAGCTGCCATATGAACTGAACGATCCAAATAAAGTTTTTGTATGAAAAACTTTTTTATTCGTCGAGTTATCTTCAAGAAATTTGGCATGCGTTATTGTCCAAGACAACGCTGAAATATCTGAAGAAATTTTCCAGATCAGGCCACTATATCATATAGCTGCCATACAAACTAAACGCTCAAAATCAACTTCTTGTATGGAAACTTTTTTATTTGTGAAGGGTATCATGGCTTCGGTGCAAGCGAAGTTGATGTTTTTACTTGTTATATAATGTGTTAGCAAACACGCATAAAAATTAATATTCTTTATATGCCTGTGCAACTCCTTCAACATCATTCTGCTGCCATTTTGCACTCAGCACCTTTTTATTTACTTTTTTCATATGCGCCATGTCAGTTTGAGGTTTTCATATCGACACATACTATATATACATTTCAGACACCGATATGTCTATATACAAGTATACATATATACATGTATGTGCTGAAGGGTTGCAATTATTACGGTCATTATGTGCTAGTATCGCTGTCGTTTCTTGTACTCATTTCCACATCCTTCATAGGAATTTCCTGTTTTGTAATTAATTTTCATTACATGCCTATATATTTAAAGGAAACTGTTGGCACTGCAGCTTTTTTTATATATGTAAATATATATGTATATACTGTCATTTATATGTTATTTGCTTTTATAAATATATAGCCAACTGCGTAATTATTTAAATTGCTGCGCCTTCAATCAGTGGCCATTTTATTGTCGACTGCGCTATGCAATAACATTTTACTTTTCTTCGAGATATGTAATATTATTCGTATAATTACTGGTAGCGCTCAATTAAAAGCGAAATTCTCTTGAAAGCTTCAGTATTATTTTAATTCATTAAAACTTCGCTGGCCAAAGTTTAAAAATGAAAATTTATACTTGGAAAGTGGGCGGCGCATGCTAGCACGAAACTTGTGGCATGCAATATTTAACGGTGGCTGAAAATATTGAAGTTGAAAATGTGTTTTAAGTAAAAGCTTAAAAATTAAGTGAGCTTTTTCTCTGCCTAGTAACTTGAAAATTCTTATTAACTTGAAAATACAAATAAAATCGGACTTTATAATAGAGACTAGATGAACTAAATCGCCAGCGGTGTCGAAATTATTGATAACATATCTGTTGTTGCCATACAAACTACCATTTAAAATTAAGTTCCTGTATGAAAAACTATTTATTTGATAATACATTGTGACAAAAAGTACCTAGAAATTCTAAATAAAACGCAAAATATTTAATTAATCCTTACCAGTGTTTGTTGCAACTTATGTCAACGATTTTTCCAGTTCTCGAATCACTTTTCATAAACAATTTTTGGTATGGCCTTCAGCTCCTTCAGCGATTTTTTTTTCATCATTTCGATCGACTGAAACTGTGCTTCACGGTGCGGCAATTTCAGTTTGGGGAACAAGAAAAAATCGCATGGAGCCAAATCTGGGGAATAAGATGGTTGAACGATGGTATTCATTGCGTTTTTGGCTTTAAGTTCGCTCATAATGCCATAGTAGCTCATTTCGATGGTGCGTTATCATAGTGGAAAATAATTGAATTGTTTTTCCACAATTCCGGCCGTTTTCGACGGATATTCTCACACAAACGCCTCAATACGACCAAATAGAACTCCTTAATGACCGTCTATCACTCCGGAACAAATTCATTGTACACCAAATCACGAATATCGAACAAAACAATTAGCATCACCTTAATTTTTGAGCGGCTTTGACATGGGTTTTTTGGTTACGGCTCGTTTTTTCTCCTCCATTTCGTTGATTGTTGACTTCTTTGCATGTTAAACTCATGAAACCTTGTCTCATCGGCAGTTATAATGCTCTCCATGAATATAAGATCGGAATTTGCACGGTCAAGCATGTACAAGTTGACCTGCTTACGGTACTCTTTTTGAAAAAAAATCGCCTTTATCGGGACGAGTCGAGCAAGAATGTGTTTCACACCCAAAATATTCGAACGGACTCGCGACAGATGTCGAGTTCTCCTGCCATCTCTCTAAAGCTTGCCTGACCTTGATTTTCAAGCACTAATCCTTCACTTTTTTAATATTTTTATCGGTTGAAGAGATAAAAGCTCGTTCAGAATGAGACAATGTGCTCAACGATCTCTCGATCCTGTCTTTAGAGGAAAGTAATGAGTTTATTTAAAAAAAAATATTGGACCAATCGTTACAATTCTGTAACTTTCAAAATAGACTTCTTCAACGTCTATGCACCGCTGCTAGCGTGATTTTCAAGCATTGAAGGCGTCACGGAAGGCTTTCCTCGAAATAATTTTGAGAGCCGGGATACAGGCTGCTGGGATCCCCTCTGACGTCTCAAAGTGATTGCCTTTCATCGGCCTTTTCAGGCAAGGAAACCAAAAAAGTCTGAGGGACCACGTCTGGGCTGTAGGGGCTGCGAAAGCGTTGAGATGCCCGCCTTGTTAGCTGTTCACAATAAAAGCGGTGTGAGCCGGGACGTTGTCGTGGTGCAACTTCCAATCGGCAGCGATGTCTTGTCGGACCCGATTGATCCCCTTCATTTGAGTCCACTCTCTCTCTACTTCCACGTAAAACTTGGCGTTGACGGTTTGTCCAGGAGGAACAAATTAATGGTGGACGATGCCTTTGATGTCAAAAATGGCAATGATCATCGTTTTCACTTTGGATTTGCTCAGTCTTGCGGTCTTCTTCAGTGATCTCTTCCCGTCTCTCTAAAAAGGCCTGGTGCCACCGAAGCACACCGCTCGAAAATCTTTGTCCTGACTCTCCAGGTGCTCGGAGACAACTGACCAGCCGCTGTTCCGAAGTAAAGTCACGGCGGAAGAAAACCCGTCTTATTACCTTCCGAACTTTCCTGTAGGCTTGGGTTTTTGATAAAACTGAATCACCGTAAGCCTTTTCCAACATTGTTAAAATTTTTTCTTGTAAAGAGTGATCCATTTCGAGATTCTCTACTTAAAAAAAAAACGAAGCACTGAAACTTCAAATTTAATGGGGAATATTTATTATCGAATAATTAAATGTTGGCCGCCTCTGATGGCTCATCCGTTGAGTCCAATTTTCAATTACTCGATTTTCGATTCATTCGTCGGTCCGAGTGCCGCGAACGGTGCCGAATCCACGGTCTTCGTGTGCGTTCTCAGTTTTGGCTGCTATATTTTCTTTACTGTGTGCTGAACGTGCTCTATTCGATCGAATATTATTCAATAACAAATGCTGGGTCTTCAGATGGGAGATGGTGTTGTAAATAGTAGGCTGAATAGGCCGATTATGTTGACCATAAGTTGAACGAAGCGCGTGAAATAAATTCTGTACAGAATTTAGATTTTCGTAAAAAAGTTGAAAGATGATGTAATGCCAAACAATACCGGTCAAAAATAACATGACAGCTTGTCACGACTCACGCGTGATCTGTCAAAAAAAAGGCTATTGAAAAGAGTACCTCTACTTGGATCACCCGGTTTACGAGTATCTACAGGAATTTTGGCAATTTACAATATTTATGGACTCTTTTTTCTTCTTTGATGGGTTAAAATTTTTTCTTGTGTTTAAATGTCAAAAAAAAAAAAATGGCACGCATTTCAACTTCATGTTACTTTATTTAGCAATTTTCAACATTTCAATTTAAAAGGTACATTCTGTACAAATAATGTAAGTAAAGTAAAATAAAATATAAAGTTAAAATTAAGTAGTTTCTCACTTTATCAATTCATTTAGTAAATAAATTTATAAATTTTCATTATTGCAATTTGTTTGCTTGCAAAGTTTCTGCTTGTTTTCTTTTTAATTCATATATACATGAATATTTTTGCTATACACATTAGGGTATATATATATATAGTATATATATTATATAAAGATAAATACAATAAAGTATATATTTAATAACAACTTATTTGACTATCAAAAAGGCACCTGAGTTTAATGTATATAAAGTAGTAAAATTGTATGGTATGTTGGTGTGTGTCTGTGTCTGTGTGTGTGTGTGTGGTTGCAGCCAATGCTGTACGTACGCCATTACCTAACGCTTCACTTATGCATTCCCCATTTTGCTAAAAGCTTTAACTATTACTCACTTATATGCTTTGTTCTACAAATAGATTTGTTTAGGTTTAAGTTCATATTATATATACATAAGATTTTTGACATATATATATTTTTTTTTTATATACACATATGTTTTTTTATATTTACACATATATATATTTAATTATTTTTTGTTTGAAATTCACATTGTTTTCTTTCAATTCCCTGATTTGAACGCATTTCACTGCTACTTTTGCTAACATTCTTCTTAACATTGTCTTAACATTGCTAATTCATTATAACTTGCACTTCATTTCACAACACTTTGCTTTGCTTTCTTCTGCTGCTTTTGTTACTTAAACTTTTTGCTTTACTTCCCGGCATTTCCCGGCACTACACTGCACTTTTCACTTCACTTGGCGTTAGATTGCTTTGCTTCGACTATGACTAGTGTCCAGGTGTTTGCCGACCACAACCGTGACCCCCGCAATCGTACGCACTGCGGCCGCACATACCACTACCAGATACATGGTCATGGTCTGTTTTAATGTCCGGCAACGCTTCCAGCTTGATGACAGCGTCATGGCAGCTGGTTGTGCGGCAGCAAGGCGCCACAGCTGTTGTGGGGGCCGCGTGCGGCGCGTACAACCTGGCGTCCTTACATCACATCTTGTACAATTGCGGTGGTTCTTTGGACGATGGCATGCCGTGATCGTACTTGCCCATTTCGGCCTCGTACAATAGGTTGTTGATGAGATGCTTGATGACAATCTTGGACTTCGGCGTCTTCAGTTTACGTATGGTTATCGCGACATACTCGCCAAATACGCCATACTCATCGTTTAGCGTTTGCATATTAGTGTTATTGTTGTTGCTTTGACTGCCACTACTGCTGCTGGCGTTGTTGCTGCTGTTGTTGCTGTTGGCCTTTGAATTTTGATTGGCACTGAGATTATGCAAGCTGCTGCTGTTGCCATTACTGTTTGCATTACTACCGCTATTGCTGTTGTTGTTGTTGTTGCCACTATTTTGACTTTGACTATGCATATTGGCCACGGCGGCGAAAGTGACGGCGCCACTTGCGCCTGCGGCTAGTAACTCACGTTCGCGCTGCTGCTTGGAACTCGCTTGTGCGTTGGAATGTTGCGTCTGTGTTTGTTGTTGTTGTTGCTGCTGTTGGTGTTGCAATTGTATTTGTTGCTGTAGATGTTGTTGCAGCGCCAGTGCGGACTTTTTGGATGGCGAGGCCACATCGGCGTGTAAGCTCAGCAGCTTGCGTTTACGCCCACCAACGCTGGAAGACATTGGCAACTCGGCCATCGGTGGCAAATTATAATAATTGACCGCCGTCGCTGTCAGTGGGGTGACGCTGCACGCACGTGGGTGTTGCGTTTGTTGTTGCTGTTGATGCTGCTGCTGTTGTTGTTGTTGCTGTTGTTCGAGCATGACTAGTTCATTCGTGTCGCCTTCGATCTGTAAGCAGAGTGCGCCGCAGTGCAAAGGGAAAAAAATGAGTGAAATTTATGCATTAGTCATTAGTTAGGTAGGCTGTCGAGCGGTGAAATCGCTGCCCGAAGGTGAACTTACAATTTCGGTTTTCACATCGTCCGCGCTGATGTTGCAACAAAAGCTTTGTATATCGGCTTCATAATCGGTGGACGTTGTTGCAGTCGCGTTGGCAGCGCCAGCGCCAGCTCCAGCTCCGATCAGGCCTGCTGCCGCACCCGCCGCGCCCGCTGCGCCCGTGGACCGCGCCTGCAAGTGAAAACCAGTCGAACATGTCAACAAGCTCTGTGCTCTCTAACAGCAAAGCAACAAGCGAAATGTAAAAGCTTTTGTTGTGCGTTGCTTTCTGTGTGCGCTGTACGCTAAAGCATTAGCTGTTGCAACAACAACAAAGCGTTCAGCGACTGGCACAGGCTCGGGCACAGCACCAGCCACAATGTCATGCATATTAATACAGAAATTTTGTACGAAATTAAAATAACAAAAACACTGATTGTGGCTACAAGTTCAACAGCGCAGTGCCCGCATGCCAAAGCTGTTTGTTTGTTGTTGTTGCTGCAGTTATTATTGTGAGCTGTTGTTGCATCAGCTTTACCGAGAATTATTTGCACGCATACAGTTAATAACTTAAACACACACATATTGACACATACACACACATTCGTTTAAAGAGTAAAGCACATTTGTTGCCGTGAGCTTATCAGCAACTGCAGTCAGCGCGCTGCCAACGCCAACTTTGTTATTTTTGTTGGCAGCGCATGCGACGCAGCCTGCGCTCGTTTGTAAATCACTTTTCAAATGCCCTGTAGGAATTTGTTAGCAAAGCCTTTGGGCGAGTCAACATTGAGAGAGAGAAAGAGAGTATAAAAAAAAGAATTCTGAGAAAACAAATTCAAAAAATTCTGACAGTTGACAAACATTTCAAAATATAGCGAGTTTCTTCATTATTTTCACTCATTTTTTAACAGCTGTAACTTTTTTTTTTAACTTCATCAAATTTAATTTTTTTTTTAATGAAGTTTATCTCAACTTTCCAACACTATATAATATGACACAATGTGATTGCTAGCCCTGCAGATATACGACAGCAACGACATCTATTGACAAAATACGAAAAGACTTTTTCGACTACCCAATACATATTTTGACTGAAATGCACTGAGCTTAAATTCGTTCCGAAGTGTCTCGGTATATTCTAAAAACTGTAAAAAGTTGTTTTCTATTAAAAGCTATCACAAGGCGTGCCATAAATTACTGAATTTCTCATCTGAATAGAACTCTAATAAGAATATAACATAATTTTTAGACCACTTAAGGGTTCTCGATCTTTTCATTAATGCTTTGTAGCATGGTCGAACAACTTCTTAAGAAAGTTAATAATTAACAATTATACTAAAATACACAAATTGATGTTATATCGTTATATCTATGCAAGGTATTGATGAGACCTTTGTATATACGAGTATTCGTTCCTATGTTTCAAGATTAGATTAGATGGATAGACGAGGAATGCAAAGCGACCTTAGGTCTATTGTGCCCTGAGAATCACCTAGCCCTAGAATATTGATAAAGTCAAGGTGTTAGCAAAGCGCTGTTACCTGTTTGGATCCAAGGGCCTTTAATATGTTTCTAAGTTGAAAATGTAAAATTTAATGTTAAAAGTTGTCTTCTAATAGTAGAAGTCTCTAGGCGAACACTCTTAGTTGAATTTTTGAACTGCACAAGACTGCTAAGAGAATCTAATAAACTTTTCCAGACCAGTCAAGGATTCTCGAGCTTCTCATTGCTGCTTTGTAGCTCCAACAGAAGAAAAAGCTCAGTAAAATATCTAAGAACCCTTAACTTACAGATAAGTTTATTATCTAATAAGGAAGTATTGAACTTTTTTAGACCATTTAAGGACTATCGAACTTTTCCTTAGTGGTTTGTAGCATTGTCGAATAACTCCAACAGAGGAAAAAACTCAATCTAAGAACTATTAGCAGTCAGATAAGTTTATTATCTAATAAAAAAGTATCCAACTTGTGTTTAGCCGACTTCAGGAATCTCGGACTTTCATTGGCACATGGCTTGTAGTGTGGTCGCAGAACTCCACCGGAAAAAACTCAATCAAATCTCTAAGAACCATTAACGCACAGGCAAATTTACTTTTTACATTTATTTCTACATTTAATGAAAAGTGCCTAGTATTACAAATTTACTAGAATTTTTGATTACCTTTTTTTCTATATTCTGTTTTGTTAAAACTTCTGCTAGATTTTGTCTTATTATTAAAAAGAAAAATAACAAAATTTTCCTTAAAAAAAATAATGATCCTGACGTACAATGAAAAATGTTTTACACAAATGAAGGTGAGATCAAGTGGATATAATATATGATATTGTGATAATATAGTCTTCTACACTCTTGACTATTATCAAGCAGTTGTATCGCAAGTAATCGAAAGATGTTACTATATCATATAACTGCTATTGGTTTCTTTTAGTTGCCTTTTAGAGATTTTTAGGACTCGATAGAGGAAGTGGTTCCCCAATCAAAACAGACAACTATATCTTATAACTTCTATAGTTTCTTTTAGAGATCTGTTAGAGCTTTTAGGTCTAAATGTGCACATAATTTCTTTCCTAAAAAGGTGCATCCAGTATAGTTCGATGAATTTTATTTTGAAAGGCTTGAACAATTTTAAAATTTGAATCAGCTGAGCTGCCTCAGACTAGTATGCTATACGACCAGATCGTTTGAGTATTGCTTTATATTTATAGGAATAGTTTGTTCTTTAGACTGAGGCGGGATATTGAGCTTAGGAATCAGTACATAGAACCTTAATCAGAACTGAGTTCACTTTATTTCCAAGAGGTTTCTCCATATATGCCTCTAAGCAATTGTAAGCCTCCGATATTTGGCGCTCGTGCATTAAGTACTTGAAAGTAGAACCCAGCACGCTATAAAAAGTAAAAATTTACTAAGAAGTTCCCCACTTTTTTAAAGCGATTTTCCTTTAAATCTATATGTTTATGTAATAAAGAGGTATACACTTTTTCCAGGCGACTTAAGGGTTATGGAACCTCTCAACTAATTTTTTAAAGCAATTCTCCATTAGATACATTTTTTTTCAAAGAAAATGTCCCATTTACTCAACGAGGCAAATTAACGCTTGATGCCTCACTGGGTTGCTTAAAATGCTTCGCTGAATGACGCGTCACTGTCGTCCATGCATTCTACGACGACAGTTAACACTACAACAAACATGCAAAATGAATAACGAATAACTTTTTTTTTTTTGAATAACGAATCATATGGCACCGAAAAGCAGGAGCTGTGGTGACAAAGCTTCATGCTCCAACATTGCAGCGCAATACGGTAAGCCGTGCTCGCTGCGCTCAACGCTCAACGCACGATGGCGACGAAGCACAAGGCACGAAATACACACACCTTATCGCTTAAAGATATGCATACATACAAACATACGTACGCTCGAATATCTACACGCACGGCGTACGTTAACTGACGTCTCACACCTTCGGCGCACAACTCATCAGCATAAAGCGAACAAGTCAAACCACTAATAAAAAAAAGAGGCAACAACAAAAGCATGTATGGCACTACTTATGTATGTACGCAGCATGTGTATATGCATGCATGTACGTATGTATGTATGTACATGAGAGTATGCACAGCAATGTGTACACAGTTAGACATGCTGACGAAAGTCAGCGCGCAGAGAACGCAAAACGCAAAAATAATGGAATAAAAATGTGGACAAATAAAAGGAAAATGAAATAAACAAACAGAATGGAATATCGATAGACTGAATAAGCCCCCACAAAATAACAGTATGAGTTTCGGCAGCAGCGCGACACCAGCTAATGGCAGCAGTAGTCACAATTTACCGACGCTGCGCTGCTACCGCCGCCACCCGCGCGCCTTATCAGCGCATGCATGCTTTTTATAAAGAAAAATTTATATACATACTTACATAGTATATACATAGCACATTACTGTATATGCTTGTAAATATATATTTATTACATATGTACATATATGAATGTGTGTGACGACTTACCGCAGCTAGTTGTTGTTCGTCCATAGCGATAGCGACATTCCGATTTGCATTGGCTGCGGCGGCGGCATTAGCGGCTGCTGCTGCCGCCACAGCTGCAGCCACACGCGCCACCAAACTGTTGCTCGCCACTGCTGTCGTATCGTCGCCATCCGCGTTGGCGGCGGCATGATGCAGCGGTGTTGTAGCGCCGAACGCGTGCGACATTGTTGTGCCACCAACTGTTGCGCCACCACCACCACCACCGCCAAGCACACCATTCAGACTACCTGCGCCGCCTGCTGTCGTCATTGTCGCCAAGCTGCCAAGGCCCATGGCCAGACCAGCGCTGCCGATAATTGTCAACGCTGGCGTCGTCATTGTCATCATGGCCATTGCGTTGCTAACGTTTATATTACTGCTGTTTTTATTACTATTGTTGTTGGCGTGTAGCTTATTATTATTATTATTGTGTGGCAATAACGCTGCAGTAGTTGTTGTTGTTGCTGAAGACGCGACCGTGCTATTCGTGGACGACGCGGTGGTGCTAAGCGTTTCACCCGCTACTGTAGTGGCATTTGTTGTTGTTGTTGTTGTCGTAGAAGTTGCGCATGTTGCATTAAACAGCTGGCTATTGACTAAAGTGGCCGTAGCGGCTGGTTTTATGCCATACACCACGGTGGCTGGTATATTTGTTGCTGTTGTTTTTGCGGCATTCACTGCCGCCGCCGCTGCTGTTACATTTGTTGCCTGTGGTTCGACTTTCAGCTCGTCAACAGTGGTGCCCGCCACTGCTGCTGCATTCGCTCTGGACGTCACGGCGCCGCCGCCGCCACTCTCACGCGCACCAGCCAGCGCCGCTGCTTGTATGGCGCGCACTGCTGCCTCCATCGTTGTCGCGTATTTATCATCCATTTCGCCACTCTCTGTGCGAGCGCCGTCCGCACCGTCATCACCGCCGCCACCGTCTACGCTATCGTCGCGTAACAATGCGAGTTTCTCTTCCACTTCGTCAGCTTCGCCCTCCGCACCGATCGCCGAAGTTTGCGCGTGTTGGCCGCGCACTGCTGCGCCACCATTACTACCGCCACCGCCGCCGCCATTGCCGCCCTCACCGTCAAGTATGAAACGTATGGCGTCGTATGCAAACCACATGGGCTGGTAGTGGACACCTTTTTGCCTGCCGATCATCACCTTGCCATGTTCGCGATGAAATGACGAGCGTAAACTTTTGATTTTACTGCGTATCGAACGTATCTCAGTGCCATATTTGTTGCCCAGCAATTTCAATGCCTCATACTTGGTTTGCTTGATGTGATAACCTTTGGTGTTGGGATCCCATAGCACACGGTGCATGCGGTAATCCTCGATGAAATCGAGTATGGTGGAACGTGACCATTCGACGCGATCGCTTGTTGGGCTGGGCAGTGATTCGCCGCCCACGCCAAAAGTGGGTGAAAGTGCGGCTGTGCCGCCGCTACTGTTGCCATTAGTTGCCGCCCCCGCACCTGTCGTTAAGGCAGCTGCATGCAAAGCAGGCAGCGCCACCGACAGGGACATGGAAGACGGCGATGGTGTCGGTGGCGCGCGTTTGTAAGTCAGGCGCGCTTTGCGACGACGACGTAGCTGTGGTGGGGGAATGTTGTTAGCTTTATCGGTATTGGGCGGGCACAGAGCCGAATCGGTCGTCGTCGTCGCCTCCTCCTCAGCGTCAGAATCAAGCCTAGGCTCCCTGGCGCTCCGCTCCAATACCTGCGACTCCGTTGCGGGCGACGTCTTCAATGATTTTTCAAGCACTTCTGTTGTAGTTGTACTTGTAACGTTTATTAAGTTGTTGTTTGGCTCTTCCGTATTGTTGCTTTTCCACACACGTTGCCTATCACCGCTAACACTATTACGTTTGGTTGTACAGTTGCTCGTTTTTCCTAGCGCGCTACCCGTTTTTCTTTTGCCAAAATTGTAAGCGATTACAGTACGCGTAGCCGCTACGTGCCGCCTTCGACCGCGTTGCCTTTTCGTTCTCGCCAGCGCTGACACTACACTACTGACTGTCAAAGCCGCCAGGGGACACTTATTGTCACCTTCACGTGTTGTACGGTTATTCGCACAACCGTTAACTTTGGTGTTGGTGTTGGTTTTGCTGTTGGCGCTGGCGCTGGTGTTGGTGTTGGAGTTCTTGGTGCTGTCGTCTCGCCGCTTATCTGTTTTCGCTGATACCTGCAATTTTTTCGGTATCGCGTACACTTGCTGCTGTCGCGTTAGACGTCGCCGCAAAGCGCGACTAGTAGGTGCGGTTAAGTGTGAGGGTTGGTACCGCTGCTGCGGGTCTACAGGGTTGGGATTAGGAATGGGGGAAGTTGACAATGTGTCCTGTGCTGCCGTGTTGCTGTTGCTGTTGCGTTGACTTGCTGCTAGTCGTGCAATCGTTTAGTATTAGTAGCTTCGTGACCATGGAGTTGCCTTCGCCTTGCGCGCTGCAACTGCCGTTGTTTCTCGTTCCCCTTCGCCTAACAATTCAACTCGCCTCGCATTAGCCTCGTTCGATTCGATTAGCCTGTACGCTCGTGTGTGATGTGTGCCGTAAATATGTATGTGCGCGCGCGATGTTTAGCTCGTACGTCGTGTCGTGCAGCCGTCAGCTGTATTTTCACTCTTGTTTTTATTGTGTTCGCTGGCAAACTGGCTGAGCTGATTGTCCGAATATCTGCTTGCCTGGCATGCACTGGTGCTTTTGGAGGTGTTTGCAGTTTTTTTTTCGTTTCTGTTTCTGTTTCTGTGGCGCGGCGCAATGCTTGTTGTTGTTGTCGCCGTTGCTGTTATTGTTGTTCTTGTTGTTGTTATTTTCGCTCCTCTTGCTACTGCTGTGTGCTTTCGTGTTGGCTGCAGCACTACTGGCGTGCTTGTTATTGTTGTTTTTTGTTGCTATACTCGCTTGCGTTGCTCTCGCTCCTCCACCGCGCTTGTGGTTGCTGGTGCTCGTTCGCTCGCTCGATTGCTTACTTTGGCTTGGCTGGCTTGCTTTGTGCTTGTTTGTTTGCTTACTCGCCTGATAGCTTGCTAGCTTGTTCGCTTACTTTTTGTGGTTTGTGTGGTTGTTGTTGTTGTTTTTCCGTTTTGTGTTGCCTGCGCGTCCGTTCCGCAACAACGTGTTGTGTTGTGTGCAGCCCGCCGTACGTTCGTCGTTCACCGTTGAAATCACGATTTGTACTAATTTCACATATTTAAACTGTGTGTGGCATGCTCCGTCGTCTCCGTCGCTGTCATCGCAGCTGCGGACGCGTTGTTGGCCGCTGTTCGGTTGTACTTGCTCCACTCGGTTGTATGCTGGTGTGGTGTGGTGCGGCCGTCTTTGCTATCGGCGCTGTTGCTTATTATTGTTGTTGTTTCTTCGGCTATGTGTTAAAGCTTGTCGAGCGCGCACCAAGTGCTGCTTTTTGTTGCTGCTGCTGCTGCCGCGCGACTACCACTGACGCGCGTTTACTTGCGCGCACACTGCCACTGACTAACCGCCTTACTAACTGGCTGAGTGGCGTTCTAACTTATTTTTATTTCGTTTGTTATTATACAACAAATACATATATATTTATACATATATAATATTTATATATAAGCATGTGCGCGCACTGTTTCCTTACACTTTACACTAAATGCCGCGTTATTTGTGCTTTAATGTATAATTTGTCGCTAATTATTATGCAAATACACTTGTAGTAGCGCACTGTTATGCGTTTTTTGGCTGCTGACACCGCGCGTACCGTACAATTGCCTCACTGTGTCACAACGTATTGTCAACACCACTGCCACTGCCATAACCGTACTCGTAGCCACCGCGTTCGTCTCTAACGCACCTTACACTCTCCCGCTGAGCGCTGAGTAACTCTTACTACTGTTACCTTAACGCGCGCACCTTCGCGCACCTCGCGCGCGCTACACAACATTTCGTTAGGCAGTTGTTTTTGTTGGTGCTGCTTTACACTATTCCCCACCGTTCGCCACTTTCCATTCACCACTGCGCACCGCTAGGCGCCGCGTCGCCCCTTCGTCGCGCATAAGCTTCAAATTGGCTCTCTTTAGCGCGCCTGCTTTGCGCTCACGCTGTACTCACACACTTCTTGCCCTTTGCTCGATAGGCTGTGCTTAACATGTGCATGTGTTTGTATGTGTGTATATGCGCGCTGGTTTCAGTTTGTGTTTTTCCGTTTTATGCTGGAGCTTTGGAATAACAACGCCACTGGCATTAACAACTCGAAAAGCAGCAACAGTCACAAAGCTGACTGGCAGCCAAGTCAACAACAACAGCAACAGCGAGCACATACAATTGGAATTTTGTGTTAGCGCGCGGCGGCTGGCAGTCACACAATTGCATTGCAGCGCAGCGCAGCGTACAAAGCAATAACAACAACTGAGAAATTTAAATAAGTCGGCCAACAGCAACTACAACAATAACGGCGGAATCAGTGAGCGAAGCTAAAACAACAGCAACAATTAAGGCAAATACCAAACAGCAGCGCCAACAAAAACGCTTACGAATATAACAATAACAACAACAGCTGCAATAATAATAATAACAACAAGAACAATAACAACAACTACTACAATAATAATTATAACAACAACAAAAATAAAAGTAACAAGAACAACAGCAACAACAACAATTATAATAATAACAACAACAACAATAAAAAAATAACGAAAACAACAATAACAACAACAAAAATTATTATAGCAACAACAATAAAAATAACAACAATAATAATAATAACAACAACAACAATAAAAAAATAACGAAAACAACAACATCTACACGTCTGGCAAACCACAAGCGCTGCTCAGCTGTGCTTTTCTCTTTCCGCCTCGCATTTACTTTGCCCTGCCGCGCCGCGTGTCGCCTTGTCGTTGTTGGCTTTGTGCTTTTCGTGTGGTGTGGCAACTGTTACCAGCAGTACTGCTGCCTCGCATCGCATGAGCACGTAATTATGCATGTAAATATGTGCGGCAGCGCGTGCGTTGGTGTGCCTGTGTGCCGTCGGTGTCTCCACATGCAAGCCACTGCCTGCCTGCAGCCATGCACATGTTGTTGTTGTTCGCGGGTATTTTATTGTACAAAAACAAAAAAATATGGAAAAAATGTTTGACTGTGTGTGTGCGTGTGCGATTGTGTCAGCTTTTTCGGGGTCTCCACCGCCATTAATATTGTTGTAGTTGCAGTTGCGGGTTGCTTGAATCGTTAAAAATCGGAAAATACGACAAAATACCAAAGTTGTTGTTTTTTTTCGACGTGCGCTGCCGTTCCGTTAATGTTTGCGTTACTCATTTGTACAGCGCACTTGTTGCTGTTGTTGTTTGTGTTGCTGTTAAGGTTGCTTGCCGCAGCTTTTATTGCTATTGTTATCTTTGTGGTTATTACACACACACACACATACATACGATTTCCATATACATATATTTACTGCGTGCATATGTATGTGTGCTCGTGCATGTTGTTGTTTGTTTTTGTTGCGCGTTCGTTTTGTTGCTCTTGCTGTTTTCCATTTGCTGGCATGTGTGGCGGCGTTGGCGAGTTGAGTTTTGTTGCTGCGCATTTTTTCGTATTTCACTGGCTGCCTGCTCGCCCGCCCGCCGCCCCCACAGCCTGCTGCTGCTGCGCTCGCCACATTTGTCCGTCCGAAATAGTGTGTGTTTTCGTGCGAGTGCTTTTGCTGCCATTTATTTATTGCTTCTCAAGTGTGTGCTGTGTGTTTACTCGCGAGCGCGATCACTTGCAGCAATAACAATAACAAAAACAACACAGCCAAATACGAAGCAGTGAATTTTTCGAAAACACACAACAACATTAGCAATGCCAGTCAACGGCAATAAAATTTAACAACAAAAACGCGCACAATTTATGTGTTTGTAGCAGCTTTGGAGCGCACACACACATACACACTTATAAACGTTCATACCTATATGTATGTATATATGTATGTATGCATGCGGCGAGCGCCAAGTAACTCGCCCATAGCACTTGCTTTTTGAATCGCTGTTTCTATTTGTGTTTTTCTACATCTCTCGTCACATTCTCACCTCGCCATAATCAGTGACCAGCACACAAGCTCTAGCAATGCCGCCACCAGTTGCGGCTTCAGCCAAAGCAAATACAGCGCAACACATAACCTCCCGACTCCCGACGCCTGTGTATCACCTTTCCGCGCACACGTTCGCATATATTTTAAGTACGGTATTTACGACTTGGCACAGTGGATCGTTCCTTAGCTCTAGAGCTTAAAATAAATATACGATACCGCGAGCTAAGGTCTATTGACTCCTCTAAACTTCAAAGTGTTATAAACTGACAGTTGCAGATTTCAAAAAAAAAATTTGATTGATTTCCGCATTCTATTATTGGTGCTTACTCTTACTCTTCTTTCTCATTTACGGCATCTGTCTGCATATTAGAGCGGGTCCAGTTATAGGCATCAAAAAAAAAAAAACGGACAAATCGCGTATGTGGGAAATGTTCTACGATTCACTCTACACAACAACTTTGCGTAAGAGACTATGGGTCCAAAATCGCTTTCGAGCCGGCAATTTTTAAGGCGAAATTTTCTGGATATTATAAAAATTTGTAAGTCAGTTTTCGAGCTATCCGATGAATAATACCACTGGGTTTCAAAGCACCATTCGAATGAAATTTAAGACGTAGTTGCTATTTCATATTCTATTCATCATTTGTCGGTCCAGATCGGAAAACTATATTACATATCTCCCAAACAACCAGATTTTTTTATATTTCGCCAAAAAAATCGCAGACTAGGACGGTTTTAGACCTATGTATAGTCACTTAGACAAAGTTGTTCAGCATGAGCCGTAGAACATTTCCCTTATATGCGATGTTATAAAAAAAATATCGACCAGCCCTAATAGATTTATTTGGTAAATGAAAGGTCCTCTGATATTTTTGATATTTTTTTACGTAAAAAATTCGATCTAATTCTCTCATGGGGCCTTATGGAAGATCCTCTGATATTTTTTTTTGTGTAAAAAATTTCGTTCTATGCTCGCTGATAGTGCAATTTTTTGGGTAAAAAATAGAGTAAATAATTTTGAAAACAAAAAAAAAAATAATAGTCGGTTGAAGCACATCGAAAAATTGCAAAGAAAAGTGCGGTCCAGAAAGGAAGGTCGTTGTTGAACTTTTTAAAGGTTATAAACGCTTCATCTATTTTTCCGGCTAAACTACGAGTCCTATAGAGAAAAGTTAAAAGGCAATGTTGTAGCTAATGAAACGATCTATTACTTTTGTATACACACTTTTTTACATAACCTCAAAATAACCAAGTTTTTGGGTTTTCTATTTTTTCTTTTGTATAAATTTTTTTCACGATTTTTGGCATGACTTATTATGTCTCCAACACACTGTATTTTATTTATTTAAAATATTTATTATTTCTCCCTAAATCTCTCCTTAAAAATTCTCACTTCATAATTTCAGATTTTTTGTTGAAGATCAGTAAGCTGTTTTTTTCTTGAAATCCCTACTTTCTGTCTTAAGTCTTCGCAGATGCAAAGAAGATCCCACTAAATGATCTAAACTAATCAAAACCTCGAAATAATTTGAGTGTACTCCGTCGACAGCGGCACACTGTAGCGCTGAATGCATCATCATATGTAATACAGGGTGATTCAAAGTTCAAAAATCAAAACACAGCTCACTTTGTAGTACGGCGCGTTTTCGTTTCTTACTTTCCATACTTTTTTTTTTTTTAGATTTCCTTTATTAAATCTGTCCGGACAATCGCTTGTCGATCGCTTCTAAAATAAGTTGCTGTAATTAAAGTATCAGAAAAAATATAAAAAATATATAAAAAAAAATATTACATACTTATAAACAGCTTATTTTCTATATAATCAGAAAAAAAAACTAAAAAAAATATTTTAAAATTAAAAAAAAAAAAATTATTTAAAAAATGTTATAAAAGTAAAAAAAAATTATTTAAAAAATATTTTGAAATTAAAAAAAAAAATATTTAAAAAATATTTTAAAAGAAAAAAAAATATTTTAAAAATTTAATTTTAAAAACTTAAAAAAAAAAAAATATTTAAAAAATTAAACCCCTTAAAACCAAATGTCAGCTTCGCATGTTAGCTTGTGTTGTTGCTTTTTAGTAAGTTCTCGATCTGTTTTCCTACTTAAAAATTCCGATAATAAGTAATAAAATCTAGAATACGAGTATATTGCAAATTAGACAGTTCCGAGCTTATGTTAAATGCTTTTGCAGTAGGTTACTCTCACATAGGCTTGTTGTTCACTTTAAAAATAAGTTTTCAGCGTTATAAGTTCAGAATTTTCAAAACATGCATATATTTGAGGCCTCTGAAAGCCAAATATCCGTTCTGCTGGTTTGATTGTCTCGAGCTTGATACCAGTACGTACCAAGCAACCATCCATGTACAATAAAATGACGACGACAATCCAGCCGCGTAACGAAAATGCACACCCTGTACACCGCATGCGAAACTACTCACACACTGCTCTCAGGGCCTTCCAAACGCAGCGCTAGCATTTGTTGCTGTCACTCCAACTTTTCTCGCCGCTCAGCGCTGCTATAGCGGAAGAGTACTTGAAGCGTTTGGTAGTAATGTAGCTACATATGCATGTATGAGTGTGTGTGTTATGATTTCCATACTCACATTGCGGCTATTTGCCACCGTGCTGTCACTCACTGCCAACGACGTCGCAGCCACTGCCGCTGCCGCTGTCACTGCTGTTGTTGCTGTCATGTGTCAAGCGCAACGGTTATCAAAAATACTCGCCTGTGCCACCTTACGCCACGTCCGTCCCCTGCGCTTGTTTGCACACCGCCGTCAACAACACCTCGCCGCCACACATTGACAAGCGTGTAGTGTGAGTGTCTGGCACTTGGTGGCTCGCTTTGCCAGGCAATCAGCCAGCCAACCAGCTGGCCCACTAGCCAGTTAGTCAAATTGACTTGCCACTGGATCTGGTCTGGTCTGTACGACAGTGTGGAGCCAACAACGCATAAAGCGTGAGCGCACACATGCATAAGCGATATGTGTATGGGTCTTGTGTGGGCGCTAACGTTGGGGACGCGCGGGAGCGACTTCGGTATATTTTCGCCGCCGCCGCCGTCATACGCTGTGTTGACAAAACTCAATATTTGTTGTGCGAAACAGTTGTTGTTGCTACAATTTTTTCATGAATTTCTTTTCGCTGCGTAACGCTACGCTTTGCTGCGCTTGTTGTTGTTGCATTTGCTGCCCTTCAACGCTACCACTGGCACTTGGTGTGGTAGCGCGTTGTCGCTGTGACTTTCATTGCCGTCGCCGCCGCTGCGGTTGCGTCGCTGTCTTGCGGTTGTGCTTTTACTGTTTCTGCGGTCGACTACCGCCGCTGCTGCTCCTCCAATAAATTAGTTTCGACTCTTAGAGTGCTACTGTTGTTGTTATTGGCGTTTGGCGTTTATGAGCGTCCAAATTGCATTGTGAAGTGCTCTGACGCATTAGAGAGACATTCGATCCGATATTTTTAGGTGCTGTATGTCGCACTCATTCGTGTGCGATCGGCTCCAAAAAAAATTAACGCAAACACAAAAACAACAGCAACAGCAAATAACTTTGCCTAATGCTGGCGCATTAGTTTGTCACATTCATGGTGATTGCGATTGCGTCGTTGACAGCGACGTTAAGGTTGACGAGTAATAGGCAAGTCGCACCTCAACTGACCGCCCGCTCTCTCTCCATTGCCGCTCTTACCTACACTACGCTGAATATATAAATTTTTATTATTTTGTCTACTACATTATTATTTGACTATTTCGTTGCGTGTTGTTTTTGTAGTCAATGCTGCTATTTTGTTATTATCATTGCTGTTGTTATTTGTTGTTGTTTCGCTACTCGTCCATCTTGCTAGCTCCAACATTGTCGTCGTCGTTTTTACGTTTGTTGGCGCTTATCTATTGAGCAATTCTACAGCTTTTTTGGGCGCTCAGACGTTTTTTCTGCACAGCGCACGCTTTGTTGGCCCTGTCAGCGAGTCGGTCTGGTGGCTGCGAGTTCGGAGAATTCAAACACACTTTCATTTTTATCTGAGTTTTGCGAATAAACAAATAAAGACCTGTGTTGATAAGAATTTCATTGAAACATAGCCATATCTGTTGATTAGTCTTCGCGTAGTAATCATAAATTTGGGTGTCGGGCCGGACTGTAGGTTGTTTTGCTATGTTAAGATAATAATTGAAGAAAGAAGTTGGAAGAAATTCGACGAGGCGCTGAAGCATTATATTTGGCGAATGTCAGTCTTCAGCCGACTGAGATGAAATATCTTACATGGCTTCCAAAGCCCTAACTTCGAGACAGCTGGGGTGGAAAAAATCATTTTTTTTTTACTAAATCCACTGAGTTCCTGGATTTTGCTTAGTATAATAGTATAGTTTTCAACTGGACCTATTGAAATTACCCGCGTAGGCGGATGGCCTCATTCAGGTCTTCTTCGATACTTTGCTCCACAGCAGCAATAGCGTATTCGGTGCGCACTGTATGGCATCTCTGCGGACGTAAAAATTATTGTCTCAATAAAAACCACAGCCTTATAACCTTAAAAATGGGACCATATTTTTGTAGGAGTAGAAGATCCTGAAGATTATGCCTTTCAAATGTTGACCGCGGCTACATCTTAGATGGTCCATCCGTTGAGTCCAATTTTCGATGACTCATTCGAGTATTTCGACTGGTAACTGCCGAATAACACGCGTGATGTTTTGCTCCAAAGCCTGAATCGAAGCGGGATTGTGCGCATAGACTTTAGACTTAACATGTCCGCATATGAAAAAGTCTAACGCTGTGATAACACACGATCTTGGTGACCAATCGACCAACCCAAATCGACCGACCGTGAAATTATCTGCTCACCGAAGTGTTCTCTCAATAAATCCTTTGATTTATGCGATGTGTGGGAAGTGGCGCGGTCTGGTTGAAATCAAATGTCGCCGAGATCACGAGCTTCAATTTCCGTCCTCAAATAGTCGGTTATCATGGCGCGATAACGGTCTCTATTGACTATTACGTTCTCACCGGTATCATTTTTGAATAAATGTGGATAGATGATTCCACCGGCCCACAAACTACACCAATCCTTTGTTTTTTCTGGATGAAATGGCAGCTCTTGAATCTCTTCAGGTTGTTCTTCGTCTTAAATGCGGCAATTTTGTTTGTTTACATACCCATTGAACCAGAAATGGGCCTCATCGCGGGACTAAATTTGGCTCGAAAACTTCGGATCTTCTTGGCACTTTTCAAGAGCCCATAGAGCGAAGTGATGTCGCGGCTGAAGGTCGAGCGGCTTCAGTTTTCGCACAAGCTGTAGGTTGTGCGCTTTCAATTTAGGATCACGACGTAAAATGCGCCAAGTCGTTCCATAAGTCAGTCCGAGTTACTGCGAACGTCGCCGTGTCGACTCTCCACGGTCTTCGTGTACACTCTCAGCTACGGTTGCTATATTTTCTATTAAAGAAAGTACCTCTACTTGGATTACTAGTCATTTTCCAAGTAATCCCCACTTAAAATGCCGTTAGTTGCTTTAATGATTGAGAATAATAACTCTATTTCAAAAATGCATTTAAAATCAAGCGCCTTATATATGCAATCCGCTCATTGAAAAGAAAGCGTGCAAAATTGTACATTTCTTAGAAAATGAAAAAGAAAGGATTGCGTAACTACAAGCGTTTGACGCTTGAGTGCGCCACGTGCAACAGGGAACCTCGCTAAGGTGATTAAAATTTCTTTGCCGCGCGCACTCCCTTGCACTTTGTTAGTCCTTTAAGGGCGCTTTCACCCATTATTTATTTGCAATTCCATACAAAAGAGCGACCGCTTCACAATATACGCCACAGCTTTCACTCGGATTTTAATCCAATTAATTTACGCTTCACTTTGGTGTGGATGCGCGCTGATTTTTCTCTAATTACGAGCACTGCCCGGAAAAACACTTTGGCACAGTCGTTTTGCCTGTCGGCATTGCGAAGTGATGATGATTGTGCCGCGTGGTTTCGGATGCTGATTATGCTGCTGTTGTTGGTGTCGGGGGGTTTCCTTTGTTGCGGCGTCGACTTAATCCTAATTTACAGGCTGACCAGCACAGCGCCTAGCTTTGTGCTTTGTATTGCGCACTTGCGCGCTTTTTAACGAAGAGAGAGTGGGAAGGGGGGTTTTGTTTTAGAAGTGTGGCAGGTTAGGCAATAAGCATAAATATTCAAATCTATTTCGAGTACTAATTGCCGGTGGGGTTGCGGGTGGCTCCTTCTGTTGCTATTTTCGTCAATTCGTTCGCAACTCTCGGCGTACACTTCCGCTTTTTCGGTTTTTTTCGGTCTTTTTTGAGCTTTTCGGCTGTTTGAGCTGCCTTGAGTCCTTGTTGCTTGCTTTAATTTCTGTTTGTAAGCGCTAAGTTTTTCATTTCTCTTACGTTTTATTTCATTAGCGTTTATTTCTGGTTTGCTCGCTTTGTTTGTTCGGCTGTTTGTGTTAGCTGATTGAAGTTTCTCGAGGATTTTAATTTGAGCTTGTATTGTTTGCCGGCTTTTTAATGTGTTTGAGGGCTGGCTGAACTTAATCGAGGTACGCCGCGCTCGTATTGGATTCTTAGCTGCATATATACATACACTCAAATAAACGGTGTACGGGTTTGCTGATTCTTCTGAAGCGCATTAATTGTAATTATTGTTGCTTAGTAAACTCCCAAGCGTAATGAAATCCATTATTAAGGCATTTGCGAAAATAGCAAAGTGTAAGAAACCTAGCATGGCAACAGCTTCACTTGGCATTAAGCCAAAATGGCAACTAGCATTAACACTAGTACCTTACTAAGCAAATATACAGCCGATACAGTAGCCTAGCCATGCTTTCGGCGGCGCGCCACCACCTCACGTGTGCCAATAGAATCCTGACCATTTGCGCTTTGCACTGCCAAACTAATGTGGTTACCTTAAAATGCCATTTACCGTTATATAACCAATGGCTAAGCCCATATGTACCGTTGTATTATACAACTTAAATGATATTTAGTGCGCGTCCAGGCACATATGCACCTTTTTCAGCCAGTTTTTGGCCATATTTTAAGCCTATATTGGCGCGCAAATGTATATAGTGCTGTAATTTGGCCACTTTGGAAATCTTTTAGTCCTTGAAACTGACAAGCCGACATGGCGCGCGCGTGTTTATGGCGTTGAGTAGGCAATAAATGCTCACTTAGTTAATGAGTTTTCCGCTGGGGCATGTAAGTAATTGTGCTACACATGGCATTACATAAGTATATGCTTTGAAAAAGAAAAATATCAGCCAGGCACACACACATACACGCATGCCTTGTAATTGTGTGTCTGTATGTGTACGCCTATTTTCGGTCCTTTGTTCGGGATTAGCGTATTTGAGTTTGCTTTTTCTGTCCGTTTTATTGCGTATGTTGTTGTTGCTGTAATTTTTCCTTTTTGTTTTTTCGCTTTGCTCATTCGCTGATGGCATTTTGGTGTTAATGGAAAATTATGAAGTTACAATTTTTTCGCCCAAGTGGCGCTTGTTCTACTTCTTGTGGCAGTGTTACAGGAATTTTACTACAAAAACGAATATTAAAGCTGTTGGAAATTATATTTGGCTGTCTTTAAGAGTAGTTTAGTAAATGTGGGGACTTTTTCGAAATTTAAGAAAATTTAAGAAAACTTAAGAATATTTTGAGCCAGCGCAGGCAGCTAAATACGTTTTTATTGTTGTTCCTGTTTTTTTAGGGGTGTTAATATAGTTTTGTGTTTGCATAGATCTCATCCAAAGTTCCTTCGGTCTATTGTGCCCTCTCCTAAATCACAAAGACTCACATAGCCCCAGCGCCAAGGGCCTTAAGCCTGCCTCTACATATTGCTATGCAGTCGATTATGAGGTTTTCTGGTGTTTCATGCTCCCTGTCGCAGCACCGGCAAATTTTGCAAGATCCTAGGTCCATGCTGTGTAAATGTCTCTTCAGCTTGCAGTGGCCAGTGTAAAATGCGATTAGTTCCAGTCTCTAGGGATCTTCGATCTCGTAGGAGGAGACTGCTTTTAGCTGTCATACAAATTGACCAATATAAATCAGGACCCTCTATGGAAAGATTATATATATGAGACTTTATCTTTACGAAATTCTGGATAGATAACTTTTTAAGGCAGCTCTACAACCTCCGGTGAAATTTTTAAAATCGGACCACTATAGCATATAGTTGTCATATAAACTGAACGATTAAACACCAGTACTTGTATGGAAAACTTTTTTATTTGAAAACATATCTTCACGAAACGCTGTATAAATTATTGTCTAGGGTAACGTTACAATATTCCTAGAAATTTTTCAGATTGGACCACTATAGCATATAGCTGCCATACAAACTGAACGATCAAAATGAAGTTAAAGTTTCTAAAAAGGGTATAATGATATAAGAAAGCACCTGTGAAGGGTATTATTGCTTCCTTTTTACCAAAGTTGAACACTTTTTCTTATTGTAGTAATAATTTGCTCTTTCTTCGAGAAGTGCTTGAGAGTGAGCGAGTCCTGATCATCTGTGTTATAGAACAAATCAGCTTTCAAGGAAAAAGTATCTATAAGCCACCTACCATGAAAATAGTTTTTTTTTTGTCATTTTGATTGCGTTCAATAAATATGCAGCGCCGATTTCTCGCTGCTCGTAGCCAATTTTAGCCACACACGCGCTGCATATCGTCGGCTAGTCGGTGAGTTATGCTTGCTGGCACTTTGCTCTTGCCTCACATTGGACGTCATTGCCGGAATGTCGAAATGTATTATTTCTTCATTCGCATAACGCGGCGTCAGTGACATCGTCGTTGTCGTCGTCGTCGCTGTTTGTGGCACGCCTGCTATTTCAACATACCACATATACGAAGCCACATCGATTTTTACGTTTCGTTTTTAATTTTTATTGCTTTTTATACATTTCTTATTCATTTCGCGCATTTTCTCTTTTTTACCGAAATTTTATACAAACATATATTTTTTTATAATACAGTGCGCCGCTGCAACGGCGCTTGAAATTAGTTAACCTTTTTGCTTTCAGCATTTCTACCTTTGCTGGTTAGTGTGCCTTGTTGTTGTTGTTGTTTTTATTTCTTTTGGCTACTAAAATTTTTGGACAAATGTGTCCGTCCACTAGTTTGCATGAATTTCATGGTTTTGCCGTTACGCATAATTCGTTGCTATGTTGCTGCCACACAAAAATACAACAGCAGCAACAATAACAACAACACATAGCTACCCACTTATAACAAAGTAGCGTCAGCGCTCAACACTTTCCACTCGGCGCACAGGTGACGCTTTGTCTTTGTTGCTTTTTTTATTGCTATTGTATTTTTAGCTGTCGCGGAACATACAACGATTTTTTTTGTTATTTTAGGGCGCGGGGAAAGTGCCTCAACACATTTATTGATGTTAATGAATGCAGCAAATAAATTTCGTCAATTTGCCGCGTCGGCCATTTTAGCTTGGAGCGCATTTGGAAAAAATATGTAAAAAGCTAATGAATGCGTGTGCATGTGTGTGTGTGTGTGTGTGTAGAAAACAGGTCCATTATGAAAACGCAGCAAGGCAGAACTGTGCCACACCACGCTGCATGTTGCATAGACACGGCCAGCGTTTGTTAATGCAGCGAATTAACATATCAAAAATTAGGAAACACGAACGCAAACATTTGTATGTTTGCCAGTGTGTGTGTGTGCAGCGTGTGTGACCTAATATTCGGGCGCTACGTGCCAAGCAAGTTTTCTATATTTTTTAAGCTTTTATCTGTTCATAGCATTTTTCCAAAATATTATTTTCGGTTTGTTTGCGTCATTTAAGTGCCGCAAGTTGTTGCTAAGTGTGGTTTTGGCTTGCACCTAATTAGGGATAGGCGTTATAACTACTAAAGTTGTATAAATAACTGTGGTTTAGTAATAGCGAGTGCGATTATGTGCATTTAGCTAATGATTTGACGATTTAAGCATGTTTTTATAATATTTATATATTTTATTTTGTATTATATTTGATTAAACAGATCTTTGTGTGGATTTTGATCGGTTAGTTTGTATGGCAGCTATACGCTAAAGTGGTCCGATCCGAACGATATGTTCAGAGTTTGTAGCGCTGGCTAAAATAATAGTCAGTACTCAATTTTGTGAAGATAGCTTGTCAAATGAAAAAGTTTTCTATACAAGGACTTTACATTGTGTGGTCACTTTGTATGGCAGCTATATGTTATAGTTGTCCGATCCTAATAATTTCTTCAGGGATTGTAGCGATGTGTAACATAATAGTCAGCACCAAATTTAGCAAAGATATCTTGTCAAATGAAAAAGTTTTCCATACAAGGACTTGAGTTTGATCGGTCAGTTTGTATGGCAGCTATATTGTATATTTGTCCGAACTGAACAATTCCTTCGGAGATTATACTGATGTCCCAGATAATTATCTATGCAAAAATTTTTAAAGATATCACTTCAAATAAAAAATTTTTCTTTACAAGGACTTGAGTTTGACCAACCAGTTTGTATGGCAGCTATGTGCTATAGTGGTCCGATCTGAGCAATTTCTTCAGGAATTGTAGCTTTGTTTTGAGTAATTTCGTGAGGATACCTTATCAAATAAAATTTTTCATTACAAGGACTTGAGTTCGATCTGTCAGTTTGTTTCTTTTATTATTTTTTTATTTAAATTGTTTTTTTTTTGTAAAATTTTTTGTTTTAATATAACATTTTTTAAATTCAAATGTTATGATATATCTCGAATTTGATATAGATATGTATGTATGTCAAGTGCCGTAAGACCTTAACTTGATATCAGTTCAATTGTGTTCAAATCATTTCGTGTCCTCAATGAAATTACTTATTTCTGTAATGTTTTTTGTAGGTAGACGTTCAGCATTAACATCTGATAGATTCCAAAAATTCGATATCTGATTTGTAATGGAGCTAAGTACCTATTCATAGAAAAAGTGGAGAACCGTTTCTTTCATCCTTTCAAGTCTGCAGCTACGGTACATCCCAATGTAGGTAAGTCCTTAATTTATCATTATTTGTTCATATCTGTTTTTTATCCTGAAATTAGTTGTATATTTCCAATTATTTTGCTCAAATTTAGTATTGAGCTTCCTCTTGCTCATTCCTAACGAATATGGTATTGTCTGTGTATCGGTTTTGTCTAGAAATTCCTGATTTTCATTACCGAAAATGTCCCTATGACTGGGAACCCAATTTAAGCTTAATTGAAGTTGACCTGCCAGTGAACTGCCATCCTTGCTTTATTTACTAAGCTTGGATTGATCTTTTCGTGACGACAAGGTCATTAGTGCCGCTGGCTGTATGTGTAAATGATTGCTTTATGTCTATTTCTGCATTTGTTTAATAGAACCTCACAGGCCTTCTCTATGCCTGGTATTTCCGCTTGGATGATGCCAACTGAGTTTGGAGAAAGGAAAGATAGAGAGATAACAAGCTGTTTGGATTATATCGGCCTTACACCATAGTACATTTTGGACACCTCGGCATAGAAAGCGTGAGGTAGTATTCTCTCTCCAAGAAAACCTCTTCACTATTCACGTCTAGAGAGTATTCTGACTCGAAAGTCCCTATTGAAGGCCAACTGTACTGAGTTTGGAAGAGATAACAAGCTTCTTGGATTATACTTTGAGTTTGGAAGAGATAACAAGCTTCTTGGATTATACTTTTGTTCTTACACCGCTGTCCATTTTTAACCCCACAAACAATATTTTTGTGGCAACTAGTTTTATTTAAAGGAAAATTAGTTGCTTTCCCCCTGTTATTTCCGTCAAAATGTTTAATCAATCAACTCCGTTGGGTGTCACATATGTTTGTTTCAATACTAAATCGTCATTTTCTTATCTCTTAACGATATTTTACCCTCAACAAGGCAGGAAACAGGCAATCATTTCATAAAATCGATAGAGCTGCCACAGCGATAATGCTTTGATAACCTTGTGACCTACTAAATTGTCATTAATAACGGTAATGGTTGAAGTCAATGTGGCATTTTTATATCTTATAAATATATGTGTGTGTAGCTTAACTATTTTTACGCCGGAATTAACTGTTGCCGTTTATATGTGGCGTCTACAGCAGCATTTTTATAACCTCAAACCTCCGCTTAAATCGTATGTTTTTGTGCCTTGGCTCTTAAGCACATTCAATTTAACGCTTAAAACAACAAATTTTATTACATTTACCGCTATTTCCTCTTTTGTCTATTTTTTGTACCTTATAACACACCCTCACTGTACAACGTTATTATTTTTCTCTCCTAGCTTGCCGCTTATAAACTTTTTCGTTCGCTTCGCTCTTGCTTTGTCCAGCAATTGCCTGCGATTCAACCTTAAAACATTTAATGTAGCGTTTTGCTTTGATATACGCTCATGCTCTGCAACGCGACAACTGTCAAGATTTTCCCATTTTCATGATTTCTATGTGTGTATTTCGGCTTCATTTCCTTTGCGGCACCTTTGGCTCGATGATGAGTTACTGTTGCTATGATTTATTTATGTTGCTTTTATGTTACTACTTTTCCTGTTGTTGTTATTGTTGTGCGTCCTAAACCGATCAGCCGTCGCGCGTGTACATTATCGTTATGATTAATGGGCGTAGGTGTCGCTCATTGGCCAAGATGAACGAGCCGCCGGTCAGAGGGCAAACGGTTTTTTGTCACAGCGCCTAAATGTATGCAATGCTATTTTGCTGGTGTTGGTTGGTTGTGTTTTTTTTTAGTTAGCTGCAGCTGTCAACCGCTTGTATGTGTCGCTGTTAGTGTCGCAACTTCTCTTTTTGGTGGCTCATTCGCTGCCTATGATTGTTGCCAACTGTTGGTTGTACGAATATAAGGCGGTTAGTACGTTTGTGTGTGTGCGACAGAGTTGGCCGTTGGTTGGTTTTTTGTTGTCATTGTTGTTGTCGTTGATTTCATTATGCTTAAGTTGTTGTAGCTGTGTTTGTTGCACTTGTTTGGCGAAAGTTAAAAAGCTGCGTTGGTTAATTCTCATTGTTGTTATAACCAATGCTGCCTTATTGATGACTGTATTTATGTAGTAGTTGTTGTTGTTGCTATTGCTTGTTGGCGCCTTTGTATTTTGGCACTTTTTGTGCTATTATTCGCTAACAATTTATTTGGTGTTTTTGTTGTTATTATTTTTATTATTATTTTTATATTGACATAATCGCATGAATTGACACCACGCCAGAGTTGTCGATGGGCGGGTTGTTGTTGTAATTTTAATTAAATCAGTGTTGGAAAGCGAAAATGCGTGGAGTTGGTGTTAAGGCTATTAGAATGCTTATTAGGTTAGAAAATCAATTCCGGAGTAAGGGACCCAAGAAGTGAAGGTGCCGGTTGGTAAGAACTTGAAGTGAAGGGTTAGGTTAGTAAGCAGCTTTCAAATACTTTAAGATATTACGATTAAATGGTAATTTAAGGAAACAACAACATAGTTATGAACATAACTAAGTTTGCTATGAAGTTTATTAAAGCCAAAAGCAAACGTCAGAGTTGCTATAAAGTCGCTATAAACAAATGATCAGTATGACTAACTGAAACTTTAGCCGTATCCGTCTGTATCGTGTCTGTATCCGATTAGTTCTTAAGGTTTTGAGATATCTTACTGAAATCTTGCACACCTCTTTTTCTCCACAAGAAGCTGCTTATCTGTCGGAATCCCCTGTATCGGGCCACTATAGCATATAGCTGCCGTACAAACTGAACGTTCGAAATCAAGTTTTTGTACAGAAAAGTTTTTAATTTGAAAACTTTGAACTGATCGTTCAAAATTAAGTTCTTGTATGGAAAACTTTTTAATTTCTCATGATATCGTCGTGAAATTTAGCACAGATTATTGCATAAGGCAGTGCTACAATTTTTGAAGAAATGGTTCAGATCGGACCACTATAGGTTATAGCTGCCATGCAAACTGAACGATCAAAATCCATTTTTTGTATGAAAAACTTTTCTATCTGATGAAATATCATCACCAAATTTTGCATGGATTATTGTCCAAAGCCACGGTACAATTTTCCAAGAAATTGTTCAGATCGGACAGCTTTAGCATATAGCTGTCATATAAACTGATCCCACCAAATCATGTCCTTCTATGGAAAACTTTTCTATTTGATAAGATATCGTCACGAAATTCTTCACAGGTTATTCGTCAAAGTAACGGCACAATCACCGCTAATATTGTTCAGATCGGACCTCTATAGCATATAGCTGCCATACAAACTGAACCACCACAATCAAGTTAAAATCTTTTTGTACCCTTTAAAAATAAATAAAATAAATTAATAATTATTCAAAATGTTTGCAAAGAGTCGTCAGCTGATATTATACAATTATTTAGTTTTTAACTGGGGCATACCTAATTGCACAAGCATTTATATAGACAGTAGTTGCAGCGCTTAGAGCACATGCTGCCAAAGCAGACATGTTGTGCAACCGTATCAGCTAGCCAAAAACAACAACACAAGCAGACAAACCTAACGGAATATCACATACACATACCTAAATATGTGAGTCTGCATTTTGCAACATATGTACATACATACAAATACACATATGTTTATGGGGAAATGGCAACATAATAAGCTTACCACAAGCCCACGTGATGCCAATACAAAAAGAAAAAAAAAGCTTATATAACTTTTTTACCACAACAATTGTACGAGCATGCATATTTTGCGCCAAGGATATTAAGTCTATTAGTGTATTAACGGCAGTGTGTGTGTGGACGTGTCACGTGCCTACGTTAGGTAGCTACACGTGCTTCTGCCACAGCATATTATATTTTCAAAATCACTACGGTGCGTTTGCTATAAGAGTTTGTGTGCTGCTGGGTGCACAAACAGATACATTTGAACACACACGTACATATGCGCTCATATATGTACCTATGTGCGTCTGCAATGCCTGCCTTTCGTTTTGCCAAATTACTCACATTTCGCCTTTGTCACAAGCGTACTTTGTGCGCGGCAACATAGAGGCGCTAATGAATAAATCAAATACAAGCAAAGCCACACAGCTTCCTTGAAATTTAACTCGTCCGCTCTCCCACCAACTCTCTTACGCCAACTTAAGCGCTTGTTCAATCAAAGTTCGGCTGCTGTTCAGCCACTGTTGCCAACAGCTGCTTGTGTATGTGTTTGCACCTGCCCTTCACCGCTCACTTCATCATCGTTTTGGCATGCTGAATTCTTTGAAGGTGGCGAAATTAATTTTCCGCGCGTGTCGAAGCATAAATAAGCAGTCTTACACGCCTAGTTGACTATTTTTAGCTGCTTAGCTACACTCTAACCTTATGCTCTGCACCTTTCGTTCTTTGACTTGCCCGGCCAACTATATGCGCTAGTACACAGCTGCCTTTACTTTTATAAAGTTATGCTGTACAAACGTTGCCTGGGGTTTGTAGCTTCCTTTTTGTTGTCTTCACGTCTAATTTTATCTCGTTCTCATCTTATTCCATTCAACTCGCATTCGACTCACTACTCACTTGTGGGCTCATTGAGGTTTTTGGCTATAGGGGCCGATAAGGTAACTTTGCTGCTCTTTGTGTGTGTATGTGTGTGTGTGTGCTGGCAACTCGGCGCATCCTTTTCACATTTGCTAGTTGTGCTTTCGGCTTGAATGCTTTTACGGTATTTTGAACTTTATATCTGCTGGTGCGGTGAAACTTTGAACTTCGTTTGGTGCTTAGCAGTGCGCCTGAATCGACGGATTTTTTTTTTTGCACAGCGGTAAACGTGTGTGCACAAACTTCAAACACAGTCCAAACCATCTAAAAAACTATAAAATCGACAGAGTTCGCAACTCAAAGCTTTTTATGTTGAAGTGAAAAGGGTGCCGTATATCTGTGGTAATAGCGTTATGCCAACCGCCTATAGCTGCCAAATGCCTAGTGAACTTCGAGCTGTAGAAATACTCTTCTTTTAAGGTTTTGGATGTGTTACCTTGAGCAAAAAACGGCCTATTTTTTAATAATTTGTTGCATATAAAAAATTAAATGAAAGCATAGTTTAGAACTCATTAACTGTGCGATTAAGGCAGGTCAAAGGTGCCTAACCTCGCTATCAATTGCATCGAGTGTTTTTCTGATAAGACTGGTATGAGTGCTAGGTCACAGCGGCATCGCAAGAAACTGTAAAGCTGATGAGCTAGCAACAAAAGGCACCCAAGAACCGCTATCGGTAGAATAGGATCGGGTCTGTATTACCGTATCCACTTGTGTTCTACTATTAAATTGTTTGGCTGCGCGGAAGCTTGGCCAGCGCTGTGCTGCCAAAAGCTTAAAAATCTATGGAAATTTTAGATCTTATAGGACTCTATGAAGTTTTATATTTCCATAAAGGACTCACAAAGAGTGAAGTTTCTACTAAAAATGCATTATTTTGGATTTATATTGGAAAATCGCAATAATATACGACTCACAATACATAATGTTAAGGAACAAATAACTAACTAGCAAAGACAACAACCCCTATGTCAATGAAATTTAGCGAAGACAGCAATCTTTCTATATATGAGACCAAAGAACAAATCATTAACTAGCAAAGACAACAACCCTAATGTCACTGAACTATAGCAAAGACATCAACATTTATTGAGCACAATGATCCTTTTGTTTAGATTTAGTAAAGGCAGCAATCCTTTGCTGAGATCTACCAACTTTGTTGAGGTCTATGACCCCCGTATTTACCTTTAGCGTAGACAACAACCTTCGTTTACTTTTTTCAAAAACCAAGAGTTTTCAGTCCATAAATCCAGTCCACTTTATGAATAGCGCTGCGTAAACGACGCATAACTCTCAAATAGTATTCCTTGCTGACAGTTTGGCCGGTCGAAAGGCACACGGAGTGCACCACACCTCTATAATCTAAGAAAACTGTCAACATAACCTAGATTTTTGACTTGGTTGGACGTCACTTTTTCTGCCTCCCCTCACCTTTGCCGCGAAATTCCGCCAATTGATCGTCTGTTTCTGGGTCGTAAGCATAGATATGGTAGTTAGAAAGCATTGTTTTACAGACCTTAACGCGACGCTGTTCTTCGAAAATTGAGTGATTTTGGAACCAATCGTGTTTTCACTTCTCTTAGGTCCAAACGATCTTTTAAAATAGTTTTCACTGATCCTTCCGATATTTCAACGATGCCAGTAAGAGCTCTGACTGTTAATCGTCGATTCTGAAGCACCAATTCCTTTATTATTTTATTGAAATGTTGATCACCAGACCCAATTGCTTCGCTTCACAGATAAAGTCCAGCCAGTTTGTTGACGGTGGGCTCTAACCTTTCACACATTACGCTCGATAGAACCTTATATGGGATGTTCAGGAGGCTTATCCACGGTAGTTGGCTCAAGTTGTGAGATCTCCGTGGGATCACATTTAAATCACAATATTGCTGATTCATGCTCCTTATCAGTTCTTCGCCGCCGTATTTGAATGGATCGGCGGGCAGAATCCATTCGCTCTCCGCCACTTCTGCATGGTTGGGCAATGGTACGTCCACTCCATCGTCATCGATTGGGGTATATGGTTCACCTGCCCCTGATGTTATGCTTCTCACTGCCGTTTAGCAGGTTGGTGAAGTGTTCCCTCCATAATTTTAGTATGCTCTGGGCATCAGTCACTAGATTACCTTTGGTCTACAAGAGTATGATCCGGTCTTGAAACCTTCTGTTAGTCACTTCCATTATTGCAAGCAATTCCACCATATTTTAAACCATATTGTGCACCACTTATTTCACAAATCTAACTTATTTCAGCACAGCGCTGAGAAATATTAATATACGGCGCATAATTCAATCGCCAATACAGTTACGAATTCCAATTTGCGGCGCTTAATCGAATTTCTCATTAAATAAAGTATCGCCGCTAAGCAGCTGAACGAAATGTATACCGCCGCTAATTTATTGTGTACTAGCAAAACCTCAGAGTCATTATGCCAGATTGTGCCGTCACTAAGCATTTAAACACACGCACACACACATACATGGCTATAAATAGGCAGAAGAAGTTTCAATATGCATAAACCATAAAATTTCTAATGCCGCAGAGCTTAGCGAGTAAATTAGATTTTGGCGCACATTGAAAAGGATTTTCAACTCGTAAAACACAATCGCGTCAAATTAATCAAAGTAGAGCAACCACGGTGGTAATCGATCTGCAACAAGCACAAGTGTTACGGTATGTCAAGGCTGAAAGCTCATTTCGCTTTTCAATTTCATGCGATTTTTTCGCTTTTTGTCTATTAAATTTACGAGCTCGCTTCAACAATTCGGCTTAGAGTTGGCTTGTATGCTCATGCTTCGACATATTCGTAGCGGTTGGGCCTTAAAGCCATGTTACTTACTTCGCAAAAGCTTTGTAACACTGTGGTGCGTAGCTCGAAGTTTTAAGCTTAATGCTGAGTTGCAAAACATTTTCTTTGCGGCTTAAATTTGTTGCTGATTGTGTTCTGTTATATTCGTTGTTGTTGTCCTTTTATTGTATTTTGGTGGTTGCTGGCTTGCTGTTTTCCGTTTGATGTCTCATAAGTGAAATGATATCTAAAGTACTACATACCGCACTGTGCTAGGTTGAAGTATGTTATCAGACTTCATCAACGAAATTCTCTAAAATCCCACACTCTCTTAATTTCTTTTTATCTTCTCCTCCTCTTAGCTACTCCTCACTGCACCCAAGGCCTCTGTAGAAGTCTTATAACATTACTTTTTGATGAGCTGAACTTGTGGTGCGTTTGTGAGATGTGTTTGCTGGTATAGGTAATATGTTACCTAATAAATTTATTTGCCTTCTTCCATTTAAAAAAGAGAAATTATCTTAGCTATATCCTTCACGCGGCTGCACCTCGCTGTCGTCAGCGTCTCGGCTTGTCAACTGGGCTAGTTCCTAGAACAAGTCTGGACGATGCGAGCAGGCCGCTTCTAGCTAAGCGCTATATATATCCATCCTTCGCTTTTTTTTTGCATACGATACTAGAAGAGGGCTAATGAGATACTTAGCCGTAGGTATAAAACGCCAGGAGTAGAGGTTCCCTGAAAATAGAACTTAACGTGGAGGAAAATGATGAAAAAAGCGTACTAGGATATCAGTCCAAACGTCGAAAGGAGAAGTTTCTGCTACCACCGGCGGACACAGTGAATTACTATCTGTGTCGCCAGCGGCGAAGGAAATAGTTCATAGAAGTTGTAGTGCTACTTCCAAATCCGATTTACAATGCAGAGGCGCCACGGTACATGAATAGTCGGACCTTGAAAGGGTTAAAAGCGTCAACTCGATCAAAGAGGAAGCTTTGCTATACTCTCCAGGGGATGCCGAGGTTACTGCTTTGACATTAATGAAGAATAGGCATATAACAGAACCCAGTAAGGAAGGGTTGAAATCGAAAGCCTTGTACAAAACGGCGGTCAAAGTCCATGAAAGACTTATCTGCAAGTGCAACAAGACGAAGGAAAAAGAGGGCACGTTGGCTTGCACTAAGGAGGAATACTCATACTACCCAAAACGACTGCAATTCAGATACAAGAATCGGAGGTTCACTACCGGATCGAGCCTCAAAGCCTATGAGAGGAGGTCATCCTCGAGATAGTAGACCAGAGCTGCATTCCAAAAGCGAATTTGCCGATATTTCACACGGTAAAACCGAGGAATGTAATGTCAGTCCTTCAAACGATTTTTTCATCCTTTTCTCTCTATGTATCTCCTCATTTGTCGGAACCGCCTTACAAACTAAATGATCAAAATCAAGTTCTTGTATGGAAAACTTGTTTACTCGAGGAGATATCTTTCCAAAATTCGGCACAGATCAGATTTTCGAGCTGTCATATAAACTGATCCAACTCTTTCCAACTGAATTCATCTCTTAAGGTGTTACTTGGGTTTACGGGTCTCAAAAAAATCGAGTTTGGTTTTTCTAAGACACCTAAATTTTCAAGTTGATCCGAGTCATATTTTCGGAGCTCGAGGCTAGTTGGCTAAGTGCCGCCATCTTTAAACGCGTTTTTCTCAAAACTATGTTTTGCATTTTATTAAAACAAATCCTTTCAAGCAGCATGACATAGCATGACACAGCTGATTGTAACATATTAATCAGAAGAGCTTACTTACAAAAGTTAGGAATTATTAAAATTCCTTATCACAACATATTTTTTAACTTACACCAACTACGTAACGCTCTTAAATCCGTTACAATCGCTACATACTGCGTGTTCGCATCAGCCGTTCCACTTGTCCAATTGTACGTAATAATTTTACACCTTTAAAACGCACAGGCGTTCGACCGATTAAACTATGCGGTGAGTTAACTGAAACACAGTGCCGCAAGTGGAGGGGGAGTGGGGCGCGCATTAAAAAGTGCGCGAGCTAAAAGCAAATAAAGTAACGGTAGATGTAAGCAAAAAACGAGCGAACGAAAATTAAAGCGAAATGAAATGAAATGCAGCTATGACAAACCGCACTTGGCAACGCATTTAACCCGCGCGTCCACTGCTTGTCGCCTCTCACCACGCGACGGCCACTACTTTAGTAATGTGTGCAGCGATTAAAAGTAACAACTGGGACTCAGCACTTAACGGTGGGTGTTGGCTGGTGGCTGCTTGGCGTTTGTCGTTCTGTGCTTGGCCAGCAAAAGGAAATGTGAACTAAAGAATTTTGCTGCAGCGGCAGCTGAAAAGGCAAAAATTACACACACACACACACACACGAAAAAGTGAAAAAGTTAAAATGCTTCCGTTTGTACTCGTAACAACCAAAAAATGAATGAAACGAGAAATCGCACAATAAGAGCGTGTGGCAAGTTGCAAGTGCAGGTACACGAGCACTTGTGCAGGTACTTGCCACTAATGTACTGCCGTTTGTGTTTATGCCAACGATGAGTGCTGCCGAAACGCTGAAAAAGCAAAGCACACACACACACGTACAAACACATTCAGCAGCCTTTAGAAATACGCAAACAAAGCGCACAAATCTAGCCAAGATTTGCTGTTGCCAACCAAACACACACACACGTTTGCAATGCCACACAAAGGTGCTCTCGCACACACACACCTGCAGCATTTTTCGCAAGTTTTTCCATGGCGCTTAAGTGCTGCGCTTTTAGAGTGCCTTTGTTTGTGTGCGGGTTGGGCGCTGGGTGTTGCGGAAACGGCAGTAGTCGTTGTCGTCGTCATCATAGTCGTCGTAGTAAGCACTTGTGGCCTGTCGCTTGAAAGCAAAAATATGAAAATGCTGTTTGTAATACATCGCACGCATATTTAATTTTTAATTTCTTTCCGCAGCAAAGGGGAAATGGGAACACGCGCACAAGTGATGCTTGATTTTGAAAGGATTTCTCTGACATGTCAAATGAAACGAAAGGAATGTGAAAAGTAATTGTTGGGGTTTAGCGCGCAAGCACTTACCGTTTGAATTTATACATTTTAGTGGGTGACATGATTTTCGGACTCATTATGCTTGGCTGCATTTGAGTTTGTTTAAGGTTTGGAATTACTTTTTTTTATATATTCATTCATTTTATATTTTCAAATTATTTTTGCTTCAGAAAAACATTCTCTTTGACTATGAAATGCTGCAACCCTAAAAATGTTTTTTACTGAGTATGGTGAGACCTCGCTTTTAATTACTTTCTTTGTCTTGACTTTACCGTCTTCCGTTTCTAGCCAATACCACCGATTTTCGAAATCTCTTAGGTTATGTTAGGTTTAGGTTAATCTGGTAGGGCAATAAGCCACGCGTAGACTAGTAGTTTGGTCCTTTGCGATATCGGATGGAATTCAATTCCTAAGTTCACAAGGAGTAGTCATCGTTTAGGATGCCTGCGTTTGACGCGAATTTTAACAGACTCTGTGGCCTCATTTTCAATAACTCGTCCAGTGTTTCATACTGTGGGGACCCCAGCTGCTTACAGCGTAGATTGTTAGTCTCTTAGTATTAAACTTAGATTCGGTCTACAAGTTCGAAAGGATGAGGAATATGTGGACAGTGTCAAAGTCATAACAAGTCAATTGAAAAATCCCCGACATAGCAAAACACATGTTTTTGCCAAAATTCGATTTTTTTATTCAACAGGTTTAGTTCTCTTCAAGTGTTGATCTTTGAATATGGCGATCCTCTAACTTTTCGATACCATTTTTGTAGTACGATTTGTCCTTTACTTCAAAATAAGCATCTGTTTCGACGATCACCTCTTCATTCGAAAAATATTTCTTCCAAGTGTGGATTCTGTTGAGATCTGAGAACAGGAAATAGTCGCTGTAGCATAGATATGGTGGATTCAGAAGCAATTTGAAGCCCAATTCATGGATTTTAACTTGTGAGACGGTGCATTGGGGCAGCTGCACTTTATTTTTCGTTGATTTCGTTCTTTAAATGGTCCAATATTGCTATGTAATAGTCGCTGTTCCAAAAATACTGACTGACTATTGCGTTTTTCCAGCTTTGGATCGGGTACACCGTGTACAGTCCACTCGGCTGACTGTCGTTTGGATTCGGTGTGAAATGATGGAGCCGTGTTTCATCAGTGTTTTTGGTCAAAAGTGATTCACGAGGAACCCACTTTGCACAGAACTTTACTTAACTACACTAAGGAGTGCTAGCAGGCAGACATGCAAGCAGACTGAGAATAATAACATAGAACGACCATTGTAAAGGCTAGAGAGACATATAAGTAGAAGATAGATAGATTGTATAGCAAAAGAATCGCAACTATCAGTCGAGGGTTTCTGGACGAAGTCCCGGAAGTTGCTAATATAAATTTTTTTAAGAACTCCTCCAGGAGTAAAGGATGCTTCAATGAGAACATACTACTCGTGGAGTGAGTTGATTTCAGTCCCAACACCCTACCTACCTGCCAATTATGTCAGGAGTCAAGTTAAAAAGCATGAAGGCAGAATTACTCTCTCTAACAGCTTTAGAATCATCGTAAGAGATTTTTTCATCGTCTATGTTTCTTTTTCACTTTTGACTGATTAGCTTTTTCATTCTAAACTAGTACTTTTTAACAATTGTTACTCTGTGCTGTATTCCACGAAATGTAGATGCAAAAGTCTACTTCGCCGGTATAGGTAGATGACCTTATTTTCATCGGTATAGCAGTCGACGATGGATACTAGATATCTATTATTCTATATCAGTGTTATTACTTTAGGAGTGATAGCTCTATCGTTCTTTCTCTCTCTTTTATGGTCGACAATAACCTTTCGTTTGATTTTGTCTTGCTTGCCTTCTTGCTGGGCTGCTCTTCTTACTACACGGAGGCAAAAACTTAACTTGACCGCGAAAATATTGTTGAAATACAATATTGGAACTTCGGCTTCTGCCCGGGCCCATCTATTTGAATGTGATCATCTTGGTTCTGAATGTTTCGATCTGGAGAGGGCCAGATATCTTACTGTAAATGTAACTTACTGAAGGTTTTGTTCACCCTGGCCCATCTTGGAACCCTGAAATGGCCTGTAAAGTTCATAAAAAGTTAAAATTTCTCCAAAAAGTATATATATGTTTCCGTGTATGTTAAATATTCACCATACTAGAGGTAAATTTTTTCCTTAATTTTCACGTTTAATTTTCCGAAAAAGTGATGGGATATTTCCACAAAATTTGGCATAGATTATTGCCTAAAGCAACGGTACATTATTTGAAGAAATTCATACAAGCCGACCGTTAAAAAACAAGTTCTTGTAAGGCATCTTTTTCCTGTTTTATTTTAAGAAATCCATTATAATTCTTTTTTTATTAATTCATAACTGCGATTAATCAAAGCGTGCCGCCAATAACGCCTACACCCATTAATAACAGAATTGAATTATTCAGCAAAAAGTCTTATGAATTCGCCCGCCGCGCTTTGTGCTTGTAAGCATTTCCAGGCATTAACGCGAATCAGCGTCGACAAGTGAAATGACTAATGAATTGAAAACATCACAAGCAAGCAAACACAGATATATGTATATAGTAAAGGGTGATTTTTTAAGAGCTTGATAACTTTTTTTAAAAAAAAAAACGCATAAAATTTGCAAAATCTCATCGGTTCTTTATTTGAAACGTTATATTGGTTCATGACATTTACTTTTTGAAGATAATTTCATTTAAATGTTGACCGCGGCTGCGTCTTAGGTGGTCCATTCGGAAAGTCCAATTTTGGGCAACTTTTTCGAGCATTTCGGCCGGAATAGCCCGAATTTCTTCGGAAATGTTGTCTTCCAAAGCTGGAATAGTTGCTGGCTTATTTCTGTAGACTTTAGACTTGACGTAGCCCCACAAAAAATAGTCTAAAGGCGTTAAATCGCATGATCTTGGTGGCCAACTTACGGGTCCATTTCTTGAGATGAATTTTTGTCCGAAGTTTTCCCTCAAAATGGCCATAGAATCGCGAGCTGTGTGGCATGTAGCGCCATCTTGTTGAAACCACATGTCAACCAAGTTCAGTTCTTCCATTTTTGGCAACAAAAAGTTTGTTAGCATCGAACGATAGCGATCGCCGTAAAAGCGTCCAACACCACACCAAACAGTGCATTTTTTCGGGATGCATGGGCAGTTCTTGAACGGCTTCTGGTTGCTCTTCACCCCAAATGCGGCAATTTTGCTTATTTACGTAGCCATTCAACCAGAAATGAGCCTCATCGCTGAACAAAATTTGTCGATAAACACATTTCGAACCGAACACTGATTTTGGTAATAAAATTCAATGATTTGCAAGCGTTGCTCGTTAGTAAGTCTATTCATGATGAAATGTCAAAGCATACTGAGCATCTTTCTCTTTGACACCATGTCTGAAATCCCACGTGATCTGTCAAATACTAATGCATGAAAA
Source organism: Bactrocera dorsalis (assembly GCF_023373825.1). Classification (NCBI taxonomy): domain Eukaryota; kingdom Metazoa; phylum Arthropoda; class Insecta; order Diptera; family Tephritidae; genus Bactrocera; species Bactrocera dorsalis. The sequence goes on along the minus strand of NC_064307.1, from coordinate 68,249,907 downwards.
TCCTAACCTCAAAAAAATCACCCGTTATATGCCTATACAAGAACATATGCATATAAGTGTGTGTGCTTTGAAACATACAGGAAACTTGTTACTTAATATGCAATTAAATTGAACAAGACAAACGCCTCCAATAGTAACAGCAACAATACAGACGCCAGCAATGTGGGTAATGAGCGTGTAAAACAGTGAAGGGGGTGGCGACTTTTGAGTGGAGGGTGTTGTTATGATAATAAATAAGATTTTTTGAGCAGCGTTAGATATTTAATTATAAAAATGAAGAGAGGAGATTAAAAAAAATCAAAAAAATTTAATAAAACAAAAAAATTAAAAAAAAAAAATAATAATAATAATAAACTAAAAAAAAATAAAAAATAAAAAAAAAAATAAACTAAAAAAAAATAAAAAAAAAAATAAAATAAAATAAAAAAATAAATTGAAATGAAATGAAGTTAAAAAAGAAGCATAATGTTGTAGAATAATAAGCCAATAAAAAAATAGATTTTTTTTTTCAAATTCTAACAGTATACAACCCCTTAACAGTAGAATACCCCACTTAGCTACGCCACTGCCTTCCAGCGCATTTGCTATATATGCACGAGTTTATACATATATACGCACATACTCGTATAACTTGTGGCACAGCTTGGTTGCAATAAATTTAGCATACCACATGTGAAATATTTGCATTTGCCATTGTGGTTATCATTAGACTGCGTCATGCGATGTTTCATTTCGAAGGAGACTAGGGCCCGCAATGCATTGGGGCTGCGTTGAAATATTATTGCGAAATGCAAATGCTATTCATAAACACCAGACGATCTACCACATACTCACCTACATTTATATAGAAATACTTGTATAACTTGTTGATAAATTCTATATTCATTATTTTGCGCTCGCTACTGTTGCTTATGCTTACGCTTATGAAATTATACCAAACTAAATGCATAAATGAGTGTGCGCAGATATGGGGCGGATAAGAAAAAGTGGGCAGCGCCGTGATTTATTAATATGCATGCTCACAATAATCAATGCAAATGTGTCTGTGCATAAATCTCTATGGACTCTGTTGGTGTTTTGCTGATTTGACTTACCATAAACTTGGAGAAATATATATTTGTATGTAAAGGCTGCTTTTTCAGTAATGTGGTTTTCAAGAAGAATTTAAACGCATATAATTTAATGTTATGGCCAAGAATTTAGCTTTACTTTAAAGCTAAGGGTTTGCTATTATGTTCTAAGTATGATTTCGAACAGGTGATGAATAAATTCCAGCCGACAGATCCAACTTTCGAACACTTCTTGTAGCAAATTGGACCGTATGCCAGCAATAACGCGCCGAATATTCTCTTTCAATGCGTCTATCTTCTCAGTCTTATCTATATAGACAAGCGCCTTCGCATAGTCGCCCAAAAATAGTCCAGTTATCTAGTGGTGCTAAATAGTACGAACTTAGAAGCCATGCCATTAGCTCAAGATGTGAGATAATGCGCTCACCAGGAATATTCTTCAATAAATTGACTGTTTCGTTGCCTGTATAGCATGTGGCGCCGTTTTATTGGAACCTAAGATTGTCCAAGTCAACATCCCTCAACTCAGGCCAAAAAAATACATTAATATCCAAAGCGTTCCCCATTCACTGTAACATGTCTAGCTTCATTATTGAAGAAACATGAAGTAATATTTGTCTTTTCCTACCAACTGCACCAAGGACTTAAAGGAAGCTGCTACCATCAAGGAATTCATCAAAGACCTCAGCAAGTTTGTTGCTGCTACTGCTGCCTCTGCTCCAGCTGCTGGTGCTGGCGCTGCTGCCGAAAAGAAGAAAGAAGCCAAAAAGTACGAGGAAGACGGCGACATGGCTTTCAGTCTCTTCGACTAAACAACTCTACACTAAAATTGAATTGGCTGGGGATTATCATCACTCCAAATGCTAAAATTTTGCTTTTTAACGTAATCATTCAAGCGAAAGTGAGCTTCAAAACAAAATTTTCGTGTTAAAATCGGCCATCTTGCTTTGGGTCCATTCACAGAGCTTGTGCTGCATTCGATGGCCTCTGCCTTCATTCAATCGAAAGTGAGTTTCGTCATTGAACAAAATTTTCTTGTGAAAATCGGCATTCATTATCATTCGCGGAACTTCTGTAGCACTCGATGGTCTTCTGGCTTTACTTCATGCCCTCGCCTTTCTTGAGTTGTTTTGTCAGTAAAATCATTCTCACTCACCCGTTTCTGTATGTATTTCTCCGAATATACATATTTTCTATAGACCTTACTAACAGAAGCATGGCTGCTGTTGCAGTAATCAGACTACTGTGTACGATGCTAGGTTTCATAAAGATTTCGGCTGACTAAAATTGATAACTATTATAAATTTAGTACTATTTTATTCATCAGAAAGTCGCTAGCAGAGCCTATAGCTGACTTGTTTCAGTCAGAATAGCCAGGCCATTCATAGACCTACAAGTCCTTAGTAGTTAGAGGCTCAGTTTAATTTGAGTTGAAGTATTGATCATACTGCCAGTCTACGCTAAACTTTGAAAGCGATTTGATATCTAATTTGGGTACCTCATCTAGTTCATTGCACTGCGATGCTCTTATATATCTAAGACGAGATCTAGATAAGGCTGGATAGAAGCATAGGAGGTACTCCAGCGTCTCTGATGCTTACTTCAATGGACTTTTTGTGAGAATCGTCGCGACCCATCCAGCTCGCTTGTGATACTAGTAAGCTCTTAGCTGTCATTAGGCCAACAACCGGTCTACAATTCCTTCGACCCCGTGTGAGTAAAAAACAACAAAGGCACGGTTCGCGCACCCTAATGATCATGCAAATAAAGGTGCGCACCAAACCACCTGTGCAACCACTGTCAATATGGTAATTTTGGAAATTTCGTAAAACTAATTGAGCTCCAAGCTCGGCGCTATTCATTTTAAGCCAAAGCATAAGCGTCAACAATTATTGCGCGACAAGTGGCAAGCGTTTGTAGAATGTGGCACACGGTGCGCGGCGCTTCATAGGCAACAAAACGGCAAGTGGCCGGTGTTGAAAATTAAAATTCGCATTTTAATTTTTCTGACACCCCAGTCTTGTAAATAAATCGCGAAATTTTCGTTTTTGCTTTTTTATTTTCTTGCCACTCGTTGTTGCTTGTTTTAATGCATCGCTAGTTAAACCGTTTTGTTGTTGCTGTTGCTGTTATTTTGATTCGTTGCGCTGATTTGAAATTCCGCACCACTTTTCGTTGTCGTTCAATTTCAATAACTTCCGATTTGGCATCGCGCATTTTCATGCAAGTCACGTATGCCCACCTGAGCGCCCCAACAGCGCCTCGACGCTAACGCAGTCAACGTTTGTACATACGTATGTAATATTGCTTTTTGCGCTCACGTTGAGGTGCAACACTACGCGCATTGCAAAACTGAAAACCGTAAGCTTTTACTATGAAAACCTGTGCAAATAGCAAAGCGTCGAAAAATGGAAAAGCATTCAGGCAGTTTTGGAAATACAGCGAAACGCTTCGTGTGAATAGTCAATTGATTTGTCGGCGGTGAATGAATGAGTGCACACGGGTAGTTTCTGATCTGAATCAGAGATGTTGGCGATGGAACCATTTCGATATTTTGTGGCTGTAAAAATCGTTTTGAGCTTGAGCTTTCCAAGTTGATGCTTTTTGGGTTAATTATTTATTTTCGTAATCCTTTATATTTGTAAAAACAATTTAAGCTGAATGAAAATTTTGACAAGACTTTCGGTTAGGTTTTGTCGAATAAGATATTTTCCTTGTAAACAGCTTTCTTATTTCTTACAAAAAACAAAAGATAAAAAGTTGATGGTATTTTTGAAGCATTTTTTCCGGCAAAATATTTGGTCAGAGCATTAGTGATGGATCAACGGGAGGGTTTTGGGTATCAGAATCTTTCCAAAATCGGAGATTTGGTTTCGAATTTGACGATCTTACGAAGTAAAATCAGTATTAAAAATTTGCTTGAGGGAAGCACATATAAAGTTATATTTAAAATAATACATAAGCCGCTTGCTCAAAATCACACCTATACTTTCACATACACATACGCACATATACAAATACTTATTTGTAAACTTCTTCTTACAAAACTGCTTTTTACACTCGACATGGCTTTTTGAATGTGTGCGCACTAGTAAAAAGTATTCAGCATATTGATAGCATATTTTTAGGCGCTACAAAAGCTGTCGTATCACGTGCTAATAAATATACATATGTTTGTGCTTACAAGAGTGCGTATATGAGTACATGTATATACATAAAAACAAGAAAAACCAATAATTTCGCTTTAACCTACACAAACCCATAATATTCCATACAAAAATCTGATTTCCATCAGTCAATTTGTATGGCAGCTGTATGCTATAGTGGTCCGATTTCAAAATTTTTTTCGGAGATTGTACAGTTGCCTTGGAGAGAAATCTACGCCAAATTTCGTGAAGTCAACTCAACAAATAAAAAAGTTTTCCATACAGGGAGTACTTTTCGATCAGTCAATTTGTATGGCAGCTATGTGTTATAGTGATCTGATTTTAACAATTTCTGCAGACATTGTAACGTTACTTGAGGTAATAATCTGTACCAAATTTTGTGAAGATATCTCATCAAATGAAAAAGTTTTCCATACAAGAACTTTATTCCGATCGTTCAGTTTGTATGGGAGCTATATGCTATAGTGCTGCTATAACGTCAGTTCCGACATATGAGCAGCTGCTTTTAGAGAAAACGACTTGTGCAAAATTTCAGCTGGATATCTCAAAAACTGAGGGACTAGTTCGCGTATATACAGGCAGACGGCCAGTCGACACGAGTTGCCACTTATGTGGCAAAAAGGTAGAATTTACTAAAGAAAATTTTGAGAATAGAGTTGTCACTTATCTAAAAATATAAATAAAATATAAAAATATAAAATATCCAAAAAGCTTTCTTAAACTCGATTTTTTTAATATTTTGCAAATTGTTATTTTTCCAGATAAGTAGCAACTCCATTCTAAAATTTTTTCTGCAGTAAAAAATCTACCTTTCTGCTGTAATTCTCTCTTAAATGTCTTACGTTTTGATATTTTTTTTTGTGTTTGTTTAACAGGTGGCAACTCTGTCCCAAAGTTTGTTTCTAGTAAAGCTTTTCTAAATGCCTTTCTGTAGATTTTTCTTAACTTTTTACAGTTTTGGTATCAGTTTACCAAATTTTTATCGATTTGTGGCAACTCTCGCCACTGAAATATGCTGTGGAATGCCTTAGAATGGTGCTTAATTATAAGAAAAAATAAATAAAAATGGCACAGAAATGGTTGAAAATTTGAAAACAGAAGATTTTAATTTTTTAATATTTTACAATATGTTATTTAATTTTTATATATGTAAGTGGCAACTCCATTCTAAAAATTTCCTGCACCAAAAATCTAACTTTTTAATGTAACTCTCTCTTCAATTTCTCACGTTTTGTTACATTTAATTTTTTATTTTTTAAACAGGTGGCAACTCTGTCAAAAAATATTTCAAGAAAAGCCTTCCTATACACCTCTCTGTAGATTGTTCGTAACTCCTTACAGATTTTGTAATAGTTATCGATTTGTGGCAACTGTAGCAACTGAAATATGCAGTGGAATACCTTAGAACGATGCCTACTAATAAGAAAAAAGATTAATATGACACAGACAGGTTTGAAAATTAAAAAAAAAAGCAGCACACACTCCTCATGTGACCGGCAGAAATCGAGTTTCGATTTATAGCGCGGCTTACGAGTAACACATCTTCTAGCTTCAAAGGAATTTAATTAAAGGCTTGTGTCTTCCACGCCGCAAAAGTCTTTTGTAAATGTGAAATTGTGGTAGCAGAAATGTTGACTTTACTTAACCACAAGTGCATGTGGACAAGCCGCACTACTTTTTAGAATAAATGGCTACAAGGCACAACTCATATATTTGAAATAGTGTTCACTGCTAACCCTTGTGACCTAAACGGCAAGACTTAAGGCCACACTTTGTGTAAGCAATTTGTAAGCGCATATTCTTCGTTTTTCAAATGCACACACATGCTTACTTAAAAACTATTTGGACAACCCAATATGCATATGGCTGTGCGAACTACCCAAATTTGTGCATATTTTTCACCGTTAACCTCATGCCTCCGCTTGTAGTAGGTTTGCGGCAAATTAGACAACCTTTGCAAGTTTTGTTGACATTCCATCAATAACACTGGAGCCATCAACCACCAACCACCGTCAACTGCACTGCTGCTTCTTAGCCTGCCTTTGAGCACCTTTTCCACCCTACAGCTTTACATATGTAACCCGTAACTAGCGCTGTTTATCACCATTTGCCATTCAAACTTCGTTTGAGTTCGTTTTTTGTTGGCACATTTTCTTACAAATTGGGTTTATATAGGGTACACAGGGCTTTATTTCTTTGTAGCGCTCATTTATTTCGTTTTTTGTGCCAAATTTGGTTGCTTGCCTCGCCTTCGGCGTTGCGTTAAAAACTCTTCGGAATTTAATCTGTTTCATTTTTATTAAATGCAAACACGAAGCCTTCATATGAGTAGTGACAACATGGGTTTTTAATTGCCTTCGGCTCGGATTTTAGCAGGGATGCATTTTTTTCAGTAAAATAAAGAGTAAAATTAAAATGTTTGGAATGCATTAGCCGAAAAATGTGGCTTAATAAGTAGTATGCGAAGATTTTGCTAGAAAGATGTATGAAAAAATTGAGGGTTATGTGAGTATTCCAAGAATAGGAGTCTCCTCGCCACGCTCTTTGAAAACATGAGCCATTCTTGTGTAAGATGCGGTAGCAAACCCGTGTGGAGCTTGGAGTCATGGCTAAAAGAGAGGATGCTTCAGCGGAACCGCTCCGATATATTCGGTTTAAGAGATCGCTGAAGTCTCATTACGGCGTCTATTCACCAGACATGCGGCTGCGAGCAGGCGTCGGTCTTGCATCAAGTCGTTCGCGGGCTTGGGATACGACACGTAGAAACCACTCCACATGACTGTGACATAACATCCTTGGACCAAGACCTCAGTTTTGATGACGACCACCACAAAACTCTATATTAATCGCATAGTGAGGGGGTGTGCTGGGTTTGGGACCCGCCACGTAAAAACCAAAGTGAAAGAGAGATAACAGCCGCAGAAGAAAAACCTCAGTTATGATGACGATCACAGCAAGCATTAGAAAGATTTAAGAGCATGAAGCTGGATCCATCCTGCTACTATATGGGGCGGAGGTATGGTCCTTGACATCATTTAATAGGCTGGCCTTAGGAGTGTTCGAGAGGAAGGTTTTGTGGAAGATTAATCGCCCTTTGCGCATTGGTAACGGCGAATACTGCAGTCGATGAAACGATGAGCGGTACGAGATAAACGGCACCACTGACATTGTTTAGCGAATCAAGAGACAGCTGCTGCGCTTGCTAGATTATGTTGTCCGGAGGGATGAGAACACTCCAGCTCTGAGGGTTTTCGACTCAGTACCTGACGGTGGAAGCAAGTGAAAAGAAAGACCAACACTTGGAGATATCAGGTAGGGAAGGACTTGGTATCTGGAATTGGTGCCGAATAGCGAAAAGAAGAAACGACTGGCGCATGTTGTTAACTTAGCTATAAATAACCGGGTAAACGGTGTCTACACTAGTAAAGAAGAATGCGAGTTTATAAGTTTTCTTCTTTTAATACCCAGAACAGGGTTTTTGCAACACCCCAAAAGGAAACGTCTAAGATCTTTTAAAATATATGATATATAAATGATCAGCGTGAGTAGCTGAGTCTCTTTAGCTGGGTACATCTAAATCCTTCAGTTTTTGAGATATCGATCTGAAATTTTGCACACATTCTTTTCTTGCTAAGAAGTTGCTTGTTTGACGGATTCATCGTTATCGGACAACTATAGCATATAGCTGTCATACAAACTGACCGCTCAAACTCAAGACCTTGTATGGGAAAGACTCTTATTTGTCAATATACCTTAATATAACTTGGGGTAGATTATTACGCAAGGCATTGCTTTAATCTCCAAAAGTATTGTATGGATCAGCCAACTATAGCATATAGCTGTCATACAACCCGACCGCTTATACGCAAGTCCTTGTATTAAAAAACCTTTTATTTATCAAGATATCTTAATATAACTGGGGGCAGATTATTACGCAAGGCATAGCTATAATCTCCGTAAATATTGTTTGGATCAGGCAACTATAGCGTATAGCTGCCATACAAACTAGCTGTTTAAACTCAAGTCCTTGTATGAAAAAGTCTTTTATTTGTCAAGGTATCTTCATGAAATTTGACATAGATTATTATCCAAGGCATCGTTGTAATCTGTGAGGAATTTGTTCAGATTAGACACTTATTTCATATAGCTGTCATATCAAAGTTATGATTAATATTATTAGTTAGTAATAGCCCAACAGTAATGAATCAGTAATAGTTAGTGCCTCGAATATGCTCGCATTCCTTATTGTTATTTCTAAAAGTTTATGTCAAGAGAATGAAATTGTTGCCTACTTTTGTGATTGATGAACTTCGATCAACTTGACGAGCTGTCAAATTCCGCTGAACTATTTAAGGAGTGAGTCAAAGTTCAAAACTTTTTTTCGTACTAAACATTTAATCAACACTCAACTTAATCTAATTTCATTTAATACCCATTTTATACAAACTACCGCAAGTTTATTGCTTATCAGCGTAGAAATCTGTGAGTTGAGTGCTTGAAACTATACTTCAAATTACACGCGTTCAAGTAAGCCAGTCCTGCATATGACGTACGGCCAAAGGAAAAGGCGAATATTTTTTATTGCATGCATAATGAGCTGACAAGAAAAGGGTGTAGCCAATAAATAGCGACATGCATATAATATATTTAACGGAAATTACCCAATAGCACTTACACGTATGCTGGCGCAGCGCACAAATGAGAACCTTTTAGACCGCACTAGCGAGCAAATAGCGCAAATGGTGTGGCATTAAGGCAGCTGTATTCATTTCTACGCTTTTTATGAGTTTTCTGTGTACATATAGAAGCGTAATATACGCCATGCCACATGCAACAATACATGCGTATAGCTAGATTTATGGTTGTGTGTGGCGCGCTGAGGGCTTTGGTGCTTTTTTTTATTTTTTTTTTATTTTTTTATATTTTTTTTGTTGATTTTTTTTACGCTATATTAAGCATATATTCGTGCTATAAATTGTTGAAAAAGTTTTTCTTTATAACGCATAAACATTTCAATTGCCCCGTTGTAGTATTGTTGCGTAAAGCCCATTCTTGTTGCTTTGCGAGTATTTTCTAATTTTTATTGTTGCTGATTTCGTTGATGTGATTATTTGTGATTTTCAACACGCAACCGCATTAAACTGGCAAGAAGCGTGCGATTTTACTACGTGACCAGCCGGCACGCACCTTAACCACCTTTATTTTCGTTTGTCCTTTCTTTGCTTTTTTTTTGTTGCTGTGTGCTCCCATTTTCGCTCGAGTATTTTCTTTTATGATTTGTGATTGCTTTAATGTTTGCCGAGGTGTGGCCGAGGCACCCAATCAATGTTGCTATTTCTGCACTTTTTTATTCTCAAATAATATTATTTATTTTTGCTTTACTGCCAGTGAAGCACAACCTTCTACCTTTTGACGTTTGCTTGACGTTTGTAAAGCGTTCGCATGCTCGAGTGGTCCTTCAGCGCTGCATTGTGTTTGCTTTAAATGGCAGCGACCAAGCAAGCGAGCACTCAGCTGATGTTATGACCTTTTGTCAAATGCTTTTACGCAAATTCAAAAACATGCAGTGAATTTATATTTTTCATATATTTTTTGTGTTTGCCATAAAAATTGCAAAATATAAGTGTTATTTTTATATTTTCACACATTTCTATACAAAGGTTGCTCATACGCCATGGTGTACTTTGCTGATATGTTATATTTCAGTGCATTGTTTGCTTTGTAGTTTATGCAAGCAGAGCTCAAAATAGATTTTAATTTTCTGAAAGAGTTTAGACTAACTTCTAACTGTGCTAGTTAACCGAAAGATGGCGCTGTTGTCGAGTTGCTTGCATTTTGGTCCTACAACAAGCGGAATCCTAAGTAATCGGCATAGTCACCCATTTTTGTATGGCCAGGGACTGTCTGACCAAATATAAAAATTATTAGCTAAACGTTTTCTGCTGCCACAACAACAACATTTGATTGATGTTGTTTTCATATACATATGTACTAGCTTGGTGTTCTTTGATTAATTTGCATATTTTGTGTCATGCTGTTAAATGTCTATTATTTTTGCAGAACGTAGTATATACACTTTTTACTAAAAAATCTAGACCTAACATTTCAATCAAGTACTATAGTTTTTGTCAAATTTCGTAAAGATATCTCGTCAAATAAAACAGTTTTCGAAATAAAGACTGGATTTTGAAGGGTCAGTTTGTATGACAGCTATATGCTATAGTTGTTCGATCTGAATAATTTCTTCGGAGAATGTACCGTTGACTTATGTAAGAACCTAAGCCAAATTTCGTGACGATATCTTGACAAATAAAAGAGTTTTTCATATAAGCACTGTAATTTGATTGCTCAGTTTGTATGGCAGCTATACGCTATAGTCATCCGATCTCAACAATTTCTTCGGAGGTTGTACCGTTGCCTTATGTAATAATTCAAGCCAATTTTCGTGAAGATCCGTCCTGAAATAAAAAAGTTTTCCATACAAGAACATGCTTTTGATCGTTCAGTTTGTATGACAGCTATATGCTATAGTGGTTCGATTTGAAATATTTCCACGGGGATTGAACCATTGCCTTGGACAATAATATATACCAAATTTCATGGATGTATCTATTCAAATAAAAAAGTTTTTCCTACAAAAACTTGATTTTGTTGGATCAGTGTGTATGGCAGCTATATGCTATAGTGGTCCGATTTTAATAATTTCTTCGCAGATTGTACCATTTCTTTGGCTTATACACCGTGCCAACTTTCGTAACAATTTTTCTTTAAATAAAAAAATTTTCCTTACAAGAACTTGCTTCCAACCGTTCAGTTTGTATGGCAGCTATATGCTATAGTGGTCCAATATCGGCGGTTTCAACAAATAAGCAGCTCTTTGGCATCAAAGCGATAAATGCAAAATTTCAGATCGATATCTCAAAAATAGAGGGCTAGTCCGCCTATATACAGAGAGACAGTCGGTTTGAAGGACATGGCTAAAGTGACTTAGCTTGTCACGCTGATCATTAATATAAAATTTTTAAAGCTTTCGACGTTTCTTTCGTGGTTTTTCAAACTTCATAGCAAACTTAATACACTGTGTTCAGGGTATAACAGTCTTTTAAGCCATGCATAATACCTGCTTTGATAAGATCTGCAAAAATTTGTACCACTAATAACATGATACGCTCATTTATTAATCAACACACACACACATACGCATATCACCCGGCTAATGGGCACTCAAACTTTGCTGAATTTTCACCAACATGCTTAGCTGCTAATGACAGTAGCTTAGCAACTCACCGTAGCGCACGCAAAGAATTTCTTATATTTCATCACTTGTCAACGCTGCCAAAGTGCGAGGCCATATCAACAGTCATGCAGTTAGTTGGCAAAGTATGGCGCACTTAACGGCTCATCATCGTGTCCATCATTTTCACATTTCTGACAGAATTCATTATTTTCGGCAGCAACAGCAACAACTATCTCACATTTGTATGTGTGTGTGTGCGTGTGTAGCTGTTTATGTTTTATGCATTCATAAGTTTCAACGCGAAAAACTTTGCTCTTCACTAACTAATATTTCATAAGTAGCTGGGCATACATCGCTCCAACGCCCGAAAGTTGTGTGTTGCGGCTGATTTTGGGCCAATTATACACGTGTGCTTTTGATTACATGCTTACATGTGTGTGTTCATATATGTATATATGTAGTGAGACTATCTGCCAGGCCCACAAATGGCACTGTCAACTGGTTAAATATGAGTTAGGCGTCCGCACTGCTCAGGCCTACACGCCGCCTCTGCGTAGCTGCTACATTTTTGCTCTGCGAGTTGTTAATATTACGAAGAAAACTTGCTACATTTTGTTGTTGTTGTTGCAAAATAAATGAACTCATGCTGCATGTAATTCGTTAAATCCACGAAGATAAGCGCACAAACAAGCCGGAGTCGAACCATAGCGCGCAACTCATTCATCAGTTATGCCATTTTCCATTATGACCACAAGCCATAATGGCAAGCAAACCGTAACAACAATAATAACAGCAACTAACAGCATTCAAATGTTAGCCGTAGCATTCACTTTTCTCAGTACGGCTGAAGGAGGGGTTTACATGCTGCGGCAAGCGGTGCGGTATTTATTGCAGCCAAGTGAGCATGCCAACGACCACGAGTCGGCAGTAGGTACCGGGCCACATCCGGTAATTCATCAACATCAACTGCTGCGCCAGTGTGTAAGTTGAGCGTTTTGCCTAGCGTTTTTACGCTGCACACAAACACACGCACATATTCTCAAACACACACACGCTTAAAGTAGTTGTACAACCGCATTTAGTTAACGGCAAGTCTAAATGCGCTTGGTAAAAGCAGCTGCAGCGGCCTTACAAATCAAGGCAGGCAACAACAACAACAACACACATATACACTTTTACTGCCTCACTCACCTCCTCCACCAGCAGCGCTGTCCGTCCATGCAACACCACTCGTCGTTTACACGCTTTTATGGCATTCATCTTCTAGCGTTTCACTGCTTTCTTGTTGCTTTTTTCTACTTTTACTGGCGTCACAAGCTGCGCTCCACATACTTTTGACCCTTTGGCGTTGTTTTGACACGCTTCCTTTCGTTCTCGATTTGCTGCAAATCAAACAGTCGACAACAAAAAAATAACAAAAAAAAAATATATATATAATAACAACAACATTTATTGTCGCCTCAGGTCAGTCCATAGGTTAATAGTGGCCATGTCACATCGGTGCCCGTTTGATAAATCGTCTAGCAAATAAACGCTTAAAGAAATTATCCACTACTGGCACTGTGGGAATACGCTGGCCCCAGCTTTGCGTTCGCATTGTTTAAGCTCCGTTCAAATGTTTGTTGTTGTGGCAGTGATTGATTTGATGTTTTGCACTTCCTTGCCACCATTTCGCATACTTTTTAAGTGCATAAATAGCGAGAGCCTGCGGATTGAGTTCAAATATTGTTTTAAAAGTTTATAAATTTTGTGGATATTTCCAGGTTTGATTGAAGGATGGCCGCTATAGTTTGCTTTAATGGCAATAGTTTGCGAATTTTTTAGTGAAATTAAATAAGAGCAGAAGTTAGCAATTTGTAGAGTAAATTTGTCTTTGAATTGCAACTTTTCTGCAGGAGCAAATTTTTTCTTAAATGTTGTTCAAGATTACTCATATATAAGGCTCGTATCCTAAATTTTGAATTTTCGATTTTTAATTGTATTATTTTGTTATGTTGGTATTCATATCCCTTACTTATGCTGAAAAGGTCGACCATTTTGAATGTTTATATACATGCTCTTCTTCTTTGATGTTCTCTCAGTACATAAGTAAGTAAGTCTCATTATGCATACATACATACATACTTCTCACTTACTTCCAAAAATAACTAAATTCATTTTCCCTTCATTTGATGATATTTTACTTCAAATAATATTAAATGATTATAACTCTAATTTCCAGTCCTTATACATAAGCCTAACTAGCATGTAAACACCCACCTCACTCTTACTTATCTACAATTTTGATCTCTTAACACTTTTTCCTAAAACACTAGGTTAAATTCACCATCCCAACAAAACTTCCAGCACTCTCACATTTACATAAGTTCATTTTCGTCTGCAAAGCTCTCTTCATTAATTATGCGCTCTTAACATCAGTTTCACCTGCTGCGCAAAGGGTTCGTACACACACACACCAATACGTTCTAATATGCGTGACCTAAGCCGTGTGCTCAGCAATGGAATAGTTGCGTGCTCATCATTCGCGAAATGGAAGTGAGTGACACTCTGATTGTTTGCATTGTTGTTGCAAATTTTTTAATGTTCGAAGTTGACCTTCAAAATATTATGCATGCAATAATTGATAATTAAGAGTTGTGACAGATTTTAGAAGAGTTTCGAATTATCGCGTATTGTGGAATGTGAAATTAAGGGGAAATCAGCTGATTTATTCCAATTGAGAAACAGTAAAAATATTTATTTACAAGTGTTAATGAGAGTGGACTCACGTAATTTTTGACTGTTGGTGCGTATATTTGTTAAAATTAGTGAAAAGTATTTGTTTAAAGTGTTAAATTATGTTTTTATTTAGTTTAAAGTTGAAATCGTTATTATATGCAAAAAAATAGTGTCGTGAAAGTCGTAAAGCGTTCAAATCCTCGCAATTATGAATGTCGGTATTGTGCAAATTCCTTAAGTGCGTGTTCGGGTTCGCTCGTGGGTGTGTATATGCGTGTATGTATGAATGTAACAAGCTTCATGTGTTCCGCGGTTGGTTTACGTCGCGTTTGTCGGGTATTAAGTGCGATAGTGTTATTATAAAAAATAGCGCGTGGTGAAATATGGCCAAGGCGAGTTTAAAAAGGGTGAGTTTATATTATTTGAACTTTAAATATATAATTTCTTTTTATTTTATTTATATTTACTTATAATACATTTCTGCCTGTATGTACATGAGAACGGGTCGATTCTTTTACTAAAGAACCGCGTATGTAGGATATTTTCTACAAGTCATTCTGAACAATTTCACCTAAGACACTATGGATCTAAAACCGAATTCGAGTTAGACAATTTTAAGGCGAAGTTTGTTCAGGTATTACAATGATTTGTCTGTCAGTTTTTGAGATATCCGAATGAAATTTAATTCTTAGGTGCTTTTTATACTCTTCCAACCTATCGCTACAGGATATAATAGTTTTTTTCAACTAACAGTTGTATGTATCACCTAAAACTTATCGAGATAGATATAGGATTACATATATATAAATGATCAGGATGACGAGACGAGCTGAAGTCCGGGTGACTGTTTGTCTGTCCGATCTGTCCGTCCGCGCAAGCTGTAACTTGAGTAAAAATTGAGATAGCTTGTTGAAGCTTGCTATGTGCGTTCCTTAGTAAAAAATCACATATCCCGTGACCCGACAGACCGATTTTGACTAAATTTAGTACACGCCATTCATATTCCTGTGTCGTTATGCGACAATGGGCGAAATCGGACTACAACCACCCCTACTTTCCATATAGTACGATTTTTAATTCCATTTGATTCTTTCACTTTTCAGTACGCAAATCAAGAATTAATTAGTATAATCTGATACAATTTTGCAATAATAATTTCTTCGAATTATGCTGACAAAAAATTGCTGAAATCCAACCAAAACTATTAAAAAAAAAGCCACTAGAGACAGAATATGTGGACCCTAGCTTCTACAGTTGACTTTTGGCCGAAAATATCAATATAAGGGATATACATATGTATAACTGAAATTCAGAGAGAATTCTTTCCTGACAATAGTAACTCTGTGTATCAAAAATGGGTTGAAACGGGTCTATGCCTTTGACTGTCTGGATTTCGTTTACAAAAACCGCACGGTGAAACTCATTCCTTTTCGAAGTCGCACTCGTTTTCTCTTTCTAGTATATATATTTTTTATAACTAGTAATATTTTCTAAAATTTAGCAAGCGATCATGATCGCGCTGATCTCATTTCAGATCACTTCATAGTTGCTAGCCGCTGATTTCAGACAACGCCTTTAAAGACTTATAATCACGTGCGCGCTTGTTTAGTTACAAAATCTGCCACTTCGGTGACTTCATATTCATTTCACTCAAATTGTTTTTTTTACGTTTTTTTACTTCCCTGCGTCTGACAGCTGACAATTCGCGCAGCTTGAAAAGTAAGCACGTTCAGAATGGATTAAATTGTGCGAGTGTAAGCGCTTTAGTAACTGCTACAAGTACACCAGCTTATAAAAGCGCAGTGCATGTAACGGTAAATGTATGCATGTGCATGGTATGCGCGCATTTATGCATGAGTATGTGTAATAGTATGTCTTGTGTGTGATGGACAGCAGCTGAGTCCTGTTGCTGATTCCGATACGCACGTGTGCATCTGCTTTCACTTCACGCTAAGTTTCATTTCCAGTGGCAGCTCAATCTACACATAACAGCTAAAATACAAGACGACGCTTAAATGCTAAAATGTTGTAAGAAACAGTTTTTTTGTGTTAATTTAAGTGGAAATGTAAAGGATTTTAAAATTTGCATATGAAGGGTGGAGTTCTTGGTTCGCTGAAGGAGTGTATGTAGTACACAAATATTTAATAATAAGGTGGGGATACTATGTATACCCAGTGAAGACTTTTTAAACTATACTTATAGATATAGGGTTATATATGCATATACAAATGATCAGGATGACGAGAAAACTAGAAATAGAATTGACTGTTTTTCTGTCCGCGCAAGCTGTAACTTGAGTAAAAATTGAGATATCTCGCTAAAACTTGTGTTGAAATAATGTTTTTTCGAATGATAATAAACCGTTCACATGCAATTTGAAGTTTCTGTGCGTTTTCTTTAAAAAAGTAGGGTAACTCAAAATGGATCACCCTTTATATATAATGGTGTTTGGGTTTCGAAAGCTAAGATTTTATGTCTGGTAATGAAGTATGTACTGGAGATTTATCTATGAAGAACTTCGCTGCTTTGGAAGAGATATATAGGCACCTCCAGTGTATTACTAGGGGTTAAAGACCATCGGCTGATTTCAGAATACAATTTCAGTTGTAATTTATGACATATTGAGCAGGTTGAATATAAAATGTTGCAATATATAGTTATTTGAGAATTTTTGGAATTCACACATATAACGAAAACTGAAAAACCTGTTCTTTTTCTATACTAAACACCCAAAATTAAAAGTCGGAGACCTTATAAAGTAACAGGTCAATTGAAAAGTCACCAGCCTACCATAGTAATACAAATTTTTTAAATATTTTTTTTTAAGTCGTTTTTTTTTATTAGATAGACCTCCGTTTCGACAATCGTCTCTTCATTCGACGCAAATTTCTTCCCAGCGCGCGTTCTTTTGAGATCTGAGGACAGGAATTAGTTGAAGGGGTCAGATCTGGAGTATACGATGAATGTCGAAGCAATGCGAAGTCCAATTTATAGATTTTTGCAATCGTTTTCTCAGACTTGTGGCACGGTGCATTATCTTGGTGAAACTGTGCTATCTTTTTCTTCAGATGCGGCTGTTTTTCGGGGTTTTGTCTTTCAAAGAGTCCAACGGTCTATCCTTTCCAAAGTCAGTCGACTGTTACCTTTTTTTCTCGCTTTGTAGTGGGTTCATCGTGCGCAGTCCACTCGGATGACTGTCGATTGGTTTTCGGCCTGAAATGATGGAGAGCCATATTTCATCCATTGTCACATATCGACGTAGAAACCCGGGTTTATTACGCTTGAAAATTTCCAAGCACTGCTCCGTATTCTCAACTCGTCGTTGTTTTTGGCCACGAGTGAGCTCGAGCGGCACCCATTTTGCACAGAGCTTTCTCATAACACAATATTCGTGAATCATCATATCAGTACATGTTCAGTTGATATCTTTAGAGTGCCTGCTTTTTAGAAGAACTTTGCTTTACGGTCATCCAAAATAATTTTCTGGACTTATTTGATGTTTTCGTCGGTAACAACCTCTTTTGCCCGTCCACTGCATTCGCCGTCATCGGTGCTCGTTTCACCACGTCTAAACTTAGCAGACCAATCCTTGATGGTTGATTTTCCTGAAGCAGTGTCCGCAAACTCATCATCAAACTAAATTTTTGAATCAAATATATTTTTTCTCTGCAAAAAGTTGCTTCACTGAAAATGTTATAATTCACATACTAGGGATCCGACAGCTCTCGAACTCATACATGCGTCCTGTGCGGCTTATGGCTAACTAAAAATCATAGGTTTTTAATTCTAGTAGCGTCATCCAGGTGACAGTCCAAATACTTTTCAGTTGACGTGTTATATGCAGGCTTTCTTCCGATCGCTCTTTTTCTTCTTAGATTATTTGGGTCTCCTCGCAATTTCTTGTTGGGCTTTCTTAGCCGCTTCGACAAACATGCACATTTTTACTATTTTTTAGGCCTCGAAAAAATAAATAAATACTATAAATATTTTTAGGAATATGTTATGTATATGTTTCTTCATTTTATGTTAGCCCCCATGCACGCACTTAAACATAATTCGCCACGCTAATGCCTGCAGCTCTGCCAATAGGCAATAAAATTCGCGTTAAAAGTGCTTTAATGCTACTTCAAAGTTTTGCTGTTTTTCTCGCAACTACTAATTCACGTTTTTATTGTTTTGCTATTTTCGTTTGGCAACCTAAACTCGATGCCTCAGATGCTGCCTCAACTGCGCCTATTGGCGCTCATGTGTCGGACAGATGATGGGCTGACATGCTGACTGCTTTTAGATGTAATGAACGCATGAATGGCTGATAGCGAATAGATATCTATAAAAATACATTGAATGTGCAAATAAATACACATCCGTATAGGTGTAAGTGTGTATGTATTGCATGATGTACTCCCTTGTGCGGCGCTGCGCTTGTTTGCGAAGTTCAAACGAATTTGTCGAAGCATGAATGGCTCCGGGTTGCGTGAAAACCAGCGTTTTTGATATGCTATTTGTTGCTGTTGTTATGGATGTTGTAATTGTTGTTGCTGTTGTTATTTTGCTTTAAACCCCAAACTAGAAGTTTTAACGAGCTGATTCGAAATGCTTTTCTATACATTTTTATGTAGAATTTAACAAGCGCACGCATACTCCCACACAAATTCGCACACACATACACACGTAGATAACAGGAATGATGCTGCCGTTCACTACGTTAGTTTATTGCTTTTAGTGCTGCTCGAACAACCAATGCTGCAACTAAAGACGATAATTGTTTAAGTAGTTGTGCTATATACCAACTATACATACATAAAAACAAATATACGAGTATATAGATATATACACACATACCCACTCAATACACATCAAGCGATAAAAGTTTTCGGAAATACAAAAAAAACTACACCAGCCTCATAAAAATCTCCCATAAATGTTGTTGTACGCCAAAGTCTTCCAGTTATTTGTCGGCATTGCCAGTTATTCGTATTCACATTCCTCCTTCTATTGCTTATGCTCGAAGCGAAATTTGTTTGAAAACTCATTTAAGTGCTGTTCTATGCTCATCTAATATTGGTAAGTCATAGAGAACGGATATAAACAAGAAAGTGCTCTATTAAAAAAGCAACCTTGTTTGTGAAAAATTCGTACGAACAGCAATAAAGTGGCTACTTGACGTCAGCGGCAGCAGCAACAGTCGAAATGAAGCACTTTCGTGTTAAATAATGCGAGATCGAGTGGAAACGAAGTGTGTTCTTAAGTATTGGAAAATTTGAAAGAAACTTTGTGAAGTTGAATTGGTTTGCTTAAGTTGGCTTTTGCTAATGAAAAATGCTTTTGAAGACACAAATAGTCTTAGCATATGAAGAGATAAATTGGAAATTATTGGAAAATGCCGGAGTCTTTGTCTTTTGCTTCGCTAAATTATGTCAATGTCGTCATCCATCTCGTATAGCTCTTCGTTCCATCAAATTAATTTTTTCAAACTCACAAATAATTTAAATAAATAATTTTGCTTCAATTGGCGTCCATCTGCTTTTAATTGCTATTAATAGCTGAATCTTTAATTTAGAACTATTATTGATGAAAAAAGTTATAATTAGAAACGCTATTTTATTTATATTCGCATTGTTTGCACCCAAAACTCCGTAATCGATAGTTTTGCAGTGCTCGTAATTTGGTTAAAATATTAATAATTGTTGACATCTGTTGTTGTTCACCTCAAAGTACACAACACGCGATAAAGTTTTGAACAATAATCGTCCATTTAGGCTAAACATTATGCCTTTTTAAGTAACACACTCGGTGCATATTTTTCGAAATAGAACACAGTAGTAGAAATAATATTAAATGAAAGAGTCTAGTGAGTACGCCAATAAAGAATGTAGTGAGTTGATTGGTGATGGAGAGGTTGTTTTTCGAAGAATGTCTATTGAGTATATAGAGCATACTTACTATACCTCGAAGTCTTGTACAAAATCTCATTAAGTTCGGTTGAGTAGTTCGCAAGCAATCTTGACTTTGACAGACGACTTTGGAAACATAGATTCGTGAAAAATTCGTTTGAAGTTGAAGTCCATATAGCTTACCTCGACAAACGCAACTTTTCTAGCCATTATCTTCAAAACGATTACTCGGAGACTTGAGAACACTATCTTTAAAATATTGTAGATTTAAATAAGACAAAAAAATGTTTCTTTTGAAGCCGTGAAACCCATATAATCCCTTAAAGATAAACTGATTTACCAATTAAACTCGGTGGTTACCTTTTATAAGGCAATAACTCAAAAACTATTTGGGATATCGATTTAAAATTTAAAAAATAATTATAACTTATCAAAAAGTAAAAAACAAATTGTTTAAAATTCTTACAATTACTTCCTTAATTGAGTCAATTTGCAAATTCTCTGCAAATATACAGTTAGTGTTTGATATGACAACTGCAGTGAGTAAATTGGCTAATTGAGTGCACTAATGCATATAATAGATAATTTAGACAGCCCTTTAATATACTCAATTAGTAAGGTGAATGAAATAGGCTATTAAGCCTTTTTCTTAATTAAGTCAATTAGTAAACTAACATGAAATAGGTTATTCAGACTGCTTATTAGTTGTGCCAATTAGTAAATTTATATAAAATACGTTATTCAGACTGCTTTTTAATTTAGTCAATTAGTAAATAGACATGAAATATGTTATTTAGCCTGCATCATAATTGAGTCAATTAGTAAGGGGCGTGAAATATGTTATTCAGTCTGTTTCTTAATTGAGTCAATTAGTAAACTGACATGAAATACGTTATTCAGACTGCTTCTTAATTGAGTCAATTAGTAAGGGGGATGAAATATGTTATTCAATCTGTTTCTTAGTTGAGGCAATTAGTAAATTTACATCAAATACGTTGTTCAAACCGCTTTTAAATTGAGTCAATTAGTAAATGGACACGAAATACATTATTAAGACTGCTTATTAATTGACTCAATTAGTAAATTTACATAAATTAATTTGTTCAGACTGTTTTTTAATTGAGTCAATTAGTAAATGGACACGAAATATATTATTCAGACTGCGTATTAATTGACTCAATTAGTAAATTTGCATAAATTAATTTGTTCTAACTGCTTTTAAATTGACTCAATTAGTAAATTTACATAAAATAATTTATTCAGACTGCTTCTTAATTGAGTCCTTTAATAAATTGATATGTAAGACCTTTCACAGTTTGCTGCTTAAGTGAATAAATTATATTTATAACATACATATTTATAATATACATACTCTTTGCAAAAGACAAAAAACTAATAATTTATAGTACGAGTACACTGGGGTTCACTACAGTAACTTCAGTTTCGAACCACTTTAACTTAAACAAAAAACTATACATTTTCCTACTGGTTTATATGTATGCCTGCATGCAAGCGCTATGTGTTATGCATTTGCGATTATGCGACAATAATAAAAACACTAGTTGAAAAAAAGGCAAATGAAAAAAAACTAAAACATGCGGGTATACAAATTTTAACACTGTTTTGATTTTGTAACCAATTGTGGCTTTTGTTTGTTTGTGCCAAATAACAATTTTGTCGCACATTCAAATGGCGTGCGGTTTACCTTATTTGTTTCGTTTATATTAAATGTGCCTTTATTTATGTTTTGTTTTTGCTTTTTTGTTGTTTTGAAATTAATTGAAAAAATATTGAGTTTTCCATATTCATTTCTATCAAAACTGTGGTCGGAATTTTAAATGCGAAAATGCACGTAAATACTTACGTACATACATACATATGTATATGTATATAAAGTTGTAAATATGTACAAAATTAGTTATCTATATGGTATATGGTAATAGTTGAGCGCTTTGAGGCATTTACATGCATACAAATTGCTATTAATAAATACATTTAATTATGTATATGTATAGGTGCGTACAAATGTTGCCACACGTGACATTTTCCGGTGACACGTTTTTATGCTGCACACGTACGCTGTTGTGTTTGTATTTTATGCTCAAATAGTTTTTAGTTTTTGCGAAAGTTTATTTCAAATGCATTTTAAACTTTTTTTGGAGGACATTCAGCCATCAAGGCATTTACCCCAGCCGCTCCCCTGCATAGGGCCGTGAACTGTGGCGTTAGAATATGAACTATGCTTAGTATTTATTTTGTTTGATTTAATTTGTGTTGCTATTGTGATTTCAGCGGCTTATCGGCTCCGAACCATTGAGACGTGCCAGAAATTTTTAAAGTTTTCGAGTAATAAAATTATATTATTGGCGTCTGGTGTTGTAGTTGGCAAATTTACCATAAATTTTTATTAAATTATGATTTTGATTGTAAGAATAGAATTTAATTAAATATAGCAATTATAATTGTAATAATATAGCGTCGTAGCTGATGTTCCATAAGTCTGAGCCTAGAATGGATCCTTGTGGTGATCCTGACGTGACTGCTATCTGTCGTGATCCCTCTCCGGTTTCTGTTACTAAGGTAGCCCAGCACCACAGCTCTGGGGTAGTAGGCGATTTTAAAGGTCTTTCGAGAGCGTCGATCATATCCACCCATTTAGCGCTGTTAAATGCGTTTCGGACATCTAAAGCCGCCAGCAACACTATTCTTTTGTATTTATGCCAGCCGTTGCTTTTTCCAGGATTCAGGGAATATTCCGGCTTCGAAGCCGGCGTTGTACATATTTAATAGTACTGCCGGTCGCTCTGCAGTGAGCATTTTCAGGATTTCTGCTGATATCATATAGCTACTATAAAAACTGACCGCTCAGACTCAAGTCCTTGCATGGAAAAACTTTTTTATTTGAAAAGGTATCGGCACGAAATTTGGCGTAGATTATTATCGTGCAAAACCCCGACTTACTTTTCATATAATACAATTTTAACTTCCTTCTGATTCAAACACTTTCAAGTCCACAAATTAAGAACCAAACTATGTATACGAATAAAACTTTCCATCAGTAGTGCCTTTGAAGTGTGTCACCTATTGACCGAAAATTGTCAGATACGGACTACAACTGCTTAAGCCCCCAGATAGTGAGTATGTGTACTCCTGTTGCTATTGAGCATTTTTTATCGAGATTATCAGATAATCTGTGAGATACATTGCTGAGATTCGGAAAAAAATTTCTCCTGATGACAATGCCCGTATTTTAAATGTAGGTATAATCGCATCAATACTTCTCTTAGCCTTCATATATCTAGCATAAAAATTTTCGAACTTCTGCTTGATTGTTGGAAATTGAAATTGTATAAAAGGTTCGATTATACCCGAACTAAATCCTTCCTTACTTGTTTTTTGATTTTTCGTAGTGTTGAAAAAGGTAAAAAGGTTCGTACCTCTACTTGGATCACCCGTTTTATTCGATACGGTACTTTAGGACGCCTAAATAGAAGTATAACTTCGCCTTCATCCTCTGTAGGGATCATTAAATTGAAAAAAGAGCGTCAATAACAATTTGTGTGTTTTTGTGAACTTGTGAAACGTTATCCACGCATGTTTTTCCTGAACTTGTGAAACATTATCCACATATGCTTTTATAAACTTGTGAAACATTATCCACACATGCTTTTATGAACTTGTGAAACGCTATCCACACATGTTTATATGATTCTTTTTGGAATTTGATGCTACTAGTTTCTCTCTCAGAATCAGGCAATGCATCTGTAGGTTGTGAAATGTGAAGCCGTGAAGGTTTTCGTTTAAATGTGAGTTACAATGAGGTTCCATTCTAACTGTATTGTAACCTACTGTTGTTGTTAATGATGTAGCGGCAGAAAACTTACCTGAATTAATTTCGAGGCATAGTGCCGAGTTGACAGTGCTTGGCTGGCTAAAAATTGGGTCCTTTTCGGTTACTTAGACCCGACTCTAGTGGGAAAATAATATTGTAACCTCATTAACCATTGCAAGGTAAGGTTTTTGAGCAAAAATATTGCCTAATATCAACGTAAATTTATTAAATTTGAAAATCTTTATACCCAAATGAGCTAAGTGTAGCTATTAGTTTGGCTGTTTTTGGCTAAATTAAAATTTCAAACACAAACGTATATTCTGATTGTGCAGTAAATCGCTAAATACTGTCGTCAGGCATTTAACTATACGCTTTTGGCTCGTTTTGTATGCAATTCACGTAAAATAAATTTCGAAATGCACGTACTAAGAAGCATACTACAAATCTACCATAGTGCTATATGCACGTATGGGTGTAGGTATGCAGCACGGGGCGCCGAAAATAAACGCCGCGACTTGAATGCTTGTCTAAGCGTTTAAATTGTGACGTGTGACTGACGTACTTAGAAGCACACTTGGCATATTAAATGTTGCACGAAAATTGCGCGTCACACGGACACACACACATGCACATTTATATTTGGTTATAGCTTATAATAAGTTTCTAACTAAAATGCTTTGAACTCTGCTTGCGGTGGCATACAAGCGACGCCGTTTGATGTTGAAGTCTGCCCTTAAGTGCTGAGCTGTCAATTTCGAACTTCAATCTTTTTTTGTTTTAATTATTTTTCACTTGCATTAATTTATTTATGTCTTTTATTTGTGTTGCATGCTTTTTAATTTCTTTAATTGTTGTTTATAGTTATTGTTATTGTTCGTCTATGTACATGCTAATGGTGCACGGCCCATGTTAATTGTCCACCAACACTAAACGCGTCAGCTACTCATATATATATATTTCGTACGTGATAAGCGTAAACGTCAGCGGCATGAAAATTATGGTATAAATAACAAGAAAGTATTATTAAAAGTTGTTTTTTTAATTGCTATTCCAATGAGGCGGACAACGGTATTCGTGAAGAAAATCATTACGAGTAAATTATGGAAATATGGACGGCACGTTTTGGCTGTAGTGATGAGTCGTGAAACGATTTAGTTTAATATTTTAGTTAAATTTGGTTTTCTGTGTGAACAAACATACATACATATTTACACATAATCATACGAAATTGGTAGAACGTAGAATTTTATAACAAGCACTAGATTGTGATCGTTCGGGTTGTATGGCAGCTATACGTTATTATGGTCTGATCTGCACAATTTCTTTGGATATTATACCCTTGACTTAGGCAATAATTCATGCCAAATTTCGTGACGTTATCTCTTGAAATGAAAAAGTTTTCCATACAACGACTGAATTTTGATGGGTTAGTTTGTATGGCAGCTATATGCTATAATGGTCCGATTTTAACTATTTCTTTGGAAATTATACCTTTGACTCAAGAAATAATTCATGCCAAATTTCGTGCCGATAGCTCTTAAAATGAAAAAGGTTTCCATACAACGACTGTATTTCGATCGTTCAGTTTCTATGGCAGCTATACGCCATAATGGTCCGATTTTAACTATTTCTTTGGAAATTATACCGCTGTCTTAGGCAATAATTCATGCCAAATTTCATGACGATATCTCGTGAAATAAAAAAGTTTTCCCTACAAAGGCTTGAGTTGGATCGGTTAGTTTGTATGACAGC
Source organism: Bactrocera dorsalis (assembly GCF_023373825.1). Lineage (NCBI taxonomy): Eukaryota > Metazoa > Arthropoda > Insecta > Diptera > Tephritidae > Bactrocera > Bactrocera dorsalis. The sequence goes on along the minus strand of NC_064307.1, from coordinate 68,224,236 downwards.
TATGTGCTATAAAGGTCCAATCTGAACAATTTCTTCTATGATTATGTAGCTGTCTTGCACTATAACACTTGCGGAAATTCGTAAAGATATCTCTTGAAATAAAAAAGTTTTCCATACAACGACTGGATTTTATTCGTTTTGTTTCTAAGGCAGCTATATGCTATAGTGCTCTGATCTGAACAAGATATTGGGAGATTATAGTTTTGTCTTTAAGAATTATCTGTGTTGAATTTAGTGTAGATAGCCTCACAATCAAAAAAGTTGCCCATACAAGTAGTTGTTTTTGAACGGTCAGTTTCTAAGGCAGCTATATGCTATAGTGCGCCGATCTGCACAATAAGCTCAAAGAATATAGCGTTGTCTTAGAAAATAAGGTACACCAAATTTTGGGAAGATAATTTGTCAAATAAAAGCGGTTGATTGACGTGATTTCTATCGAAAGTCATTACCACTACCGCCAATATTTCCAAGCCCTGATTGATGACCACTTTACATTTTGCGCTTTTAAGCAACTAGTAATGTTCATGTAAGTAAACTTTAACTAACTTTAGCATTACTAACTCTACAACTCAAAGTTGGCGCTCATCATATTATAAATCATTTGTTTACTTCTACCTTTCTACTACAATCTTAAGCCCCGGCCTAATTAATGTATAAGCTACAAAATGTATGGCAGTGACAGGCAATGCCTCATCAAAGTGCTGCCTTTGATACACCAACCAACATATGCTAGAGATTTTAATCATTCATGCCTTTAAGTGCCACATTAGTGGGAGAAAGGTTAAAAGAATAATGGATTGTAAGCAGCAGTTTTTCTGCTTGAAATACAAACACGTGCATGCAATTTTGTTTTGAAATCATTGGAAAACCATTTAGACAAATCAATCATCAATGCTAGCAAGCTAACGTCGTACCTCTTTCACACGAAACATTCATTAATTCATTTACAAAGTTAAAGCCTACACAGAAAATGTCAACCTTCGATTTCATTAATTATACTTAACTGCAAAAATCTCTCTGAAAAATACACTTACACACTTACACGGAGTGCGGCACGTACCATGCAAAGCTTTACTATTTGAGATAGCCTATCGCACTGATTTGCTTTTCCAACTAATGAACAGCACAGAACTTGCAGGATATCAACATTCACTGCAAATACCAACACACGCAGCATTAAAAGCACCGTCGTAATGGCAAATCAAAGTGCCAACTTTAACCCTTTGCTGAACTTTAGCAGCCAGCTCAGCGCACTGTGCATAGATGGCAGGCAACAAGCAAAGCGCTCGCTGCTGGCTGGCTCATCCCCTTGGCTTTGTTTGAGCGGAAATTTGACTCAATGCAAAAGTTATATCAGTTGTTTGTCAGTGCCAAAGTACCAAAGTAACTTCGTGGAGATAGTAAATGAAAAGTTTGCTTGTTAAACTTGCCATGAAATAATCGAGGGCAGGTGTGTACCACTATCACATACATACATACATACATACATATGCGTGTATAACTATATAGAATAGACGTCGAGCGCAGGTAGCAACGTCGTCGTCGCCGTCGTCGTCGTCGTCACTGCCGTGTGATGAGCCATCAGCCAACAGGCGTAGAGTTGCGAGCGACTGTCTGTGATTATTACGTTGTGACATATTTAATTACACTTCAAAAGTTACTAGCGAGATATGTGTGTGTATCACTATAAGTGTGTATGTGTGTGTGTGTGTGTGTAGTTGTAAAATGGCTGCAGGCAGGAAGTGGTAGGAGCTGTAGCAGAAGAAAAAATGAAGACAGGATATGCCGGGCGTGTCCTGGTGCATTAAATTAATTAAAAGTTCACTTCATTTCATTTTGCAATCACACAGCGCTACACATAACTACAGCAAACCAATACAATCACACTTACTTGCATACAAATAGTATTGCCGCGTATAAACTTCCAAATCTGCGATAAATATTAATGCGAAGAAAAATTAATTGACTGTAAAAGTTTTATTGCAACTGAAAGATAACAAATGCTATGAAATATATCATGGAACTAAGTAGTTATTTAATTATATTATAGGTATATATACAGTAACCGACAGAAATATGAATACGCCAGCACATTTTTTAACCATTTTTTGAATATTTTTGCCAAGAGTACAACAATTAAAAACTTGCGCATACTAACGGGTTTTTCAATAAGAGCGCTACAAAAAATGATTTGGGATATCAATGAAATTCTTTGCTCCTGTAAAAGTACATTCGATGCCATTATGTATGGAACTCGATTTCTTTTGCATGGCCAACACGGGCACGCTTGCAGCAGTCCAGGCGCTGAATCCAATTTTCGACGGTTTCCAAGCATAAATCGGTCGATACCGCGGCAATTTCTCGTTCGATATTCGTACGAAGTTCATCAATCGCCGCTGGCTTGTTGGCATAGACCATAAACTTGACGTAGCCCCACAGAAAATAGTCTAACGGCGTCAAATCGCATGACCGAGGCGGCCAATTGATTGAGCCATTTCGTGAGATAACACGTTCACCAAACTTAGTTTTCAATAAATCGATTGTGACACTCGCTGTGTGGTTTGTGGTGCCGTGCTGTTGGAACCACATATTGTTCAAGTCCATATTATCCGATTCGGACCAAAAATATTCGGTTATCATTGGGCGGTGGCGATTCCAATTCACAGTAACGTGCCGGTCTTGATCATCACGGTGAAAGTATGGCGGCCCATAAACCGCACCAAACCGTAATTTTTTCGGGATGCAATGACTCATGCAGTCACCAATAACGCATATTTTGCTTACTGACGAAGCCATTCAGTCCGAAATGAGCCTCAACGATGAAGATGAATTTTCGTTGAAAGTCCGGATTATTTTCAAGTGTTGCTCAGTCCAATTCACGAACCTACGACGATTCTGGTGGTCAACTTCAGTTCTTGCGTCTTGATCTTGTAAAATTCAAGATCTTTTCACGATTCGGTCACAACGACGTTACAGAGTTGTCCAACGCTTGAGAACGAAGTGTGAGAGACTTATTTGGGTCTTCCTAAATTGATGCGCTAGCGTCAGAAAATTTCTCGACACTACCGGCGCTTCCTTGTCTCACTGGCACGGGAGTATTTTGTACTATGCCTGGGGACTCAAATTTTTCCACTAGATGCTCAATTGTTGATCTGACAAGTGGATTATGACGACCATAAAGAGGACGTAGCACTCTTAAAGTTGAGTCGGTCCACTTTTGTAACGTCCCTATTGAAAAAACGCCGTTATAAATATCAGTAAAGACATTTAAGAAAGCCCGCCAGCTTCATTGATAGCCGCTTCCAGTCTAGGTTTAATTAGTCTTTCATAGTACTTTCCCGGGATCCTGTCCGTGCCGGGCGATTTGGGAGTTTTGCGCTTACCAGCGGCCAGTTAAGGTACCTCGAGTGTGAACTGGTAAAATTTCTGACAGTCTTATAGCCTGTTATAGTTCACTGACTCTTTTTTCGTGTTTGGAAAAAAGTGCGTTAAGGATGCCATTCATTTCGGCAGCATTTAAGTCAGTTGGCTGGGAGGGCATAGATTTTGAAGTATAAATTAAGAATTTTAAAATTATGAATAAATTATTTTTAAATTACTAGTTTTTGCTCAAAGTAAATATAAATATTTCCCTTTGTTAGGTGAGCGAACGTTTTTCGACTAATAGTTCAAAAGTATAATATTTAAATTTAATAATTTAATTGAAGTCCTTGTCGGTCGTTCGTTTTGCTTAAGGACTTCTTGCGAATTTCAGCGTGTACTTTCTGCAAAATTAACTTTTATAATTTGCAATAGCAACTGGCACTTAAAGTGTTGCCACATCACATATTCTCTTTACCAGCTGAATGACACTTTGTATTAACCGCATGTCGGTTCTCACGTTTAATTTTACAAGAGTTTGAAAACTGTGCATTATTAATACGGCCTACAATGACAAGACGCTATTTAAATCTAATGCAGAAAGGTGTTTCGAAAGACACAGGTGTCATTCACCTTAGCTGGTGATAGCATTGAGTAGCACTGCAATTGAAACAGTGTAAACCAAAAAGCAGAGAGGTTGTTTGAAATATATTTTCTGATCTGACCTCGAGCATTGCTGGTTGATTGGATTAAACCTTTGATAGAACATAGTCCCAAAGAAAATAATTTAGAGACGTTAAATTCCACGATTTTGGCGGTCATTTGCCTAGAACATTTCTGGAAATTAACTAGTCGGCAGACCTCGCCCGCAATGTGTCGATGTTTAGATGTGAAGCATGCGGCAAGATCCCTCCTTTGGAAATAGAGATCATCCGCGTCGATGAAAGAGGAATCTGATGTACCAAGAGATCTGCTGAGTACTTGAAGTGAGCTGATTATGAGTTTGAGTTCAAAAACTTTAATCATCTGCAGCTATTTTGGACATTTTACTAAATTATGGTGGTTTGACCCCTATATCCCTTGACTAGAATACAAAAAATCCTACGTGTTATGAAATGTTGACTATCATAGTCGGTTTAAGCACCCCACAATTAGCAAGAAACAATCTCTATTAATATAAAGATATTTTTATACGATTTTATGCTATAAAAAATACAGCGGTGAAGAGTATTATAGCTTTTGCGCAGCCATAACTTCGACTGTGTGTTTTCTTGTATTTTTCTGCCTAATACTGTGTATTTGTATCAGAAAACTCAGCTCGGGAGATTTTTTTGGTTCAGTGAAAATTTAATTTATATTATAAACCATTTTTTAATAAAAAAAAATCTTCCCATACCGGGAATCGAACCCGGGCCTTCTGGGTGAAAGCCAGATATCCTAGCCACTAGACCATATGGGACTTCTTATCTCTTACACCTAACGCGCAGCAGTTTACGCTTGAATTTGTAGCGTTTTGGCGAAAACAGTGACTCAGTATAATAATTTAATGCGATATTTATATACCCAAATATTCATATATACATATGAATGAGTATATCACCACCTAAAATGCAAAATAACGTAACATCATTTTTCATAAGTTTACAGGTGAAGGAAAACGATATAAGAGAAACCACTCATATTGAAATTTGAGTTTTGGTTATAAAACGGTTATATAGTGGTTATCATACTTTCATATTAAAACAGAATTTGAGTTTTGGTTATAAAACGGTTATATATTGGTTATATCTCAGAACAGAAGCTTGAAATTTTACGATATTACATTTATAATATGAAGGAAAAACGATATAAGAGAAACCATTCATATTGAAATTTGAGTTTTGGTTATAAAACGGTTATATATTGGTTATCATACACTCATATTGAAATAAAATTGGTTATAAAATGGTTATATATTGGTTATCATATTGAAAAAATATAGAGTTTTGGTTATAAAACGGTTATATATTGGTTATCATACACTCATATTGAAACAAAATTGGAGTTTGGGTTATAAAATGATTATGTATTGGTTATTTATTGGTTATATATTGGTTATTAAATGTGAAAACGATTTACAATTTTTTTGATGTTATGTTCTTTTGCATTTTAGTTGACGATATGTATGTTATGTTGCTTTATGTATTATTTTTGCTGTTTTGTTTTGCTAAATGAAGTGGCTTTTGATTGTTATGATTGTTTTGAGCGCTTGACGAGTGGTGCGCATACAAATTTACGTTACCAATATTATTTCGTATTTATTTCATCCATTCAAGAATTTGAAAAAATTCGTAAATTTACACAGCTGCTGGCACAAGAAAATCAAACAGCAATAGTGTTGATAAAATATTGTTTTTCAAGCTGCCACGAGCGGACATAAAATCGACATGCTTACATACGAATGCAGCTATCGTTTTTATAATTTCTTATTGCTGAAATAAAAATGCGCAACTTAACAAAATAAACAAAATTCTGAAGCAACACTCGCGCATAGTTCAGCCAATAAACAGCAACATCCATCAAATTGGCAGCGCTTAGCTGGCTGGGTCGCCGAACTGGTGGCAAGGTGGCGTTAGCGCCACCGAATTGCGATGTCCACATGCAACCATATGTGTATATGTGTGTGCCATGACTTGACTTGGCCAAGAGCAGTGCTGACGCACAATCGAAGTACCAAAAACGAAGAAGATTGCGCCAGAAGACGGCAAAGTGGCTTTTCCCTGTTGCTTTTAAAATTATGGGCCAGTAAATTTGGGTCAGCAACAACAAAAAGCATGTGTTGTATGTATATATTTATATTATATTATATATATACAGTATTTTAATAGCTCGGCAATGTTGATAAACATTTTCATTCGCCATTGCGGCATGCCGTACTATTTTTAACACATTGTTTTTGTTAGCAAAACGAAATTAGCGTCAACGGCAACAACAACAGCACAACAGCGCCACTAAGCGTCTATTTATTGCTTATTTTGCAGTATACGAAATTAATCGTTACTTGATTAAATTTAGAAATGTTTTTGTCTATTTCAAAAAATAGATTTTACGCAGTCAACTGCGATGTCGCAGTGTTTTTATTCTGTTTTCGTTATTTGTCGGCACGTGTACCCCTCTTGACCGCTGACATCCCGAATTGGCATGGCGGTAAGCATTTTTTCACAAGCACTCATTCTTTTGACACATAAATCATTGGCTTTCGTTTAATTGCAATGGAATGCCGAATACTATTTCGACGCGTTGACTTATGTCTCTGCAAATTTCACTTTTTAAAAATATGCAAACTTCTGTGTACGTTTTCTGAATCGTGCCACTCCCCTTAAGGGGCGTATGCACTGTTATCTGTGTATATAGCCAGGGCAACCTTCTCTGTATGTTAGTTGAAATGAGGTCTGTTTTGACTCCTCCTGAAGAACCAGGCAGCTTTAAACTACAAAACTTCATTTGAAATCACCAACTGATACAAAATGTATTGTTAGAGACAAGATTATGAATCACTTCGTACAACGATATTTTTTATAGTAGTAGGAAGCATCGAAAGCTGGAGCGGGGAGCTCTAATTCGCTAATCCCTAACCTACTCCCAACTCATATCTCTGCCATGGAATCACCGAATTAAGTATTACTTCATGGGAGAGATAAAGATTTTAGGTCTCATTTATCATACGAACTGACTAACCTAATTTACTCCCAACTCACATATTTCCCACGAAACCACCGGATTAGGTATTACTTCGTGGGAGAGAGATAGGCCTTAAGTCTCATTTATCATACGGACTAACTAACATCTAATATAATGTATATGCCTAGTTTTGTCATATTTAGAGCTGACGCTTCGCTGACAACTTTCCATTTACCAGAGGTCTGACAGATGAGTGCTGTCAAATTTACCACCAAAAAACCATCGCCGAGTGAAGTGTTTATCTTTTCTTTTCCATTTGAAAAACTAGGTCATTGAAAACACTACATGCTCAGAATCTTCTATGCAGTCTATACACTTCGGACAGTACGGACTAAGGGCGTGAAGGAATCGGAACACATAGCTTCAAAAGCATCCATGTACACTCAGTATTTGCGTTAAGTGGAAGACATAGACCATCTTGACTATCTCTCCGAATGAATGCCCGGGATTAGTCTGTGGGTCTACCGTCCTTTGGTTGAGGTTCGTCACCGTTGCAACCACAGTGTATTGCCTTTGGTTCTCTCCTTTTTTACGCCTACAGAAGGCTGTGATAGCTGGTCCAATCGCGCGAATTCGTCTCCCTCGATGTCAATGGGCAGTATACTAGCTAGAACTTCTGCAGAGTTGCTTGATATTTTGTTTGTTTTACCCGAAGCATATGCTTCTTAAATTATAATTGTGTGGTTGTGAAATAATATCGCATTCCTCCATAATGAGTGATACCCTTTCGTCCAGCAGTTATGAGCAAAACTCCCATTTTCTGCATTTTGAGCTGGTTGGTGTATTTTTAACACCCCGTGGTACATCAATTTCCATAGTAGAGGGCCTACGAATGAGTCTTGCGGTTCTCCACTCGAGATAATGTAGCTCTGAGTGCTCTCTTCCGTTGCCATTATGCTTTAAAAATGAGTCTAACGCTGACTAAAGTGTGGCCCCATGCGATCCGGCGCCTATCCATCTTCCTTTTCAACCAACTAACCAAACATGTTTTCAAAATGATTTCGGGTGAGTGACCGCCTTGGAAGGCCCGAATAAATTCCAGCCGAGAAGGTCAATTTTAGAACACTTTTTGTCGATCTGCCATTAGGACCACATATCAGTCAAAGTAAACAAGACTTTTTGAATCCAGCGCCCCCTGTTGATGCCATCTTTATGTCGACTGCGTTAGAATCTGCTATCTTTATCGATTGTCCAGTGAGAATTTCATGAAAATTGCTCAGAATCCAACATTCGAAGGACATCATTGTGACCGATTATTTAACCAAAAATCACATTTTAACCATTACCCACTCCCCGTATTCCCCTGATATGGCACCGTGCGACTTTTTCCTTTTCGGAAAAATACATTTGTTCATTAAAGGAAAGCGTTATGCAGACGTAGACACCATTTAAAAGGCTTGCACCGGTATACTGGGGGCCATACCGGCCAACGAGCTAAAATACTCGTTCGACATGCTTTTGGACCGTGCAAGAAGCTGTATTGAGGGAGAAGGAGATTATTTTGAATATATTTTTTTAATGTCCTTTTTACTTTGGAATGCACCTTGTATGTACATGTAGAGCTCAGTCGATTTACCCATGTTCCTTTGTCTTTCCGTCTATATACGATAACTATTTTCACATTTTTTGAGATATCGAACTGAAATTATGCACACGTTCAGTCTTCTACAAGAAACAGCAAATTTGATGCAATCTTTGATATCGGACTACTATAGCATATAGCTGTCATACAAACTGAACGATCTAAACCAAGGCTTGGTATAGAAATCTTTTTTATTTGTCAAGATATCTTGACGAAATTTGGTATGGATTATTAGCGATAGTAACGGCATAATCTCTCAAAAACTTATTCAGATCGGACTACCATAGCGTATAGCTGTCATACAAACTGAACGATCCAAATAAAGGCCTGGTATAGAAAACTCGTTTATTTGTCGAGATTTCTTGACAAAATTTGGCATGGATTATCAGCAATGATAACGGCGTAATCTCTGAGAAAATTATTCAGATCGGACTACTATAGCGTATAGCTGTCATACAAACCAATCAATCGAAATTCAGTTTTTGTATGGAGCTCTTTTTATTTTTGTACGCTATCATGGCTTTGGTGCAAGCAAAGTTACCGTTATTTTGCATTATTTGTGAGTTTATGTTGTGAATATTGTTAGCCCACTCTCCATCTTTTCGTTTCTATGCTGATTTGTTGGCTGTAAGCTATTACCCACTAGCACTTACAACGCACAATTTGATGTTTTGGAGCATGACAAGTGAATATTTATTTCCTCCAACATCCTTGTTCAAATGCACATAACTTATATTTATTATTTGCATTTAAGTTTTATTTTTTCCCGGTTTTAGCTGCGCTTCATGCGTACTATGACTAATGCAAAACTGGTCACTGCGTTTGCAGCGATTATGAATGCGTGTGTGGCACGCATGTGTCCGCTGCGTGTTGCAAGTAATTAAATGCATATGGCGTTGCATTAGCATGCATGTCATAAGTTGCGCAGATTAAAACGCATTACAGCGCTACACCTCCATACCTAAGCAAAAATACATGCGTGCGTTCCACATACAAGCTTGGATGTGTGTGCGTGCGCGCTTCTAAAGTTGGAAAACCAGGCTTGATCCCTACTAAGCATGTTGATGTTTAAAATATGAATTATAAATAGTGGAAAACTTTATTATAGCACGCATATTTTTAGTTTCCACTTTTTTGTGCGAAACATTTACCGTGATTTGTGGCACGCATGCAGGCGATTATGAAATGTGAATGCGCAGAAAACGGGCAGACAAGCGTCGGACCCGTACCTGCGCGCCCACTTGACTTATTACTGGACCTTATGGTCTACAAGTCTAACCATACCTTATGGAATAACATGCGTATAAACCTAAGGAGAGAGAGCACCCCCTTGCTAACAACGCAAGCGCCACCCCGCGGCCGGTAAGGTCAACGCGCACGTCACATGTTATTTAATCATATATATTTCCCGTGTTTTTCATGCAATTTCGCTATTGTAGTCAAATTGCAAAATGCCAGTGTGATTATGAATTTTTAATGCCACTACTTCATGGTAAAATTGCAAGGATACGCTCGTAATGTGTGTGAGTCTCTTTAGCCGTTTCTAAGTAGAGCTACAGCGCCGCCTTCCAGCTTTTTCGCTTTACTTGGCAAACAAAAAACGTTTTTAATGGCGTGTAATTTCTTAAGGTCTGCCATGAGCCGACTTGTTAGCCCTGCCTTTTGTGCCAACTGCAGCACTGTGCACACTTTTCTTTCGCTGCCTGCCTCCTGCACTTGGACGCTTTCGCCGCCTTCCCAACTTTCTTCGCGTTGCATTTGCTTTTCATAGCTTGTTGTGCGCTGCGTTCAAGCAAAGTGTATGCGTAAATAAATTATGAAGCCTCCATTACGGCGTTGCGTGGAAAATTTTCTAGCCCGTCGCACTGGTGCGGCAGCTGCAATTGCAACTTGCTGCAGTGTCTCATATGTGGCGTGATTGCGAATTTTCCACATTTTGCTAAGCGCTTTTATTTTTATAATTTTGCACAGACACACGCATACAATTATATTTTTTGTTATACCAATGCATATGCATGGCACTGGCGAGTTGTTGTTGTTTTTATTGTAGTTGTTGAAGCGACATGTGGTCACAACGCGGCTAGAAAACCCATTAACAATGCGTGACAGCAAAAACACACGCACTTTGTGCATGCATGTTGCTTTTGTTGTTGTTGTGGCAGTAACTTGTGGTGAGTCAATGCACTTTGCGTTAGTTTTAAATTGTTATTGGGCGCAAATTGGGAGGAGGTTAGCAATTCGAGGTGGTGATTGTTGGTTAATATGACAGCGATATGCGATATGCGATTTTATAAACAAATTTAAAAATATAAAAAATTTTTTTTTTCAAAAAAAAATATTGCTAATTTTTTTTTTTAATAATTGTATTTTTTTTATTATAAAAATATTATTAAAAAAAATTTTTAAAATTATTATTATAAATTATTTCTAATAATAATAATTTTTAAAATAATTTCGAATAATATTTAAAAAAAAATATTAATTATTATCTCTATTTGCTATTAATAATTTTCATAAATGTTTTAAAAATAATTAATAATAATTTTAAATAATATTTTGCGCGCTTTTTATAAAAAATTTAAATTTTTGATAATATTTGTTTCTCTATGGTAGTCGAAAAAGTCTTTTCGTATTTCTTATCACACTGCAACTTATTTTTTATGTTTATAATGAACTTTAATTTGCCTTTATCGTAGTAGTACTGTAAAATATGCCGTATTTTCTCTTTATTTTGCTCCATGTTTGCGACGCTATAACTCACGAACGACTTTAAAGAAACGACAATCAATCAAACACGTGTTAGCGCGTGAAATGAACTTTCCAAAAAGGTATAGCAGACCCGATGCGACGAATAAAACTAGAACTACGCGCTTTCAGCGCCAACTAGCGAAAATGCCGCAAGACTTTTTTGACAACCTAATATAACAAAACGTATATAAAAAAATCGTATATAATTTATGATAATATTTTTATATACATATATTTTTTTTTAATTTTCGAATTTAAAAATATAATATTGCCATATAGTTATATAAATTCCTTTCATACTTTAAATATATGAAAAAAAAATTTAGTTCCTTTTTTAAAGTATATTCATATTTTTTTCTCCAATTTCGCATCATTCACAATTTCATAAAATTATGAAAAAATTTTAAATGATTTTTTACACAAAATTATAATTATTCCGCTTATTCTTTTATATTTTTTTCTCAGTAAAATTATACTCCACGAAGGGGTTTCCCTGTGCTTATTAATTTCACTCAATTTTTTTAGCGTTTGAACTTTTTAATTATAATACTACAAAGGTTTAAAATTGCCTCTTAATGAAATGCTAATTATGGCACATAAATAATTGAACGTTAAGCCGCTTACCAAAAGCAATTACGCCGGTTTCATATGTATATTATATACCTGGAAAATTAACTAAATCCTCCCAGGAAAAAAAGTATTAAAATGATATTTTGCCACGCATACAACTTTGTTGCCAGTTAATAAAAAATTAAAACATAAAAAAATAGTTAAAATGCATGGCAAGTAACTAAATGAATACCAATAACGGTATATTTATTACAAGAAAAATCATGACCATACATTTTATCTAAAAAAATGTTGCAGCTTTGAGGTTATATAGTCGTGTTTTGGAATTTAGTCAATACAGGGTTTGTCCGGAAAATAATTTCTGGTAGCTCCTTTAAACGAGCGCTATATTCCCATTCATTTATGAAAATTTTCAACGAAAATTTATATTATATATTGTTTATTATTATTATTAAGGATACAAATATTTTTCTGAAAAATAAAACATTTCTTAAAATTATGAAAAAATATTCTAAAAAAAAATATATATATCTTGAAATATTTTAAATTCTATTTTAAAATTAGGTAGAACATTTTTCAACAAATCTTACTAAAAGTTCACTTCGGCAGAAACAATTAAAAAAATAATAATTTCGCCTAAACGTAGGCAATGCCTAATTTTTCTTGACGGGAAAGTGGACTTTGATTATGATTTTTATGAAATATTTAATTTTCATAAATAAAACTTTCAAAAATAAAATTATTTTTTAATAAAGAAATAGTTTTTTAATTAAAAGAATTTAATAGTTTTAAATATGCCAAAAAAAAACATTTTTTTAATGTAATTAATTTTTTAATAAAGAGGGAGTTTTTTAATTAAAATATATAATAATTTGAAATAAAAATTATAATTTTTTAATTATTTTATTTTGACTTAAAGTCAACGGGGACATTTTTTAACTTATTGCATTGAAAACTCGCTTGGTAGAAATAATTTAATAAATGTTCATTCCTCCTAAAGGTAGGCAATACCTAATAGAAGAAGCTCTTGTTTAAGACAGAAATATATATTTTTAAAAATTTTAGTTCTAATTTAAAGCCAACTGGCACATTTTTAGCTACGTTTATAGAATTTTCGCTCGGAAGTAAACATTAAATAAATATTCATTGCACCTAAAGGTATGCTATGCCTACATTTTTTTAAATTTCTTGAAACGTAATGAGTTTTGATTCAATATTTTCGTCAGCTATGTCAAAAATAATATTATTAGAACTTAATATTATAATAAGTATTTAAAAAGTATTTTTGAAGGGGATACGTGGATTTCCTCGATTAAAAAACAGCATTTTTCCAATATTTTTTTTTATATAAAAACTTAATCATTTTATTGGATTTTTTTATTATTACAAACATACACTATTAATAAAGAAATGCTGAAATTTTTGGAAAAAGATATTTAAACTCGGCCATTGCGACGTCATTTCAAGTCCTTTGCGCCTAAAGGTATGCTATGTCTAAATCTTCTTGAATTGGCAATTTTTTAACACTTTCTTCGTAAAATATGTAAAAAATTATATTAATATTTATAAAAAAAAATAAAATTTTATTAATTTTGAAAAAAAAATTTTTTTTTTTTAAATGGAAAAGAATTTTTTATTGACAATTGAACATTTTTTAATATTTCAAAATATTCAAATTTATTTTTAGTTTTAAAAGCTTCTCATAAACGGTATAGCCGTTTGCAGCTACTAATGTACATAGTGGCTTAAGCCATAAATAGCATGTAAAAGCTTAACCGATAATTATTTTAATCGCTTTATTGCTTACGTATGCACATGATGGATGGCATATTAACATAGACGAATGGCGGCTTGTGAATAAACACTTGTACAGTAAAGCACCAACAATTATCTATTTTAAAGCTGTTATACGCATTAAGTTATTATATTTACAATATGTATTTAATTACTTGATTATACGCACATAAGCGCATACACACATATACATACCAACACATATACATGAATCTATGTACAGTACATCCAAAGCCCTTACACGTTAATTAATCAAATATTCTTAACTTTAGCGCCATTATCCTTGTTGCCAATGCTGCCACCTACGCAACCATTTTCCGTGCCACCAACAAAATTACCATCGCTCACTAATTACCCAAAACGATTTGATTGTGTTTCCGTTTTCAAATTGCCCGGGCGGTCATCAGCGCATATTTGATGCAAGCAGCTCATATACTATATATCATTTCTATATAAAAGCATTAGCGCTTACGCAAACATACATACACACAACAGCGTTTGCTAGTGTTTGTGTAGAAGTGCATATTGTCCGTCTGCCAATTATTTGAAATTAGCCGACATTTGCCAATGCGTTTAGCTGCAACTGCCGCTGAGTATGTGTGTGTATATGTGTATACACGTATATAGTGCTATTAATATTCAAATTTTAATTATCCAATCATATGTCCAGTGCACAAGCGGTCAAAACAAAGGTAGATACTTATATAATGGCGCACTAAGTGGCACAGGCGGCGTGAATTCCCATTATTAGCGCCGTCAATTTGCATAAAATTTCTTAGTTCGCACTAATGCCTCAGCTGTCTTTGCGTTTTTTCTTCTTTCGTCCACTCGTCCACTTTCTTTGCTTTAACGCTAATTTTATAAAATTGTTGGCAATTTGTTGTGTTGATGACTGCAATTTTTTCAAAGAAACCTCATTTTAGTTGCAAATTTAATTGCTTTAATGAAGTGATTTGCTGGAATACGCAGTGACACTTGCCTTTTACACATACCTATAACGGCTATAGTGCGTATGTTGAACCTTTTACGGCAGGAATGACCGGAGTATTACAAAAATAAAAAACGATTCAAAACAAGAAAAATCACAATAAAGGTAGAATAACTGTTATAGTTGCAATTCTTATCACGTGAAAGCGGAAAAAAGACATCTTTATTGTGTTTGTGTCGGGCAGTTTGTATGGCAGCTATATGCTATAGTAGCTCGATCTGAACAATTTCTGCGCCGATTGGGGCGCTGCTTTAGAAAATAATTTCCTTCGATTTTGGAGAAGATATTATTTCAAACAAAAAAGTTTTCCATACAAGAATTTGAAATTGGTTGGCCAGTTTGTATGGCAGCTATATGCTATAGTGCTGCGATCTGTACGATTTCTTTAGATATTTTAGCGTTGCTTTGGACAATTATCCATACCAAATTTCGTGAAGATATCTCGTCATACACAAAAGTTTTCCATACAAGAAGTTGAAATTGATTGGCCAGTTTGTATGGCAGCTATATGTCATAGTCAAGCGATATCGATAGTTTTGACAAATGAGTGGCTACCTGAAGAGAAAAGAACGTATCCAAAATTTCAAACCGATATCTCAGAAACTGAGCGACTAGTTCGCGTATATTCAGACGGGCATGACTGAATCGACTCTGCTCATGACGCTCATCATTTATATACTTAGTACACATTCTTTATAGGATCTCGGATGTTTTCATTCGGATGTTAAAGGTCTTTTCATCACGAGTTGAGTCATTTTTAAACTCATTAACTGAATTAACACACTTTCAAAACAAAAAGTATGTTCGGTTAGGTCCAAAAATCGATGGATATCACTTCAACAAATATTTGTACTTTGTGTTACCCAAAAACTTCTTAAAGTGCCTCTACTCATAGATCGACGAACCGTTTTGAGCTCACCACAAATTTATTGTGGTGGTTGATATCAATCTCTGCCATTCGCTAGCTTCGCCAAGGTTGCGTCCACCGAAATATATCAATCTCGGGCTGTCAAAAGCCAGACAATAAAGGAGTCCGCCTTCCTCTTTACAGCTCTGGTAAAGGATGTCTGTACCTATTGGAAAATGTCCAGTCAGAACCGCTACAAATCCTTCCAAGCTCACTTGAGGTTCATAGCTTCAACGCTAGAGCTTAAGAGGACAATAGAAAACCGATTCGCTTCGTGTCAGTTAAAATTGTGATAAGGATTTTTTCATTAGCAAGCACATCGGCTTTGCAGTTTTCGGCGATTCTGCTATAACCGAGCTTTCGTTTGTAAGACAGTACAGTGGTAGTGTAGTCTGAAGTTAGAGTTGATGGAGAGCTCCCAATAGAAGACTCCACTTTCTAGACTCCTACTTAACTCGAGCTAACCGTTTCTTCTTAACTTCAACGGCTTCGCCCCGCCTTCAACTACCTCGCAGGTGTGTGAGCTTTGAAGGAGCCGCCAAATGAAGGTTCCGCGTTGCAGTGGTCTAGATTGTAAGAAATGGAATCAATAGAGGTAATAGAGAATTTTTACGTGTCTCTGTCTGGGTCAGCTCATTTATCCACCTTCTTTAGGTTTAATAGCAGTTTTCGTCGCAAAACACCTACCAGCTATGGCTACAGGTACAAAGCGTAGAATGGCATTGAATGCAATTGTTGGTGTTGTCCTTAGCGCAGCACAAATGCCAATGAGGGCCGTTTTTTGAACACCTTAGAGACCCCGTAAAACATTATTGGTTTAACTACGGTTTCATAGAGCCAGCACAACACTTTTAGTCGGAGTCTTCTCAATTGCTCCTCTATATAAGGCGACAGATGCCTTGCTCTTTTCGATGTTTGGCTTCCATGAGAGCTGCTTATCCAATAAAAGATCAAAGCACTTCACACTGTCCGCTAGATAAAGTATAGAATGTCCCATCAGGGGGAGAGTAGGGTACAGGAAACAATATTTTCCTATAAAAAACCTAACCTCAAATTTTACTTCAAAGAATTGTAGAAATATATTGATTTTGCTATAAAAAACCGAAACTCAAATTTTGCTAGGAATAATTTATAGAAATATTTTGTTTTTTTTCGAAAATTTAGTATTTAAAAACAATTATTAATTGTCAATAATTTTTTATATCCGAAAATTATGTGATTGAGAGTAGCTCCTTTCAGCTTAGATCCGAAAATAATAGAGTTCAACATTCCTCAAAACCACACATCTGCCGAAATTACACATAAATTTAGTGTTTCATAAAACATTACCGGAAAATTAGCTATGAGACCACTGATCAAAGCAAATCAGTGGCCTACAGCACCATTATTTCAATGGTTTATATGCTCATTGCGCGCAGTTTGTTTAAAATTTTGATATAGAATTCCATATACATACATATGTTAATGAGTTCAATCCACCATTCGGCATAAACTATGCTGAAGATCATCACTTATCACCAGTGGCAAACATAATGGCGCACCAGACGCTTATGAAAAACATTAGCGTGGCGGGCAATCCGTTGAATAATGTGTACAAAACTGCGCAATAAAGAACTCAAGTGCAGTCATAACCTACATAACCTACAAAACACTCAAATCACCAGGAAGCAACGCTAGAGCAACGAAACGCTTTTCATACAACACACAGGGGAAAAGACGTACAAAATAGACGAGATATGTAATGTAAATTATACGACATGAAGAGATACCAACAAATGAGCAATTAGCATATAATTCGCGGCACATAGCGGTGGCGCTGGGGTGTGGGGTATGGGAATGGGAACCGAAACTGAAATTGTAGCTCAAACTGAAACAGAAACAGACCAACGCCACCACCATCAACGCCACCGAAGCAATTCAAGCTAGCATAAATGCAATTTAAACAGATACCGGGAACAACATAAGTGCTTTTGTTCGTTTTGTACAAGATATGATCGCATATAAATTACAACAATTGTACTACACTTACAACATAAATACATAAATATTGAAATTGTGCGAGTGTAAATGAATTTCTAAACGTATGTGCTTGTGTGCGTGTGTGGCATTTCCCAATCAAATTAATTTTCAAGTTACAAACCGCCGAGGGAACGACTGACGGGGTGTGCTTGTACGGTTTGCTTTCTTCGTTTATTTTTTTTTCTTGTTTTTTGAAGTACAAGCAGCACTTGTTTCGTACGCATACATATGCATATGTAAGTATGTACTCGTATATCTATCGCTCTGCAACATTCACGCCATTGAAGCGGAAAGCATCCCCCAGGGACCGCTGGTAATGTGGCTGGTTGCGCTCGTATCTGTTCTAATAAATAATTTTGCCTGGGTCAGCTGTGTTCGAGTATAGAAGAAATCGCGTAAATGTAATTTGGTTCGAGTTACTGAAGAAAGCACGGATGGAAGGGGGAAGCTAACAGAAAAAATGAAAAAAAATTACATGCATTAGTGACCATGTAGGAAAGTTGAGTTGAAGTTTTAAAGATTTCTAGAAAACCTGAAGCTAGAAAACAATAATCTGTGTCTAATTTTGTGAAGATATCCCGTAGACATCGCAGGTGTTTTGGTAATACGTCTCACGAAAGATTTCTGAAAAGCAGGAACACCGGTACGCAGATGCATGTCGGCCGTAATGCGAACTGGGATAGCTGGGGGATACTAGAATGTGTCTTGGCACAACAAGCGGTTGTCCATAGGGTGGAGTGCTAGCTCCCTTTTTATGGAGCCTAACCGTGGATGACCTACTTAAACTACTAACTAACAATGAGATCTGCTGTTAAGGATATACAGGATATGGAGAAAATTCGAAGACATTCTCCGTGACATAGCACAAAGGGGATTAAGCCTGGCAAAGAAATGGTGCAGTTGGTTTGGATTGTGCGAAGGTTCTTGCCTTAGACCTTGGCGGTAGAGAATTCTAGATGACTAATATGGTCAATTATCTGGTTCACACTCTGGATTCCATTCTTCGGTAGAAACAGCATGCGGACTTGAGCACTCATGTTGCACAATCGACTTGTCTGGATATGCTGGGACTGCAAGCCAAGGATAATCAAGTGAAGGTACACCGATTATAGCACATTGGGTGGTGACTTGGGCTACAAAAGTATCGCCGACTTCACGTACGTACCGTCGGCAGCATTGGGAGTCATGGCAAAATTCTCACCGCTTCACCTAGTAATCAGGCAGCCAAACATATAGTACATTGCTTCAAATGACAACAGAAGGGTTTGGCAGAGTAAAAGTAATCTCAACTTAGTAAATGAAGGACCTAAGTTATAAAATATCACTGGCTCTTCTCCCAAGTAACAGCATTACCAAAATGGTAAACTTCACCTGGAAATTTAAAATTACCCCTGGCAGTAAGGCTGCATAGAATGATTCCACTCACGACCGCCCGATCAAAAACGTCGGAGGGAAATGGTGCAGGAGTCGGAGGATCAGGTATCAAACTCTCCATACCTATGGAATGGACCCGGATTTTTATACGGCCTAGGACTGTCAGCTCGGAAGAATTCTGCCGCTACAACAATGACACTTAGTTCGTCACGCTGATTATAAGTACATTTTTATAAGTCTCCTACGTTTCTTTCTGAGTGGTACAAACTTCGTGGCATCTTAGTACAGGGTGTAAGGAAGCAACGATAGAGTCGTTTATATGAGGATCCCTTCATCAAACTAGTTGCTTAACACACAATATCAACACTAGTAACGAATTAGCTGCTTTCCACTCGTAACAAACTTGTTCCACTTCCTGAAAAATTTCCTACTGGGTCTCACTGCTCAGTATGTAATCGTCTATTAATGGTTCTGTTTAATTTGTTGCATTATTGCTTACAACCAGCGGGAACAATAAATCAGCGAAGCCAAAAAAAAAACTCTCTATAATATAAAATTTTAACAAAAATGTTACAAACAAATGTTCGATTGAGTAATGTGTTGTTTGCATTAATTTTCCATTCAAAACAGTAGAAAAAGATTAACAACCATCTTCCAGCTCATTAAGCAAGAAGAATTATTGAAGTGCATGCATAAGTTATTTTATCTCTAATCCATGGGAAAAATGTGCTGAAAATATGCATTTATGTAAATTACTTGGCTTTGGTAAATTGAAAAGCAAATTAATCACTATGGCAGCCGATTTGCAAACACTTAAAATTTCGCTATTTGCTGAATGAGAATACCTTAGTATATAGTAGTTATTGTGCAAAGAGATTTGAGTAAAAAACTAAAGTTGTTATTCAATAACAATATAATAATAATATGCTCCAAAGGTCGTTAGCACTTGGTGACAAGAGGCATTACTTACAGAAGCGAGGAGAGAAATGCCTCATCGAAGACTGTTCTCCCAAATATTTAGTCTCATTGCGTGAGTAGCAAAGGGTCAGTGTTCAATTAACACACCTATCATTTCGCGGATGTGAACCTTACTGAAGGTCTAGCAGCTCAATGGGCCTTTTACGTTCCATTCTGGGCCAGAAGACTTTCGCAATCCTACAAGTGCTGGTTACTGACCAACGTTTCCTGAGCTCGCGCGAGGCTCATATATGCAACGCTCGAATGCACGCAGATAGGAGAACCATTGTTCGTTCATACCATGGTGATATATGGTTAACCTGTGATTTTCATTTAACTTGAGAACTTACATTCAAAGTTTTCCATAAAGTGACTTGGGAATGTATCATATACATATGTGCGAGTAAGGCTGCTGTTCTCACATCAATCTATTGCTTAAGTAAGAAGGCTGTAGAGCCCACTCATAGAGTAGCAAAGTCAATCTCTATACAAGCATCAAACAATTTTGCCCGGAAGTGTATATAAGAAATTGTAGTCAATATAGTACATACACTAGTAACCATAGGATAGGTTAGCAGATCGATCGTAACAGGAATCTCACTTAGAAATCTTAGAACGCTAGCCTGCTGTAGTACAAAAATTTATCATAAAGACCCTCATGAATCGACGAAGCGCTTTGAACCTGTCACAAATTTGTTGAGACGGCTAATTTTAATTTCAACTATGTCTTCTGGTTCGAGGAGGTAAGGCAGAGGCTTCTCAATGGAAAAGAAAGTAGCTAAATGTACAACTTTTACAACTGATATCCGACAAAATTTTTAGTCTAGTAAGAACCCCACGATTGCAGCAAAATGAGTTTTGCTAAGAGTTCAGGAGATCTTTTGCGTTCTATTCTCAGGTAAAGTGAACCTTACAGTCAAAAAGTGGCGGCAGTCGGCCGGCGTCTACTAAGTGCATATGAAGTTCATTGGTTCAGCGTTAGAACGTAAGATATAAACGGAAATCCAACTCCTTCCCATTCCAATGTGAGTCTGATAATGAAATAGCTTTATGCTATTAGAAATAAAGAGAGGACAGACACATTTCGACTAGTTTTGTGTCCACAGTTAGCGAGCTCAGTGCTAGTATTGTCCCTTTGCCGTCGGAGTGAATATTCATCTCCGTGAAAGGCTTTAAAAGCAGCCACTTCCGCCTGAAAAACACTACAGTGGTTCGGTAGCAAAGTTAAGATTGACGGAGAGCTCTTTACGGTAAACTTCTCCTCATAGTTTGGACTCATCCATGAAAAAAGAAACTCACTGCGTCTCGTCCCCGGTATGTGAGCAAAGAAAAAGTTGCCACGAGTAGCCTCTGGGACGCAGTGATCCAAGTTTTCAAGAATGCTGTTGATGAAGGAGAGAATTTACGTGTGTTCTGGTTCTGCTCCCTTCATATACCCAGCTTGCCTGAGGCTTAGTGCACAGTTCGCAGGAATACACCTGCCGGCAATGTATACTGGTGAATTTCCTCTAAGCACTACTGTTGATGTGGTGCGTAGTGTGCTGGAGATGCCGCTGATAGCCGCTGCTTGGACACGTTCAATCTTTTCACGCGCTTTCCGCCAGATTAATCATGTAGCCTAGAATATTATTAGCTTGACTACGATCTGGTAGCACCAAAACACGATCTTTGGTGAGAGTCTACACTATTTCTCTATAGCTGTTCTACGACAATATAAGGCAACCGTTGCCTTCCTTACTTTCTCCTCAATATTTAGCCTTCATGCAAGCTTTCTATAAAGTATTTGCCCTAGAATAATATTAGAATTTCAGAATACGTTTAAGAATACCCAAGCGTGTACAGATCAGTAACCAATCGAGCGTTAAGAGTATTGTCCAGCTTAATGTTAACAATTTGCACAAATTGTTTATTTTTATGTTTCATTGGCAAGAAAAAAAACTATTATTGTATATAAAGAGTTGCTGAGCCCAACGAAATAATATGTTTCCGCGTTATAGTTATAAATAATCAATTAATGGCGACATTATCCCTCGGTAATAATGCGAATGAGCATTCAATAAATGAGCTGTGGAAAAGGAAAGGGCAGAAGGCAGTATGACCTGTGAAAGTGGAAGGGACAGAAGGCAGCAAAAACTAGAAAAAAGGCAGTGGGTTATAATAATTTACTTACACACAATTTGCTGCCAAAAAAACCGTCAAAACATTTTCGAAATTAATTAACGACGAAAAGGTCATTAAATCAGCAAAAAAAAAGATGAGGAGAAAAAGACTTCGCACACAGTTAGATAAAAGAAAAACCAGCAAGTGGAAAGCAAATTTCGACAACATGAAAGAAAATTACTTGAAATTGAATAAATTTGAGTAAAATGTAATGAGCAGAAGTTTGCTTGCTGCTGCCTACCTTCGCAGCACCAAAATGGGCTACATAAGCGTGAATGTGGCATGAACGCATAGCCATGGCTTAGCAGCCGCGGCGACTGCCACGCTTGGCTTACTTTACATAGTAGTAACTTGCAGCATATCTGCCGAGGTGCAGGCCTCACTAATTTGTGTACACTTAACGCTTCGGAACACAAGAAGAGAAAAAAGTAGAGGCAAAACTGCGCTGAACGGCGTTTGGGGCCGCAAACGTTGTCGCAGCTGGCCGAATATTTGCGTCCAGAACAGGAAGACGCGCACAGCAATACGACAGAAGACGACGCACAGTATCTACATTTTCTGGTCATTTGCATTTTTATTTCTATTATTAACATTTATACGCCGCGACGCAGCGTCACATTACAAAGCTGCTGAAATATACGTTTTCCGCTGGACTTCATTTGGGAAATTTCGTTTGCGCGTGTTATTTCTGGATTTTAACTTGTTTGCTTTATTTTTTTTGTTTTTGTTCTTGCGTTCGACGTAATATGTTGGGCTATTTTTTCCGGTATGCTTTTTTAATATTTTTTTTTCAATTTTTTTTTATATTTTTTTTATATATTTTTTTCTCAATTTTTTTCGATTTTTTTTAATTCTTTTTTTCCAATTTTTTTCTTTTTTTTCAATTTTTCTCTACGCTTACTGGCCGTCTTCTTTCTCATTTTTTTCATCGCTCATCTCTTTTTTTTTTGGTTGCTGTTTGCCCAAAGACCCACTCATAATGAACGTCATTCAAAGCACAGAACACGAATTAACTACGAGCGACTTAACATTAATAGCAACTTAAATTCAGTCAGATAACAACCGAAGTAAAAACGGCAAATTGGTTGTTAATGTATGGCGAGAGCACAAGCGGAAGCGGAAAATCGTAGAAACTCTTACTATACAAGCAGACCAAAAGCGGGGTCACGGGCAGACAACGGCGGTTGTAACATGTTGAAAGACGCAGCAAATGACCGGAGCGGCAAGTGGCACAACGGCAGTGACAGCGTTGGTAGTCGTCGCATGTGGCAAAGTGCCGTCGGTGGAACGCAGTTCACCGTCGCTCGGTCGGTCTGTCCATCAAACCGCTGGAACTGGTCACAATGAAATGACACAAACATGCTAATAGCCATGACTGTGTGGCAATGTACGCGCATACATATACATACATATGCTACATTGGTTCATGTGTGCATGTAAGCGTAATGTGGCAAATTAACATAAATGTCCAACTACCAAAAAATTGCGAAAAGTCGAAAAATGACGATGGACAAAAAATCGTTTCGGTGGAAAACGGATAGTGCGCTCACATTCATATATGCTTAAGTATATACATACATACATACATTAGGGTGGGTAAAACAAAAATTTTTTGTTTTCGCGTGCTACTTTGAAAAATATGTTCTTAGACCTCTCTAGAATATCTTAAAATTTTTTTGGTAATTGCATACATTAGGGTGGGTAAAAAAAAATTGTTTTTCTTCGCTTTTTACTTTGAAAAATAGTTTCTTAGACGTCTCTACGTAATCTGCCCTTAATTGTATCGAGAAAGCTTAAGTATATGTATCATACATTAGGGTGAGTAAAAAAAACAATTATTTTTTTCGCTTGGTACTTTGAATAATAAGTTCTTAGACATATCTACAAAATGTCTCCACGTATGGGCTCTTAGTTGTAAAGGGAAGGTTTAAGTACATTATACATACGTATGTATGTGTGTGTGTACATTAGGGCGGGCAAAAAGAAAATATTATTTTCGCTTGGTACTTCAAAATTAGGTTCTTCGACATCTCTCCAAGTACGAGATTTTAATTGTAAGGGAGGCTTAATTATATACATTAAACATTAGGGTGGAACAGGAAAAAATATTTTTTTCGTTTGGTACTTGAAAAATATATTCGTAGACACCTCTAGAAAATCTGTCCAAGTATGCGATCTTAATTGTAACGAAAAGATTTAAGTATGTACTTTATACATTAGGGTGGGTTAAAAAAAATATTTTTTTTTTTCTCTGGGTACTCTTAAAAATAGGTTCTTAGACATCTATTAAAAAATCCCTTCATCTATGACCTCTTAATTGTAACGTTAAGGTCCTCCGCCTAACGGTTTTCAATTTTTCTCTTATTATCAAATAGAAAATTTCATATTTCGCTTCCATATACTTGAAAAATACATATATCGATAATAAAAATAATAAGAAAC
Source organism: Bactrocera dorsalis (assembly GCF_023373825.1). Classification (NCBI taxonomy): domain Eukaryota; kingdom Metazoa; phylum Arthropoda; class Insecta; order Diptera; family Tephritidae; genus Bactrocera; species Bactrocera dorsalis. Next base: position 68,199,615 of record NC_064307.1, on the reverse strand, counting down.
TGTAAGGCGAATTACCTAATAACTTACTTTTCGGAGCGTTAAACGAAAAAATATATTTTTTTTATCCACCATAATGTACATACTACCCTTTATCTTTCCAAAAGGTTTCTAGTAACCATTGTTTCAGGGTGTCAAGCGAAAAAAATTAATTATGTTTGACCCACCCTAATATATATTTAATTTTGGCCCACCCTATTATATCTTATTATTTTACTTTTCGACCCACCCTAATATACCTTTTTATTCTTTTTTGACCCACCCTAATATGTATATGTACCTACATACCTATACCCACGAGTACATACATCTGGTGGCAAGTACGACTGTGGTGGCACGAAAGCTGTGGAAAGCACGAAAGCACAGCTCGATGCAGCGGAGCGCGTTTTTTATTCCCTTGCTTTTGCTTCCTCTATCTGCAATAAAGGCCAGCACTGTTGTGTCCAAAAGTCAAGTTCTGACACAATGAATGACAATGGTGCTGCTACTTTGTGGCATAAAAATGTATGGAAATTCAGTGGCAAGCAGTCAGTCAGTCAACAGCAATAAGCATAAACGACAGTAATGAATACAATAATAATAATACATAATAACAAAAGCACTGACAACAAAAGCCTGCCAAGTAATCACGGCGAGCGCGACAATAGCGCAACAACATTAAAGTTCTTGCAACAAAAAAGAAGTTGGATAAAAAAATACTAGCAATGGCAGGCGTTGAACGGGCAAAATATATTATCATGACAATAAAAAATTATCAGCGAAAAACTTGTGCTCAAATACCAATAGGTATATAGGTACATATGTATGTACCTGTATAGAGATATGCCGGTCTTATAAGTTTTACGTATGCTAAAGAGAAAAGCTCTTATCTGTAGCTTGCTTGTGGATTCTAAAAAGCTTTACTTTAATTTTTTGCTGCATATTTTGTTAGGAAAAGGTCCAGCACTAGCTGCTATCACCTAAAACAAGTATTTAATGTGACGTCCCCCCGATTCGTAAACTAAGGACAGCTAAGAACTTGTTTATAAAAGAAATGAGCTGGAGGATGACTACTATTCATGGACCTACATAGTAACTGAACTCTATCTGGTATCGCAATGAACCAAACTGGTTTCTGCATGACTCATTGGCCTATCAGACTAACATTTCCTAACCTAATCTACTTATATGTAAATAGTTTTATACTTATAATATTGGAGAAGGTGCAGCATATTCCGATAAATTTTATCAAAATCTATTTTTAAAATTTTTGCACCCAAAATTGAAATATTTACAATTCTTATATGTAAACAGTTGTATAATTATACTTTTGCAGGGGGTGCAGCAGGTGCAAACAAATTCTATGAAAATCTATTTTCAAACGCTTCGTACCCAATTTTTCTTATCAAATTAGACTAACCTTCAATACTTGTCAACACATACATATCTACAAGTCGATAAGCTCAAAGGTTATCGACAATTTAGCGCACACAGTCTATATGTACACATATATATGCATATGTATGTGTTACACATCTGCTATTAATAAAAAATATATCACCATAATTAGGACCAGCTAAGTGCTAATAAATTTATGAATCGGCACCCCAGTTGACACCACAAAAGTATGAGGACAGGGGCTAAAACCAAAAAATAAACAAAATACGAAATGTTGATAGCAAATAAAGCAAACAAAGCTATGATATGTGATATTACAACAACAAGCGCCATAACTTACAGCAAATGTAATAAAAATAGGTTTTATCTACAAATAACCTATTTTCAATGCCGATTTATGCCCATACATGTAGCTTATATGTATAGATATATACAGAGATTTACGCAGCAGCAGCGCATGAAGCGCTTAAAAATTATATGGCAAATAGCAAATCATATATTAGACTTTATGTTGCTGAACTTTGTGAGCATTTGCTGGAAGGGGGAGCACACGATTGTGGCAAACAAAATGTTAATAAATAAATATAGACATTGTGTAACTGCAAATATAGAGGAGCGTGTAGATAAAAACAGGGAGAAGAGCCGTATATAAAGAGAAAAGTAACGCCGACTTAAACTATTAAAGTTGTCAGGATTCTTTTCTTATTTTAAAAGCAAAATTTTTCTGTCTGAAGATGAACTAATCCGAAAAAATATGGTCTTGTAGCAGTTGTAAAATAGCTTCCATAATGGCATTTTTTTGATAGCTCACGCCTGAGATTTTGTTATTTGGTTTCAACCACACCGCGCCATCGCCCACACACCGCATAAATCAATGGATTTATTGAGAGAACACTTTGGTGAGCAGTTAATTTCACATTTTGGGTCGGTCGATTGGCTACCAAGATCGTGTGAGATCACACCGTTAGACTTTTTTCTGTGAGGATATATAAAGTCTAAAGTCTATGCGGACAATCCCGCTTAGATGCAGCCCTTGGAGCACAATAACGCTCAAAAATGTCAAACTTTGCAATATTAATGTGATACCAGTATCAAAACAGAACCATATATACGAAGTATGACAATTAAGTAATGAGACTGATTCCATAAAAACCGTGCCCTCCCTTCAAAGTAGTCCCCTTGAGCAGCTATACAGCGATTCCAGCGCGTTTTCCATGCCTCGTAACATTTCTGGAATGTCCGCGAGTACCTTCGTCACGGCCGCCTGGATGTCCATAATCTACTCGAAATGGGTTCCTTTGACCATCGATTTTGTTTTAGGAAACAAAAAAAGTCACAGGGTGACATGTCGGGCGAATAAGGCGGCTGTTGCAACACGGCGATCCCTTTAGAGGCCAAATACTGGGACACGCTAAGGGCGGTGTGGCACGGCGCGTTGTCGTGATGAAGGAACCAGTTACGAGCGATGTCGCAATCTTGGCAATAGATATTGATTCAAAGTTTTCTCCGGTGGAACGAATTCTTTGTGGACGATTTCACGGCTATCAAAAAAGGCAATAATCATCGTTTTCACCTTCGACTTGCTCATGCGAGCTTTTTTCGGGCGTGGTGCGCGCGGAGACAACCATTGTGAGCTTTGCCGTTTGGTTTCCGGATCGTATTGGAAAAACCAGCTCTCATCGTTTGTAACAACTCGATCAATCAGCGTGGGATCGTTTTCCACTTGTTCCAAACAGTCTTCTGCGACGGTCATTCGCGTTGCTCTTGATTTCGTTTTTCCATTTTCGTGACGAGCACTGCAAACACACGTCTACTCAACTTGACGCAGCAGGCGAACTAAACAAGCTAGAGCGTTGGTACATACTTATATCAATTGAGAGGGGAGGGACGCCGGAAAAAGAGAAAGGGAATTTCAAGATCACAGGTTTACCACAAGCGCGGCAATAAAATCAGTCTCATTACTTAATTGTCAAACCTCGTATACATATTGTAAGAGCAGAGCGCTCCCATATTACGTTGAGGTCAAGGAAAAATATTTCAATACATAGAATTTTTTTAATGATAATAATTAAATATAAATATGTATTTTGCTTTGAAAACTATCCATTAAAATTTAATTTATGCATATTCTCTGAAACTAGGACATCATACATATATACTCGTACATAAATGCCCCTACAAACTTGATCTGCGCCAAATTTGATAGAAATACAATAATTTATACCAAAACGCTATAAACCCATAAACACACGACTTTCACTTCAACACTTAAATAAAAATTATATGTGCTGCCTGAGCTTTTCTGGCAATACTTGACTTAAGCGTCAGCTAAAACCGTTAAATGTCAACAAATGGGGCAGCTGCTAGCACTAATGCCACGGCACGGCCACGGGTTGAGCGGCAGCAGCAGCGAATATTTGTAATAAAAAACTACAACAACAACAACAACAACAACTATTAAATGTGGCATTAACTATGATAAAACCAATGAAATTTATCAAATAAATGACAATCATAAATGTCAAAATGTTGAACTGCCGTTAGCGCGCAGAGCGAGAAATTTATCTGAATACAATACATGCGCGTATGAGTATTTAACACACGCACATACACACATACATGCTCATATATGTCTGTATATTTTATATGTGCGCATTAAAAGCGAACCCCCAGCACCGCGCCGCCCCATTTATGACATTTACCGTGCGATTCTGTAACGTGAGACAGTCTCAAGTCTCTAAATTTGAGATTTTAAGTTAGAGACAATTTTTGAGACTTGAGACGATTTTGCTATTCTGTAAGTGACAGTCACAAAATCTATTACATTTCATCATTCAGAGATGTTTTTACACTTGAATGGAAATAAATATGTCGATAACAAATATTAAAATATCTATAACATCGTCAAAAACCATAGTTATCAATAAAAATGAAAATATATGTTGACTTTGTTTCATAATATTTACTAAATTTATGTAAAATTTATTCATTTTTAACTTTTTCGTGTTTGAGTTGCTTACAAAATATAAAAATACGACAATCGATTAATATCTATGATGATCTCTATTCAGTATATTCAAAATGACAGACACGAGCTCTTTTTAGTTTTGTGACCGGCTAACTACCAGGTCTCAATATTTTGAGACTAACGCTAGAGACTGTTTAGTGAATAGTAACTAGTCTCAAATTGAGACTTTGTCTCAAAATGTGTCAAATAGAGACTAGAGACTGGTTACAGAATCCCGCTATTAATGCTCGGAAAATCTGTAGCTGACAACTTTGTGCGCACGAGAAAGAAAAAAAAAATAAATAAAGAAATATCGTAAAATACTATTTATTATCTATTTTCGCCGCACACCAACACCGTTAACGTAAACTACTTTTATGCCGGTATTTATGCGCCTGATGTGTGTGTGCGTGTATGTGTGTGTGGCTTTATCTCTGTATTGAGCTTGATTTATGCTTTTAAGCCCAAATAAAAATCTCAAATATGCATAAATTCAATTTGCACAAAAGCTTTCACGTTTTTTTTTATTTCTGTGTGAAATTTAATTTTTTTTTAGAATATTTTATGCGCTTATTTATTCGGCATGAAATTGTTAAATTCATTTGTAGCGTTTCACTGCGCTCAAAAACACTATACGTTCTATTGAATTTTATTAGCATAACCCGGAAATGCAAATAAATAAAATAACTGGCATTTGCACAGCGGCAATTAAGGGGGAAAATGTGCTAACAATAGGCATGACAACTCATGCGGCGAGCGAAAGAATGCAATTGCGTTACTGAAACTGGCAATTTTTTGCGTTCACTGCAATTTAGAGCTTATAATTTAAATACTCATGCATTTTTGTTGTTTATTTTAAGCAAAAATTATTGGTTCTATGCATTTACAACAAATTTCAAATATACACCTACTTCCGTATAGAATTGTACTTTATAGAGGGTGGCGCTCGAAAGCGAAAATTGTTATGCTACTTCTAGGCAAATGCATGTACTTTGGAGTGGGTTGATTTTCAGCGATATATGCGGAAAATATTCTACTGATTATTCTGCACAACTTTGTATACGATAATATTGACCTAAAAACGTTTTCGAGATATTATTTTTTTTACAGCACCTTCAATACCACTACACCAACATTGAATCAAATTTACCTCGGATATGTTTTGTAATATACTTAAGCCTTCATAATAGTCTCCATTTGGGAAGACATATCGGTAAGTGAGACTATACTGACTGACTGTCACGGCGTACATACACCTACCGCTCCTTAGTAATGTCAGATCAAGGTTTCGTTAAATATTTGCTGGTTCTGCTGCATCTCTCTTATACCTCTATATGCGGTTCAAAGGTGTTGCTGCTTAGTTATAACCTGTCGTTAGGCCAACAACCATCCTGCAGTTCCTTCGAGTCCGTGTGAGTAAAAAGCTTGTGTGTTTTTTCTTCAGGGCTCCTATACAGGACGTGATACAACAACAACAAGAACAACAAGGACCCTTTATTGGCTTATTTTAGCCGATTTATTATTTTACTATTCACCATTTTATAATTTCACACTTTCAAAAGCTTAAAGCTCAATGGTATAAATTAGTTTTAATTGCAGCTCTGGCTGAGCTTCCTTTTAGGCAACACTTTGGTTGGGCCGACTAAAGTTAGTAACATGTGCGATCTTTGCTCCCTGATTTTCAGCTTTCGAAGAATAATCTAGCTTTTATTTGGATCTATGGCTTTCTATTTGGCTTTCTTGTGGATGAAAAATATGGTTTTCATCATTCATATTCGCTTTCGAAAGCTCAAAGCTCAACAATTCGGCTTTTATTATGGTTAAAGTCAGTAATACGTTCGATCTTTTGCTATGTGAGCTTCACCGATCTGCAATTTAGCATTGAAAGCTTTCGAAAGCTTTGAGCCCGGTACTTTGGCTTTTATGTGGGTCTGCATGAGCTTTTTTGTTAGTGAAAAACTTAGTTTTGATGACTGCAAAACCGTCATTTCGGTTTCTCAGCTTGACTTTAGACCAAATTTGTGTAAATTTCTGTACAAATCAAGTGATCCGGACCATTCGAACTCAAGTTCTTGTATGAAAAACTTTCTTATTTGAAGAGATATCTTCACGAAATTCGGCTTGGATTATTGTCTGAAGCAAAGGTGCAATCTCTTAAGAAATTGTTCAGATCAGACCACTATAACATATAGCTGCTATACAAACTGAACGATCGAAATCAGGTCCTTGTATGAAAAACTTTTTTATTTCTCAAGGCATCCTTACGAAATTTGGTATGGATTATTGCTAAAGGCAATGGTACATTTTACGAGAAAATTGTTTGGATCGGAGTACTATATCGTATAGCTGCCATACAAAATGACCAACAAAAATTAAGTTTTTAGGGAATTTTTTATATTTTTGAAATTCAATGCAACCAAAGTGAAGATTTTTTCTTGATTGATCTCGGTTAGTGCTTAAAACAAGGAACACTGCTTTCTTACATAGTCAAAATTTAAAATTTTTGAGTTTCACTATTTTCCAGATAAGCAAGTGATACCCAAACCTTTAACGTAAAACTTCATATCAAATAATAATTTACATTAGTTTGCTAGAAAAAAATATCAGCAAGTGTAATTTACACAAATAAAAACAATTGCATACCAACTTCTTTGCGCCAGTTGCCCACCCAAGAGTTTACACACATATGTAAATGCCACTGTATGTGTGTGTGTTTAAGTGCGCTTTTATTTACGAGTATGTTTGTAATTGTCACACTTGTGGTTTGCTGATTCTTCTTGCAAGTGGATAAGCATAACACCAGCGAATGCCTGCATATGTATTTGTGTGTGTGTATGTGAGTGTGCATTGCAGCGCGAAATTCCACTCATAACTTTGAGCAACAAAAGCCCGACTTGAGAACACTTCAACGCGTTGCTATTTATTGCTATTGTTTGAGGTTCTTAAAACTTTACATACCGATTACAAGAAGTCTAAGTACGGGCATGAATATTATATTTAAGTGCATGCATTGTAATTTGCTTTTGCAGTCATGTGCACCATGCCGCACGGCTAACAATCATATGTAGCATGTGTGGTTGAGTGTGTGTATGTGTGGGTTTGCGGTTACATTTGTACTTGCTGAAGGTTAAACGCTGTGAGGGCAACCAACGACGTTCACCAGAGGCGAAAGCAGCGCCATCAACGTCATCATCAGCGTCACCATCGACACCATTGACAGTAACTCAAGCGGTGCACTGTGTGTTGTCGGTGATGTAAGCGTTGAGAAAAATTAAATGTTATCTTCTTTTCATTGTGCTCGGATTTGCAGGAGATTATTTATAGCTGTGGCATTTCTTGAGTTTTTCCAATAAAGTCTCATGATCAAAGGGAAGAATGAGCAAATCCAAGTTGAAAACGATGCTCATTGTCTTTTTTGGCTTCAAAGGCATCGTCCACCATGAATTTGTTCCTCCTGGACAAACCGTCAACGCCAAGTTTTACGTGGAAGTCCACAATAGACTCAAACGAAGGATCAATCGGGTCCGACAAAACATCGCAACCAATTGGAAGTTGGACCACGACAATACCCCAGCTGGAGCCAGTTGGTATCCAACTTCCCGTGAGGTCACCTCATGTTTTTAAAACACATCACATCTCGACATGATAGTCACTTAAGTACAGTCCAGGCAAGGTGCCTGAATTTTTTTATAGAGCCAGCTGGAAGCCAATTTCACGGCATGATTTTTGTATCGGTGAAGGCTTTTACTCGTATATTTCTGTGTGGCCGAAGTTTAAACGGACGTTAACGTTGAAGGACGATTAAACCCTCCTTATCTGTCGTTTTCTTTTTCCCCTCTCTTTCCTTACCTTCCCCTCTCTATCTATTCTGATTTCTCTGACTTCTATTTTACAGTATTTATTTTTAGTAATTTTTGGTAATCAGGTCGGAGTCAGGTATTACTTAATATTAAATATTACTTCAATTCCGGTTTTTAATTATTCAATTAACAGCTTTTTCGGATATTTTAAAACAAAAAATATTGTTAATTGACTAAATTAAGGAGCTACAAATTTAATCAATTTGTTAATTGACTAAATTAAGGAGCTATAAATGGAATCAATTTGTTAATTGACTAAATTAAGGACCTATGAATATAATCAATTTGTTAATTGACTAAATTGAGGGGCTATTAACATAATAGATTTGTTAATTGACTAAATTAAGGAGCTATAAATATAATCGATTTGCTAATTGACTAAATTAGGGGGCTATTAATATAATCGATTTGTTAATTGACTAAATTAAGGAGCTATTAGTATAATTGATTTGTTAATTGACTAAGTTAGGGGGCCATTAGTATAATCAATTAGTTAATTGACTAAATTAAGGAGCTATAAATATAATTTATTTGCTAATTGACTACATTAAGGAATGATAAATATAATCGATTTATAAATTGACTAAATTAAGGAGCTATAAATATAATCGATTTGCTAATTGACTAAATTAGGGGGCTGTAAATATAACCGATTTGTTGATTGACTAAATTAAGGAGCTATAAATATAATAGATTTGTTAATTGACTAAATTAAGGAGCTATAAATCTAATCAATTTGTTAATTGACTAAATTAAGGAGCTGTATATATAATCGGTTTATTAATTGACTAAATTAAGGAATTATAAATATAATCGATTTGTTAATTTACTAAATTAAGGAGCTATTCGTAGCTGTTTATTCGACGAAATAGTTCTATCTGCGTTTCGAAAACCCAATAGTGTATGTTTGATTCGCTACTCCTTATCGCTTCTGCGTTAAAGCTTTTGATTTTACGTCATTGTTTTGCAAAATGCGCCACTGTGCGGCAAGAGCCACAAACCACTGCGATCGGCAGCGACAATAAGATGGCAACAAAGCGTGGAACCAGCACAATTCTTGGTGACAGCAACTACTTATTTATGCGCATTGTTGTTATTGCCACCGAACGAGAGCACTTCCAAGTAAGTAATCAGCTGTTTTGCTATTTAGCTGAATTTAACTGCAACGAAGCAAAACCAAATTGCTGTGCAACGAGGGAGAAATAACTGCCGGCGAACAGCTGAGCGGCGGAGGTCGGCCAGGGGTACAACCAGCTTGCTATTGGAAGCTGTTTTTGTGCGGAAAGTGGCAAGTGGCAAGAAGTGAATGAATGAATGATTGCTGGAATTTGAAAATGCAAGCGAGCAAAAAGCAAGCAAGCGCTGGGACACCTAAACACACACATACTCGTACATACACCTGGCTGTGTGGCTGAGGTTGCAGCGTTTGGTGGTTGACGTCGTTGCCACTCTAGCAGTGCAACAATAATGAAAAGCGCAAAATCAACATGAACGCCGGCGAGCGCCCTACGTGGCATTGTTCTGTACGCTGCGGCAGCATTTACATGCCACATTTGCATTGTACTGTAACCTTAGAATATTTCAAAAGGGTAACACACCGGAAACCCGCCAGCGGCAGCAAGCACAACAAGCACGACAGCAGAGCGACAATACAACAATGCTGCAACTCGAATACGCTGCTAAAATAATTCAAAAGAAAGCAAAACAAAGCAGCAAAAAAGATTACATGAAGCGTTGAGTGGTGTACGGTGGCAAAAACGGCAGCAAACTGGGGTGCAGCGCGCCTGCATGGTGGCCGCCAACTTGTCTCCCAGTGTTAGCGCAGCGCATACCTGCAACTTGCAACAATGGCATACCAGCGAAATGTAATTATGGCAAAAGTAGTTCTTTTCCCATTTCGTTGCCATAGAAAAAAGCGCAAGAATTTGCAATAATTGCAAGAAATGTGCAAATGTGCAGCAGCGGCAGCGGTAGTACGGGCAACATGTAGTAGCAATTGCAATTGCAGCGCGCCGGCGCATTTATTGTTCTTTCTTCTCTGCTTCGCTGTGCGCTTTTTCTCCTAGAATCGTGGTTGTTTTTACTTTGCCGCTGCCAACTCACACAGTTACTTGCCACCTTTGTCATATTAGTTGGCTTTTTATTGCTTTGGTCCGTTTCATTTTGCACTTAATTAGCTTGAATTACTGGATCTCGAGGAATTGTGAAATATGTTGGCGCACACAGGTACACACATACATAAGCTGTGTGGCATGCAACATGCCAGTGTTCTGCAATAATGCTGCAGAGCAAACATCAAAAATTTTAATATAATTTTAAGAAATTCCATTGTTATTGTTTTGAGGCATGTAAAATGCTCAACTATTTGCATTCATTGTTCAAACGAAAATTAACTTTGACGTGAATATAGGAAATATACACCGTGGAGGGGCGTGAAAAAGCATTTAAATATATTGGAAATGTTATCCAGTAATGGTAGTATATAATTATATAGGGTTTGTACAGAAAGTAATAGGACTAAGTCGATTAAAAAAATTAATTGAACCAATCGTTACAAATCTTTGAAAACTTTCGAAATAGGCTCCTTCAGCATCGAAGCAGCGCTGCCAGCGTGAATTCCAAATATTGAAAGCGTCACGGAAGGCATTCTCCGGAATAGCCTTAAGAGCCGAGGTGCACGTGCTTGGATCCCCTCTGTCGTCTCAAAATGGTTTCCTTTCATCGGCCTTTTTAGGCAAGGAAACAAAAAAAAGTCGGAGTGGGCCACATCTGGGCTGTAGGGCGGCTGTGGAAGCGTTGGGAAGCCGGCTTTGGTTAGGTGGCTGCTCACAAGAAAGGCGGTGTGAGCCGGGGCGTTGTCGTGATGCAACTTCCAATTGGCTATGATATCTTGTCGGATCCGATTGATCCTTCATTTGAGTCTCTTGAGGACTTCCATATAAAACTTGGCATTGACGGTTATTGAACATTGACATAATGTATAGTATGTGAAGCTTCCTGTGCTCATCTTTCAATTCTTGTGCTTCTTTGGCACTACAATCGTGGGTCGATGTAGGATGAGAACACAAAACTTTGCTAGTTGTTTATGTTCTTGCCCAAGTCACACCAGTTATACAGCCTAAATGCAGAGATATCGCTACGCATTTGGTCCGTCTATTGCATGCGTAGGCACCCTTGCCTTCGTGGTCCAACCATGGTCTCTAGTCAAAAGTGCATTTCGCTGGAGCATCGTCTTCCTTGTGAACTAGATGGTCTAACCAGCCAAACGGCGGACGGCTTCAAAGTTTGCAAAGATTTCTCTCGTATACTCCAAGTTCCTTCTCATTTCGAGTCAGCATTGTCCTAATCTGTAATTATAGATTGAAATTCGATCCTCGATCCTTAGATTAGATTAGATGAATAGACGGAATTGCATCGTGACCTTACGTCTATTGCGCCCTCTTCTAAATCACAACGACTCACCTAACCCCAGCATATTGATATAGTCTAATATACAGCTGGGTGCTAGCGAAGCGTTGTGACTCCTATTTGAAAACATTGATCCAAAGGTCTTCAACCTGCGTCATATACAACTACACTTCTGTACCAGTAGCGATTTGATCTCATAGGCAGAGAGTGCTTTAAGTCAAGAGTAACCTTGAATTTCTTGGTGAAGTTTACCCTTTTGGTAATGTTGTCTCTTGGGAGAAGAGCCAATGGTATTAGGTCATTTAACTCCTTCATCTACTGGGACGAGATTACTTTATCTCTTCCACATTCTTCTGCTGTTATTTTTAGCAGTGTGTGTTTTGCTACCTGTCCGATTACTAGGTGAAGTGGTGTGAGTTCAAGCATTACTTCAAGTGCTGTCGTGGAACAAAGTCACAGTCGTCTTCGCCTGCAGAGCGCCGCTGCATGAGGGCATATTATCATCATTCACCTAGGCATGCTCCTCAAAGAGTGCCTGCTTCTCCAACGATAGCGCATCCAGGAAGCTAAACTTTTGTTTAATTCCTGCACATCCCTTACCTAAAGTGGTGCTGATGCTTTGTCATTCCTTGCGTCCCCTGCCTTAGCTTACTCTTTCGGTTGGTTGTTTATTTGTTTTCTGTAATTTTTGTCTACGACACTTGGCTGTGAGCTATTGAGTCTACCGCTGTTGTAGGGTAACTAGTAGGTCGGCCACGCTAGGCTTGATGACGCGGTAAGGCCACCAATTCGGCCCGGTGTTGGGAAGGCTCAGTTCGAATACAACCGAGTTCATCGCCTGGCCGCAAATCATCCAAAGGGCACGAGAGTCGCATAACAGCCTGGATCATGAGGTGGCAGCTCCTGGTTGCCGCACGCATTCAGCTGCTATAAGCACAATAAGCAGAAATAGCGCTTGCCATTCGATTTTTACTGCTTGCATGACTTTGCTCTCCTTTTTTATTTTTGGAGATTTGGGTCTCAGCAACTATGTGATTCGTGGTAAGATTTTGAGCAGTGTAGTCATTTGACTTTGTCATTGTTTTGAGGGAATTAAAACATCTATTAAATCTGGAAAAGTTGTTCACTCATGTGGCCTTAGACATAAATAAGACTTCATTCTGCCTATATCCTAAATTTTTAGTAGTGCTAACCCGTCCATACGCCAGAAAGAACATTTTTTTCGTGTTTCGGCTAACTGGTTGACTCACAAGTAAATATTTTATCACAGCATTTATTGCCATAGCAAATATGTAATGAAGCAATAAGCGCGTTTATGGAGATGTAAAATGAGATTAAATATTTAATTAGATAAGCGGAGACTAGCCATGTCTTGAAGAACGCCGAAATATGTGCAAATATAAATAATGCTACTGATATAAATATTTCGTGAACATATAATGAACAAATAACTGATTTAAGAAATTTTTTTCAAGAAAGATAAAAATAATTAAATTTCGCTTATGAGGAATTCTTCAAGCACTAGATTAGCTCGCATAAAAAAACTACGCCCTTCCTTAAGACAAAAATTTGGTGTAAATAAAACGAAAAAGAAATCGTCGACATTACATGGCAGCAATTGCTGAAGGTCCGCTGTTTATTCTCAACAAACAAAAAGAGGAAAAATTAAAGAAAAAAAATAGAAAAAGAAACAAACAAGTCAACAACTTGCAACCCAGAAATCCTTAACTAACCAACCAAGCGCGTAACAATTACTTGTATTGCCAGATAAAGAATATAGTCTATATGTATATGAAGCAAGTAAACTTTGATGAAGAGAAATAAGTCAACAGGCAAATACTAACTACAAGTGCGGCGGCGCAGTGCGGGGCACATCTTCTTGAACAGATAAAATCCCTCAAATGTAATGGAAATAAAAGTACGCAATGACAATGAAAGTCGGACGGACGAAAAGTAACTTTTGTAAATGCAAAACAGTCGAGCCAAGTGGGCGCAACCAACGAAGCAAACAGACAATCAACCGAAATACTCAAAAATGCTTTCAAGTAAACCGCTAGTCAAAGCGCGCAATATCCCCAAACCGACGTCGCTACTTTTTTTTCATTTGCATAGCCACTTGTATTTATTTTCGTGCTACCCTTTTGCCGCTGCCAACGTTTATTTGCCGTTGCCGTTGCCTTTTTTCGATTTTATCCCCCCCAGCACTTATTTATTTGTGTTGCCGAAAAACGTGCAGCAAATCGTTGTACGTGCAACGCACACTTTTCCCCAAATCTATTTACCTGTGGATTCCACATTTAATTTGGCTCAGCTTCACGTCGCGCTCGTCTTGTTTTTGTCGGCGCGTTGACTATGTCAAACACCGCCGAGCCGCGCCAGCTTCGTCGGCCAGATATTGTTTGCTTTTGTGGTTTGCTTTGCGTGCATCCCCCCACTCCACAACACCGTTTCGTTTGATTGGATGCATTCAAATGTGGGAAACTAGATTTTCTTTATTTGTGTGTGGTGAGAGTGTGGTGAATGCGTTGTTCGTTAAAGATAAAACGCTATACTTTTGATATCCTGCGCGCGTTTGCCTTTAGATTTTATCTCTATTTGTGGCGGGGGATTATTTGGTTTACTTTAATCGACGAGTTCTGTTATGAAATATTTAGAAAGTGGGGCATTTAGAGAAAAAGACATATGGGCATCTTAAAAGCTATAAGCATACATAACTTCAGTTGAGGATTTATGCGATTTAAGTCGGTTTTACCATTACAGTGATATGATTTAATTCGAATTACCTCACCAGCTTCATTTCGAAAGAAGTACGGACCGATGATTTCACTAGTCCAAAAACCGCGCATCGTTCGTTCTTCCTTTACGCTGTTTGACGCCAATTGGAGATTCCAAGTAGGGTCAAGGACCTTATTCATCTGATCTTTCCAACGAAGTGATAGCTCTTTGTTTTCCTTTGCTTCCCCGGGCGAGTACTGCGTCGAATACTCTCAGAGCTGGAGTGTTTTCATCCATTCAGACGACATGACCTAGCCAGCCTAGCCGCGGTCTCTTTAATCGCTGAACAATGTCAGTGTCGTCGTATATCTCATACAGCTCATAGTTCCATCGATTGGAATATTCGCCGTTGACAATGCGAAACATAACTCTTCCGTAGAACCTTTCTCTTGAATACTCGTAGCGTCGACTCATCAGTTGTTGTCTTCTTCCATGCCTCTGCACCATATAGCAGGATGGAGATGATCAGTGACTTGTGGAGTTTGGTCTTTATTTGAAATGCCGGCCTACAGTTACCTTAAATCGAGTTGCTGATAAGCCTTCTCAGAGAGCAGAAGTGCAAGTCGAGTAGAAAATCATTCGGCTGTCTGTTGTGATTTCAGCTTCTCTGATAGATGCGCTCCAAGAGCTCATAGAAGACATCTTTGATCCCATCGTCATTCGATTCCGTTGGTGCGTGGGTGCAAATCAGCGATATGTTGAAGAACTTTGCTTTGATGCGGATTGTGGCTAGACGTTCATCCACCGCAGTGAACGCTAGGACTCGGCGACGGTGTCTCTTTCCCTTCGCTATAACTTTGAATTATATTACACGCTATTAAAAACAGTTAGTCTATCATTTAAAATTATGAATGACCTCACCACCACACTTTTTCTAGATTATTAACTTTTCTCTATCTATTTATGTGCATACTCCGACTTTCACAAACAAACTTATCGCCGCTTCTGATCTTACTCCAAAACAAATATTATCATACTTTTTATTTCTTTGATTTTTTACAAATTTTAACTCTCATATTTACGATGCTGTTGTGTCATATTCCAATTTAAACTCTTAGATAAGCGTTTTGAAAATGCCACCGCAATCTGCTTACTGAATTGGCTTACGCTTTAGTAAAATAAGTGCGATGAGATAATACACGAAGCGCTGGCTTTATCAGTTCTGACTTTATATTGCTTGTTGTTGTTTACCTGTTACGCTATTTGTTTACAGTGGACTCTGTTATCATAAATATATTAAATATAATTCTTTTTAAGTTTGTTGTGGCGGGTGCCAGTTCCCTTTGCTGCTACTTTAATGTGGAATTTGGTTAGGTATGCGGGTTTATGGTGTGATTTCGTGGATTTCACTGTATTTAGCTATAGTGACCTATTATTTTATATTGTTGGCATGAATAATTGTGAGATGCGGTTTCATCAATTCAAGTCTCAAACATATTAGTTAAGAAGATCATAACTTCATTACCAATAGCTTCCAGCTTCTTTCATATTAGACTTGTATGTGAGCACGGTCACAACGGAATCGCCGGAAACTGCAAAGCGAATGAGCTTGCTAGGAGGACAACCTTTCCCCAATTACATTCAATTGGAAGCGTGCCGGTTTTCCTATGCTTCTTGCCTTTTGGCGTTGGACCTTCTTCCAGCAATTGCACTTGTTCTGACTGGACACTGTTCAATAGGTTCACAGTTCTGTCGGTTGTTCTTTGTCTAAGATTTATGTAGGCGAGTTGGAATACACTTGTCGTCAAGTCACTTCCTTCCTATTGCCTGGTTTTGGCAGACTGCGATCAAAATATCTCGGTAGACACTTCTTTGGAGAACCTAGCGAAGTTGCTGGTATTGATATTAAGCGCCTTAATTTGATAATCCACTGACGGATATCTGTCCAAGTAAGATTCATATTTTTGGGAAAAATCCTACGACCTAATCTAATGTATATTACGTACTCGATATATAGCTGGCATTGTTTTTAGTGAGTCAAGAAATTACCGCATAAGGCCAAGTACAGCATGGATTATTGAATTTATTGTGCTAAAACAGTCTGTAGTCAAAAAATTCTTGAGACCTAATCAGTGAAGGAAAGGTTTTGATCTGGAAACCTACTAGGAAACTTGAGGGTCTTTGATCTGGATACATAGTCAGAAACATGAGTTGACATTCGGTATCAGTTTATGGGCTTTAAATTATTTCGATAGCCTGAATACCTATACATTGCTAGGGCCATAAGCTCAAGATATCCAGTACACGTTAAAATAGTCTCTGGTCAGCCAATTAATGGCATCTAATCAGTGAGGGAAAGTTTTGTTTCTGAGTTAGAAACATGAGTAGACTTCCTTTATCAATTTATGGTCTTAGCTTTATTCAGATTACCTCTACTTTTTCAGAGCCATAAGCTCAAGATCTCCAACAAAATTCGATAGAATCTTGACAGGCTGTTTCATGCCAAACACGGTATCGAACCGGTTGCTTCTTTTCAATCCAATGACTGAGAAACTAACAGACTAAATCAGTCAGCAAAAATTTTTCAAACAACTTAAGACTCATTCCCCATTCGGACCGTCCAACCAAATATTAGACCAAGTTGTAAGCGTGAAACTACGAAATTATTAATATTATTAGAGCAATATATCCACACCAAGCTGTACAATAAGTTATAAATAACGCCACCAGCAACGGTAGTTATCATAATAATCTCTGTCATCCGTAGCAATACCAACACTATGATTAAGTACTATTGGATTTTGCTTGATGGTGGTATGAAGCTCAGTTCACGTGTCACAAGGATTGATGGATTTATTGAAACCATGAGAAGCCAACTCGGCCAACAAATGGGGCGACTACGCAAGCTAATGGTTAAGAAGAAGCACAACGTTTTATAAATAAATACGAGAAATTCTTATAAGTTGCCATAGTTGGGTACGGCCAATGCGACGAATTACTGGAATTGCTGGAATTGGCCAAATTAAGGCAGCACGTGCAATAATAAAGTCAATCGAGGCAGACGAAAAATATGAATTCCAAACAGCACAGCGCCAGCAGGCCGGAGGAGTAGTGCAAAAATAAAGAAAAATTGACGACGACAAATGGTTATTGGAGGGATGGTGAAAGCAACACAGGGACAGCAAAGGCGATAGCGACGATAGTGATGGGGGGATCAATGTGATATTTGTGGCGCACACGCTAGCAAAGCCCGACGGCGTAGCAATTACTCAGCGGAAAGCCAGGAACAGCTGCGAGTGAGCAGGATAATGGCAGGGAATGGGATAAATTGCGCAGGCCAGTTGCTTTTGTTGTTGTTGTGGAAATTGTTGAGTTGGCTATCAGCCGGGGAGTGATTGTTTCTATTTATCTTTATATGTAGCGCTGGCTGGAGTGTGCGTTGGCAACTAAATCGCCGCAAATAATCTAGCCAAAAGCTGCAATTCCACTGTCGCTTAGGCCACACTTTAGTCGACGTTGTTGCTTTTATTGTTGTACATAAATAAATTCAGTGCAGTCCAGCAGCTAGTGATTACTAGGACTGCTGCTGGTACTGGATTGCCATTTATTTTTATACTTTGATATTATTTTTGTTGTTGTTGCTCGTACTTTTTGACATTTTCTTATGCACAAAGTATTTCTTTGGCGGTTATTTGATGCTAATATTTTGCTGCTGCTATAACGGTTTTTCTCGTTTTTTTTTTGTGTGCATACTTGTTAGCTCTTTTTGCTCGCTCGTTACGGCTTTATTTAGGTCACACAATTTATTTATTAACCAAATGAATACAAACAAGTTGCAAGTGGATGTGTCCCCGTAGACTGTCTTTATTTTCGTTTTGCCCTAGATTGTGGCGACCTTATTATACTAATAAGGCAAAATATGGTTGTAATATGGGCGAGATGAGCACATTAGTATACCACTATAATTTATTTATGCAAGTCGTGTACTAAATGAAAAGGCGTAGGATTGAGTTCGACATTGCTTAGCTTCAGGAATTACTGAATATTTGCTTTGGGTCTCATAAAAAAAAAATGGAAAATTATGTGGAAGATTCTTTTAACTCAGTTAGTTTGTTATTAGTGGTTAGTGACTACCTAATACACTCTCTCTAATCCTCTACCTCTCGTAAGCTTCGAAACAGGTTTTTAGAAAAAATAGAGAGCTACTTACGTTAACGGTAAAAATTGTTCGAAATATCGAAAAAATAATAGAAATCTATAAGCACTAATCAAAAATCGAGTTGAGCTGGCGTAACTGGTGGAGAAACCAGAATTGATTGTTCGGAAGGGCTTGTTATTTTTTAGGCGGAACTGGCAGGTTGGGGTAGGTTAGGTTATACTGTCCATACACAGACCTACTGATACTTAGATATGAGAAATGAAGTCTCAGTCCCTTGAACTGCGAAGCTCCTAGATCACCAAGACGATTCTAGATATGGCCAGACAGAAGCAATAGTAGGTGTTCCACTGTCTTCTCATGTCTACTCTCCTACACTTTCTACATGTCTCGTCTATACAAATGGCTCGGATGCCATCAAGTTACGATCGGTTATTAGACCAACAACAGTACTGCAGTCCTTTCGAGACCCTGTGAGTCAAAAGCATTCGTGTTCTTCCGGAAGTTATGCACATGATCTTGGTTATATAGCGTTTCCTTTAGCTTTCCATTTAATCCAGATCCGTCTGTCAGACTTTTCGAAAATTTTATTGACATCGTTACTTACGTTTTTCCTGTACTGTTTCGGTAGCCGGACTGATGGCTCTTTTAACAAGCTCATCAGCTCTTTCATTTCCCGGAACTTTATTGTCCGAATTGCACCTATCAACGTATATTTTGATCCATTTATGTTGTTTCCTGCGTTGTTAGTCATCTTAGCCTATTTCCCAACCACCTGAAAAATACGGCAGTATTCCGGAAGCTTGAAAGGTCAGGTCCAGCTTCGAGCACTAGATCGGCCAATTTCTTAATTTGAATTTAGAGCTTGTCGCTTAAGATCTAGCCCCGCGCTATATATTTCAACAGTTCTTTCGCATCCCGGAATGCCTTTGTGATTTCAGCTCCAGCTGTCGGTGCAATAGATCGACCCTCGCTCCCTTTATACAAATTTGAAGGCTTCTAGTTTCGCCTAAGATCTAGCACCGCGATATAGATTCAAAAATCATCTATCTGTCTACGACCAAGTTCTTTGTTCGGAACTGGACTGTTAAGAATTGGACCGTCTGAACGAAGCAATTGACCTGAAGCGGCCAGCTTTGGCCATTACGAATGGAATTGAGTTCCAACAAGACATGCCAGGTGTTATACGGATATCAATAGTATGAATTGAGGTTTTGCACTGCGACTTATAGTCTATTGCGCCCTCCTATATCACATATGGTCACAAATGTCTCTGAATAAATTCAGGAGCGCGCTAGGCGCGACTGAGGTGATGTAATTCGTGTACTTGTAGGTTAATCCAAGGGCCTTGCGACTGTTGCTACAAATTGACCGGGCAATCTAGAATCAGTTGTACTGGAGTTTCCTGTACCATGTCGCAAAACCAGCAGTTTGCGCAAGAGTTTATGCCCATGTTGGACAAGTGCTTCCTGAGCCTACAGTGCCCAATATAGAGTGCGATAAGTAGACGAAATTAGTCTTTGGGAAGGCTGATCATATCTCTAAGCCTTACCAGGTTGTAACCTTCCAGTAGTAGCTTGGCATGGCGCATTTTTGCTTGCCCGCTCTCTCCTCCGTGCGGAGCAACTTCTTTATGGTGTGGACTCCACCGAAATGCATGGTCTGGCCCCATCATCATAGAAGCTGCTGCAGAACGGGCTAGTTCGTTGGCCAGCTCATTAGCGGCTACCTCTTTATGCCCCGGCATCCAAGTTTTTTTATGAAGATAGTCGCGGAATAGATTCCGACGTCGAAATCAGCTACTAATCATTGATCATGATCTTATTTCGGTTTTGCACTGTTAACGATTGTACTGTCTGAAGTTGAATATAGACCAGAAGCGGTCAGCCAAATCGAAAGGAATGTGTACCAACAGAACAACGAGGTCACGCATATCGATAGTGTAATAACTTATACTACTTTGCTGATTCCATTGGCCAAGCTCTTATTTCGGTTCTGGACCTTTAAAAATCGGACTGTCTCAAGTAGACAATAGCCCAGAAACGGTCAGCCAGTACGAAACCAACGTGTACCAACAGAGCAGCCAAGAAAGTCGAACCGATTTAGAGCTACAGCTTCGAAGTTTTAACATAAACAGAGTGGTGGCGCCTAGAGATATTTCGTTATCAGGCAGCACCAGACCTAATTTTTTGGCTTTCTTACTGGTGAAGCTATAGAGCTTAAGTCTAAAAACACTATCGTGTGCCAAAATAGTAGGGCTTAACGACCTCAACAAAGCACTCTATAGTTTTAGAAATAAACTACTTTATCTCTTGTTTGCCCGCAATTTTCTCAGACAAGTTGTGTGTGCGAAAGTTGTTCATTAAACACACGTGTGCTTCTGCTAATATTTGCTCTTTAGGCTTATCATATGTGTGCCTTGAACGCCAAATTTCTAATAGACGCTGAAGTTTAAACATGTGACATACAAGTGCCGCTACATAAATATGTTTGTTGTTATAGCATTTTTAGACATTAGATATTTGTTTTTCTTCACGGTATATTGTTATTATAAGCAGCACAACAACAGCGCAAATTTTGGAATTTCAAAAATACTTGACAGTACGCCAACAGCAGACTTCGACTCTGCCGCTCGCTGTTTTCGGGCTGTTTCAATGCAATATTTGGCAAATAATTTGACAGCAGGTGAAATAAGTTTCGTTTATTGCCAAGCAAATATTAACACTTACTTGCTACGTGTTTCAAATGGAAATCGCAGCAATTTGCATGTTTCTTAAGATTTCCATATTGCTTAGGAGTCTGTGTGGTGGCAGTGACTTTAGAAATTTCACGCCATCTGCAGGCGGCGTAACTGTGCAGGTATGCGTCGGGCATGTGCCAAAATCACATTCTCACGTTTGCTCCCATTGAAAGCTGGCTCTGAGAAGCATTTGCAGTTTCATTAGCAACGCGCCTAAATACCAAAGCCCACTTTGCACTACTTCAATTAATCTTTAATTACCGCAATTATTTGAGAAATGCCAACCAACATCAGCATGCCTGCCTTCAAACTGTTGGCCACCCTCTACCGGGCTGTATAGGCTCTTCTGCACTCCAATACCAAGCCTCGAGTTTTCTTCTTTGTTCAATATTCAGAAGAACTAAGAAACACCCGCCCTGCAGCGACCCAGCTCTTGCGAATTCATTTACTTTTCAGCCCATATTAGGCTAATTACAATTTACAATTTGTTTTTAAAGTGTCGCTCCCCTCAACGCCCCAAATGTGGTACTGCTTGCCTACCCCTAATGGCGTAAGAACTTTTGCGCCGCGCAGCAAATTTTATTGAAGGCATTTCAAGTTGTTCAAGTGCTCAAGTGTGCAAGTTTGGCTTCGTAGCACTAGCAATTGCCTTATGACTAACGTCGCTGGCCTGCTTGCGCCAACCAAAGTCTTCATCAGCCCCACTACGTTCTATCCCCATCCCAACACGTCCCCGCCACAATACCAATCGTTGCGCCGTGTGCCGTGAATTATTCTTATTGCAGCTAATGGTGTTGTCATTGCCACTTCGTCAGCGCTGCCGTCCAATTGACTGTGCCACCAGTAGTGGTAGCCGCGTGAACTATGTGGCAGCGATTGGGGGAGGCGGCGCATTTATGCCGTCGCTGCCTAAGTTCCCACACTTTTAATTGTTTCGGTAAAAAAACTTTATATTGGAAAACTTTCGTCATTAACGCGCACACATTACAAATCGATATTTATTTAGATTTCATTCGTTTAGAGCCCTCCAGCGTTTTATGGCGGTTCGTTAACTAATTGGTGGCATTTATAGCACAGCTTGGTGCTACAGTGGCTGTCAGGTTCATAAACATAGCACAAATATTTTTTACAATGCTGGCGCGAAAGGCTGTACAGGCTAGGTTGTAGAAAAATCTGAATTCTTTCTGATACCGAAGACAGTGACGCCGAAGCATTTTCTTCATATTTTCTGACGTAGACTACGCCTACGCGATTATAGCCGAACATGGCTCCAGTTGGTATGAGTTGTCGAGGTACTAAATGCAGCCAGATCCTTCTCCAACTGATCTTTTCAACGGAGTAGAGATCATCCTCTGCTTCCACCGGCGATTACTGAATCGAAAACTTTCAAAGCTGGAGTGTTCTTTTCCATCCGCACAAAATGACTTAGCGAGCGCAGCCGTTGTACCTTCATTGGCTGAACTATGTCAGTGACGTCGTATATCACGGACTGTTTATAGATCCGTCGACTGCGGTATTCGGCGTTGCCAATGCGGAGGTAACCATAAATCTGCCGCAAAACCTTTCTCTCCAACACTATTCAGACTCGTTCACAAAATCCGACCCTTCGCTATAAACTCGAGTTTGAGGTTCGGAGTTTACGAGCAAATCAAATGTTCTCAGTTTTTATGCACTAAACCCTGGCATTCCTGTTGTTTCCGTTATTTTTGTAGTGGCAGAAAACATTCCTGAAGGAATTTCGAGGAATGGTGCCGAATTGGCGATCCTTGGCCAGATAATAATACCCATCTCTTCCGATTACTAAGACTCGGCTGTCGTGGGAACGGCCTGGCCTTCTTGGTCTTCTTGGATTAAACATAAGGACTAATGATATGACTTCCAAAAACTACTACTATTTCCGAAAATAAAGAGAACCTTAAACGACTGTGGGTTTACAAGATATCTTGATGAAAATCGCTGAAAGAGCTCAAGGCTAGTCGAAAAATCGAGTTTGAGAAGTGTTCCGAGGATTGGAATAAGCGCTGGCATCAATACATAATATCGAATGAGGACTATTTTGAAGGCGGCAATAATAATGTGGAGGACATTTCCCGATATTTTTGAGTTCAGTTCATATGTTAGGGGTTGATTTACTGTTATAGTCTGCTTTTGGTAAAAATAAGGACTACAAATTGTAATCAGGCTTAGCTTCAGAAGATGCGGAAACCTTCTTCAGTCAAGAGGTAGAAATTGAGTTTACTATATTAACTGTACTCAAATCCAGGCGCGGATCCACGGGGTGGGAACTGGGGGAGAGTTCCCCGAAAACTCTGGAGCCGTCCTTGCTTTAATCCATCCGAGCAGATTGGAGCTGTAAAGAAAACATTGAAACACTCATTCCTACAGCGCCTTAATGAGCGACTCACCACCACATTACCACTCTTAAAATTCTCAACATAAGTGAGGAGTCTTGTATATTTTAGAGATTACAGAAAGTTTGTGCGTGACGTTTTTCTTATTTTCCGAGTTTTTTCTTCAAATATTTCGAATAATTTCAACAAGTTTCTAAGTTTATGCCGTCAAGGCGGACACACAGAAGTTGCCGCCTAACTCAAGTCGGCCACCAACTTCAATATTACCTGGAATCGCTGCGACTTGCGTGCGACCTGGCGCGAAAGTTGACAAGCTCGCGTCTATGCGTCTTCTAACTCGTCGTCGTCCCGGTAAACAGGCAAGCAGTCGGCAGCAGCGACAGGTGTACATATATACATACGTACGAGTATGTATGGTATGTGCGTGGTTTGCAGCGCAAGTTTTCTTGCTACCAAATTGGTTGGCACCGACGTCACAATAACTCATGCTTACATTGTTGCTATTGCTTGTTATTGTTTCTGTTGTTGCGTGCACATTATTTTGCCACCGTTCAGCGCATATTTAATTAGCTTCTCTAGAAATCAATATTAATATTTCTGTTGTGCCATGGGAACTAGGCTGCGTGACAAGCCGAGCTAACAGACAGCGCTTGCTGCCTATATGGGCGCGCGAGCACATCGATAGTCTCCATTAAATGCTTAAGTTAGGTTGGCATGAGAGCCTGGCTGCCTGGCTGACTGGCGGCATTATGTATTTCCATTAGCGCCGCGGAAATTGGATTTGATTGTTGAATGTTGCAGAGCTTTTGAGTGGCTGTTGAGGAGGAAGTCAAAGTTTGAAGCGTCAAAGTTTTGCGCAACTGAAGGCGGGTTGTCAATTGGGGTTTACAAATTATTATTTTATGTGAAGTAAACTAATGTGCTTTATTTAGAATTGTAATTACGCGGTGTAGGTGGTTACCGCAAACTTAACTTAACTACTTAAAACTACTTAAAAGCCAGCATGCATAATTGCGGCTTCTTGAGATTGCTGTAGAGGGTCGGGGGTTATATGCTTGAAGCGACATTTTTGAGTTCAAGCCTTTATGCTGTGGGCAATTTTTTCTTATATTCTACTGACTTAGCCTAGTCAATGATTATGCAACATTTTCTAACTGAAATTATGCGGAACTTACCTGAAAGTTCTATCTTAAAACCTCTGAGTTTATTGTAGCTGGACAATATTTCCTATATGCTGACGACTAAGTCTAATAAATAATTCTGCATCAGTTTTACCCGAAACTATCATGAAGTTACCTCGAAGTTCTATCTTAAAGTCTCTGAGTCCGCTTTTTATCTTAGAAAATTTTGTCTTATTTAGCCTAATCTATGTTTTTTTAACCGAAACTATAAAGAAGACACCCAAAAGTTATATCTAAGAGTAGCTGAGTTCACTATGGCTAGATTTTGTCCACAATACTCAGTTCATACTGTAGGCATAGTAATTACTCAATAGTATGTTCTATCTAAAATTTTCTGAGTTTGTCTCGGTCTAGAGTATGTATGAGAGAGATAAAGCGGCTCCATACAAGAGAGCGAGAGAGAAAAATGGAGAATTAGAGAGAGGGAGAGAGCGGGAGAAAGATCTAGAGTAGGTATCAGAGAGAGAAAAATGGCTTCAGACATGAGAGCGAGATCTGGAGAATATAGGTATAGATAGCGAGATCGGAAAATAGAGGATGAGAGAGAGCGGGAGAAGGATCTAAAGTATGTGAGAGAGAGAACAAGTGCGGCTCTCTGGTTTTGAATTTACTATTAATTAAAATTTATTTTAGCAAATATTTCTAAAAACCGTTATCTCGAACAGATTAAGATCTAGAGAAAGAGGTAGAACGAGAGATTTAGAGTACAAGAGAGAGATAGCTAGAAATAAAGATCTAGAGAATGAGAAAAATAGAGATGTAAAGAATGAGAGGGTGGGACCGAAAAATAAGAGAAAGATTCAAGTATGTAAGATAGAGAAAAAGTGTGGCTTTCTGGTTTTAAATTTACTATTCATTAAAGTTTAGATAAATATCTGAAATCTGGCTATTACTTTTCTGGAACTCCATCAATAAACTTGTTGAGAACGCTTCTTAAATAATTTTTCATTTTACAATCTCAATCACTTTGAGATCTAGGACGAGAGAGAGAAAGCTATCGAGAGATCTACAGAATGTAAGAGAAAAAGAGAGAGAAAGCGCGAGTGAGACATAGAGAATCAGAGAGAGAGATAGAAATAGTATGGCGTCAGACTGCTTTTATATATATTGACTAGAATAAATCAATAAGTTGACTGAAATATCTATTGTCTGACTATTTATTATTTGGAACTCCTTCAAGAGAGTTCTTAGAAAAGCTTCTATAATCCTTTCTTTACTTTAAAAAATCTTCTTTAATCCTTTTTTCACTTTACACGCGCTTTTACTTAACACCATTATTTTAGCAAATACTCCGAAACAACCGTTACCTGAATCACATTGTTGCTGCACTTAGCGCTTACCGTGCGCTAAACACTTTAGGCCTTACCCTCGAAAGCCTATTTATTTAATCCTTCTTGCTTATGCCACTCAGGCATGAATCACCTAAATTTGACAGCGTATTATTGTGGAAAGCAATCTGTTATTTTTCGGCTTTTTATCTCGCGCTCTGCTTTTGATGATACAATATGTAAATTTCAGGAAAGCACACCCCACAAAAGAAACAAAAAAAAAATAGAATAGAAATGTGGCATGAAAGAAAAAATTGCAATTTCGAAGACAAATCACGACAGCTATGATTAGCATACGAAGCAGCAGACTGACAGGCGAGCAGATGCCCAGAAAATCCGCGGCACTCAAAAAGGATATACCGCACATGCATTTGTGAGCACACCACACACACACACACACACACTCATATATGAAATGGCATCCGTACATGTCAATAAAAAGTTATACAATATCTGACTGCGGAGCGCTGCTTTCGCAAATGGCTTTGCCCATATCCACTTGTATGAGTGATTTGATTGAGGTGCGGAAATGTTAGATCGAAGCGCTGATATTACAAAATTGCGAAATACTCGTACCACACTGCGATTGCAGTGTAATAACGCACACACATTTGTATGGGTGAGTGCCCTTGCAAGTCAGATACTTCAATTACATACTTTGTTGCTGTTATGAGGAGGGCTTATGCGCAGCGCAGACAAATTCATATTCATGTGGGTGCCGCGTAGTTTGCATGATATGATTTGATTTTTGATTTGAAATCGGTATACTTTCAGCAGGAAAATGCTCGAGCGTGTTGTGTAGAGTGCTTGTTTTATTTGCAAATGACAACTGTGTAGAAAAAAATCATAAATCTAAAATCGATTGCTTTAGAGCTTAACTGAATTTCCTGGTTTACGATTTCACACCCCCTTTGCGCATCTCAATGAGAATTCCACCGCATTTATAAATGATTGATACACTTGGCACACTCACTACGACAGCTGATTAGATTTGCTACATGCGGTTGATTACCCTCTTTGACTATGCAAAGTCATAGCAATAAGAATCCTGAAATGGATTTTAGTTTTTGCAAATCAGCTCTTCAAAGCAACTGGCAATGCTTGGAATACAATTTTCAAGGACTCTCCATTACTTTTATGTCGATATACCGAAGTGTCTCGTAGGCATTCATAGCGAAAGTGAAATATTCTCACTGCAACAGCTAGAATAGAAGCTCTATATCTCTAATAGAGGTTCCAAGGTTAGGTTAGTTTAAGAGACCGATGTCTCGAAAGCACTCATAGCGAAAGTGAAATAGTCTCAATGCAAAAGCTCTAATAGAGGCTGCTACGTTAGATCCTTGATTAGGTTAGATTAAGTTAGGTTAGGTTAAGATATCGATCTGAACAGTAATCTCACTTGAGTAGCTTCGAACGCCGATCCGTTGTACAATAGGTCCTAAGACCCTTAAACATCGAAACAGCGCTTTGAGTCTATCACATATTTGTTCTGACAGCTAATGTCAGTTTTCTCTAAGTCTTCTCTTCTGAACTGCCGAGATTTTCAACCTTTGCAGTAAAAAGTCTGGACCGTGAGGATAAACAGCCTAGAAGTTTCCATCTCATTATTATTCCTACAACTTTGGCAACTAACGACCGACAAGATTCTTAGCCTTACCGCTTATTGGTATTGCTGGTAAGAGTGTCTACGATTGCGGCAATATGGACTTTGCCAGGGGAAAGTAGTTTGTATATCTCCTACAAACTATTCTAGACCAAAAAGATCACGTAGTCGCTAAAGAACTGATCGTCGAGCAGCGCCTGCTAAGCGCACGCGAGGTCCGCTGGTAGATGGGGATTCAACTTGGTCCCATTCCGTTGTGACCGGGTAAAGAGTGCTTCCTCTGACAAGCTTATCGACTTGCGAGTTCCAGCGATTCCGCTATGACCAGGCATCCAAACGAGACTAATTATGAAGTATCTTAAAGCAATTTCTAGTAAGCCACGCAACACAGTGATCCAAGTTTTCAGGAATGAAGTTGAAGACGGAGAGAATTTCGCCGTGTTCTTGTTCGAACCTCTTGATATATCAGGATCCCTGAGCCTTAGAGCGCATTCGGTAGGAGTACACCTGATGGCAATGTCCGCAGTGCGCTGGAGTTGCCGATGCGATACTTTCTTTATACACGTCCTTAGCAAGTGTATTTGAGTGAATTTCTGCAGTCTTAAATCTTAAAAGGTTTTCAGGAGGCTTAAAAATCATCGCTTTGTACTGCACTGTCGACGGAAAGATACCGCGAAACGGCAAAACGTTTTTCAGCTGAATAAAAAAAATTTTTTCCGTAGAAATCTGTCCCTCTTTAAACGTCTACATTCCACTTTTAATCCAGTATTTCTGAAGTCATCTCGAATCTGGTTACGATGAATTCCCGAATGCGGCTGCTATGGCTTGAATTCGGTGATATAATCCAAAAGCACAGTAGCAACAATTCTAACCGTTTTAGCTTCACACTTGAGTATTATAAGGGGTAACAATTAGGTAAAAGTTAGTAAATCAACTATTTACATATTCAGTTCGTGCATAGGTAAGAGTTTGGTTTGAATATATAACTTTCGCTTCCCAAATGTACATTCACATATTTCCTCAAATTGCATTTCGTCGTCAATTAGCCTGCCACAAATCCTCTCTTTCCACGGCAATGCTGCTAATTTAACTTTTTGTGCAACTTGATTACTTCATCACAGCACAACTTTGCCGTAAACTCCAACACTAATTTTCATATTCACAGTAATTTCGAGTACCATACATCCCTGTCGTATGTGTGGCTATGTAAGCTGGCGTACGTGGGTATATTTGTAAGCCCCGCAACAGCACGTAAGTTGAAGCACTCCATTTGCTGAAGCCAATTTCCACAAACATTCCACCATTTGACGGTGACAAATTTTATGTGATTTTTTGATTTGTGCCACATACCGACCTGCTGTGACACACAATTGCGCTGTACTGACTTTTCCAAGCGCAATCCTGTAGATGGATTATTGTAGTAGTGGGATTCAGTGAGTGCTTGCCTGAGAAGTACTTCGAAGAAGAGTAGTAGTAGGTGGTTTTATGGAAATTCATATTTATGCAGTATTGTTTGGTTGAATCGAAGAACATTTGCGGCCTTATGAGGAACGAGCGGTTCCTCATATTTTCCAGGATCCAGTTGCGTACCAGCTTTGTTTCGTAAATGCTTTCTGAATTGTCTGACAATTTATTGAAGGTAACTAAGTAGTTCACAAGATTGAACCAATGGTTCTGTGAGCCGACAGACAGCGCTAGTCAGCAAGTCTACAAACCTACCTAAGCCTCAAAGTGTTCGGTTACGCAGGCAATAACTAGACTCTCAGTAGGTTACTCAGTTAATATTATCTGGATACCCAGTTATATAGGTATTGAAGTAAATGAAAAGGCAGACAAGTTGGCCCGCTCGATAACAGTAGGAATACAAAGTGTTGTTGGAAGCAATACACATGGAACATCTCAGGAGGTCTAGGAACACTGGCAACACAATACAACACATAATTATTTTTGGGGTATTTAGTCATATTGTTCACAAAAGGGCACTTATTCTTAAGATACCACCAATGGAAATCTGGAAAAATAGATTCGACGGAATGAAGAGCATGCGCGGAAGGTGATGAAACTCTGGAACATTATCTATGCGAATGTCTCCAATACTCCTACTTAAGAGATATTGGGCAACTAAGGTGGAAAAAATCAGTTTTTTTGCTGTTAGTTAGTTGATAGATAAGGCTTCATTTGTTTGGATAACCCTTAATTTGGTTACCACCTGGTACCGCAATGGGATACTGTAGCAGGTTAAACTCCTACTTATCCAAAAATCGATTCCGACATAAGAAATATATGTCCAGCGTGGAATGAGTCCCCGCATGACTTTACCAACTGCTTTGCATGCCCAGCGAACCCCACTCATTTAACGACCATCCCTCGATGGTTTGACCCCGTCGAAATAGCAAGTTTCTTAGGTCTACAGTTAGATGACTTCGATGACACTCAATCCGTGCCTTACCAATCGAGCAGGGATTCGATAACTGCTGCAAAATCAAGAGCAACAACAACACAATGATCCTCTGTGCATCCGCCTACGGTCTAGCGCTCATGCGCCTTCCTTCTCAACTAACCAACCAACTAACTAGTTCGGCTTTAGTTCATAGCAAACTAGTTACTAAACCACATCAATGCAAACCAGCGCTGCTCCGCCAACTCCACCAGGGTTCAAATGAATTAATGTCTCTCCGTGCAAACAAGTAAACATTTCCGTGCTTGTATTGCTTCATTTGTACCCCACCGCAACAGCTTCAGCTCGCCTTTTAGGGACTACTGGAGTTAACGCAGAACCGTGAGACTTATTGCCTAGCGTTATTTCGCTTCAGGTATTTATGTAAGTAAGATCCTTTATAAGTTTATTTGCTCCCATTTTCGCTCGTGTGTTCTTCATTTTGGGTTGGGTGTTTGGGGGGGAGAGGGGTGCGTGAGCGCTTGTCGGTAATTGCGGCAATGCAGTGGCACGTACCATAAGCTTATACCAACACTTATACGCGGCAGTCGTGTGAGCAAAATTATTTGCAATAACTGCGGTAACAAGCGAAACCATAACAAAAACAACAACAACAATGGAAAGAATTATAACAGTGAAAGCAACAACAACAACAATAGAGGCAGCAACAACAACGGCTAAGGCAAAAATAGTAACAGTAGAGGCAACAACAGTAAAAACTGCAACAACAACAATAATGAAAGCAACAAAACCAACAACAATGGTTAAACCAAAAACAATGATTGTGTTAGCAACTAACGCTAAGCTCATGGCAAATGTGAAATTCACAACATGCGCGTCACGTCGCCAAAAGTTTTGTCAAATGCGCACCGCAGCGCTGGAATCAAGCGAAATGCCAAATGCAAAAGGCTTATAAATCTGCTGCCACCCGCTTGTGCCACTTGAAGCGCACTAACGGATTTTGCCGGCAAACTGGCTGAAGCTGAAAACCTATTAGGATAAAAGGTAATGTCGAACAGTGGCACGCGGCATGATGCGCGCATGTTGCATGTCGCAAGGATTTCGATTGCCATTCAACTGCTTGCCACTGCTGCAGTCAGAACCGCCGCAATCCTGCCCTGCCACTGCGCCATCTATCTTACGCGCACACATACCTGCCTGCTGCTGCCAGTGTTTGCTATCGTGTGTGTGTGTGCTAATGCCTGTGCCGCTGTCACTTTGCCGCTCTGCCGCGCCTGGTGTCTTGTATTGCGTTGCGCGCAAATCCCAAATGTGTACTGGTTTATTTTGTAGAGTTTTGCCGCAGTTTCGACAGTGACAGCGGCAGCAACAACAACAACAACCCGTGCCATGTACATTAGCGGCGTATGTTGCCGTGCATAATAGTTGGGTACATTTTTGTGCGAGCAATCGTTGTTGCCGCCGATTGTTGCACGTTCGCTCGTATGGCAAACGTACATTTGGTGTTAGAATAAATTTGCCTAAGCCGCAAATGTTTGCGCAAACAGTTTAGCATAAATCAATGCTACGCACAAGGCAGCGCCAGCCGGTCGCTGTGGGGCAATGCGGAGCGCGTTGGTTGTTGTTGGTGCGCGTGTTTGCAATTTGGAAAATTCTTATTTCAATTGTCAGCTTTGCGGTGCAAAATATTGATAGCGCACTTTAGTCTCAGATAAATACAATTTGTCGCTTGTGTTTTTATTTTGAAGACAATTTCATTATTGCCCATATTAGAGATTTTGAATTTATGGGGAGGAATGTATTGCCAGCTGTTGCCAACGCATAATCTGCACATATCTCACATTATGCTTTGATTTGCTTTTGTAGTTTCGAATATTTTCAACGTTGATGACCTAAGCTTCCATTCTGAAATGCGGCGTAAGCCCGAATACTTCAGAAGAAAGGATTGTCCTCCAAGTATTAAGTCACCCCACGAAGCTGGTTGCCTATGTATGATGTAGAAGTATATTGAGCGCATTAGATGGGCTTCACTTAACGGCCTTCGTGTTTCTTTAATGTTAGTCACCAACACAGTGCTCCGTACCGTGACCTTAGGTGTATTATGTCCTCTCCTAAATCACAAATAACCACCTAGCCCCAGCATATTGATAAATTCCATTATACTGCTAGCTGTTAGTGAGGAGATGAGATCCCTATTTGGAAACGTGGATCCAAGGACCTTTATCATGCGTCCGCAGACTGGTATGCAGTCGATTAGCAGTTGTTCTGTATTGTCAGGCTTTCTGTCGCAAAATCGGCATTTGCACAGGAAGCTAAACCCATGTTGAGTAAGTACTACTTCCGAAAGCCTAAGTTTGCCCTTATGGAGGCTGATTACATATTTAAACCTGCTGAGGTTATAAGCCCCCATTGGTAATTTGTCATGGCGCATGGCTTGGAGTTGTTGACAATATCTCACTTTACCTACTCCTTCCTTGCGGAACAGCTCCTTTATGGTATGAGGACACATCGCGATGAAGGGTTCAGGTTCTACCATGCTAGTGGATGCTGCGAAGCGGGCGATCTCATGAGCCAGTTCATTCCCGGCTATACTTTTGTGATCGGGCACTCAGATGAAGTGCACTTGGTTAACTTCCGCTAAACTATTCAGCCGTTCTCTGCACCAGGAGCGATTTGATTTCATAGACAGAGATTGCTTTAAGATCCACTTGACTATCGCTAGTATGGTTATATGTTCGTTCTGCTTGAAAAAAGATCGGAAAACTTCCCGGTATGGAGAGTTTGGTGCGTGGTCCTGGGACACCCCATATTTATTCCCTCTGCCGTTTTCGACCCACATTGATGTACAACCACCTTACGATCCTTGGCTTGCAGTCCCAGAATTTACCAGTTAGTCGATTGCACAGTGCGTTAGCGGCTTTGACCATGGTCTGGTCAGCATGCTGCTTCCAGCGCAGAGTGGAATCCAGCGGGAGACTAAGATTTGACCATGTTATCCATCTCTACCTCTCTGCCACCAAGGGTTATGATCCTAAGGCCGCGCAGAAACCTACGTCTCGTAAACGGGATGATGGGCGTCTTAGAGGGGTCGATGCTCAACAGCTCAACCCTAGTGCACCATCTTTGAGGCAGGTTTTAACCCACTTGTTTTAAGTCGCAGAGAGTATCCTCAAATTTGCCTCTGGCTGTAATAACAATTTCATCCGCATACCCTTGACAGCGGATCCCATTGTCAGTTAGCAAAACTAGTAGGTAGCCACCAACAAGGTTCCATAACCGAGGTGATACTATGGATTACTGGGTTTACCTAGTTCGTTTTTCGCAGTTCATAGGTGTTACGTTCATATGGTTAAAACGTAAAAGTAGTTTGGAATTCGGCGTCATTGCCACTGACTTATCAGAATGAATAACCGTTAGTTTTCAATGAAAATCCGACAGCTTTTACAAAAAAAAACTGCGTTTATAAAATATCATCATTATCATTGGAAATATTTGCTGCACTCTTTATTCCTGGTCCTCTCTCACCCGCTCTGAGGGAATTTTTATTTTTGACAGTTTTACTAGCTAGGCCCAGAATCTCATGATGGCTATTTATATTTGTAATCTTGATCGAAGTGCTATAAAATGAGGTCACTTAAATTAAGTATTTCTTAATTTAGAAATAAATTTTTCATAAAAAAGTATAAGAAATCGTTATATCTTATCGATTTGACCGCCAGCGTAAGTCAATACACATTGGCTGAGTTCATTGCTCTGCAGTAGGTAAGGTGTTGCATTTGCCGCCAGCTGTCAATGATATCGGTCAATGATTTGCAAGTCATAATTTTATAAATAAATATCAAACAACTGATTAAATACGGTGCATTAACGACTCTGCCGACTGATACAGTTATGCGACAGCGGAATTGTGGCTTCATAGCAGTTTTTGCGAGTGGCAGCCAAAAGTGCAGTGAACTGGAACTGAAGAAATAGACAAATAGAAAACATGGAAATATGAAAATAAACACAAACACACATTCATATACATACATATATAAATATCGTCACCTAAAATGCAAAATAATGTAACATCACTTTCATAAGTTTGCAGGCGAACGAAAAACGATGTGATAGAAACTTCTCATATTGAAACAAAATTTGAGTTTTGGTTATAAAGTGGTTATATATGGGTTATTTATTGGTTATATATTGGTTATATTTCGGTTATATTTCGGTTATATCAGACAGCTAATATCTAATATGATGGAAAAACGATATAATAGAAACTAAATTTGAGTTTTGGTTATCAAATGGTTATATATAGGTTATACTGACAGCGAAAGCTGAAAAGTGTATGCATTAGTATATGTAATATGATGTTTTGATGATACGTGGTTTTGCAATTCAGTTGCCGATATACTTGTACATATATATTATCTATAAATATTAAACGTTCATAAATGTGCATAATTTGCAAGCGTTATAGCTTTAGTTTTAGTGTCGGTCATAACCTCTAATTGCATTTGCATATAAATTGCTGATTTATATTTTGTACAACAACAAATACAAATACACATAAACACGTAGTTGCAATTAAAATCGATTAGATAATATTTGCTTTATTTTATCCGTGTGTATGTGTGTATATTAAAGTCATTAAAGGCACCTAAAACCGATTGTTGTTATGTCATTGAACTCCCGAATTCGTTTTTATGCATTAATGCTTGCGCTTACAACTGCATAATCAATAATTGATTACTCTTGGGTTTATGTGTTAGTAGTAATATATGTGCTTACTGTTATTTGTATAAAGTTTATTTTTGTTGCAGTGGCACGAGCGCTGCTGCCATTGGTATTTACACTGATTTTATTGACACGGCGCAGCAAATTAAGTGAAATTAAATATTTACAATAACCAAGCATGTTTTTAGGTTAGTATACAAATTGATGATTACAGATTTTAGTATAGTAGGGCAAATACTAATTTCTAGATTAATGCAGTAAACATTTTAATTATATTTTATGAACAGAAACATTTTTTAAACTATACGTTAACATAATCTAAAGTTAAAGAATTTGTTTTTGAGCAGTCACTTTGTATGGCAGCTATATGCTATAGTGCTTCGATATGAATGATTTCTTCAGATATTGTACAGTTGCTTTAAGAAATAATTCGAGCCAAATTTTGTAAACATATCTCTCCAAATAAATAAGTTTTTCATACAAAGATTGAATTTTGCTTCGTAGGTTTGTATGGCAGCTATATGCTATAGTGCTTCGATCTGAACAATTTCTTCAGAGATTGTACCATTGCTTTAAGCCATAATTCGAGCCAAATTTTGTAAAGATATCTCTCCAAATAAAAAAGTTTTTCTTACAAAGATTGAATTTTGCTTAGTAAGTTTGTATGACAGCTATATGCTATAGTGCTTCGATCTGAACGATTTATTCAGAGATTATTCCGTTGCTTTAAGCAATAATTCGAGCCAAATTTTGTAAAGATATCTCTTCAAATAAAAAAGTTTTCCATACAATGAATTGATTTTGATCGTTCAGTTTGTATGGCAGCCATATGCTATAGTCATCCAATTTATCAAATTATGTTTGGAGATTATTAGAATGTTTTAGAAAATTTTCTGTGCCAAATTTCGTGAAGAGATCTTTTCGAATACAAAAGTTTCCATATAAAGACTTGAGTTGAATCCGTCAGTTCGTATCAGCCATATCCTCTCATGGCCCTTATTAAAATTATATAAGGTATCACTTTACAAATATGGCGAGTCTTATGAAGGCAGTTTGTGTGAAGACAGCCCTCGTCGTAATTGAAAAGGTTTTTTTTTCTAGTTCTGGACTAATATTCCCTAGCAGCAGTTCACTGCTGTGGTAGGTTTACTAGCAAAAATATTTTGAAAATTCCTAAATTCAAATTTTGAAATTTTCCTATCAAATAAATGAATATACAAATAATAAATAAAATTTGCATATTCCGCGATTTCTGGTGCAATTTTGCTTCAAGTGTCCAAATTTAAATTATGATTGTCATAACATTTAAATATAACTAAAAACCAAATCTCCAAGCCATGGTTGATTCCTTCGAGGGAAATGCCACATTTCATAAATTCATAAATTCAAATTGCTTTTGATGCGGTGGCACGTTCGCAGAGGCCGCTAAGTACAACGACGTTGGGCCCAACCAACTAAACAAGTTTCCACAACGAACGAATCTGCCACACGGCGCAGCAAGTGTTGTAAGTAAATACGTGACGGCACAAAAGGTAGTCACTTCCCTATTGGCTTCATGTGCTTGGGTGTCCATTTGTCTGTGTGTGTGTGTGTACAATGCGTTGCGTCGCAAGTGGATACCAGCTAATTGGATTTCACGCGAATTCCTTCGCTTGTTTATCACGCTGTGGCGTGCCACAAGAGAGCGCGTATACTCGAAGGTGTTGAACGCTTTGATTGTTGTTATGTGGACGCCTGTCAAAAAGAAAGCGGCGTTAGGCGGAAAAGAACGCAAATAAATACACTTTATTATCAGCGCTTGCTAGAATATACTCGAAGAGGCAGTAGGTGTCTTGCAAGTGGCGCACATTAATGCAGTGACACGCTGGAACGCGCCTAGGGGCAAAACTATTGCTATTTTGCAGCTGGCAATGCTAAGAAAATATACAGCAAGGCGTTCTTAGGCGCTGCATGTCTAGCTCATGTACATTTATTTCCCTTTTTGTATGCTAACGGTTCTTATATGCAGAGCAACTTGCTTGCATTATTAAAAAATATTAGAAAAATTATAAAAATAATTTTTGAAAAATATTAAAAAATATTTGAAAAATTATTAAAAAATATGTTTGAAAATTATTAAAAAATATTTGAAAAAATATTAAAAAATATTTGAAAATTTTTTAAAAAATTATTTAAAAAAAATTTCGAAAATTAATAAAAAATTTTGAAAATTTATTAAAAAATATTAGAAAAATTATTAAAGAACAAATGTTTGAAAAGTTATTAAAAATTATCAAAAAATATTTGAAAAATATTTAAAAAATTATTTGAAAATACATATACTGAAAAATTAAAAAAAAAATTTTTGAAAAATTATTTAAAACGTTTGAAAATTCTTTAAAAATTATTTAAAAAAAACGTTTGAAAAACTATTAAAAAATGTTTAAAACATTCAAGTATTTTAAAAATTATTTAAAAATATTTTAAAAATTATTTAAAGATATTTGAAAAATTATGAAAAAATATTTGGAAAATTTTTCAAAAATGTTCGAAGTATTATCAAAAAGTATTAGAATAAAAAAAAATTTAAAAGTTACTAAAAAAATTTCAAAAATTAACCAAAAATATTTGAAAAATTATTCAAAAATGTTTGAAAAATTATTTAAAATATTTGCAAAATTTGTGAAAAATTATTATTAAATGTTTGAAGAATTATTAAAGATATTTGAAATATTTGAAAAGTTATCAAAATTTTTTTGTTTTTATATTAGAAAAATTATTAAAAGCTATTAAAAAAATTATTAAAAAATATTAGAAAAATTATTAAAAAATATTTGAAAAAGTATTAAAAAAATATTTGAAAAGTGATTAAAAAATATCTGTAAAATTATTAAAAAATATTTGAAAATTTATTTAATACAAACTTTTTAAATTATTGTAAGAGATGTCAAACTTATCTGAACAACGTTTTCTAGTTTTCTTTCCATAATATTTGACTATGCAATGTTTTATTTACTCTTTTAGTATTTCTGTTTAATTAAAGCTGTTGTTGCTTATATTTTGTATATTTTGCTTATAAATAAAATATTTGCCTTGAGGTCACCACATGCTGTCGCAATTTAATATTAATTAATTTTGTCTTTGGCACAACATGTGCTAGCCGGAAGCCCAAAATCACATCAATCAATGGCAAACGTACACACTGTCATCTACAAGTATTTGCTCTCTAACTGTGTGCTTGCGGTTTTATTGGTCACCATTGACAATGCCTTTGATGCCGCAACCGCAATTGTGCACTGACAGTTCTGTCACTGTGGTTGTCGAACAAAAGTGAAATATATCAAAGGTCACACTGCACAGCTTGAAAAATATTCACTGGAAATAATTAAATGTTTCTGTAGTGATAATAAATAAAATAAGGAAATTGGTTCGAAGTGTATTATATGGCGACCACATTACTATAGCTATATATAGACATGTAATTAACTTATAAATAAAGACTTATATTTACGTTATATAAATATATAATAACAGCAATAACGTAACTAGTATTTTTCCTCTCTTTACAGTTGCGTAAAAAGTGTTTGTAAAGTGTTGTACACTACGTATGAGTAACCTTTTGAAGTGTTGTGTGTAAAAAATTAGTTTTTAGTGTGTATAGTGTTTAGTGTTGAGTGAAATCGACTGCTGCCGCCTGTTATCATCATTGGAGAGTTATTGGAAATCATATTTGGTGAGTCTACAAAATTTCAAAATTATTATTTTTTTTCAAATGAAATTTTTTTTTTTTTCATTACAAATGGTTAAAAAAATTATTAACTTTAAATTTTGAGAATATATTTAATTTTTTTTATGTGAAAATATATTTGAGAGATTTTAAACATTTTTTGAAACTTCATACATTTTCAGCCATCATACTTCTCGGCTCAGTACTACTCTGCTAGAGTTGTATGAAGGGCTTTTTCACACTTTGGCAGGTTTTTATACCCTACACAGGATATATTATTATTGCCAAAAAGTTTATAAGACTGAAGAATAAAACGTCAGAGACTCTAAAAAATATACATATGTAAAAATATATAACCGTCTATCTGTCCCTCTTTCCGTTCGGCTGTCTGTATATACGCGAACCAGTCCCTCCTTTTGAAAAATATCGCACTTTTGCTTCCTCCGATTGGGAGATATCGCTCTGAAATTTTGCATGAGTCCTTTTCTTTCTAAAAAGCTGCTCATTTATGGGAACCATCGATATCGGATCACTATAGCGTATAGCTGCCATACAAACTGATCGATCGGAGTCAAGTGATTGCATGGAAAACTTTTTCATTTGAGAAGCTGTCTTCAAGAAATTAATCAAGGATTCTTACGCCAGTAAACGCTGCAATCTTCGAAGAAATTGCTGAGATCGGACCACTATAGCATATAGCTACCATACAAACCGAACAATCAAAATCAAGTCGTTGTATGGA
The DNA here is from genome assembly GCF_023373825.1 of Bactrocera dorsalis. Taxonomy (NCBI): domain Eukaryota; kingdom Metazoa; phylum Arthropoda; class Insecta; order Diptera; family Tephritidae; genus Bactrocera; species Bactrocera dorsalis. Next base: position 68,160,324 of record NC_064307.1, on the reverse strand, counting down.
AAACTCTCTTAATTGTAAAAGTATCATTATAAAATTTAGCACATATTTATATCTTAATAAACACTAAATTATCACAAGAAATTTTGCAGATAAGACTACTATATGATATAGCTGCCATACAAACTGATCGATCAAAATTAAGTTCTTGTATGGAAAACTTTTTTATTTCACAAGCTATGATAAAGAAATTTTGCAGAGAGTATTTTCTCAGCTAACGCTAGCATATCTGAAGAAATTTTTCAGATCGGGCCACTATATCATATAGCTGTCATACAAATAGTAAGCCTTAAGGCCATACTGCAGCCATACGTCATGCCATTGCCTCAAAAATAGCCAAAAAAAAAAACAAAAAAATACTTCTCTCTCCATTTGCCATTCTTATCTGCACACCTATGAGTAACTGCACTTTCATAATTACTGTTTTCTTGTGTGCAACACCAACAAATTACAGTTACATAACACCACAAAAGCGAAATGCGCTTACACAGGCATTTACTTAAATCACCATTCTGATTGAAATCACCGCCTGCCGCATGCCGCATGCAATATGTGCCACATAACACATGCAACATGCAACAGTATAACATTGTAAACAAAATAGCCCGCAGCGTCCTTCATTAAAAGTATTGTGTACAAAGGAGAAAAACACAGCAAAACAACTGCATGCAGGCAAAAACCTAAAAACAACAACAAAAAAGGCGTAAAAATATACACAAAAATACCAAAAACAAACTAGTCATGAATAACAATTAAAATTAGTCCTTGCTGCAAAATTGCAGGTTTGGCCAAGCGAGCCATAAGCTTATAGCGGAAGTTGTACCAAAAAAACGAAAGAAAAAAAAAACAAAAAATGCGGTTACAATAACAAAAACAGCAAAAATAATGTAATAATAAAGCGCATCATAACTTTTAGTTTGGCATATTTTGAAATTTTGTTTATGGTCTTGCTGCGTTGCAATGGCTCAGTCATAAAAACCGTAATATGGTATGTAGTTACATAGCTGTGTGCGTGTGCCTGTGTCTGTGCGGTGGTGAATGTGGTGCAACTATGGTTTTTATGTTGGTGGCAAAAGTAAATTAAAAGTTATGCGAATGTTGCATGTGCAGCTTTTTTTTGCGCTCAGACAGCTCAGGTATGCGCACAAACACACAGAGACACATATGCCTGCGAGTTTATGAAAGTGTACCTGTGTTGGTTTGAAAAAAGTTTAAATTACTATTAAATGACTTTTAGGCTTTTGCTCGCCATCATTTGCAGTCCCAAACTATTATTGCTTGTAACTGTAAATTAAATTTAAATAACAAATTCATTGAAACGCTAAAGATATGCATGAAACAATGCAACAGATTTGTGGCGAAAAGTTGGTCCTGCTTTGCATTCTCGTCATGCGAAAGCTAGCGAGCGCATTTGTAAGCGAAATTGCTTTAAAATTATCAAGTTAAAGGCAGGATAATAATTTATAGAATTTTATTTCATAAGTTAAGCACTGTACAGTTTTTTATGATTTTTCGAAGTAGTTGATATACTTGAGTTTGATCGGTCAGTTTGTATGGCAGCTATAGGTAATTTAGGTTCGATCTGTACAATATTCAGGTAGACTGTAATACTGTTTTAGACTATATTTCAGGCCGAATTTGGTGACGCTAACTCGTCATATAAAAAAGTTTTCCATACAAGTCCTTGAGTTTGATCGGACAGTTTGTATGGCAGCTGTATGATATAAAGGACCGATCTAAGCGATTCGTTCGGAGATTGTACATCTACCTTGGAAAATTCTAGTGCCAGGTTTCGGGAAGATATCTTTTAAAATAAAAAAGTTTTCCATACAAGAACTGTATTTTGATTAGTCAGTTTGTATGGCAGCTACGTCCTTAAGTGTTCCGATAAAGCGCTTTTCGACAAGTGAACAGCTACTTGAGGAGAAAATGATGCCTGCAAAATTTCTGATCGATATCTCAGAAACTGAGGTCTAGTTCGGGTATATAAATACACAAAGCATTTCACTTAATTTTGAGCTCTGCATCGCGGAACATTCTTTTAGCGGTTTCTTCTCAGCTCACACATCTGCAAGAGGTTTGTGAACGAAGCGAAGGCGCTGGAGAAGAGGTTAAGTGAGCCTTTTCACAGATGGGTCGAAGAAAAGAGGAAGGATAGTGCAATGGCAGCTATTAAGCTTCTTCCTCATTAGAATTACATAGATGGATGGTCACAACGGAATCACCGGAAGTTGCAGAGCCGATGAACTTGCTAGCGAGGGCAACGTTTCCCCAATTTTACTATTTGGAAGCCAGCCGGTTTTCCGATATCTTCTTGTGTTCTGGGGTTGGAGCTTTGGAGCTGCAGTGAACTTAGCAGGTGGTCAAAAACAAAATCTCGAGCGACTGTAAGAATCTCCTGATACAGGAAAGTCCTCCGAACTACTCGCTCTTAGCAAAGCTAATGTTGCCTCATTTGTTGGTGCTCTGAATCATCATTTGAATGATAATTTCCAATACGTCTAATATTTTTTCAAACTGTTACAACTATTACTAAAGCTACCAGTCTTTCCTTGAGTACCCTTTACATCACCTCACGCGCTCTTGCTGCGATTTACAATAATACCCACAGTTGTCTGCTTGCCTCCGTAGAGCTTAAAGCCTTTCCGAGCAACTGGTGTAATATGCCTTCTAGTACTTAGTAACGGTACTATTACCTCATAGCGCATAGAATGCCGCGCCTGTCCGCAATCTCCTCGCCTTTGAAGTGCTCGTATCATTTTCAATTCATTTATTTTATAGACAAGTTGTGGAGCGTAGAATGAAAGTAAATGTTGTAAGTGGTAACAGAAGTTCGGTTCGTGCAACACGGTCAGGCAACCGAAAAGTACTCAAGTCGCGCAACCACTCAACTATACAATTCCATTATTTTCGTTGCTTCCTGCCCTCGCCAGCCGACACGAACACTTTAACTTTCGTAAGCTGTGCCTCTGCGGGTGTATGGGTGTATGTTTGTGTGGCTGACTTCATCATGGTCAAATGGATTTATATATATTTTGCTGTCGATATGCCGTTTCACACAGCGGTGTATACCTATAGCCTCTCGCTTTTGTATTTTTGCACAATAGTAATAGTTCATTGTTGTTATTGTTGGCATATTTACTAGTCTATCTGGTTGTTCTTGTTGCAGCTGCTGCTGCTGTCGTTATTGTTGCTTTGTGTCCTTGTGTTGTTTAATCAACACACACCGCATCGTGTCGGCAATGCGGTGCGCACAACAGGACTTGATTTCCGCATGCACACCCCACACCCCACACCTCACACCCTTCCCACCTAAAGACACGGTTTCTCATGATTTTACGTTTCCTCATCGTGTGCTTTATTGCTTGGCTGCGTCGTAGTTTTGCTTTCGGCTTCGCTTCCACATTTAATACACTGGACTTGGTTCGCTTTCCTGTTGTTGCACCCCACACCCTTTCCGTCTTTCCATTCTATGTTGTTGTGGTACATTTATATGCTGTTGTTGTTGTTGTTGTGCTCGACTATAATGCTCAACATCACGCTTTCGTGTTTTCTTCGCTTATTTATTTTTTCTGTTTGTTTATGTTATGCCCCCCTCCCTCCTGCGTCATCTTCCAACTCCCTCCTTTAGTGTATTTCCAATTTTTCGCTTCCTTTATCGCCATATCTCGTGCTGTTCGCTCGCTACCCCGGCCGGCATTGTTTGTCCTTGGTGATTATATTGTGTTAAGTAGCTGGTGTTAGTTGTATGACATTCCTATTCTTATTCTTATCCTCGTTCTTCTAACGCTTCCGCCGCTGCTCCGTCGCCGTCTTCTCTGCGTTGATGTCTGCGAACAATGCGCACAATTTCCACCTTTCCACCGTCAGCTGACGATAAATCTACGCTTATTGGCACTCAGATTGCTTGTTGTGAATCTATTATTGAAACTGAAATGAATTCAATCAAAATATCCGGTAGCTTTTGGATTGTGTGCAATGAGTTGGAAGCGCGCTGCAGCGTGCTTTTAATAAAATTGTAAAATAACTGCGCACTAGATTTAAAATGATGTTTATATATTTTGATAGTTAGCGGAAGCGAAAGGTGCTTTAACCCGTCTGCAGAGACTCTGGGTCTTATTGAACGAAAAGTTAAATTTTAAATGATTTCGAATGGCGTATGGATTTTGGTTTCTTCCTTCTTCTTCCTCTTCTTCTTTATTGGCGTAGACACCGCTTATGCCTCTTTAGCCGAGCTTACAACACCGGTCTTTTCAACGGAGTGGAGGTGTTCCTCTTCCTCTGCTTCCCACGGCGAGTACTGCGTCGAATACTTTCAGAGTTGTAGTGTTTTTCAGTTCTTACTAAAGGAAAACACCTGATTCCCTTATACCTGGAGGCAATAGTTATATGACAAAGAGTTTTGCTGGAAGTGTAAGAGTTTGGTTATGCGAAACTGATTTTTGAAAGATAGAACGCCATCACTTAGCAGGCTTTTCAGTTCTTTGGACTATAAGGACTCTATTCAGCTATCAATATCTTAAGCTGAATTAGTGCGGAATATAAAAGAAACTATTCAGCTATCATAACTTAAGTTGAACGTCAAAAGTTTCATTCAGCTAAATAATTACTGAATATCGAAAGAACTATTCAGCTAATAATATCCAGAGCTGAATAAATATCAACGATTCTATTCAGCTATCATTGCCTTGAGCTGAATAAATACTGAATATCAAGCATTTTACGATAATATTATCTTATACTGAATATCAAGCGTTCTATTCAGCTATCAATATCTTGAACTGAATAAGTTCCAAATACCAAGAGACCTATTCAGCTAACAATATTTTATAATGAATGAATATCAGTTATAGAAATTAGAACTGCTGAATATCAAGCGTTCTATTCAGCTATCAAAATATCATATACGTATTAAGCTAAAAATTGTTATACTGGGCTGTAGGTACTCTAAGCAAAATAAATGCTAAATATCAAGGTTTATATTCAGCAATAAATGTCTTGAGCTGATTAAATGCTGAATATCCAGGATGCTATTCCTTAATGGTTCTATTCGGCTATAAATATTTTTAGCTGAATTATTGCTGAATACCAAAGATTCTATTCAGCTGTAAATATATTCAGCTCGAATGAACTGCTGAATATCAAGAGTTTCTGTTCTGATATCTATATCAAATGATATCAAAAGTAAATGTCAAGAGTTCTATTCAGCTATGAGTAATTACAATATCAATACTGACTATTCAGCTGTTAATCATTTCAGCTGAATAAATGGTGAATATCGAGGGTTCTATATTGCTGAATACCGAAGATTCTATTTAGCTGTATATATATTCAGCTAAACAATTGCTGAATATCAAGGGTTTTTGTTCCATTATCAATATTTTAGGCTAAAGAGGTGCTGAGTATCAAGGGCTATAAATATCTTAAGCTGAATGATTGCTGAATAGTAAAGATTCTATTCAGCTGTAAATATTTTCAGCTGAATAACTATTGAAAATCAACAATTTTTGTTCTGCTATCAATATCTTAAGCTGAGTAGGTGCTGCATATCAAAACGGCTGAAAAGCAAATACACAAGGATCATGCGGACTGTCTAAACCTCTATTTTTTTGTTAGTTCCACACAAAAGGCTCGACTAATTTTTAGTAAGAGAATAAATGTGTCTTCCTAGAGCCAGTCTCTATATAATATCTACCGGAATCTATTCAGCTATCAATAATTTGAGCTGAATAAATGCTGAATATCAAAGATTCAATATAACAGTAAATATATTCAGCTGAATTGGTGCTGAATATCAAGAGTTCTGTTTGGCTATAGATGTCTTAAGCTGAACGATTGCGGAGTATGAAAAACTGTATTCAGCTGTAAATATATTTAGCTGAATAACTGCTGAACACCAAGTCTTTCTGTGCTAATATCAATATCTTCTGCTGAATAGTTGCTGAATAACAAAATGACTAAAAAGCAAATACATAAGCACCATGCGGAAGGTCTAAAACGCTATTTTATTATTATTTTCACACTTAACTAATTTTTGCTTAGAGGCCGCTGACTAAATGTGACTTCAAGTGCCAGTCTCTACATAACATCTACCGAATTTAATCCCTTAATATTGAGTTAAATTCTCAGAATTCATCGCTACTTTGGTAATTCCACCAAATTTGCTTTACTTACTCACGGTTTCTTGGAAAACCTATAATTTATGGACTTGCCTTGGCATACACTTAGGCGCACAAGCATGTTTGCCCATTCATTACGTGCGCCTACCGCCTGATTCCACGCATTTGCTGCCGCCAAATTGTCACTTAGCAAAAATAATTTGCGACACGCGGCTCAAACTACGCAACAGCAACAACAACAATAACAGCAAAGTGACAACAAAACAATGCGCTCACTTTAATGCGACAACTTGAAGCATACTTTGGGGTAAAATTCGCAACAAAAGCGCCCTACGTGCAAAGTGTTGCATGTGTGTGTGTGCGGCAGTGGAGTCATTCCTGTTGCAAGCGGCGACATTGCCGCATATAAATATTTAATTTTATTTATTACATGCAAAAATAACGGAACAGTGGCAACAGCGATGGAGGCGGCATTGTTGGCAGTCACCACCGTTGCTGTTGTTGTTGCGTTACTTAAGTGTAATTGCAGCGAGCAAACACACATGCGAAAAGCGAGTGCGTGTGTGTGTGCGTGCATTGTGGCAAGAGTGCGTGCAACTTGCCACACACATTACGGCCGTGCGAATGTGTAAAGTTATTACGACTTGTGCAAGCGGCAATGAGCAAGTGTTGCAAGTGCAATTCTTAGCGTCATTGTTGCTGTTATTGTTGTCTAGCGTAAATTATATTTAATACACCACTTGAGCAGCACTTTAGCGGCGGTGATGGCGACGGCAACAATGCCCGTCAACATGTGTTGCAGCACACACACACACGCATGTGGCACTTACATATGCATAACCGAAGGACGTTGCAAGCGCACGGCAGCGGAGAAATTAACGCTGCTTTAAAGCTGTGGGCGGGTGTGGCGCGAAAGTCATGAGCGGCTTTTGTTGCAAGAGTCAAAGCGCGACAGCAGCGCCTAGGGACTCTTTAGCGCTGACAAGCGGCTTTTACATTTGCCTGGTGCTTGTTATTTGTTGTTGCCGCCACTGCTGCTGTCGCAATTTTCGCTGACATTGATGTATGACGTTGCAAGCGCATGTTGCACGCACCGATACACACACAACATACACACACCTACACAATGCATTTGCATGCCAACGGTGTTGCATGTATTGTCATATGTTGCACTTTGTTGTTGTTGCAGTGCGTCGTCTTGCGGGACTGTCGCTGTGTCAGCGCGTCACACTTGGCGCAAAATCATTTTCACAGCTAACGCTTGCGCCGGTTGCTTGTCGAGCTGTCGGTGTTTGACTGCTGTTGCCAGGGGACAAATTTCACAGCATCGCTGCGACAACAACAACAATAGCGCGTTCAAAGCGTTCAACAAAAGTTTTATGACTGACGCTTCGCTGATTGTTGTTTTATTCGTCACTGTTGTTGGGCTTTTGTAATATTTTATTGCTTTCATTGCAGCACGTTGCCATCGCTGTTTTTGTTGGTGTTGCTGTTGTTGTTTTTTAATAAGTTTTTGTGTTTTGAGTTGCATTTTAACGATTGCCGCCACGTTTTTATAGCTCATAAAAATTACTGGAAAAAGTGTAAAGAAATTAAAATAAGTGAAAAGCGCAGACCCGATTGAGGCTGCTTGGAAGTGCTGGGTACGCATTTGTTGTTGGAGCGCTTGAAGAATTGAATTTCTGCTGAGCAGTCCTCTCTGCCAGTTTGAAAGTGTTTTTTATTTATTTATTGTATTTTTTACTTAAATTGCCTGAAGGCGAAAATTGGTTATTTGGAAATTCTTACGTTTTTCGGTTTGTCATTAAATTTTTTAATCAGGGTTGCCACCAGTTTGAAATTTTTTATTATATTTTTTATTCAAATCAATTGAATGAATTGGAATATCAGAATAAACAATGTCCTGAAAGACCTAAATCGATTTTTTTAATCAGTGTTGCCACCAGTTTAAAATTTATTATTATTTTTTTAATAAAATCAATGGAATGTATCAATTAGACTATCAGAATAAACATGGTTCTGAAAGACATAACTTGAATTTTTTAATCAGGGTTGCCACCAGTTTAAAATTTATTTTTATTACTTTTATTGAAATCAATTGTATATTCCAGTTGGAATATCAGAATAAACATGGTTCTGAAAGACATAACTTGCATTTTTTAATCAGGGTTGCCACCAGTTTAAAATTTATTTTTCTATTTTTATTGAAATCAATTGTATATTCCAGTTGGAATATCAGAATAAACATGGTTCTGAAAGACATAACTTGTATTTTTTAATCAGGGTTGCCACCAGTTTAAAATTTATTGTTATTATTTTTATTGAAATCAATTGTCTATTCCAGGTGGAATATCAGAATAAACATAGTTCTGAAAGATCTAAGTCGATTTTTTTAATCAGGGTTGCCACCAATTTGAAATTTTTTATTATTCTTTTTATTAAAATTAATTAAATGAATTGGAATATCTGAATTAAAATGATTTTAAAAGAAATAAGTCAAACTTTTTATTCATGGTTGCCACCTGTTTGAAAATTTAGCAAAAATATTTAGGAGAAAATTTAAAAGAGGGTTACATGGTTACAGATAACAGAATAGAATAACTTAAAAAATGTATGTTTGAAAATATATAATACATAGGGTTGCCACTTGCTTAAAAATTGTATTCAATTTATTTCTTTAAATAAATTAAAAATTACAATTGACAGCAGATAAATAGACTTAAAAAATATTTCTGTCGAAAATGTTTGTGTCAGTGTTGCCACCTTTTTCATATTTTTGGTAAATACTTTAAAAAGATAAGGAACCCTGCATTAGAAACAAAATGGGTATGTTTAGAAAACGTGTTCTTGAAAGCAAGTTTTTGTAAGGGTTGCCACCTATTTAAAATATTTTGTTGTGGGCGAGCATTAGTTTGGTTTCAACAATACGACGCTTCATGCTATCCAGTCCGCGACCATTGATGTCTTGGAGGAGAATTTCGACTGGTTATTGCTGAGATAAGTAAGGCGCCAATTTATTCGAGCCTTCGACGGCGTTCCGTGGGGCTTAGATTATTTTGTGGTGTAATAAAAAACTCTCGCGAAAAACATTTAACCCTTGAACAGCCACAAAAAAATCATTTCAACCCTAAAAGGTAGAAAAACTGTAAACTTTGCTGTATATTCACAGCTTAATTGGTCAATCGAAAGTAATTTTTTCATCGAAAATCCATTTATTTGCCTAAATAGCTCGGGGTTCTTTCAAGTCTATGGGAAATTTGTACAAAGTATATTCTTCGAATGTTAATCAGACTTTACTAATTGTTATTTTTCACAAAGTCAGCTGACTCCGTTGCTCTTGAAACACCTGGAGATGACACGGATAGCTATGAAATGAACCTAATTTGAAGATCTGCTGATTTCCACATGTCGAAAGTCAACAATTACTACGTGCCACATGGGAAAACAGTTAAAAAGTGGAAATGCGAAATTTCCGCAACGAAACAGACATTCTGGCCGAATTGAAAAGGATTCGCGAGCACCTTTGAAGTTCCAGGTAGGCGCATTCGTGTGTGTGTCTTTTTGCACCGAAGCAAAGTCATTGAGCACATATGCGTGTTGCATGTTCAAAGTTGCACTAAATGTTGCAGCTGAGAGTGATGAGTGAAGCGCGGAGAGACATTGTAGGCGAGACTCTATACTTAAGGTTGGCTGACGGCATGACTCACACATTCACTCCATCATTCAGTCAGACAGTCAATCAGTTGTTTGCAAAGCAATCTTGTTGCCAACCGCCTGGAAATGCATCACTTGCATTGTGGCAAGTTGCTTTTTGTTTTTCTTTTTCTGATTTTGGTTTACAACCCATTGCCGCTGCACTGCCTGGGCTGCTTCAATGATGCCGCTTTGTTATGATTTATCACGTGTGGCGCGGCGGCGTAGACTCTTTGAGCACCGCTTCGGTTTGTTTGCTCGGTTGCTTTGACAGTTGCCATGCCGCATGTTGTACAAATGCGCTCATGCCTATCTAACGACAGATATAGGCACAAACAAGCCACCGCTCAAACAGCTGTCTCTCTGTGTGTGTGCGTGTACATATGCATCATGTGGCAGTGCGGCGGAAATGCCCGTGTGGCAGGCAGTAAATTGCATGTGCTCGAATTGCAAAGCGTCTTCTTGCCAGTCGTCGTCGTCGCTATTGTCAGCGCTGCTTTATGGGCGATGACGTGGCGAATTGCCGATTTGACAACGTAAACTCACACATGCATAGCTACATATATAGTGCGCCTTTGAGCACCTTTTTATTACTGGCTGTCAGGCGCTTGCAAATTTCTTCTTTATACCCTTAGTAGGTGTATTAAATTTTTGAGATATCGATTTGAAATTTTGGACACGTCCTTTTCTCTTTACGAGGCACCTTATATGTCGGAATAGGCGGTATCGAAGCACTATAGCATATAGCTGTCATACAAACTGAACAATCAGAATCAAGTGCTTGTATGGAAAACTTTTCATTTGAAGAGATATCTACACGAAATTTGGCACATATCACTAACTAAAGCAACCCTGCCAGTCTCCGAGGAAATTATGCAGATCGAATCACTATAGCATATAGCTGCCATATAAACTGAACGCTCCGATGAAATGCTCGTAAGGAGAACTTTTACGTATGATGAGACACTTCTCGAAATTTGGCATGTATTACTAAGCAAATCAACCCTGCAAGCTCCGCAGAAATTGTTCAGATCGTATGACTATAGCATATAGCTGGCATGCAAACTGAACGATCGGAATCAAGTACTTTAAGGAATGTTTTGTATTTGTGAAGGGTATTATAGCTTCAGTGCAGCCGTTGCTATAATTTCCTCTCGCCTTCTTCACCCTACCACCAAAGGGTGGCACATCCTACGTTTACACACACACATATACACCTACATACATTTTGATTGCTTATGAGTCGGCAACGCAGGAAGTGGCATGCATGCAACTCGCATCATCATCGTCATCATCAGCATTACCAATGCATGTGCTGTGCAATAAGTGACATTGCAACAATAACAATAACAACAACAAGAAAAATTTCTGTCATATTTCTGCGCAAATCGGCTTTAGATCTTGCTTCTGACTTATCATTCGGGGGTGTTGATTGTTGCCATCGCTATTACCGTTGCTGTTGTTGTTGTTGTTGTGCTATCAACCCTTGTTGTAGATTTAATTACACATTTATGTAGCTACTTCGTTTGTTGCCGTTGTTGTTCTTGGCCTGCGGTGTGCTCCTGCCGTAGTAACAGCGAAATTGATTCAGCATGCAACGGTTGTCAGCAATCAAAGTGATTTTATGATTTTGGCATGCGCTCGGCTCGCGATTATTCGCATAAAATCTTTGTACGGCTGTGTGACGTAGACACACATATATTTATATTTCGTTTTATGTACTTCCTTCCGTTTGCAGTTGATATGTAGATAAATATTTACGTCTTTGTGAAACATACTTTCGCTTTTAAGCGTACACTGTGAAAAATTATGGAGTTATAGTGTAGAAATTTATTTTTGATACAGTAATAACTAACTTGGTTATGGAAAATATAGGCTGTAGTAAGCTCCCTTAATAGTCATGTGAAGTGTGAGCAAGATATGAGAAGCTAGAGCCAATTCTAAAAGATATGGCGACCGGGTTGGAATTCAGTTCGATGGCAATGCTTCCTCGGACCCGAAGAAGTCCGAGAACATACCCTTCAACCGAAAAGGCCAAAAAATGTGTTACCCGACGGTACAAAATACCAAGAGTCGACGCGCCACTTACTTTCACCATTGAGGAAGTTCAGAAGGCCATCAGTAACGTTTTATCATCAAAATCTATTTTTCATGATGGAAGTTGATCTAAGTTCAGCGGTAGTAAGCTACCTAAGCTCAACTTCTCGCTGACCGCTCTTCAAATACCCGATGTGTGGAAAGTCGGTAGACTGGTCCCTAGCTAAATCTGGGAAACCCGCCAATCACGGCGAGTCGTATCGTTCGATAACTCTCCTTTTCCAGGAGGTGAAAACACGTAACTACTGATGTTCCTCACCACCTGACTCTAGCGGATCATCCAAATGGCTTCCATAAAAGGCATAGCATACCACAACACTCAACCTCATAATCACCCCAATAATTTGTGACCTAAATCAAAAATTATTGGCTGAGGAGATGATTCTCGTGGCGTGGGACATAATCAATTATTCAACGCTACTAGAGGACATCGAACGATCTACGATATCTTCAGGGAGCTAAAGAGGTAGGCCATGAACTAACTGAGCGGTCGGCAATCATCCCCACTGTTTTGAGGGCAAAATTCTAAGCTAAGAAGAAATAAAAAGAGGGTACCTCAGCGTGGAATCTCCTACTTATCCAGAATCGACCCCGACATAACAAATATATGACCAGTATGCAATGAGTCCTCTAATTATTCTAATCACCTATTCAAGATATACTTAGCTGGCTTCTTGCGGTTGTCCAGGCTTCACAAATGATTACAATAGGAGTTTTTTTTTCCTGTTTTAAGGTTTTACGGAAGGTTAGTGATGAACACACTAAATACTACCTTTTTCTATCATCGATGCTTCCTTTTTACCGGGACCACTTTCACTTTACATCAAGGCAAGGTTTTCAGGTTTGACCTATTGTTGGTCAGTTTCTACTCTCTCTGCATCCAGGATTGGACTTTGTAGCTAACATCAGGTTGTATGGCTCATCTTTTATTGACACGACTTCTCCGGGGTAAAGGAGCTGGAAGATGGAGCTATTGCTAGTATGTTTCTATTCTCTTAGTTTCCGAAAATGTCCAGGGCCTTGCAGCCAACCTTCAGTTGTTTGGCTCACCCTTCATTGTCTCGAATTCTCTGAGGCTAGAGCGTCTGCGTCTATGACCCTTTGCTAGTGCGTAGTATATTTTCCAAATACGGGACAGTTTGCTGTCAGTTTTTGTCCCTTGTTATCAATTCTTCTACTAAATGGTCCGTATTGAGTTCTTCAATCTTGCACTCCAATGCTCTTCGTGCTTCTTTCCTTCGTTGGGCACTTAAAAAAGGTATGGTTTGCGTCGTCAAGTGGCTCGTCTTCGTAAATACATGTAAGACTGGTGACCCTAAGTAGTTTGTTAGTTTACTTCTGAGTAATTAAGCGCTACTGCTCGACACAGCCTGCAGGGGAATCCTAAACTTAGCTCTACTCATTTACCATGGCATTCATGAAAATTTGATGCGAGCTTTGCATATACATTTTTCGCTAACTCTACCATCTCTAACTGTGCTTTTCTCTAAATCAGCTAACTCCAACTCTGCTATATCCTCTTACACCATCCACCAGCATATTTAAATTAAAAATTCGCAAAAAAGCTGCTCAGGTTTCAACCACTTGATAACGTGTGAATGCATCCTGTGTGCTGAAGCCTTTTGTAAGCGGATCAGAGGCTGCTAAAAGCGAAACCATAATTTCCTATATTAGCACGATTAAATATGTAGTAGGTACATGCCGAAGGGAATTACTGCAGGGCGGTGGTTAATATATGCGTGTTTTTAATATGCATATATATGAATATTAATACAAAAAAAAATTTATGTAATGTATAGTATATGTGTCTATATTATATACAAGTATGTCGATAAACATACCTAAAATGCAAAATAACGTAACATCAGATCATAAGTTTACAGGCGAAGGAAAAAAATTATAATAAAAACTATTGATATTGAAGCATAACTTGAGTTTTGGTTATAAAATGGTTATATATTGGTTATCAAACACTCATATTGTAAAAAAACTTTTGGTTATAAAATAGTTATATATTGGTTATTATATCTGAAACCGATTTTGGAACAAAATTGGAGTTTGGGTTATAAAATGGTTATGTATTGGTTATATGTTGGTTATATATTGGTTATATATTGGTTATTATATCTGAAACCGATTTTGGAACAAAATTGGAGTTAGGGTTATAAAAAGGTTATGTATTGGTTATATATTAGTTATATATTGGTTATTATATCTGAAACCAATTTTGAATTTCTGTTCTTGATGATATTTTGTTTTGCATTTTAGCTAACGATATATACCGGTATATAGTATATGTGTGTTTATCTATGTATGTATATGCTTGTCAGCTTTAGTCTTACTTCCTGCTTCAGTTCTCATGTATTTTCTGTATGAAGAGTTGATAGCTACAGCTGTTAGCGGCACAATATATACATATATGCTATATATACCATTTCGGCCCGCTGTGAAATAAATATGTCTGAGGACGTTCTCTTCCCGTATATAAGCCTACCCTGTCTGTCAATACATATTTACTTCAACGCATCCACTCAAAGAGTCTCACATGACTAATTCATATAATTTGGTATTAGCATAAAGTATAAGCACACATATACCTAAAAATATATTCATACATATACAAAAATGTATATACATATACATAAGCAGCTACATATATATTTATACATATTCAGTTACATAGCTATGCGCCAGCGTTTGTATGCATATTCAATAAGATCACGTCGTCGTTCACACACGGCGGTTGGAAAGTAAAAGTGTTTTAACAAAAGGGTGTCCGCCTGAAAACAGCTTAATATTAGCCTAAGTGAATATACACATGCCTGCGTACATATATATGTGCTTCAGAAATGATTATATATATATTCAGGAATAAATATGTATTCAAGTATACATATGTATATGTCTGTGTATAGTAGAATGCATATCCGCACTTGTGTTGCCAGCCCTTGGCATTGAATTTAATTTAGCTATCGATTTTCAAGGTCAATATTTGGAAAAAAGCAGCGCGCAGCACAAGTAGGGGTGCAGAAATATAGCACGTTTATTTGGTTTTACTTACCCACTCCATATTTAGCGTCAGCTACAGGCCGCCAAATTGAAATTTATTTAGATTTCAAGGGCATGCAGTTGGCATTTCAGGGGTGTAGAGCGCAGAAGGTATTTAAATATGCAGCTATATTTGTTTGTATGTAAGCTTATATATATATATGTATATATATTTGTTTATGTATATATTATGTTTCCAAAAATAATGATATAATCTCCTGTTTGGTTATTTTTTATATAGAAATGCATGAGAAACTAAATTACACACGGCTGTAATGAGTAAGGCAGCATTTAAAGCCGCAGGGGTGCACAATTTTATGTGGTTATTGAAATAAAAAATACGAGTTTTTCAATGTCAATGTTATTGGTAGTTTATTATATTATTATGGCTATGGGAGATATACGAAAGCAACGACATCTTTTGACAAAATACGAAAATACTTTTTCGACTTCCAATATAATAAGTTTATTGAAAAAGAAAAATATTTTTTTTAGCTAACTTGCCTTTAACTGCTTTTATAAAAGTCCCCTGAAGGTCTATTACATATTTGCTTCGTGCATGCTGCTCTTTTCTGTTAGGCAAGTAACCTTCGCTCACTTTGTCGCCGATATTCAATTTTAACGGTATTATAAGCAATGTGCGTTTTCGCTATTCTACTAAAAACTTACTTGAAAATTTAACAAAAACTGAAAATTAAACTTTTTGCCGAAATCCTTCGAAGTAAATTGAAGTTTACTAGTCGTGTAGCATACTTTTAGGCTGATAACCTATTATAAAATGAATAATACGCTGATCGAGTTATGTTAAGTTTGCCAAGAAGCTTGTAAGACCTAGAAATAAACGTCGGAGATCACTAATAAAAATGTATATATAAATGAATCGATTTAAGCATGTCCGTCTCTTTGTTCAAGCGTCTGTATATACGCCAACAACTCCTTCAGTTTTTGATTTATCGATCTGAAACACTGCACACGTGCTTTTCCCTCCAAGATGCTGCTTATTTGTCGGAACAGCCGATATCGGATCATTATAGCATATAGCTGTCATACAAACTGACCAGTCAAAATCAAGAATCTTTTGTATTACTGCAATTTAACTTTTTCCAATTCCTTTCGTGAAATAATTGCTTATGTTTTTGTACTGTATTGACATTTATCTATATATTTTTTTACATTTTTATCATTTTTAAATAATTTTTGATTTAAGCAAATTTTTGTTTTCGGAAAACAAAAGGTTTTTTTTCTAATAAGAGGCATTAAATTAATTTTATAAATTTTCTTTTGAGTTAAAAGACATTTTTTAATAAATTTTTTATATTAATGTAACATAAAAATATTTTTTTATGTTAAAAAATTTTTGTTTTGTTGTTTATTGTTTTTTTAAGTAGCACTGAGTTATTTAAACATGTTTTTGAGTTAAAAACATTTTACAAAAATTTTTGATTTAAAAATAAAATTGTTTTAGGTAAAAAAAGGATTTTTTGTTTTGCTTTTTTTAATGAGTGTCATTGAATTATTTTTAATTTTATAAATTTTTTTTGAGTTGAAAGACGATTTTTAATGGTTTTTTATATTAATATTTGATTTAAAAATATTTTTTATGTTAAGAAGGTTTTTCTGATATATTTATTTATTTCTTTAAAGTAGCCCTGAGTTAATTAAATGTTTTTTTGAGTCAAAACGTTTTATTTTTTGTGTTAAAAATAATTTTGTATCATTTTTTTAGTAAGTGGCTTTGAATTAATTTAAATTTTTTTTTTTTTTGAGTTAAAAAATATTTGAAAATATTTTTTTTAACGTTTTTGTTTTCTATAAAAAATTTTTTTTTTATCAGTTTTTTTGTTTTAATAGTAGCATTTAATTAATTAAAAAAAATTTTTTTTGAGTTAAAAAATATTTTAAAATCATTTTTTTAAACATTTTTGTTTTCTGTTAAAAAAAATTTTTGATCAGTTTTTGTTATTTTTATAATAAGTGGTATTGAATTATTTTAATTTTTTTTTGTTAAAAAATATTTTGTAATAATTTTTGATTTACAAACATATTTGTCTTGTGTTAAAATGTTTTTTGATCAGGTTTTTTTAATGTTAATTATTATTATTAGTTAAAAACAAAAAAAAAATTGAGTTAATAAACATTTTAAAATAATTTTTGATTTAAAAAAATTTTTGTTATCTGTTAAAAAAATGTTTTATCAGTTTTTTTAATAAATGCCATTGAATTAGTAAAAAACTTTTTTTTACTTTGAAAAACATTTTATAATAATTTTTGATTTGAAATATTTTTGTTTTGTGCTAAAAAAAATTTTTTTTTGATAATTTTTTTTAACACAAATTTTTTGAAAAATTTTTTTTGATAATTGCCATTGAATTAATTACACAGTAATCCCTTAATGACAAAAATTAATTACACACGCAATACAAGCTAAATATTGTATGTATATAATTCAAGTGCGCTCGTAAAAGCAACACTCATGAATAATTCCCGTCCGCGCAGCTATCAAGCGCCAGCACACAAACACAGCCACAAGACTTGCCAGCAAAAAAAAAGCTGAAAAAATTAGGCAAAATAGAGCCATAAATTCAGGCATTGCCAAATGCAATAAAAAATATGCATAATTTAGAATAAAACATAAAAAATTCAATTTAACCAAAGCAGCGTAAAATTTCCGGCAGCCACCAAAAGGAATGGCGAAAAAAAATGCAAAAAAATAATCATAAAATTACTGTCATGAAATAGCATAAATATGAGTCGAGGATAATAAAAAAAAACTGGTGTTGGCGAAAAAGTTGAAGGGCGGCGAGCAATAAAAACGCTTTTGGGTGTCCTGCGCCCAGCGCATGGTTTCAGTGGCGCTTACAGCAAGTGCCTTTGTGTCTAGTGTGTGTGCGTACCGTTAGGCTGATCACACAGTTAAACACTCTGTGCTGAAGCGCTCAAGCAGTTCATTACTTCATTGGCAACACTTGAAAAATGACATCGTAAAATTTTATTTGCATTTGGCGCTGATTTTCACCACAGTCGACGCTTGGCTATTTTTATAGTATTTTTTCGGCAATATTTTTAAATGCCGACTCTGGCTTGGTGTGCATATTTATCAGCAAAGCGTGATTATACTACGCAATGTATGTATGTGTGTATGTATTCGTATATGTTTATATGTATTCGTATATGTTTTATGTATGTATGTATGCTTTTATATATGTGAGTAAGTATTATACTCTTCAGCATGCTTTGCGTTCCACTCTCCGTAATGCTGGTCAGCTGTTGATTTAATTTTGTTACAAAATTTTATGTTCTGCTATCGCCCATTTCTTAATTCTTTTTTTGTGCTTTTGTTTGTTGCTTTGTACCGCAATTCTGTTTCATTCATGTTTTTGTTATTTTATGCTATGCTTACATACAGACATTAGCATGATGAAAGTTATAAATTTCTTGCAAATGTTTCTAATTAAAAATGTGCTCACGTTTGACGCTTTAATTGCGCCCCAAAGACTTTTATCGCTTTAAGCTAAATATCAAGCAAGTTATGACCTTTTTTTTGAACGGAAGCTGTGGCCGTAAAGCGGGGTGTATGCCGATTTTTTATGCGCTGTGTTTTACGACCAGCGCAATTTTCGATAATTGCTCGAGAGTAATTTGAGATATACCATACATACATATTTATTTTTTTAGTGTTTTTTTTAGTTAATGAAATAGGTTGCATGAGATTTTTTTTGAAGAGGAGATACATCTCTTTAATCATCATCAAACATTAGATACACAAGTAGAAGAAATTGAAAAATATAAAAGCAGAGAATTAGTATAATTTTATGACATGCATTGTCTAACTAATCTGAGACTTGTGGCACTATAACGTCAAAGGAAGCTGTGAGCCTTTAATGTCATTTGGAATTCGTTATCCTTTGGGTCCGATATTTTTTAAATTCTGAAAGTTATTTCGAAGTGAGAATTGATACCAAAGCTTGTTGAGGCCGACCTAATGGACCCTCCGATCTAAGGAACAGTCAAGCAGTTATTACTTTTCTACCCAATCAATGAATTCCACGCATAAAGGGTTTTTATTGAGACATTTGGATCTAAAGAAAAAATTGAACTCATACAATTTAATGATATGGCCAAAAAGTTAGCCATACTTTTATGAAAATAGAGTATGCATTAATTAATTTAAAAATTAGGCAGACTACCAACACACCAAATATTCTCTTCCAAGACGTCAATCCTCATGGACTTATTTGCAGAGGCAAGCGAATTCACATAGTCGTACATAAATAACATATATAGTCCAGTGGTATTAAATCGCACAATCTTGGAGCCCAAGCCAAAATCCCACAAGGTGAGATGATGAGCACACCAAAAGTTTCCTGCAATAAATTGATTATTTTGTCCGCTGTATGGCTTTTAGCGCTGACTTATTGGAACTTAAGGTCGTCCACATCAATATCCTCCAATTCAAGCACGAAAAAGTCAATGATCATGGCTCTATAGAGTTCCCAAATGGCTTATGTCCAGCTTCAGTTTTGAAGAAATCTTGACTAATGATTCCTTCCATCGATAGAGCACATCAACTTTTGAGGATATAATAGCCTCTTAACAATGGCTTGTGAATCATCATCACTCCAAATCTGGCAGTTTTTTTTACTACCGTTCCCAATCAACCAAAAGTGACCCTCAATGCTGAACAAATCTTGTAAAAATCTTGATTGGTAGCCATCTCGTTTTGGGCTCATTGACCGAACTTACATAGCGCTTAATGGTCGTTTGACTTCCGTTCCCACGACAGTCGGGTCTAAGTAACCCGAACGGACCCGGATTTTATCCGGTTAAGGACTGTCTACTAGGCACCATTCTACGAAATCTCCTTAGAAATGTTTTCAACAAAAACATGGACATTTGACATCGATTCTGTCATGAGTAGAATTTTGTATGCTCGCAAAGCAATATCCTTCAGTAACATCTTCAATAAAGTGGATGCGCACAGTTCCAATTTATAGTCGCGGTGGCAAATGGATACATTCGCATCTTCCTCTATACTTTATTCCACAGAAAAGTGTCTTCGGTACGAGCTGTACGTGGCCTTTGAGATGGCGAATTATCTATTAGAGTAAACGTAGTGCGAAACCGATCCATGTTGTGCGAATTACCGACTCTGCTGGGCATTATGTCGAATGCATATTAGATTTAGAGGCGTTCCGCGTACCGAACCATTATATTGGTCATAAATCTGCACGATTTAAAAATATTGTATTTTTTTCAGAGTAGGTCTGTTTTTTACGATATATCAAACCAAACAGCATAAATCAAGTAACAGCTGTCAACCAACTCTGAGAAGTAGTACTGTCTCATTGAAAACCATAAATCTAATACCCAACCCGCTATTATGTTATATTATTTAAAATCCTCTCGATATTTTTTGATAAAAGCATCGGCAGTGAGATGTTGCCTACATTTAGGATGTTATTGATTCGGCAGTGATTTGTTGTCTACATTTAGGATGGTTTTGAATTTTATGGTAAAGACTGATGAAAGTATGTTACATTTTTTAACATTACCGAGTAATGAAATAGTGAACGAGTCTAGTCAGTGTCGCTACCATAGCTTAGTGATTCCGTATTCGGAGGCCCTTTACTTTTCTTATCAGTTAATGAATTCCTCACATATTATGTTTTAAAACCATGGAATATGTTTTGGTAGATACCCACGGGATGTTAAGGAAACATTTCCTGCTTGTTTGTACTGATTTCAAGGACAAAAATTATTATTTTTTTGCTACCTATGTACATTTAGGCTGTTATTAAATATCTGTGAAAGTTTTTAAGAATTGATATAAAAAAAATATTGATGAATTAATGAAACATTTTTTAACATTGTCTGATCATAAACTAGTGTTCCACCTCAAGTGTTCCCTATAATTAAGTGTCTCTTTCGTCATCGTTTCGAATATATAGCCTACTTTCAGGGTGGTTCTGCAAATAAAGCTCGATTCAAAACAAAAATTATACAAAAGTGTCAGATATATCGATTCTTAAATTTTTAAAGCGAACTCACATGTTTTTGGTAGAATTCTTTGTATGTGTTCGTGGGTTCGAGTTCGAGTATATTTTATCAGCGTCACATAAACAATTATCATTATCGTCTTGTGTCGACAGTTTGACAACGCTGCGTTCGCCTGCTGCGCTATAAAGGCGCACACACACACACACATTTGTACATAATCGACAACCACATTTTTATGTTTTCACTATTTTACTGAATTGCTGTGCAACCACACACACACTTGCATAGCCACAAATAGAATATGTCAATATGAGAGCGAGCGAGCGCATCTCTACGTCATTCACCAGCCAGCTGCCGTTAGTCGAATACCATGGAGCCATTCATCGAGCATTTTATTGAGCCATTGTGCCATCAATTTTAACCGAGCGAATACTTGCAAGTGCCCTTGGAAATTGTGTTCTTGAACGCATAGAAATTACGATGAGTACCTCAAGTATGCGCAGCATTCAGACTTGCCCTGTTTACGAGCATGTAGAAAAATTTTATGATTTTCATAAAATATTATATGACTATGAAAGAATATAATTTTTATATATGAAGTACTCGTAAAGCAGCGCTATTGTGGCGCTCAAGTGGAGTGGTGAAAACGAAAGTGGCTGCTATGGGTGCTCCTACACTCGGTAAGGGGTGAGCGGCCAAGTTGCGTGCATGAAGTCGTTTTTTGATTCCTTCTGCCAGGGTAAGGCAGCAAAACCCGAATAAAGGTTATGTATTTAATTGCCACTGTGTAAAGTAAAAATAATGCCAGCGCATATAGTATAGGTATATTATTTTGTTATAATATTATTACAAGCTTTAATTTCGCATTTGACTAGGCTGACTCTCGTATATTGGCGCGTAGTAGCTAATCACCGTGAGCGCCTCTTTTGCTCCACTAACGCTGTTAATTATAAATGTTGGCTCATTAATTCTGCCAATGTGTGTGCCCACCCAGCAGGGAAGTGCTGTCGCTACTCCATGAAGCTCTACCACACATTTATTACGAATTCACCACGGCTTTCTAAGTCTCGATTATTTATTAAAAATCAGAGTTTGTTTCACTAGTATGGCTCCTGCAGCCATTTTTCTTAACGAATGTTGGTTCTTTTCAGATGCCTACTATACAAAGTTCACCACACATTTATGACGAACTCACCACGGCCTTATAAGTTTGAATTATTTGTTATAAACCAGCGGTTTCTTGACTAACATGGGTTGCAGAAGTTAAACTACAACAATTTCTTAACGAATGTCGATTCTGTTCTACTTCGTACCAGTTCGGTACTATAGACGAAGTGTGCCGAAGTTGTCTTTAGCGCTGTTTGGCATAAAACAAGACATAATACTTCAGTTTTCCATAAAGAAAAGAACAACGACCCAAACTAGTAGTAAGAAAAAACGTTAACTTCGCGGATATGGAGCTAAAATACCCCTCATAGGAGCATTTTTTATAGCATAAAAGGCATAAACGTTTTTTTTCTTGATTTTAGTCGAACATTTTGATTTATCTAATAATCTATGCCAAATTTCGTGACGATATATTGTCAATTAAACAAATTTTCCATACACAGACTTGAATTGGATCGGTCAGTTTGTATGGCAGCTATATGTTATAGTTGATCGATCTGAACAATTTTTGCGGAACTTTTAGAAATTCACTATATAATAATCTACACAAAATTTCGTGACGATACATTTTCAATTAAAAAAGTTTTCCATACAAACATTTGAGTGTGATGGAACAATTTGTATGACAGCTATAGTTTATAGTTATCCGATCTGAACAATTTCTTCGGAAATTGTAGAAATGCGCTAGAAAATACTCTGTGTGAAATTTCGTCACGATTTGTTGTCAATTAAAAATGTTCTCCATACAAGAACTTGAGTTGGATCCGGCAGTTGATATGACAGCTATATGCTATAGTTATCCGATACTGATGATTCCGACAAATGAACAGCTTCTTGGTGAGAAAAGGACGTGTGCAAAATTTCAAGCTGATATCTCAAAAACTGAGGTACAAGCAACGCTTATATACAGGCGGACAAGCAGACGGGCTTGGCTAACTCGGCTCGGCTCGTCACGCTGACCATTTAAATACATAGTTATATACTTTATAGGGTCCTCGACTATTGTTTGTAAAAAAAACATCGCACACAACTTAATAAGATCCGTACAGGGTATAGTGAAGCTTCGTGCACAAAAGTCGAAACGGTTTGAGACTCGGCTAATTCGCTATAGGGTAGCATGTGCTCTCACTGAAGCAATACATTTCAAATCAATAATCACAACATATTTCAGGCATTGGCTTTAAAATAGACTGCCTACACAGCTAACTGAGCGCCATATGTTGCCACATATAGCAAAAGCCGCATGTAGGCCTATATATATTATGTATGGTAGGGCCAAAGCCTGCTAGCTCGCCCAACAAGCGCGCCCTGCCATCGTCGCCTGCCAGCCGCCTGCATTACTGCGCGCCACATTTGGTCACATGTGTTGGCTGCCGCATTGAAAACGTTTTAATTGCCACTTCATTGAATGAAAATAGTAATGTCTCTGCCATTGGACTGTTGGTCCGGCCGAACGGCAGCCAGTTCGGCTGACCGACTCACAATTACTAATTACCAATTCTTATTTGCTGCCGATATGTGTGCGCTCGCCCATAAAAATGAACAGCCATCAATGGACGCAGCTGATTATGCCGCCAGCTGATGCTCGGTAAATAATGAAATGCGTCGTGTAATAAAAGCCCATTGATTATATTAAATTCTGAACCAGCACCAGAGAAAAGTAGGCACGATTTAATTATAAGCGGCTTAACTAGGGCGATAGTAACTGCCCACAATAGTAGCGACGGTTTTTCCTTCATCTTTTGTCTTAAGATGGAGTATGATGTTGTATTTAATAGCGCTTGATGTGCGGCCTGGCGGCTTGAAATAATTTTTTCTTTTGGTCACACTTATTTTATGATCTTTTTATAGTTTCCTTATGGTTTCACAATCGGTCATGCTGTTTGATCTGTGTATATATAGTACATGAGAAATCAATTATTTAAGATAAGTTTTTGCCCGAAGTACACGCGATGCGTATAATGACGACATCTTGAGGACTTTGGATAAGTGACATGTTAGAGCTATTGATTTGGGTAGAGAAAATAGAATAAAAAAGCTTCATATTTGGTTTCAATCGCTTAATGTTTTTACTCCAGTGAGAAATCCGTTCTCTGAAAATCTGAATCTGAAAATCTTCGTGGGAACACATCTCAGTATTCTTGCAGAGGTTTGGCTGGTCTTACAGCTTACATTTGGTTTGGTAAAAGGTTTTTGAAATCTAAGTACAATGAAGCTTCACATATAGTTTCTTCTCACTTCATATTTTTACACCGAAGAGAAGTCCGGAGACTGAAAACAACGTATAAACAAATCTCAGTTATTCCTTTCGCGGTTCGACTAGCCTTAGATCCACACTAAAAATGATTATCGAGCTCTTTAGGGCTGTCAAAAACTCTTGAGGACTGAGCTTCAGCACAAATCTCCACTATCCCTGCTTAGTTTTGACTATGAGATCTGCATAAGAAACGTTTATGTAACTATTTAGCTCAAAAACTTCCGATGATATTCGCATTCATGATTTGTTAGCTCTTTTCTGTATACTTCGATCTTTGTAAAGAATCTTAGAGACATTTTCAAGGCTATAATGAAAAAAATTTAGTAAAGTCTGTCCAATTTCTGTAGAGTGCTATGGAGCTGCTTTGCTGCAGTAATGAAATAGCTAGATAACACAACTGTTAATAGGTCGCTTCTTGACTCTTGAACCAGTCCTTGCAAGCAGAACCAAGAAATAATAGGCAAATTTCACTACTGGGGAGTCAGCATAACCTCGGATACACGTATTCGTTGTCTGGAAGGATTTACTGTCAGAAGAGCTTATTTCTAAACTATTAGTCGATCCTCACTCTATTGTGGACTCTTGAATCGACTCAGTCAATAATGCATGAATGAGCTAAAATATAATTATGATCCCTGAACAGAGATATTAAGTCACGAAGTCTGTAACACCTAAAAATAAACATGAGAGGAGCATACTAAGTGCAGTTTGTACAAGAACTGATGCCGTTCAACTTTGGCAACCGTCATAACTACGATCTATGGACTCTAGAAAAGTTCCGAGAAGATCCGAAGGTTTTGAGCCAAATTTTGTTCAGCGATGAAGCCCATTTCTGGCTCAATGGGTAAGTAAACAAGCAAACCTGACGCATTTGGGACGAAGAGCAACTTGAACAGATTCAAGAGCTGCCATTTCATCTAAAAAAACAGCAGTTTGGTGTGGTTTGTGGGCTGTTGGAATCATCGGTCCATATTTCTTCAAAAATGACATCAATATTGACCGTTATCGCGCTATGATAATCGACTATTTGATGCCTGAAATTGAAGCTCGTGACCTCGGTGCCATTTTCTTTCAACAATAGATTTGTAGAGAGAATACTTCGGTAGGAAGATAATTTCACGTTTTGGGTCGGTCGCTTGGCCATCAAGACCGTCTGATATCACATCGCTAGACTCTTTCCTGTAGAGATATGTTAAGTGTAAAGTCTATGCGGACAATGCCGCTTTGATTCAGGAAAACATCGCGCTTTTCATTCGCCAGAAATGCTCGAATGAGGACTTCTGGACTCTACGGATGGACCATCTTTATTTTCATAAGACTAGTTTCATTTACAGAATTTCAAGGACTACTTCTTTATATAGATATATGTAGTACACAAATTAAAGCCTTGTTTAAATTAAAAGAATACACACTTTACTGCGCCACAGTTACTTCCTTTAATTCGCATTTCTCAATATAAGCACTCAAAGACTCAAATTGCAAGAGCCCATTAACCACACAAAGCCATTGAAGAAGGTGCAGGCATCCTTTGAGCTCAGACACTCAATCGTATATTGCTAGCTTTGACTTCTTTCGAAACCAAATAAAGTGAAATTGCGGCGCATGCGAAGCTGATTGAATGCTGATAATATCGATAAAGCCGCAGCAAAACAAAACCAAGGACTTGCTGTTATTATACCGATACACCAACACAACGCAAAAAGAATGATGAAAAAGTGAAGCCAAAAACCAACGAGTTGTGCACAAAGGACGAGCAAGGAATTCATTGAAAGAATGCAAAAATAAAAACCTCTTATCTATTAAAACCGGCACACGGTACACGCACAAAGCTAAATGGAGATGCAAACGATAGGCGATAGGCCAGCCGGATAATAACGGCTCATAGCAACGAGGACTCCGCCAGCACACATGGCATGTTTGCAGGCCGGCAGATTTTGTCAATAAAAATTTCAGCGTTGGAGAAAAATGCAAAAAAAAAAAATAATAAAAAAAAATCACTTTTAGTGTGAGCAAATAGCAGAGGGACGAAATAATTTCCAGTTTTTTGCTGCGCGCTCGCAAATATTTTTCAAACGGCGGAAAGGATAATTACAAAAGGACAAAAACTAAACAATGCTTTAGCATGTATCGTGGAAATAAACTCTGAAGCACTTTTTTCACAGCAAATATTTTGGCGATTTGAAGAGTATGTCCTCGCCTGGAAGTTGGCTTGGCTGGCTGAGTGTGTAGCGCTGCTAACGGGGGTTGTGCGAAATAGGATTTTGTGTTGTGGTTTATTGAAGTGTAGAGAAATATTGACGGGTGATGGCTGTGGCAGGCCGGAGGTGGTGCCAATACACAACAATTCAAAGCAAACAAAAAGCGTAGCAACCAAACAATGAAGTGGTGCCGTCATTTATATGTTTGTATATGTGTGCCGACAATTGTGGCAGGCTGGAGAGTGCTGATTTTTTTGCACACCAAACGCTGCCGCTGTAGACTTCCTCTGTGACTGCGAAGCCACAAACAAAAGACGCAGCACAAACGAACGCGCAGCAGCACACAGCAAAGCCAAACAAGCGCACACTCCGCGCCGGATGTGAGTAATTAAATCAAAGCGCCTGGGACGCACGCATGCCAAGCTGTGCATCCGCAGCAAATGGCACGGAATAGCTCACCTTTGAGCAAGTCAAAGCGTTGTGCTGCGCGCAATGGGAACTGGAATGCATTGTCATTGGCGTAATTGCGCACGCACAAACGCAAGCCGCACGCATACATACATACACACATGTGTGTTCCATCGCTGCAAGGCATACCTTGCTGCACGCGCTGTTGCCGTGAGATTTGCGCAAAAACTGAACTGTCTTGCCAGCAAACGCACTTCCGAGTTTTCCCATATAGCATACTTACTAATACATATTTATATGTACATTAGGGTGATTCAAAAATTTTTTTTTATTTTTTTTTCAATTGGTACTCGCAAAAATAGGTTCCTAGACACCTCAAAGAAAGCCTCTCCAAATATGAGATTTTAATTGTAACGGGAAGGTCCTCCGCCTAACGGTTTTCTATTTTTTCTTATTATCAGATAGAAAAATTTATATCTCGCTTCCAACTACTTGAAAAAATATCTTGTTAATTAGGTTTTGTAGGAAATTGAATGCTCTAAAATATGGTCTCTTATGATTTTTTTGTAAACCCAACCGTTTAAAAGATATTAACAGTTAAAATTTGATGATTTTTGGGAAAATTTTTTATTTCTTAATAATTTTATAACTCAATGAAAAAAAATTATTACGAATAGGTTTTTGGAGAGGCTAACCTAGAGGTGCTTAGGAACCTATTTTTCAGAGTACCAAACGAAAAAAAAAATTTATTTCTTTTGATCCACCCTAATATGCACTGATTTTTGACGATGAATATCTCGTAAACGCTTAACTTTATCGAAAAATTACAGTAGACCATTTTTATAGAGCAGTAAATTTCCTACAAAACTATGAGTTTCATCAGTCATAATAATTTGTTTTCATTGAGTTATTAAATTAATAAGAAATAAAGAATTTTTCCAAAAATAGTCAAATTTCAACCGTTAATATCTTTTAAACGGTTGGGTTTACAAAAAAATCATAAGCGACTATATTTTAGAGCATTCAATTTTCTACAAAACCTAATTAACAAGATATTTTTTCAAGTAGTTGGAAGCTAGATATAAATTTTTCTATCTGATAATAAGAAAAAATAGAAAACCGTTAGGCGGAGGACCTTCCCGTTACAATTAAAAACTCATATTTGGAGAGGCTTTCTTAAAGGTGTCTAGGAACCCATTTTTCCGAGTACCAATCAAAAAAAACAAAAAATTTTTTTTTTGAATCACCCTAATGTACATACATACATATTTATTTATTTATTTATTTTCTTTGTGGCAACAAAGTCAGCGACAGTTAATTATTTGCTGCCACTGTGGCGCGGAAGTGGTGCATTTGTGGCAAGCATTTTTGCTAAAGAAAAATTTATGACTTCTAAAAACTACAGGAAGCCAAGTAATTGCTCATAACTTTTATTATTTGAAAGGCGAAATGACAAATAGGCGTATCTGCTGTGTAACAAAGCGGTTTCTTTGGCAGAAATGTGCGTCTACTGAAGCATATGAAGCGTACAGTTAAAGCGTGCTTGTTTAAGAAAATAATATTTGTGTTGAAAAATGCCGTTAAAAAGTAAATTGAAACAAGAAAATCGATTAAACAAAAAAATACCCTTCACAGCTGCATTTTTTATTGCATATATGGTATAAAAAATATGTTTCTTCAGTTTTTTCGGGCAGTTTGTATGGCTGCTATATGCTATAGTTGTACGATCGGAACAATTTCTGTGGAAATTATGGAACTGTTTAGACAAAACTCTATTCCAAGTTTCGTGAAGATATCTTGTTAAATAAAAAAGTTTTTATACAAGGACCGGAGGTGGATCGTTTAATTTGTAGGGCAGCCATATGCTATAGTTGCTCGATCGGATCAATCTCTGCGGAGATTATGCTGATAACTTAGATAATTATCTATGACAAATTTCGTAAAGATATCTTGTCAAATAAAAAAATTTTCCATACAAGAACTTGCATCTTATCGGTCAGTTTGTAGGGCAGCTATATGCTATAATTTTCTGATCTGAACAATTTCTCGTAATATTGTAGCAAGGCATTACGTAGTAACCTGTGCTGAATTTCGTGAAGATATCTCGTCAAATTAAAAAGTTTTCTATACAAGCACTTCATTCCGATCGTTCAGTTTGTATGACAGCTATATGTTTAAACGGTCCGATATGTCTGGTTCCGACAAATTATCAGCTTCTTGAGGAAAACAGAACGTATTCAAAATTTTAGCTCGATATCTCCAAAACTGAGGACTATATACATATACAGACAGACCGACTAGGTGAAATCGACTCAGGTCCTCATTCTTCTTATTCTTCTTCTTTAATGGTTCCTCATGTTGGTTAGGTTCGAACATGGAAGTGATGGACGGACTTCACAAAGTACCCAATTGGAGAACTGAAACATCGGTTGTTGCTGTTGCAACGGGTACCTAGTCTCCGTTAAGATGGACTTGATTGAATAAGTTGTTATTGACGTCATCCAACGGTAGGCCCAAGAAAACATGTTGTGTCAACGGGATCGGAGCAATGGAAGAAGGGTGTCAATGTGTAAACAAGGCATGTAAAGAGGTGACTAGTGTCATGCAGAAATGATCCCTGCAGTCAGAGTTCGCTGGTCTGCATTTCACTGTATGTGTGTTGCCACCAAGGTTTCTTTGTCTTTTCCCCCATGTGCTGCCGGCTAGCGCCTTGAGGATTTTGTTCTGGCTGTGTACTTTGGCAATAATCGCGGCCGTGTGAGGAGTGAAGGAGCACACCTAAAATCTTAGTGTTATTGATAGTCGGAATCTCACCGCCAACGATCGCAATATTAAGGTCAAGTCGGGACTCCTTCATTTAGTTTGTGGATATGGTCGGCGACAGCCGTTTAAGTTTAAGCACATGCCAATGATTCCATTGCCCCACGTCATTATTGTGCAATCATCAGTGTACGATGCGGGAGTTTCTAGATGTAGAAGTTAAACAATAACTGGAAGAGGACACTATCTTGTGGAACTCCCTGTTTAGTTCTTTTCAATCTGGAGTTTTTATCTTGAAATAGTACGAATTGATGGCCACTCATGCAGTTCATACTCCACCTCTTCACTCGTGGAGGGACCGTAGATTTTTGGATATCCTCAAGTAGGGTTTGACTGACTGTGTCAAAGGCTTTTGACAAGTCCAACGTTACGAGGATCGTCCCCTCGAAGGGTATTATTTAGTTAAGGCCATGAACTGTCTGGGCACCAAGCGCTGTGGTGGTGCTGTGAACGTTTCGAAAGCCGGAAGCGTGCAGGTCCTGAAACGTCGGTCCTTTGGGATGCTAGTTTCTAAAGTCTCCCATATATTGAGGAATATTAATCCCTTACAATTTTACTTTGCCGATTTCTATTTCGACTGAAATTCTTAAAGAAGCACTTAAATGATCCATCTGACCTTAACAATTAATATATACACCCATATGCACATGATTTGTTCACAATCAAACCCATCAAATGCAATTACGCTCCTTCAGCGGTGTGTACTGGTGTGAGCCATTAGTAGGCAATTTCGGCCGGACAGTTGTCAAAGGCGAGCTGAAACAGAGAAAATCTAATTAATGCCACAATAATTTAAGCAAACAAACGAAATGGAGAATTAACACGCCTCAACAAACACGCCGCAGCTGAAAGTGAAGACACTTATTTACCTCTACTGAAGGAGGCGAAGGATACTTTTGATACTTTTGGCTGGATCACAAGCATTTGCCACCAGTAGTATGTCTATGTATGCGCATGTATAGCACTGAGGATGTTGAGCAGTGAGGATGCTTTAGTCTCAGTGTACATTAATAGCCAGCGTCCTCATAAAGCAACGGTTAAATAGTGGAAAAGCTGCGAAATGAATTTCATTAGAAGTGCTCAAGTGCGTAAGTAAGTAAGTAATTGACTGCTATTGCTGCTAATTTGCGTCAAAAACAAATAATTCGACATAAATACTTACAAATACAAGAAAATGTTGGAATATTAGAAAAAAACAAGAGTGTGAGAAGCGGACGCCATGCAGGATGCGGGCGTCCACGGCACTAACTCTGCGGCTAGGGGTCGGCCTGGGCAAGCAACGCAGCTGTGGGTTGTCAACAATGCGGAATACAGCTGCTTAGCGCTTAAAATATACAGGCCCAGGCCTGCCTTTGTGTATGCAAAAGTGTGTAGAAGGAAGACAACCGGCCTGCTTGCTTAGAACGTGAGCAGATTTGCTAAAACGCGCTTAGTTAAAACAACACACCAACACACGCAAATAAACACTCCAACATTTATCCAATTTATGCGCTTATTATTGCACGTTGTTGCTGTTGTTTTCGACGTAGTGAGCACCACCATGCAATTAATTTGCATGCGAAAGTGTAAAATTATACGCAAAACAACACAGACGGACGTCGCAGACGCAGACCCAGGCGTTGACGAACGCAATAGATACGTTTTACTTAGAGGCGCAGTTGAAACTTAAACTTAGAAACGTAATTATACGCAAATGTACAACTAAAGATGCGGGCAGCAACAAGCGCAATGAGTAGCTCACCAGCGCACAACACTTGCTTGCTTCCCAAAGCGACGAATTGCCACTTCTAAGGGTCGCCCAGTTAATGTACGCGTAATGCAAGCAAATTAGTTACACACAACCATAAGCACATACTTGTATATATATAAATATATAATATATATGTATATGCATGTGTTTGTGTGCTTGCCAGCGCTTATCAGGTATCAAGTGTAGTCTCCACTGGCCGGCCCGCAGCGGAAATGCAAATAATTTATGCGAATGCCTAATTTATGCTGAAATTGTAGCAATTATAGCAAAATAAAAATATCAAAGCCCGGCATACACAATTCATTTAATTAAATTTGAGTAATGGCATGCAGCTAAGTGCCAATTCTCAAGTGTCTAATAAGTATTGCTTTATATAAAGAGATATTAACACATTTTAAAGGGAAGTGTTATTGAATTCCAAGGAAACAAAATTCAACAAAATAAGTAAAAGTGTTAACTTCGGCTGCAAGGAAGCTATAATAACTTTCACAAGTGCATTTCTTACAGCAAAGAGAGTATAAAACGATCTTTCTGCTTATGATGAGCGTTCAGTTTGTATGGCAGCTATATGCTATAGTTGTGCGATTTGCATAATATTTGCAGAGATCATAGCTCTGTTTTATGAAATAACTCGTGCCAAATTTCGTGAAGATATTTTGTAAAATAAGAAAGTTTTCCATACAAGAACTTCAGTTCGATCGGTCCGTTTATATGGCAGCTATATGTTATAATGAACCGATCTGAACAAATTCTTCAGAGATGGCACCGCTACCTTAGACAATAATCCATGCCAAATTTCGTGAAGATATCTTGTAAACTAAAAAAGTTTTTCATATAAGGGCTTGAGTTTGTTCGGTCAGTTTGTATGGCAGCTATACGTTTGAGTGGGCCGATCTGAACAAATTCTTTGGAAATTGTACTGTTCCCTTGGTTAGTAATCCGTGCCAGATTTCGTGAAGATATCTTGTAAAATAAAAAAGTTTTTCATATAAGGACTTGAGTTTGTTCGGTCAGTTTGTATGGCAGCTATATGCTATAATGACTCGATCTGAACAAATTCTTCAGAGATTACACCACTGCTTTAGATAACAATCCATGCAAAATTTCGTGGAGATATTTTGTCAAATAAAAAAGTTTTCTTAACAAAGACTAGATTTTCATCGATCAGTTTGTATGGGAACTATATGCCAATGGAGCCCTTTGTCATCTTAGACGGTCCGCGATTTTGGTATATAAAATACAAATTTTTGTGATCTTGATGAAATAGTACGATTTTCGAAACCTATGAGCAGTGACAGAAAGAGAGTGCGAATGTTGTGGTAATTCCACTTGAGCCCGAAGTTCTCAAGGCGACCGGGTGCTCTGACACAATTTTTTGCGTATTTTTTCCAAGAATTGATAGGTCAGTAGATCTGTATACTCTATTCTCACCGGGCACTGATTTTTTCTGTCTATGAGACTTATCCGTAGCCTCTCCAAGAGGGAACTAATATACTGAGTTTCTGCATAGTAGCTCTATTCCTTTCGTTCTAACAGAATATCATCCTGTGCCATATACCAATTATTAAAATATCGATATGAAAGTCTCAATATCTTTGTCCACTTAGACTGCCTTTAATTATGGTGTCATTTAATTATGGTATACAAATTTTTGGGAAGTTTCTATGAGCTAGTATTAGATTCGAAATCTCTAAGCAATGACAGTGAAAGAAGTGAAGTCGGGAACAATTCCTCCTGGCACCAACGTACTCATCTAGTGCTCTGCAACAATTTTTGTACAGATTAGATAGATGAATCAGAAAACCCACTTCCTATATCTTATCCGGGTCTCGATTTTATCTCCAAGACCCTGTTTATAAGACTTGTCCTAAGTGTCTCTAAGGGATATCAAAATGTATATATCATTTCGAAGCACTGTTGAGATCAGTTTCTTAATGAGACCACAATCCAATCTTTTTCATAAGTAATTAGGAAAAATGTAACAAAAAGTAATTATGAAATTTATTAGCCCAACTTTTAGGGCATTAACTACTTATTTGATAATTAGTTAGAGTCATTATTTAATCACATTTATCTTTATGGCTTGGACAATTAAGCCCTTCACAACTTTCACAAATCGTTATAATAAAATCAAATCAATACAGCAAATCAAATCGATTAACTAAATACGCCACAACATTAAGTGGTGGCACAGACAGACAGACATACATATTTACAACATGTGTGGAAAGCACTAGGCCTTACAGTAATAAATATGTATCTGGATTTAATATCGCACCGAGTTTTACACTTAATCGCTTTGGAGATCCAACGTAAATCCAAGGAACTCCAAATAAACCGTGAAATAATATGTTTTATGGTAATTTATCACGCATATTATGCGCCGTAATGGCTCCTCCGTTGTACCCATATACCCATAAGAATGATACCAAAAAAAAGTGGCTGACAAGAGAGGCGATACCTCAAGGCGTATATCAAAAATCTGAAAGATATACAAAAAATTTATTAAAACAAAAGCAGCGCTGAAAAAAGACAAAGCTTGAAAGGCGAAATTAGTTACGCCAAGCCCTTAGTGAGGGCATTTATGTGCTAGATTGTGACAAAAAAGCAGCCGGAGTGCTGCGTTGCGATTTTTACAATGGATAAAAAAATCAAACCAAGAATTTGTTCCGGAGGGTCAGATGGTCAATAAGGAGTTCTATTTGGCCGTATTGAGGCATTTGCGTGAGAACATCCGTCGAAAACGGACGGAATTGTGGAAGAACAATTCATGGATTTTACAAGACAATTCATGAATTTTACAAGATGATAATGCTTCATCATATCGAGCCTCGACTGTGTTCGAATTTAAAGCTAAAAACGGAATGAATACCATCGATTCACCAGATTTGGGTCGGTCTGATTTTTTCTTGTTCCTCATTCTCAAAATGCCGCTGCGTGGATCCCATTTTCAGTTGATTGAAGAGATAAACGAAAATTCGCTGAAGGAGCTGAAGGTCATCCCCCCAAAAGTGGTTATGAAAAGTGTTTCGAGGACAAAAGTGTATAAATATTGATTTATAATTAAATATTTTGCGTTATATTTACAATTTCCGGATTCTTTTTCGTCACAGTGTATTCGTGCGATCAGCTATACAAGAGCATAAGAGCAGAGATTGCTCAATGTAAAAGAATATCCAGCACAGTTGAATAGCAATCAAGCAAAAGAAAATAAAAGCTTGTAAAGATCAGAAAGGTTACGCGTTAACAGACAGACATACCATACATACATATGTACACTCACAAACATTTATTATGATAAAGTAGTAAGTTTGTAAGTGCTGAAGGTAAATCTATAAATGTGTACATATGTATGTATGTATATAGATGGATATTGGTATATATGAATGTACATACATACATATATAGGCAGCTTAGTATCCAACTTCTCGCTGTGTTTGTATGTATGTATGTATATTCATTAGCTGCAAGGGACGAGCCAAGCAATCAACAACAGCGATCAGAATGTCTGCGAGTAATCACGAAATTGACGTCAAACCAAGAATTGTACAAAAACAAAAAAAAAATAAAAAAAAGTAAAAAAACAACAAATATAAAAACAAAAAAGGAAAAAGTAAAAAAACCAAAAAAAAATTAAAAAATAAAACAAAAAAAAAAAAATAAAAACAAACTGCACATATTTTGAGCAGCCAAGCAATACGGAAAATCAGTGGCAAGTTAGAAAGAAAAATTTTTAGAAATCAAAGAAAGAAAGCAAGATTGTTTTCTTGGTAGCAACAACAACAATAAACCCAAAAAGCAAGCAAGTCAAAGTGTGAATCAAGCAGATAAACACTTTGCCTGCTAAACAATGAAAATGCACAGCAGAGAACTGCAAAGTTAATTGCATTAGGAAACAAAACAAGACGTACCCCTGCACTCAGCTATAACAACAACAGCAAGTGTGTTGTGAAAAAATCATATCCAAACGCATCAACAAAACCCATCATTAGCACTTGAGCAATACGCTAGCGACACTGTCAACAGCGAAAGGCAAAAGCAGAAGCAATAACTACAAACAACAATAAAAACAAAAACAACAAAAAAACAAGTTGACAATTCAGATACAAACAAACACACACAAGCACATAATCACACAGTTATAGAAAAGGTAATACAAAAAACTGACATTAAAACTTAGCGCGTGTATGTGTGAGTGTTTGTCACACCGGTACAAATGCACTCCGCGAACTAAATCACTATTCAACAGTCGAGACCCAGGCCAGACGATCGTTGCTACATACTCTCATACACACACGCATACATATATACATACACAAAAAAATACATACATACATGTGTGCTCATAATAGTACTATATGCGCGAGATCTGTGGGCTAATGTGGCACACTATGTGACGGTGGGGCCGAAGGGGTCTGCAAGTTTCAGAAAAACAAACCAGCGGAGAATGAGAAAGCACACGCTAAATACAAACAAAAAACTAAACTAAAAAATAAAATAAATAAAATAGTGGCATAAAGCATAAAATCGTAAAGATCAAATTGAGCAAGAAACATGAAAAAATAAATTGTGTTTAGAGAGAAAATGTGTGCGTATTGAGACAAACAAAGCACGTGAAATAGTGGCAGCCGAGTGGGGCCTGCAAGAAAATTTTACAAAATTAAACTTTTTCATGGAGATCTCAACAAGCAATCATCAACAGAGAGAGATCTTACATCTTACATAGTAAAACTTTTCGGGAATCATTTTTTAAAGGCCTTTTTCTTGGCGATCTCAATAAGTAGTCATCAACAGAAAGAAATTTTTCATGACAAAAATGTCATCTTCTTCTTTATAGCCGAACTTACAACAGCGAATGGCCCTCAAACGTTCTCCAAACAGATATTTTTGGGCTACCCAGAAGGTAATTGGTGTAAGACTTGCTTGAGCCATATGTATGTAAACGAGTCGTTTCTGGCGGCTCTCAAGTGAATGGCGTTCAGAGAACTATCCCCACTTGTGTGTACTTCTATACATGGCTTCATCCTCCTAAATTTCCTGAACCAAATTTCTAAACGTCTTTAACTAAATTTTTCCTGGAGATCTTAACAAGGTGTACACAACAGAAAGGGATCGTCTTTAATAATAAAAAATTACTGGATCAAAAGTCTTTAACCAACATTGTCTTGGATATCTCAACAATCACTCAACAAGGGACGGAGAAATATCTTTCTAGTAAAAATTTACTGGAAAATTTTTCGAAATGGCTTTAACTACATATACTATTGTTGAAGGTCTTAAGGAACCTGAGATCAGGACACTTCTGCTTTACTGGCGTAGACAAGGCTTAC
This sequence comes from Bactrocera dorsalis, assembly GCF_023373825.1. Taxonomy (NCBI): domain Eukaryota; kingdom Metazoa; phylum Arthropoda; class Insecta; order Diptera; family Tephritidae; genus Bactrocera; species Bactrocera dorsalis. The sequence continues at coordinate 68,123,443 of NC_064307.1, read as the reverse complement.
GCGGTTATAGCCAAGTTAACAATTTCGCGCCGGTGGCTTCTTCTTTTTGTTCTTTGGCGCCAATTCGAGATGCCATGTGCAATCAAGCCCTCTCTACCTGATCTATCCAACGAGATGGAGGTCTTCCTCTTCCTTAGCGGACTGAAGAACTGTTTCCTGCATAGATCAGGATTAAGAACATTTTCAAATTAGTTGGCGGTTCTGATTTCACGAAAGAAAGTGTCCTGAACTTATTGTGGGCACAATAGACCTTAGGTCGCGGTAGAATCTTCATCTCTCTATTTTATCTCTGAACTCTGTCCAACAGGGAACCATTGCATACATAGTATGCTTCATAGTATACACAGATATATACATACATATACATATATCGACTTCTTACCTGTTAAAGACCCGGTTGTGGGTAATACAGTAGCTGTGGAGTGAGCATATATGTGAGCCAGGCATACTTACATACATACCTACAAATCTAACCATTATTACGCATACACTGCCACGACGAACTAACATAAAAGACAGATATAAAAACAAACATGAAAAGTGTGACAGTCAACAAAGTATAGAGAGAAGCCAGAAGATCAGCCGACTGATCGCCAGTTCGATGAGGCGAGAATGGTGGAGCAAAAAGAGACTAATATGTTTGCGTGCTGCCTTTAGGCCTATAATATTTACATACACACATACAAAGGCATATAAAGCAAGCACACGAAAAGTCGCAGCAAACCAGTCAAACCAGCTGTGAAGCAAACAAAGTCAACAACGAGACGAAAAAGGCAAAAAATCGTATAAAAAAGTCATAACTCAAAAAGCAGAAAAAACAAAAATAACAAAAAGAAAAATATAAACAAGTAAATGAAAAAACGAAAAAAAATGCAAAAATACTAAATAACAAGAAAGATAAACGCAACAACAAAGCTTGCAAGTCGCTTAGAGACCTGCCAGTTAAAACAGCAGACAAATGCCAAAAACGAAGAAGAAGCAGAAGAAAAACACAAAACGAAAAATCAGTAAAGTAAACTAAATAACAATATGGAAAAGCGGCAAATAAAAAAGTGAAATAAGCAAGTAAACTTTTAAATTAAAAAAAGATGCATGCAAATAGATAAACACATGGCGATGGTGATGAGCGCAACGGAAGAACCAGCGCTACAAAATAGGCCTATTTATTATTGCACATACAATAAGTGTGCGTTCACATACACACATATACAAATACATGCATACTCATATCATTATTTTGTACATAAAAGTTGACTGTAAGATAAACAAGTTTTTGCCTCCATATAAATTTATTTTACTTCGAACTTTTTTCTCTGTTTGCTGCTATCGACATTGTTTTTGTTTTCTTTATCATTTTCCTGTTTCGAAAAGTGTTTATGCTTATTTTTTGAGCTGCTACAACAACCAAAGTAGGCCTGTTATGGCACTCGTACTCTGGCTATACTCGCCGTGCTGTTGGAGACACGATCGTGCGCTGCATGATTTACTCACGTTTGCTTAAAGCGTCTGCTCAGAGTGACTGAGTAGTAGTTGGAGTGGGAGCGCATGTGTGCTCTTGCGAGGTTAAGGAAGTGAGTTTGAGCTGTAACTGCTGACGTTAAAGAGGAAGATTCTGACACACTCGTCCACGTACACTCCCTCTCATATACAAAAAGAGTTTCACTAGAAGTAAAAAACTCATAAGTGAGATTGCAGATAAGTCAACTCATTCGTTTAGAATTAAAAAATTTATAGTAAATAGTTTATACAAAGCGGAGAGCGCTCTCTCAAAGCACCAATAAAGAACCAAAAGACTTGCTTAGGCTTATATACAGTTAGAAGGCCAAAAAAAGCGAATTTTCCATCATATTTTTCTGAGAAAACTTTTATTTTTATTGATCGAAACCTAATAATTGTTATCCCTATATTAATTAAAGACTAGTTTAGGCATTAGAACTTTTCACATAAATTGAGCTTCGGTACATTTCGAAATTGTACTCAGCGCTCAAATATAAATAAACAAAACTATCTGCATAAATTCACTCCCTCTTCGGTTGTACATAAAGCAGAGCGCGATCAGCTGTTATGCAGCGCTATGAGATCACCAAACGAGTGTGTTTTCAAAAATAAAGAGAACAGAGTTCTTCAACTATTTACCTCTACACTCTTCGGTGTGCTCTTTCGTAACTCATTTTGAGTTGAAATGAGCAGCAAATTCTCTACACTCAAATGAGTGTAATTTTCCACAATTTCTCTCTTACTCTCCTTTACTTTTGAGCATTTTAATATTTCGGAGAGTAGCTCTACGTCTAATATATGTACTGATTAAGCGAATTGGCTCTATATAGCTAACCATATATATTATATGTATGTATATATATATATCTATGTATGTATGTATCCATGCAGGTAACTCTTAACAACAAATAGATCATGCAGACAAAACTGACTCACGAAAAATATTGCAGATTGTGGTCTGCCAGCACGCTAGATGTCGCCAAGAGTACTAATTTGGAAGCTAGTGAATTATTTTTCTGTACAATTTTATTTTAAATAACTTGAAAATATATTTTTCAAACTAAAACCATGTTGTATTTACTAACAAGAAGTGCTTGTATTTTGATTTTCAATTTATTAGGGGAAAATACTGGCTTCGAAAGCATAGTAATCAAGTCCGTCAGCTTTTGAGATATCTATCGGAAATTTTGCAAGCCAGCTTTTCTCAACAAGAAGCTGATAATTTGCTAGAATAATCGATATCGGACCACTATAGCATATAGCTGTCATACAAACTATACGATCAAAATCTAATTCTTGTATGAAAAACTTTTTCATTTTTCAAGATATTTGAACGAATTTCGGCACGAATAATTGCTGAACAATATCCCAAGAAATTATTCGGATCGGACCATTATAGCATATAGCTGCCATACAAACTGAACGTTCAAAATCAAGTTCTTGTATGCAAAACTTTTTTATTTTACGAGATATCGTCAAGAAATTTCACACGAATTGTTGCTTAAGGCAACGGTGCAATATCTGAGGAAATTATTAAGATCGGACCACTATAGCATATAGCTTCCATACCAACTGAACGTTCAAAATCAAGTGCTTGTATGAAAAACTTTTTTATTTTACAAGATTTCGTCACGAAATTTGTCACAGCTATATATTTGAGGCAACGGTACCATATTCCAAGAAATTTTTTAGATCGGATCACTATCGCATATAGCTGGCATACGAATGTGTATATAAAATTTTTAACCTATTTATGCCAGCATATCCATACTGAATGCAACTTTCTTACCCAAATAAAGTTTAACACTCCCAAATCTATTAGTCTATAATTATGAATCTATTTAAACGAAAGCCAGCTAACTTTAAAAGTTTCTGCTACAAAGATATGCTAAAATTTTGACAAGTCTCAAATGAAATGAGCAAGCAAAGTGAAGGAACTTACGAGCAACATGCGAATTGTGCTAATAAAAGGTTATTGTAGGTATTTTTAAATGCGAGTATACATACATACACACGGTAAGTGCTATGTATAGGCACAGCATATCTGCAAGTCATATATTTAGCTGCATATTTTTTATAATTTATGCATGCGTGCGAATCTCGCGAATTTTCACAACTAATAATTTCGTGCGTCTACCGAACGTCTCGCTGCGATTGACGTCACAGAGGGAGGTGAAAATTGGCAGCCAAAAAGCGCACAACAAAGAAAATAAATAAAAAATAAACATAAAATAAAAAAAAAAAAATAGAAAAAAGTAAATAAAAAAAATAGAAGAAAAAAATAAAATATGAAAATGAAAAAAATAAATATTATGAGAAAAAAAAAAATTTAAAAAAGTAAATATAATGAAAAAAATAAATAAATAATAAAAAAGCAAATATTTCGAAAAAGCGTTTTGTGTTGATAAGTAATTAGTAGCCATTTGATTGGAAATAAAATAAATAAGCCAAAATAAATACAAATCTCAAGCGAAAATTCAATTGGCATTGCCAAAAAATTTGATTTTTTTTTCATTTTTTTCACGTGCAGTGCTTGCTTGTCTATGATTTTTAGAAAAAAAATAACAAAAAAAGAGCAAAAAAGCAACCGACAAAAGTGCATTTGCTTTGATCTTTGTTTACATTTCGAAATTCTTGCGCTTTTTGTTTTTCTTTGTGCATATGCGCGCGATAATCCTGGTGGCTTAAATTATGATGATGCGCGCTGGCGTTTTTTTCTCTTCCTTTTTTGTTACACATACATATATTTTACTTGCAATTGCAATTTTTGCTCATTTATTTTATATTTATTTTTTTTTTTTTTGTAAAAAATTGGCAACACAACGCATTGAGTTGGCTTATATGTTATATATACTTATATATGTACATATGTATGTACATATGTATATATGAAAATGTATGGTGTATATAAATTGGTCACGCGCTTGCATTACATACACGTGTTTAAGTGCTAGCAGTGGTTCCTGACCATATATACAATATATGTATGTACCATATATCCTCACCTAAAATGCAAAATAACGTAACATTACTTTTCATAAGTTGACAGTCGAAGGAAAAATAATATAAAGCAACCACTCACATTGAAACAAAATTTGGGTTTTGGTTATAAAATGGTTATATAGTGGTTATGTATTGGTTACATATTAGTTATGTATTATTTATGTATTGGTTATCTATTGGTTATAACTGACAGCGGATGCTGAAAATTTAATTTAGTGAATTGTAAACAATAAAAAACTCAATTTCGACTATTTTGATGATACGCTGTTTAGCAATTTAGGTGACGATATGTAAGTATGCATATAGTTATGTATATGGATATAATGTGAATATATTCATACATATATGTATGTAAATATTTAGGATTCACCTTTCATAATGCCATTTTCTACAATAAACACACCGTAAAAATGCTCAGTCACTCATTTTTGTATAACCGTTATTTGACCTTCCGCTAGAGCAAAACGCTAACCAAAAGCAGCGCGAATCGCTGTGCCTTTCTCATTACCCTTTTACAGCTGCAGCAATGGCATGGCTGTTTATTTTTCTTTCATAGAATAATTTACATGAATTTATGAGCAATCATTTTAATGAGTTTAGCAAGCCAAAGATTTTGCTAAATTGATTTATCGATAATGAAAATACTATTTACGGAAATTTAAAGCAAAAAAAAGTGGAATTTGTGCAATTACAAGCAACAAAAGTTTTTCGGAAATAAATTACAATGAAATATCCACAGATCAGCAATAAAGCGAGCGAAAGCGTATGCAAAATAGTGAAATCTGTCTATTTTCCTGTATGCAACTGCCACTATAAAATGGGGGCATATATGCCGCTTGCACTTGCTGTGGAACATTAATTGTTTATTTAAGGCAAAAACAAGAAAAAACACAATAAAAATTAACTTCTGTTAGAATAACCTTCATAGCGGTATTTCTTATAGTTCAAAAGCGTATTAAAAGTTTTTAACTTGATTTTGTACGGACAGTTTATATGGCAGCTATATGCTATAGTGTGCCGATCTAAACAAAATGCACAAAGTTTGTAGCGCTGTTTGAGAAAATTATCTGTGCCAAATTTTGTGAAGATAGCTTGCAAAATAAAAAAAGTTTTTCATAGAAGCACTTAATTTTGATCGATCAGTTTGTACGGCAGCTGTATGTTATAGTAGTCGGATCTTAATAATTTCTTCAAATATTATACCGTTACTATTATTAGTAATCCACACTAAATTTCGAGCAGAAATGTTCCAAAATAAAAAAGTAAATTTTGTAAAGATATCTTGTAAAATGATAAAGTTTTCCATACAAGGACTTGACTTTGAGCGATCAGTTTGTATGGCAGCTATAACCAATGAAAGTCCGATGCAAAATTTTTTGCTCAGAGATCGTATCGCTCTCTTGGGTTATAATCTGTGATAAATATCGTGAAGATATCTCGTCAAATAAAAATTTTACCCTACAGACACTTGATTCCAATCGTTCAGTTTGTATGGCAGCTATATGCTATAGTGGTCCGATATCGTTAATTACCACGAATGTATAACTACTTGAGGAGAAAACGACCTGTGCAAAATTTCAGATCGATATCTCAAAAAGTGAGGGAAATATGGCAAGTTGAAGTTAATGAGGAACCATGAAAACTCTTCTTCTTCTTGATAAAAAAGTAGTAATATACGTACATCTACATTTCTATATCAGCACCTTTTTAATTATACCTGTCCGTCTTATTCATTACACAATTAATCGCATTACACACACATGAGCACATGGTGGTGTTTACATTATCCGCGTATTTTTAGTCGGCTGCTGAATTTACAGTTGCTAGCTAGCATTTTACGGCACTAGCTGCATATAGCTACCACATATTTGCAAATAATGATATGAAGGTCATGTAAAAAGACCAAATAACTTGATTACCTAAGATGCCCCAAGGTTGCTGCGCTTACACATACACACACACACACTGAAACATGTAGCAATATTATATACAAATACTTGTGTGTTTACATAGGCGAAAAAAATGAGAGTGATTTCATTTTCAATTTTCATTTTAATTAGAGGAAATCGAAATGGTTCTTAATGGTTGCCTGCGCACTCACATACATACATACATTTGAATATATATACATATGTATGGGCTTGTGTAAACTAGCTGATTTTACCACTTTAATTGCTCTCAAGATTGGTTATTTATCGCCACATTAAAGAATATTTCATAAACCGTGAATGTTTTGGAATAAATGAAACATTAATGGCAGGAAATTATTTATATATGTACATATGTATGTACATGTATTACGTACATATATGTATGTACATATACATTCTGCTGCTTCGAGGATATCATACACTTTACAAATGATTTTCTTATTCTAGATCTTTATCTAGATTTTGTTCGTTCAACGTCGGGTGTGTTTAACATGGGTACCTGCTGACGACAACCTTACTCCCGGGCCTCAAAAGAACAGAGGATGAAATCACTGCGTCGATCAGCGCCTTGAAAATGCCAGCCATTTTTTAGTTCCTATTGACAGTGTGGAATGAAATGAAACTCCACATTCAACTGACAAAGTGTCAGTTCTTTCCGCATTTGGTTTTTGGTCACAACCAGCACGATACTTCCCGAGGGGCTAGTCTGCTTGAGCAGTTTGGTGGGAACTTCAATGGATAATATTCTCCATGGTCCCAGAATTAAGTCTCCGTTCAGACTTTGTAGCCGAAACTACTACCAGTTGAGCCTTTATACTGCTCTGGACTGATGGCTAGGGGTAGGACTTCAGAGGCACATTATACGCACACACCATTAACACAAGAAGCTGATCCTAATACTTAGCTAAACGCCTTCGCCGCTTAAACAATTCACACGCAAAAGACCCTAACTGTTCGGCATTCCAACTAGTTGAGATCACGCCGCTAATCCATCAGTCCAGCAAAACTCAATACCACCCAGATCACCAATGTCGGACTACATCGGGTATTCTGCAATAACATCCTCTCAATCCTCGACCCGCGCCCTCTTAAACATCCCGACCTATCAGATAGGCGCCTCTGATGCAAAAATTCAATCAGAGGCCCATGCCCCCGTCCCAGACTCAGACAGAATCTGAAGTCTAACTCAGACGGAATCTGATGTTTGGGTTACCTTCAAACAACCTAATGTCACGGATGTACACCTAAGTCATCCGATTGTTGAGATCTATTTTTCAACGGTCTTGTCATCTACACCTGACCCTATCGATTTGAAGCCTCTTGCTTTGACTTGGTTCACATATCTGATGCTGACGGAAGATTGTTATCGTTTTATCCATCGATATGTTCACTCCCACGTCTAAACCTGAAGTATTTACAAATTGTAAAAATTGTCCTACTGCTCGTTCTAACTCAGTTCTCGAGCGCCTTTCGAATAGAAGTAGAACATTTAGAGAGGTGCTTGAGCTGCCCGAGCAGGGAGTCCATCACGAGATTCCAAATAAATGGGCCGTAGATGAATCCCTGCGGGCAGCCACGATGTACTCCGATCTCCACACTCCCATTATGACTAGAAATGCTTTTTTCTTGGAAAAGTAACTCCGCCAAAGAGCTACACCATATAACTGTCACACAACCTGACCGATTGAACTGAAGTCCTTTAAGTGAAACCTTTTTATTTGATTAGATATCTTGACGAAATTTTGCACAGCTTATTATCTCAGCCATTGCTACAATCTCCGCATGTATTGTTCAGATCGGACCACTATAGTTTATGGCTGTGATACAAACTGACCGATTGAACTGAACTGGTTGTAGGGAAAACTTTCTTAATTGATGAGATATCTTCACGAAATTTTGCATGTATTTTTGTCAAAGGCATTGCTACAATCTCCGCATATATTGTTCAGATCAGAGCACTATAGCTTATGGCTGCCATACAAACTGACCGATTGAACTGAAGTCCTTGTAAGAAAAACTTCTTTATTTGACGAGATATTTTCACGAAATTTGACATGTATTTTTGTCAAGAGCATTGCTGCAATCTCCGAACATACTGTTCAGATCGGATCACTATAGCATATGGCTGTCATACAAACTGACTGATCAAAATCAAGAAAAGGATCTAATTATGCGCTCTCATGCTATAAGAAATGCAGCTGTGTGGGGTGTTATAGCCGCGCTCCAGCCGTAGTTAACCTTTTCTTCTTATCAGTTACAGTAAGCCAAGCTTTTTACGAAATATGGCTGATGAAATCTTTCACTAAACAAAACAATATTCAGTACTACGAGCAAATTGTCACGTTTAAAAGAGATTTAAATAAAGGCAGCAGTTACTATGAAGAAATTTACTAAGTGTATGAGTTTGTATGAATATACATATGTTGGTATGTATTTTTGTGTATGTATATATGTACATATGTGTATTTAGTGAATGTGCATTCATTTACTTAGAGAAGTCAATTGATAATTATATAGTAATAAAATTGTATAATTAAATGCGCTGAGGTGCTAGAGAGTTTCGCAATTATCCTCGCTATTGAGACAGACATGTGTGGGAAATGTACTTATGTATATACTTATCTACATATATACTTACATACATACATACGTCGAAGCTAGAAGTATTGCTGTGCCGGCACGTAGCAGAATACATATACATACATATGTATGTATGTACATTTACTATATCTGTTCTGTATGCAGCAAGCAAAAAAGCACGCTGAAATTTTTAATCTAAGTAGAGCGGCACAAAAAGACGAGTGATTGTTATACATATATACATATCAACATGTGTATACATACACACTTCATATTCATACTAACTGCATATTATAACTCTGTGCTATACTTAGTCACTCGAACAGCGCAGACACGCTGGCGACCAAGTGACTCCGAGCCGCATACAAACACATAAAAGCTTTAGTAGCAGCGATGCGCTGATGGCATTGTGTTGCGGTGCTCTAAACTTAATTACACGTAAACGAAATAAGCATTTGCTAGTGCATGTGTATGCGTGTGTGTGTAGAGCAATTGCTGAGTAATTGGTTGGGTGGCTGTGATTATTGGCAAGCGCTTGCCGACGACACGGCGGAGAGGTCAGCGGTGCGCTAACTCAAATGCAAGCACCGACTGACAACCATAAGCGGACAATAAATCACCACTAGCCAACTATAATGTTATATACATATGTACTTACTATGCATATACAAACTATACACATATTTATATAATTATCGCAAAGTAATAAAGTTTTATTGTACTTTATAAACTGAGAATTTTATTGCCATTAAAATTAGCACAATTGCTGTTTTAGCGTTGAAGTAGTGTTGAATGCGATAAGGCTAACGGGAGCAATGACAATGGGCAATCAATCAATAAACATTATATATGTACATATATAGAATTATATAAGTGCATATACGTATGTATATAATGTACATACATACCTACATACATGTAATGAATTTATGGTGCTTACAAAGCGCTATTGCTGCCTGAAACAAAGGAGTTTGTTAACACTACAAAAACAAACAACAACCAGCGCAACAAGTACAATGGCTGAGGTAGGCTGTGGGGCGGCTGTAAGTGCTGTAAGCTTTGCACTAATATCGTATGATTGATGAATATGACTTAAGGTTAGAATTACGGTTAGACTTACCGGCATACATATGTATATGAGCGAGTATAAAAACAAAGTATATTACCTACAGATAATGCGATTGAAGCGATGACTCACTAACGATCGCATAACAAAGCAAACTCGAACAGGTGTTAAGAAAAAAAAAAAATTTAAATTCAGCAGCAATGCGCCTATAATACCCTACACAGCTGCATTTTTATAGCAAAAAAGCATACAAAAATATTTATATTTAGATTTTCTGCACAGTTATTATGGATTACATGGGTTTACTCGGGTAAAAAACAGTATTTTTCAACAATTTTTTTCTCATATAAAAATGTAATATTTTTGATTAGAATTTTTTATTGCTACAAATATACGCTATTTTCAATGCAATTCAGAAATTTTTGGAAAAAAAAACTGAATATTGGATTTTTGGCAGATATTTTTACGAAAAAATTTAAATTTCAGTGAAAATTTCGTAAGCTTCGCAGTCGGTGTGACCACTTGCTGCACCGGTCTGAGCTTCACAGCTTTGATAGTTGAAGATCTACCGAAGACTACATTGCCTTCGATGCTCAAGTAATCGCTCCATAAGTGATAACAGGCCTTACGATCATGTTATACAGCCACCTGAAGATACCTGGCTTGCAGTCCTAGTTTCTGCCGGCTAGACGTCAGCATATCATGAGCGCTTTGGTGGCTCTGGAAAGTGTTAATTTCACATGTCTATTCCACCGTATGGTTAAGTCTAATGTGAGGTTTAGGAATTTTACTTTTTTTGACAGCTCCAATTCACTGCCACCAAGTGTTATTAGCCTCAAGCCCGGAAGAAATCTTGCCTTTGTGAAAGGGGTGACGGTTGGTTTTGACGTGCTGATGCTTAACTGTACTGTATAACATCATCTCTTAGCTAGACTTAAGTCCCTTTGTGGAGTTGATTTTAGTTATAATCTGTGCTAAATTTCTTAGAGATATCTTGTCAAATAAAAAATTGTCCGTACAAGGACTTGATTGGCATCGATCGGTTTGTATGACAGCTACATATATGCTATAGTTGTCCGATCTGAACAATTTTCTCGAATATTGCATATTTTGCTTAGGAAGTACTTATACTAATAATTCTATGAAAATATCTCATGAAATGAAAGAGTTTTCCCTACAATAACTTGATTTCGAACTTTGTATGACCGCTTATATGATAAAGTGGTCCGATCTAGAAAATTTTTTGCGAGCTGGTAGTAATGCTAAAGGTAATAAGCCTTACCGAGTTTCCTGACGATCGCTTGTCATATAAAAAAGTTTTCCATACAAGGACTTGAGTTGCAACGATCAGTTTTTATGGCAGCTATATGCTAAAGTGGTCCGATATCGGCGATTCCAACAAATGAGCACGCTTTTATGCAGAAAAGATCGTATGCAAAATTTTGTATCGATAGCTCAAAAGATATCGGATATACAGATGGGCAAACTGATAGATATAACCAATAGGTAACCAATATATAACCAATTTATAATCATTTTATAACCAAAACTCAAATTTTGTTTCGATGTGAGTGGTTTCTATTACATTATATCGTTTTTTCTTCGCCTGTAGTGTAGCGTATAACTGGTGTTACGTTATTTTGCATTTTAGGTGACGATATGGATAAATATGTATATTATTATACACAACGAGATACATATGTATATAGAAATATGTGTATGCATTTACATTTCCGCTTATTAATTCATTAAATAATATTTTTTTTTGCTATTACGTCTTTACTGGACTTCGTATTCAAGGTTTTTATAACATTACCAGAATATACATATGTATGCATGTTCTATGTGTCCATATAACATATTTATATTTTATATACATATTTATAATTAAATATATATTTTTCCGACGATCCGCTGCAATATTTGTCAAAACAATCGCCACAACAACAGCAGACAGTGGGCAACTTGCTGTGCTGACTGTGCTCCTTTTGACGATAGCTTGCGATCCATTCGGCACGTAGACGCCCTAAAGTCTCACAACACCACGATCTTGAATTTCACAATAATAAAGTATTCAAAAAAATATATATCAACATTATCAGTACAAAAGTAAATAATCAGCAAATAAGCGCGTTGAGGTAGTCACTGAACGTCAAGGCACCTATCCATCTGCGCTGCTAGCTTACGATAAATATGAAATGTGTACTGATATACTTATATGTAGATAAATCATATGTAAATTATAAGTACGTGTACGAAACAGCAAACTCTACCGAGTGGCAGAATATTCTTTATAAACATATTTCTATATACATATGTATGTACATATATAAAGCAGTCATATCGGCCAGGCACTGACTTTTTACAAAATTGAAAATATTTATTTACAAAAGATATTAACATATACTTACAACATACATATGTATGTACATATATAACATATAAACATATTTATGTACATATATCGCATGTATGGTTTGGTTACGTGCCTTGACAGGCATAGACATATTTACCTATTTTTTTACTTGACTTAATTTGTTTAAATTTTTTTGGAGGACGAATAAGCATTATTTTTTATTTCCATAAAAAAACACGGTTTTTTCAATAACAGCGCTATAAATGTAAATAAAACAAAAACGGTTTGGGATATCAATGCGATTTTTAATTCCTGTGAAAGTACATTCGATACCATTATGTATGGAACTCGATTTCTTTTGCATGCCCAACACGGGCACGCTTGCGGAAGTCCGGACGCTGAAACCAATTTTCGACGGTTTTCAGGCATAAATCGGTCGACTCTGCTGCAATTTCTTGTTCGATATTCGTACGACGTTCCACAGGAAATATTCTAACGGCGTCAAATCGTACGCCCGAGCTGGCCAATTGACTGGGCCATTTCGTGAGTTAGCACGTTCACCAAACTTGATTTTCAATAAATCAAATGTGACATTCGCTGTGTTGCTTGTGGCATCGTCCTGTTGGAACCACATGTCGCCCAAGTCCATATCATTCAATTCAGGCCGAATATATTATGTTATTATTGAGCGTTACCGATTCCTATTCACAGTATCGTGCCGGTCTTGATCATAACGAAAGAATTACGGCCCAATAATGCCGCCGGCCATAAACCGCACCAAACCGTAATTTTTTCGGGAAGCAATGGTGACTCATGGAGTATGTGTGGACTGCTGCCTGAACAATAACGCATATTTTGCTTATCGACGAAGCCATTCAGCTAGAAAAGAGCCTCTTTGCTGAAGATGATTTTTCTATAAAAATCCGAATTATTTTCAAGTTGATTAGCCCAATTCATGAACATCCGACGATTCTGGTGGACAAGCGGCTGCAGTTCTTGCGTCAATTTGATCTTGTAAGGATGTAGGTCAAGATCTTTTCGTAAGATTCGACACAACAAACTCACAGAGATGCCCAACGCTTAAGAACGACTTGTGAGAGACTTATTTGGGTCTTCCTCAAATGATGCGCTGGCGGCAGCAATATTCTCGACTCTACGGACACTTCTTTGTCTCACTGGCTCGGCAACATTTTGTACTATACTTGTGAATTCAAATTTTTTCCACTAGACGCTCAATTGTTGATTTGACGATCATAAGTTGGACGTAGCGGTCTTAAAGTTGAAGCCACTGACTCCGAAAGTAGTAAATTTTAATAATTTCGAATAATTGTTGGATCGTATATCTCTCCATGATGAAATGCCGAACTTTCTGAAGATAAATGTCAAAAGAGCTTGAAAAAATTTGGGGTCGTTTGCTGTCCCTATCGGTCTACTTTTGTAGCGTACGCATTGAAAAAACCCGTTAGTTGCAATACAAACTGATTGATAAAAATCAAGTTCTTGTATCTTTCTATAGTGGCAGCTGGAGTACCCATCCCTTCTCCTTGTTTTGCCGATGGTACTTTTGTGACCGGAGTCTCCCTTGAGGCTATCTTTTCTCCAGTATTGTCTGGTTCTTTTGGGGCGACAGTGATTATAGAAGATCTAAGTATCCTATTACTTCTACGGAACACGGATCCGTATTCCTCGTCTTGACCAACTTTATTTTGCTGTTCTCACTGTTGGCCTTTGTATTGTTAATTTTTTTCTAGTGGTTCTCCGCTCTAGTTGCTATCTCCAAACGTTGTAGCAGTTACCCTCTATGAACTCCTTTATTGTGTATAAAAGCAGGAAGGCCACGCGAAGGTTGTAACAAGTCTTTATGCGAGCTTATTTCGGGCACGAATCAGGAACTCGTCTCAACTGAACCTGTACGGCCAAAAAATTATGGCGACGTGCAATGAACGTACTTTAACGAGACCGAGTTGAGAATAGTATTAGCCTGCCCGTTTCGGTAAGATGTAATTCTTACCTACTGAGGTGACAGTGTACTGCCCGCACAAGTCCTTTGTCAAACTGATCCGTTTCGAGTTTTCAGTATACCATAATCAGAATCTTACTCCCCTCATTTCTGATGGGCGCTAGTTTTCCGTAGTAGTCTGGGCACATTTGGTGTTGGTCACTATATTGTTCCCTCGTCGCTTTATTGCCTCTCTCCCGTGGGTAGGTTCTGTCTCGCTGCAAACTTGGTTGGGGCTGTGGACACGTATTTAAAGGCGGCATCTTTTCTCTTCTTCGCGGGAGGTTCATTTAGCGCATGAGGCGATTTGAGTCCGGTTCTCCCCTCTTGCAACTCTTGGTCGGGGGCTGCGTATTACTATTTGCAGCTAACCTATATAGCCTAGGCAGTCCAGCGGTGACCCTGATAGTAGTCTGAGCTCAGCCTTATAGTGGTAAGGCGATACAAATTAAGTTCTAGTTTGGAATATTTTCTATTTCTAAAGTGTAATATAGTTTCGGCGCCATCGGAGTTCACGTTTTTCTTCTTATTTTCTTACTACATAACCTCAAAATATGTTGCCAATTCCAGAACTATCCTCGAAAGAGAGTTAACTACAAGCTAACAATAAATTTACAAACTTTCTTTTTTCTTTCAAATTTATTAGCATTTAAAATTTCGCCGGCTTGATAATAAAGTCTGCAAAAAAATTGCAAACTACACAATTTTATACAATAGTTGCTTATAGTTTTTAATGTTGAGTTAGTCATGTCATAGCTGTAACTGACAGCAAGAGGTGAAAAGCCAAATTAAAGCTAGCAACCCAGTGGCAATAATGGCCAGACCTAGAAGAACGCCAATAGCAAACACGGCGCAGCAAAGCAGTGGCAACTGGCAACTGCCAACGAGTAACGGCAAAGTAGGAAAGTTAAGTAGTAGAACAAAAAGAAAAAAAAACAACAATAAGGCAAACAACAGCCAGCAGCCGCGAGCTGGCAACAATTAGACGCTTAATGGCCAGACAAGACGCTGAAGCGGCTAACAATGTGCAATCTAACTACCAAAAAACAAACTACTGCACAATGCAACAATAGCAAAACAGAAGGTTTTTTCACGAACAAGTCATAAAAAAGCACGAGCAACAAGCGTCTTATATGAACCGTTGCTATAAGGCGCAGCGTGTCGGCAGCGTGCTGCAGCCAGCAACAAACATTGAAAGGTTAAAGCAAAAAGCAGAAATAAGTAGACAGCACCGTTAGCGCAGACAATAGATCAGGCATATCAACGCTGACCGCAACAACAACAATAACAACAAGCTAACAACAGCTATTAGAAAGTACTAGAGCGAGTGACGAGCGGCGAGTGCACAGCAATACGCAAGGGAAATCAGTCGAAAAAAGCTGTTTGTTGTTGTGCGCAAAAGTGGGCTGCTTACGCCATTGGAGTTGGCGGCTGCGCATGCGCGCTGTTTGCGCCAAAGACGCGGGGGCGGCCAGCACGCCACAGCCATTAACCTCTCTAAAAAGAGAAATATGATAGCCGACGCGATATTATTATTGCTATTGTTGTTGCTCTAACTGAAGCTTGGTTGTTTTTATAGCTATCTGCCGGCAATCGGATGTTTTCCGACAACGAAATTAGAATATATGGTCCATATAAAAAATATAATGTTGTGCTTGAGCTCGTATTTCGACAAAAACAATTGCAACAACACAACAACAATCTGCAGATTGTTGAGTTAATGTTGTTTTATGGCTTTTGGTGTTGTCTGTTGTAATCGCTGTTGTTGTTGTTGTTGTTCATGTTGCTTTCGTGATGGTAATGTTAATAAATGTTTTCGTTGTACTGTCAGCACTAACAAGAGCAACAAACAGAATGTATGCCACGCGATCAAGTTCATCAAGATCAAAGCGCCCAAGGCAGCAATAGCAACAGAAAACATCAGCAAAAAACAACAACAAAATATATCTAAAAGACGCTACAAAAATGGCAAAGACAGTCTGAAGAGCATGTAAGTAGCAGTCTAACAGTGGCGGCTGATATTGTGCGTTGTGAGGCTGTTTCAAAAAAGGGGTTAATGGCCTCAAACTAATCTTAATTTGGTAGAAGTACCTAAGGCATGATCCGAGGCTCTCTATTTAAAAAAAAACACAGAAACTTCAAATTTAATTGGGAATGTTATTATGATACGAAAGAACATTCTTTGGCATCTATTTTTTGAAGATTATCTCTTTCAAATGCTGTCCGCGCCTACGTAGCATATGGTCCATCCGTTATATTTTCTTCACTGCGTGCTGGAGGAGGACTAATCGGCCGAATATTATTTCCACCTTTTCAAAGGTTTTTTAGAAAGCTCTCTTTTCTTGCCACAATCCGTTTTGTCCCCTCTCTAAAAATAATCCAACACCACCACTGTCGCATCTGCCTGCGAGTGATGGTAAATCGAGCTGTTGCTTGCTCCAAAAGTTGAAATCAACAGTAGCACCACAACAACAACTAGCAAGCGAGTCCCATAATTTGTAGTTGCTGATGTTGTCGTTTTTCCTTTGGAAACGGTTTTTATTTTGGACTTAGCCATCTTTATTATATTTGCAAGCATCGCGTCTCGTTTCAGCAACACAACAACAACACCACAGGCCATATAATCAGAAACTTTAACATTAGTAACAATAGTAAGGCGGTCCAACATTACAGATATGACACTGAGGCCTAGTCTGCTTACGATTGTTCTGGTACTGCTTCCTAAACTAGTCGATTCCGTTATTATACCGTGAGAGCTACAAATTCAGAGCAGCAGTGTTGTACTCGGTTTAACTATTTGTAGCCGAAACGAGGCATATTAAGTTTGTCCTCATGTCCGTCTGTCTGTCTACCCTCAGTACTTGAGATATCGCTCTGAAATTTTGCACACATTCTCTTTTTCCATGAAGTCTGCTCATGTGATGAAAGTGTCTATATCGGATCACTAGCATATAGCTCTCATACAAACTGTCCGATCCGTAACTAGTTCTTGTATGGAACCATTTTTGTTGCTGTTATTGTAACGGTATTTACCTCCGTTAAGCTGGTAAGGTTCAGATAAGTTGTCATCGAGGTCATCCAAAGGTAGGAAACGTGCTGTTTCGACGGGTTCGGGACATAGAGAGAAAGGTGTTTGATGTCTAGGGTTAACTGGGTATTTAAAGAGGTTCTTAAAATCATGCGGGGACTCGTTGCATACTGAACATATACATATGTATATGAGAAGTCGGATAAGTAGGAGTTAAGCTGCTACTGGATCCAGTGCTGTTTCGGCGGAGTCAGACCTTAGAGAGAGGGGTATCTGATATGCAGGGTTAGCAAAGCCTTTAAAGAGGTGGTAAATAATATGTCGGTGTCGATTCTCGATAAGTATTAGTTAACCTGCTACAGTTTCCCGAACGAAGCTGCGCAAGGGTCACCTCGATTCTTGTGGCAACTCGAGCTCATCGTCTGATGGAACGCCTTATATTTGCAACCCTTCGTTTTAATCGAAATTTACGTTTCCTCTCGTTATTATTTCAATGTATGTTGGCCATAACCATCTCTATTATAACTAGTTTGCAACTAGTTACTTCACAATTCTATCTTTCATCAACCACACACCAGTTTTGCTCTAGATATTTGCTCGTATTTTTTTTATCTGTAGGGTAATTACATAAGCACTTGGTAACTCTGCGCTCTAGCGTGGCTGCGGTTTCACTCCGTTGCCTTCATTGGCTCTTGACTTAATTTTATGTCTTTCGTGTCCAATTACCCTGAAAAGCTGATTGACATTGAGGTGAACAGGTAGTTTAGATAGTTGATGTTGCAATTAAATGAATCACCCAGATTGTAGAGCGGAATATAAAATTGAAAAGTAGCAAGCACACAAACTTTTTTTTAGATAATTGCAATAATTCTTAGCTCGTTTGAGACAATACAAATTATTTGTAGCGTTAATTCAATTTAAAAAACTATATTTTTGAAGTGCCGAGCAACTTGTCCGATATTTTGCGCGCAAAAGAGAACGCCCTAGTCTCAATAACAATGGATTGGTAATGAGCTGGCTTTCCGTAGTCCTCTTGAGCTCTAGCGCTGGACCTCTAGACTTCACGTGCGCTTAGCAGACGCTTGTCTTCAACTAGCTAACGAGACTCTTCGTCGAGATTCTTTAAGGACGGAACGCGGAGATCCACTGAACTACATGCTCACAGGGAGACTCATCTTACCGCATTCTGAGGAGTTATTACTGGATATTGTGTTATGAGCATGCATGTTTCTCTGCGACTGGGACACTCCTCTTCGAGATTCTTCAAGAACGGAATGCGGGAGAATAACGAGATACTCATCTTACCGTATTCCTATGAGTTCTTACTAGATATTGTTATATTGTTTTATAAGCGTGCATGCGGTAAGGTAAGTGAGATCCATGGATTTTTGGATCCACCTTAAAAACTAACTGTGAAAGCTGTATGGTATTACAATGGGTCTGTGAATATCAAAGAAGATGGAACCACGAACCTTATGACATCTACGGCGACGTGGATATAGTTAAGCGCAAAATTATTCAACGAAGCGCTGGTTAGGCCATGTCCTCCTCCTCCTCCATCCTCCTGCGGAAAGCTACTTCGATTCAAGATCTATGGGTGGACAACGGAAACAAAGGCGTCCACGCATCTAATAGAAGGACCTGTCTTCATTTGGGATATACAACTGGCGTGACTTCACATGGGATAGAAGCAACTGGTGAAGTTTTGTGTTCTCAACCCAAACCGACCCACGGTTGTTATGCCAAATAAGAAGAAGAAGAGTCAATTGACGAAGTTTTGAGTTCTCAGCTCAGACGGACCCACGGTTGTACTGCCAAATAAGGAGATGCATCCAACCCATCCTACATATGCTTCACAGTACTCATTTCTGGCGTGTTCGAAACTCGCAGAGAACTCAAAGAAAGAGAAGCTAGTGTCGGTTATTGAAAATCAAGATGTTTTTGTATCTATGCCGATCTTTGATTTGAGACCTTATATGACTGCTTGCACGCTTTCTTTCTGTTCGTACTTGCTTGTTGACGTTTTCTTCACGGCAAACTTCCTAATTGTGGTTTACAAATCATGCTTCCTTCGCTGGAAATATATTTTTGATCGAACTCGAAATCAAGTTAATGACGCGCCGTCTACTAAGCTTACGAAAATTACCAGCCGCATGATGATTTTGCGAAGAAAAACACCAATTTGCGCGAGCTAAATTTAAAAGTGACCAGCCGAATTGGCGCAACGAACCGCCGTGCCTGATAAACCGGCGTTATGCGGTTGCTTTTTTCGGTGCTCGTGCGACACTTAAGACACTGCAGTAAGTCAGCGCACAAATAACGTGACTTTCTACGCTTGATTGCCAACAATAATTTGCACAGCGGCCGCACAAAAGGCGAAGCAATAAAGATTACTCATCAGCAGCAGCCGCAGCCAAGGCAGTAGCAATCATGCAGCATATTGTGTGTGTGTGCTGGCGAGTGTATGCAAAGCTGCGCGCATAAAATATCGACGATCGGCAGACAATAAACGCGGGTACAGCAACAACATGCGTTGTGGTAGCGGAAAACGTGTTCAACACGAGCGATTGCAGGCGAGCGACAGCAACAAATTTGTGTTGCGGTTAATGTGTAGGTTGTTGTTGTTGCGCATGATGTTTTTGTTGCGCATGTTGTTGTTTTTGTTGTTCATGATGTTATTGCCGTTGTTGTTGCCGCTGCTGCTGCTGTGCGCAAATAAAGCCGATAAAGTTACTCATCAACAGTCTCTTAGTGATACTTACGCTTCTGTGTGTGTATCTTTGTATGTATGTGAATATATGTATATACATTTATGTATGTATATGTAATCAACCGCTGCTGCTCATTATTATGCCTGTAGCCACTGGATCAACGCATTACTGCAGTTATTATCGCGTGATCAGCTCACAGCTTAACGCTCGATTGTTGAAGCTTCGCCAAATTTGTTTGTATGCGCATCATTTACTTATTTTTACATACTTACATATTTATCAATAAGTTTTTGTTGTTTTATTACACTTAAAGCAGCTATTGTTGTTGTTATTTTGACACCCATTTCGAATTTTTTTCTACTGCCGTTTGTACGGTCTTTTGGCTTAATTTCGCTTTACACCACATCTGTCTTTTTAATGCCTGTATATTGCTGCCATTGTTGTTGCTGTTTTTTTTTTGTTGTTGCTGTTGTCGTTTGTGGTTAATTTTGCTTTGCTTGAGCTCAGCTTACCGCTGTTGCTAACTGCCTATAAGTCAGCGTTGTGTTGCTAAGTCAGCGTGCCGCTTAACTGATGGTTTAGGTCAACGAATGATGATACGACCGTATGCGCAAGCACAGTGGGCTGTTATCGTAAGATTTTGGTAGAGGTGGAAATAAATTTATAAAAAAGTGAGCCGAAACTACAACACGCTTCACAGTTGCAATTTTTATAGCAAAAAATATTTTATAAAAAATTTTTATCTTGATTTTGTTTGGTCATTTTGTATGACAGCTATATGCTATGTACAGAGATTGTAGCTATCTACTAGATAATAATCTGTGCCAAATTTCGTGCAGTTACCTTGTCAAATAAAAACGCTTTCCATACAAGGACTGGATTTCAATGGATCAGTTTATATGGCAGCTATATGCTATAGTAGTCCGATCTAAACCATTCGTTCACAGATTGTACTGTTATTTTTAGTAATAATCTGTGCCAAATTTTATGCATATAACTTAATAAATAAAAAAGTTTTTCATACAAGTATTTAATATTTAGCTGTCAGTTTGTATGGCATCTATATGCTATAGTGGTCCGATCTCAACAATTTGTTCGCAGATTGTACCGTTGCCTCGGTCAATAATCTATACCAAATTTTGTGCAGATACCTCAACAAATAATAAAGTTTTTCATACAAGGACTGTATTTTGATGGATCGGTTTGTATGACAGCTATTTCTATAGTAGTCCGATCTACACAAATTCTTCTCAGATTATAGCAATGCCTTGAATAATGCTTTCTGCCGAATTTCGTAAAGAAATTAAAAAAATTTCCATACAAAGTCTTCAGGTTGATCGTTTAGTTTGTATGGGCTCAGCCTTAACAATATGCACACTGTGAAAAATTAGTTATTGAACTTACTTATTTTCTTCTTGAAAATATTTTCTGCAACCCTTTCAACTGCTGATGAAATCTATAATTTTTTTGTCCACCACTTGAACAATTTTGCACCACTGTGCATGAGCAAAACGTCGGTTACTTTTTGTGACTATCTCTAATTAGATTTGCACACCATTATGTACATAAATGTGTCGATATTTATGTGAGTAATTTGACGTCTTCGTTGGCTGACGAATTAGCAATGGCACTGAGTAACTAACCCAACGACAACAACAACAAATACCCATCAAAAAATAATAGTAAAAACATGTTTTATGCCAATTGCTGACACTAATGGTTGTTATTGCCCAATAAGTTGCGGTTAACTAAGCGTTGCAAAGCACTTGGCAACAATGCGCGAACCAACAATAAAAACAAAATGTGAAAGACGCCTAAAGGTAAAGCGGGAGGCAAAAACTGTGACAATGATCGTCAAGTCGAAAAGTCAACGCACCAAACTGACCAAACGCAAGCGATCAACAAACGATTGCAATGAAAACAATACAGAAACGCAGAAAAATATAAAACTACAAGCAATAGTAACAACAACAATAGCATACGCTTGCTTCTGCGCAATGAGCCAAGTGAGCATGGCGCTTGTTGTTGCCAACTGCAAATGGCTTTCATAAAAATTGATGGAAAATTTTTGTACAACAACAATAAGAAACACACTGCAATTGTACGAACACACATACTTACATCTACATATGTGTGCGTGCTTTTGGCCTAACAACGCATGGTTGCAACAACAAAATGTTAACTGCTTAGAAAAAGTGATCGCGTGAGGTGAGCAACGAGTCGAAAAGTCGCGCATGAGTCAGCCAAAAGGCCAGAAAATAACGCAGCAACAATAGCAACAAGCGTCAATTAAAAAAACAACAACAAATAAAGGTAAAGAAAGATCTAGCAACAAACAATAAATAGACGCTTATGAAGGGGCTTGTGCTACTTGCCTCATTTTTGTTGTTGCTGCCAACAATACATGTTTGTATGTATGTATGTATGTACAGAAGAAGTTGCTGTTATGACGCTTCCGGCTCCGTTTGCCGCTGTTGCCGGGCGGCTTGCGAATTTCAGTTACACTTTGTGTACATTTTGTGTAGCGAAAAGCACATTAGTTGCAAAAACCACAACAACACGCACAGACACACACACGCATGTTTAAAAAGACAAGCAACGAACTTAAATTTTTGTTGTTGTTGTAGTTTTTTGTTGTTTTAGTGTTTTGTTGTGGTGGTTTTTTGTTGTTATTGTTGTTGTTGTTTGTATTTTGTTATTATTATTATTGTTGTTGTTTTTTTGTATCTTGTTGTTTTTGTTTTCTCATGTTATTGCTCTGCGTCAATTTCGACTTTTGGCCATTGCCCGTTAAGCAGCGAAATCTCTAGAAGCACAACAACAATATGTATTGCAAAGCTCTTATTTACTCTTCATTTGTTGTACAGCGCCGTGCGCCAACGTAAAATATACGCTGCATACATAAATAACTATAAAAGTGTGCGGTTGGCACACGTCGAAACGCTTTCTTCAGCTTTTGCAAATTTTTTTAGTGATTTTTAGTGGAGATGAGTGCTGTTGAGCGCCTACTTGTTGTTCTTTTGGTCTGTTGGTTTGCATTTTTCGTACTTTGCCTCCTCGCCTTTTGTCGT
This sequence comes from Bactrocera dorsalis, assembly GCF_023373825.1. NCBI lineage: Eukaryota > Metazoa > Arthropoda > Insecta > Diptera > Tephritidae > Bactrocera > Bactrocera dorsalis. Next base: position 68,100,201 of record NC_064307.1, on the reverse strand, counting down.
CAACGACGCGCGAGCGCGATGATTCAAATTCGATTGCTTTGATAATGTCTATGAGAACGGTTATTTTTATGCGGACCAGCTTGTTTTTGCATTTGCGGAAATACTTTATTGACGAGCGCTTGGCGACTGATACGATTCTATTTATGTTTGCTGCTAACCGCCTTAGTATGACAATAAAACATACAAATGTGTGACGAAATTTAGTGATGAAATTCATACACATTTCAAAAGCTACACTCTCACGTATTTAATATTGAGTCAGTATAAAAGAATATAATAGCTAATGGTTCCGGAAAAATCTTGGAAAATTTCCACTACTTCATAGCCCTCGATATCCCAGTAGAAGTGAAGTTGATTGCTTCTGGCAACACTTTGCACTGCTGCCCTGCTTCCCAAGGCATTTCTGAACGATAAGCGATACGAGGTTACTGCCTTGATTGCTGCTTGGCTGTTTAAGTAGAAGTTGACTCTGGAATTGCTTGCAAGTGCATTATAGGCCAGGTCCACGGCTTTCGCATTAGCGTAGACCTCAGCGTGAAATATACTGTAGTGGTCCGGCAACTCAAAAGGCTGCATTATATCTAACTATAAACAGTATATCCCCGCACCAACTTCATCGTCCATTTTCGTGCCATCCGTATAAATGTTTATAGTACGTAGTCGAAACGTAGCTAACGTACCTTGACGCTTATAATCTTTTTCTATGCTTTCTTTGAACCTTCTTTCCCAGTGCATTTCGGTTATAGTGCACTGAGCGTTGTCTTCAAACTCCTTGACCATTGCTGATTGATTGACGTAAACCTTAAAAACAACCTACAACCAGAGAATATATTCTAGAGGCATTAAATTACATGCTTTTGGTGGCTATATGACAGGGACATTTCTCGAAATTAACTAGTCGTATGTGCCGTATTTAGACCTGAAATATGTGGCGCCTCACCGTCTTGTAGGCTATAGAGATCGTCCACGGTGATTTCATCACATAATTCGTGGTAAAAAATCTGCCAAAATCATATTATAATGCTCACTATAGATGGTGACCGTACTTTCTGCCTCATTCCGAAAGAAATAAGGCCCGATGATGCTGCCGTACCATAATCCGCATACAAACGGTAAGATTTTGGGAATGCCATTGCGTTTGCTGAATCACACGTAGACTTCACTCACCCCAATAACGTCAATTGGTTTGCTGACGTAGTCATTAAGTCAGAAGGGGTCTCATATGAGAAAATGTGGTTTGCCTGAAGCGCTTTTAGAGGAATGTGAATTTTCGTATTTTTGCACAATTTCCAACCATTGTACCAAAGGGATGATGAAATGTTAAATCTTATAGAAAACACTCACATAATTTGACACAAATCAGTAAATAAACATGGCCGCCACGAGCTGTCAAAATCAGGTCATCTCTTTTAGTAGACGCTGTACTTATACAAAATAGCCTAGATATGGAGATAACGGGAGATGAATAAATAAATAATCAATAAATCTATCCACACAAATCCATTTTTAACCCTAGAAATATAACGCTAATGATGTATCTTATTTTAAAATATAAAATTTTAAATTTTAAATATGTCGAAAGTTTCAAAATTAAGCGTTTTTTAACGGAGATCATTTATTTTCAGTCCTATGAGGTTCTCATCGACACATACATAAAACAGACTATTCGAACTGCGCATTTGAGATTGCTCCGAGTACAATTGAGAATCTGAGAGCGTAAAAAGTGAGTACGTGATTTTGACATATTGTTATTATGCTAGGTTTAAGGTAACCTATTGATTAGTTAGTTTCATTATTTGTCTATTATAAGTTCTGAATATTTTAAGGTTTGTTTGAATGAAAATATTGGCTATACATATATATTTATATAATACATAACGTATGTATTTATTTACATATGTATGTAGTATGTATAATGAATAGACATTCTTGTGCCTCGAAGAAAACTGTTAAAATGTTATTTATACACTCTGCAGGGTATGTTAAGTTTACTATGAAGTTTGTGACACACAGAAGTAGAGGTCTGATGTTCTATAAATGTACATACTTATGTACAAATGTAAATATATGTATTTAGGTAATATGTATATCTCTAAGTCATTGGCGTGACGAGCTGATTCTATTTAGACCTAGTCATCTATCTACATATATATTTGTTGGTCTATATATACAGGAACTATTGCCTTAGTTTTGAAATTGTCGATCTGAAACTTTTCACACGTTCGTTTTTACTCGAAGTGCTACTTATTTGTCAGAACCACCGATATCAGAACACTATAGCTTATAGCTGCCATACAAACGAAACGATCGGAATCACGTATTTGTATGGAAAACTTTTTTCGTTCACGAGATATCTTTAAGAAATTTTGCTGGGATTTTTCTCTAATCCAGTTATATAATCTCCAAAAAAAAAGGTTCCGATCAGATGACTATAGCATATAGCTGCCATACAAACTGAACACTCAAATTCGAGTCTTCATATGGAAAACTTTTTTAATTGACAAGATATCTTCACGAAATTTGATTTAAATTATGGTCCAAGGCTGTCTTACAATCTCCGGTGAAATTGTTCAGATCGGACTATTATAGCGTATAGCTGTCATACAAACTGAACGATCACAATCCAGTGCTTGTATGGAAAATTTTTTTATTTGACGAAAAATGTCAAACGCTTTCTATAAACCATAAAATATTTCTAGTATTTTATACTCGTACATACAAATATATATAGTATAAGTGTATAAAATTAGCATTTCAAAATTTCAAGTTTTTGCGAAATATTTTGTTTTGAACTAAATATGTCATCAGTATGTGTATATAGTATGAGTGTATGTACATACAAACATATTTATTTGTTTAAAATTATTTATTTATTTTTATTTGCTACTTTGAAACATTATAAAGCGCTGAAAGAAATTTCATCAGCTACTTGTTTTTGACTCATGCTTTGCATGACATGAGAAATCGGAAGTTCGAGAAAATGTCCACATGTGGCCTCATCCATAAGAGTTCACAGTCAGCCAAATGCAAAGTTTATACTTATGTATGTATGTGACTAACCAACATATGCTACATACCTATCTTATCATTTGCTTAACATAATAAATTTACTAAAAAAATGTTTTTCTCTGCTAAAACAGCATGTTTGTTGTGCAAAAACAACGTTGCTATGCGCCTATTTTGAGTCACCAAGGCGGAAAAAGCCTAACTGAAAAATTCGTTGGAACGGATGTTGAGTATAAAATTCATATTTGTAGTTTTCATTCGCATAATTGAAACGCTGTTGCCAACCGATTTTTGAAACGGTATAATTAAGTGCATATATAGTATATAGGCATTGTCGTCATTGTTAACACTGGAATTTGAGTTTTTGAAGTGAGTAATAAACGTTGATGATAAGCAAATATGTATGAATGTATTTATGTAAGTATATTTATACTTAAGTATATACGTACATATGTATGTATGTATGTATGCATGTAAATACTTATATTCAGTTCAAACTTAGCATTATTTAATTACTCAAGTTTATTTTTCGTCTAAGTAATTTACAGTTTTTGTAGTTAACTGATAAGCGCGGTTGCCTTGAAGTATTAAAGGCATACTTGAGTTTCAAGCATAGTATAATATGTTTGTATATATTTTTGTATATTCATACGTGTATTTGAGCAGACGATAACATTTGAAGTGTTATTGAATTAAATTGATTTGCTTTAAGCAAGGCAATGTAGTATAAATAGTAAATGAAGCCAACCAAATATGGTGTTGTAGTAATACTATTAATTTAAAATAAGCAAGTTCCGTTTAAAAATAAAGTTATGCAATTAAAATAAAATAAAATTATATTAAATAGAATGAATATTAAATAGCTTAATTATAAAAAAACTGCAAGGTCGTTAATCAAAAACATGAAGTTGCCATACAAATACTTGATTTTGAGAGCTAAGTTTGTATGGCAGCTATATGCTATAGTGAACCGATCTGCAAATGTTCTTCGGAGATTATAACTTGGCCGAAAATAATATTCTATGCCAAATTTTGTAAAGATAGCTCATCAAATAAAAAAGTTCTCCATATAAGAACTTGGTTTTGAACGTTCAAATTGTATGGCAGCTATATGATATCGTGATCTGATCCGAATATTTTTTTCAGAAATTGCACCGTTATCTACGATAATTAGCTGTGCCAAAATTCGTAAAGATATCTCCGCAAATAAAAAAGTTTTGCATACAAGAATTTAATTTTCACCGTCCAGTTTGTATGGCAGCCATATGCTATAGTAAACCAATTTGAAAAATGTTTTCAGATTATAAAACTCTACTTTTGAAAACACTCCAAGCTTGAATTACATGAAGATATTTCAACAAATGAAAAAGTTTTTCATACAAGTGCTTGATTTCGGTTGTTCAGTTTGTATGACAACTATATGCTATAGTGGTCCGATAAGGTCGCTTCCGTCGAGTGAGCAGCTACTTGGAGATTAAAAAAAGTGTGCAAAATTTCAAAGCGATAACTCAAAAACTAAGAGAATAATACGCATATATACAAACAGACCCTCACACCCTCAGACGAACTTGTCTCAAACAACTCAACAATAAATTTTGTGTGTTACGAACTTCATAGCAAACTTCATATATGTACCTTGTACAGGGTATAATAATTAGCAATTGCATATAAAATAGCTCGTCATTCAACCAATTCGCACCGCAATCACCAATTACCAACACTCCGCCGGCTGCAAAGCGCCTACTCATGCACATCAATCGCCTTCCCAGCAGCTAATACCGCGCTAGCGCGCTGTAATCAGGCTGCAATTATTTGTTGTTTTTTCTCACAGCCAATCTTGTTGCAATCACAATTATCGCCTAAGCGAGTGTTGCACGAACACTTTTCCGCTTTCGCACAAATACTTTCCACGGCAAATGCGGCAACGCTATGTCGCCGTCTCCAGGGAGCAGGCAGGCAGGCACGTTTGTTGCGGCAAATACCGCTGCCAGAGCTGGCGGCAATTAAATGCAGCTTTCCACTGCAGCGGCGTTTGCTTGCGCGAGAACTAGGCACCGCTAAAAGCTGCTTGCACAAGGAGCGCCGCTACTGTAAGCATTACAAAAACATTGCCACATAGGCGTACATATGTACACACATACAGGCATTGCACATAAATGGCCAGCGCAATAAAGAAGGTGCTGACGAACAAGTTACGCCAACAATTTCCCAACAATCAAACAAAAGCGCCGTGATAGTCGCCAGCAACTGGACAGCCACGCAGCTATACACGGCTATGTGTGTTTGTTGTACGTGTGTTGTGTACACAGCGACAGGTTAACTGGTTAGGCAGGCGGGCAGGCAATAAAATTGAACTTAAAACGCAGAATATAAATTAAATCGCTTACTTGCTAATCACCACTCAGCCATTGCCGGCTACTTAAGTGGCTGGCGTGCTTGCCGCGCGGCCTGCTGCGTGCTGCTTGCTGCTTGCTGCCGCTGCTTGACCATGACTGCTTGTGCGTTGCAGTTGTTGTTGCTGCTTGCTGGCAAATAGTCATTATAATTATTTTTGCTCTTTTTTGGCTCGCTTGTTTGTACAACAGTAATTTACGCGCCTCATTCGTTTAAAGTTGCATTTAAGTTAATTTGCGGTTATTGTTCTGGTTAAGCTTGGCGCGGTGTGTAGTTGCTGTAGTTGTTGCATGATTTTGCTTTGTTGCACATCTTGTATTATTATCGTCATTATAATTTTTTGCTTTTCATTTAACCGTAATCGAGGCTACTGTCTTGCGGATCATGGCATATTAAGGCAAGATGATCGCGCAAATACACAGCAGCAGCAGTCGGTGACCAGCTTAGTAGCCATAGTCATCAATTCTCTTGCAAAATATTACTTGAAGAACTGTCAACTTAACAATGATAAATGTATAGGCATGTATGTCTTCATGCTTCATAGCTAGGCACCTTGTTGTTGATGGTTGCTTTCTTGAAAAGAAATCGAAGAAGTTGATGTTGGAGTGATGAATCGAACAAGCAACTGGTATAAAACCAATAAGCTGGCATAATCAGTAAAAATAGAATCAGAAGTGACTACTATAACACTTTTATAAGGTATCGAACTATTCTCTTCGATTGCATTCAATTGTATAATTTCGAGGTGGATTCATTAGTAATTTTTTCAACAAATGCGCAAAGCTTAAGCCTAACGAGTGGAGAAAGGCCTCATAGTTCCAAGACCTGTTAACCGAAAAACAATTTCCATACTTTTTCCAAGGGATTTTCATCCATAATACTTATTTAAATTAATAAATACTCATAGAAACCTTCTATTTATTTTAGCGATACACTAGCTCTGAATCCAGTGTTCGAACTTTTTTCGTATATCGCTTTATAGGTAGAGTAAGCACAGGCTTAAGTATATATTGTATTGTATATATTTTCCACATTCGCTTGTAATTTGGTTTTGTCGATAGTAGCCTTGAGGTCTTAATACGTTTTTAGTGGTCGTTATCACAAGCGGGTCTCTCATCCAAGGCTGTTTTGATTTTTTCATAGGGGTCTCAAACCCAGCGCATAACCCTGGGGTGGAATGTTTCGTCCTCTTACTTTAGCTCGCCTTCAAACGGATGTTTTTTTGGCTGCCCAGAGGATACTTGCTCTGAGACCAGAGCTATATGTAAACAAATCGTTTCGTGTTTTTCAATTGAAGCCCTGAGGTCACTAACTGTGCATTCAAGAATGGTTAATTAATGCCTAATCTCATATCAGATCACAGCAGATTCGCAAGTAACTATTCAACTGACGAGCTAGCAATGCGGGAGCTCGATTGTTGGGTTACCAACGGTTCATGTGCTGTCGCAAGATCATTTTGGTTCAAGATCGATCGCAAGAGATCCAATAAGCTCTTTGCTCTCAGTAGGATTACCACCTCTCAATTGTTAGGGTTCTTTTGGTATCTACTCCGTAAGGTAGATAGATAGATAATCTTAACGGATGCCAGCAGCAAGAGCTATATGGAAGCTCTTGGCCCTCAATAGGACTAACAGCTTCCTGGGGGGTTCTATCGGTGTCTACACTGTAAGGTAGATATTCTTAACGGATGCCAACTGCTGGAGCTTTATGGGAGGAGATGAGCTGGAAACATATAAATACTTACTTATTCCTTGAGAAATAAAGGCTTAAAAATTTTGGAGCTCATATCTTCAGACGGCAAACAAATGCTTATTAGCCACAAGACGCTTTGTCGACTTAAAAGATCGAAGATCGCATACTGGAGTTCTATTTTCATGCTTGTCTCAGCGCAAACTCCTTAGCTGTTTACTTCGAAAAATTAAAGTGAAAGCTTCAGGCCTTAGTCAGCATTTTAAGTAGTACTATTTCATGTCTCATATCTAGGCCAAATTTGTCAACAAAAGATATTAAAAATATGGCAATCAAAAAATGTATAAATATACTTAAGAGGTTATTTAAAAAATATTTATATTTATTTAAAGCTTGCAGCTGGTGGAAAATTTCGTGGGGTTGAGGGGTTTCTTTCACAACTGTTTCATGCCTTTAAACAAAGCTTGCATACTCGTATTATTTAAATAAAATTTTTGAAACATGTGTTTCAGTAAGTAAACTAGTGAAAGCTGGGAATTCCAGTAGTCTGTGCTAGAGAAAAAATTTCAGAAACCAGAAATATGAGAGGCTTGTTTACAATTTAGATTATTAAAAATTTTAGGTTCTATTTATTTTTAAAAAGTGGTTCGCCAAGTTCGAAAGAGACGAAGTTGCTGCACGAGCTCTCTTTCGATCAAAAACAACGACTAGTAGATGATTCGGAGCAGCGTTTGCTGACGTTGGAGATGAACAGATAAATAGCTCCATTATTTTACTCCGAAGTACAATCGACAGTCAACTGGGTGGACTGCAGACGATGAACCCGCACTAAAGCGCCGAAAAACGCAACAGTCCGCTGACAAGATTATGGCGCCTAGTTTTTGTGATGCGTGTGGAATAATTTTTATTAACTACCTTGAAACAGGAAGGACTACCGAAAAACGGCCGCATTTGAAGAAAAAGAAATTGCTGTTGCACCAAGATGTGTCACAAGTCAGTGGAAACGATGACAAAAATCCATCAGTTGGGCTTTGAATTGCCTCCGCGTCCGCCGTCTTCTCAAGATCTTCCCCCACGCGACCATTCTCGTTTCTCAGCTTTCAAAAAAATGCTCGCTCGGAGACATTTTCGACGAATTAAGAGGTGATCACCGAAACTGAGGGTATCGTACTACAAAAATGGTTTCGAAAAGTTGGAAGGTCATTATAACCAGTAAAATTTTGTTTTTCTATGATATGACGGGGATGTTGCTATTGACCTGTTATCTTTAAGAAATTCATCCTCGATTATTGGCCGTGCCAATGCTATTCTAACAGAAGAAATTTCCAAATCAGACCAACATATGATGTGGCTGCCGTGCAAACATAACCTACAAAATTGTGTTCTTGTATGTAAATTTCTTTATTCCCGAAGGGTATTCTAGCTTCGGTGCAATTAAGGTTAACGTTTGTTTCTTTTTTGTAAAAAATATTGTTAGTCATACTTTATCAGCGCTTTGGTGAATAATTGCGATAATATGCAATGTTTTTTTTGATAGAACGCTTTCGGTGAATACCCCCAAACGACTTAAAATTATTAAAAAAAAATGTTGTGGAACATTTAACTTTTTTGCAAGTATGTACATAAACAAGTAAGGAAGAGCTAAGTTCGGTTAAAACCGAACATTTCATACTCTTGCAACTTGCAAGGATTAAAGTCCGAGAAGTACCTTCAGCTACATAAGCCTTGTTAGTTATATGGAGGACAGACAGTCAAGAAAACATGATTTTCCCATCCTTCCAGTCACTTTTTTTGGAGCTCCATTAACATTTAGATGGCTTAAGAGCGACAACATACGATCAGCTTTTTTTGAGTTTAGTCTTGCAGTGTTTGATGTTCTTAACTTTACCGAAAGAATCGAAAGAATGAGTCTTGGCTAAATTAGCCAGAACTTAACCAAATAAGGTTAAGATTAAGGTTAACGGAGTCTTTCGGACTATGATTTTTGTCGCACGTGAAGCTACTTTTAAAAAATTTTTAAGCAGGCAACACTAGGGCAGATAGCTTTACGGAATTAATGAAAAATCGATAGATCAAAACGGACGGAACACCTAAGATCCGATTTGAGTATCTAGTACATATCTTTATTTAATACATCACGTTCAACTCCGCATCAAATAACTTACGATATATATTTTTTTGCCGTTAAAATAGCACTCATTCGAACCCGCTGATCCGTCCGTCCTAGCCGATGCTAACCACCCTTCTAGCCCTGACTTGGTGCTCAGACTCCCGAACAGTCTACCTATCATGGTACCGAGCTTCTATCTTTGCTGCTAAGTGTCAGTCCATCTTCAACTCCCTTGCTAGCATCGCCTGCTTTTTACCGTCGATTTTAACGGAGATTCCTCTTCTGATGCTGGTGTTTCCGCCTCGTGCCTCAACCCAATCTACGTTTCCAGCCGGCAGGCTTCGGATGATTACCTCACCATCACTAGTTGGTAACCGTGTTTTTAAATGGTTCGCCTTTTCGTTGTCTTTCGTGGTGGACAAGTCCGTCGCCTTAGTTAGTGGGTAACTGTTGAACTGCAAAGTCGGTTCTACTTCGACCTAGTTTAGAGTACAATGGAGGGTTGACGCATGCCCTTATGAGATAATGAGTTGTGAACCGACCTCTTCGCAACCTCCACCTACCGCATCAACTTAATTATGACGAGAGACAAACGTATCCCGAGGTCTGTCAGGGTTTCCAAGTCATCTCGTCATCCTGATTATTTAGTATATACGTATATACATATATAGGTGATAGTTTTAGGTGATACAACTGATAAATGAACTAAAGTATTAAACTCTGTAGCAGCATGTTGCAAGAGTATAAAAATTGTTGTGAAACATTAATTTTTTTTTCAAATATCTAAAAAGGGTTGTGAAACATTTATGTTTAACAAAATATTTAGTAATTTTGTGGAAGTCAAAAAAATAACCACTCTTTTCACTTTCTGTTGCTGGTGAGTCACCAATATTGTTATGATGTTTGTGGAACTGTTTTCACAGCTGCGAAAACTAACAAATTGAAACATGCTAAATATTTTATCAATAAATAAATAATAGTAATTTGTATTTTGACTTGTTGTCAATAGAAATTTTATCATTTGACATTGTTTTGCAACAACAGTGCTTCTGTTCTATCAACACTGATGATGACTCAGACAACAAACACTCAGTGTTTTTCCACAGAATATTTGTGGTTACTTTATCAGGCAGCTGGAGATGTTGCGCTGATGAATTTTAGGTTTAGATATTGGTTAGCATGACTAGCTAAGACTTTTAACAACTCAAATAAGCATCTCAAAACGCTTTACTTTATGTAAAATCCCTAAAAAGGTTTTACTCAATTAAATTTATTACTATTTAATTTTTATTTTAATGGCCTGAAATGTGACAGCTCTTTTCTGGCGTATGCCCTAAGTGACAATTGTCAGCTTACACGCCTTTTTTAAGCGGAGGCATGAAAGCGTGAAGCAGCAACAAACTGTGTGCAACACACCCACTGCCACACCGCTAACCAAACAGGCAAGCCAGCAGCAAATCGCGCGACTAACGGCACTGTCGGCACTTTCAAAATTGCAAATATCTAAATTAGAAAAACCAAAATCATTTTTGAGTGGTTTTGCGCAAAAATGGCATTCGCGGGTAATAATTCGCGCCGACGCAAAAGGCAAACAGGAAAACTCGGCGCTTACTTAGACGTTTAAGGTTAAAAAACATTAAAAAGATTTGACAAAATTTAAATAATGAACGACAAATGCTGTTGGCAGTTGGAAGAAAGCGTTGAAAATATCATTAGGCGGCAGATGAGTGTATGCAGTGTGATTGTATGTGTTTGTGATTGTGTCTGAAGGTAAGCTCTTTTATTATTTTGAGGAAGTCTGGAAAAACTAACGCCAAAAATAATAAAGACAGACGCGAAAAAAATCAAAAACCGCAAATAAATGGCAAAAGCAACAAAAACCATTAGTATATACATATGTACATATGTATGTATAATTATTTGGTGTTAAAAATGGGCGAAGTCGGCAATTCGATTTCGTTTCAAAACATTTTGTTTGCGCGCTGCCTCCGCAATCAGCGCTGCAGCCGGCTTACGGTAGTCAACAGAGTGTTACTTATGCAAACACAAACACCCAAAAATATATATGTGTGTATATAATGCAGACGGTTTGGTGGCAGCGACGCACGGAGACTGAGGTCAATGATTCCATTTGACTATGCTTGGTTGGCTGACAGTTTGGTTGAGTGCTTGCCGGTGCCGTTGATTTGTTGTTGCCAGCAGCCACGCACCAAATTACAAATATCAAAGCAGTTAAACGAAAACATATGTACGTATGTATGCATGTATGTGTTATACATATAAAAAAACAAACGGAGCCGTATCAAAGGTAAATAACAGAAAAAACAATTAAGTTTTATTAAAAAATCGAACGGAAAATTACCAGCACTGGAGCACAACAAACAGCAAAAATTGAGAAAAAAATGAAAAAAAATTTAAAAAAATTGAAAAAAAAATTGGAAAAAAAATAATTAAAAAATAGAAAAAAATTGAAAAAAGGAAAAAATTGGAAAAAATTGAAAAAAATGAAAAAAATAATGAAAAAAAAATTGAAAAAAAAATTGGAAAAAAATTGAAAAATAAAAGTAAAGACTCGATTAACAAACAAAACACCGACTACTAATGCAAAACAACAATAAAAGCAACAAAAAACGTAGCAGAGCAACCACAGCGCTCAGCGCTCATTGCGCTCGATGACGATGACGAATATACAAGAAATGCTTCAGCAGTTCAGAGCTTGTAGCGGCAAATGAAATCTAAAATTTTAACGAAATCTGCAGCATAATAGGTTGTTGGTGAACGCCCGTGCAGCGCGCAACAACAAATTATGGCATTATCATATAATAATAGCGGTAACAAAACCGCATTCAATCAACGGCTTTTGTAGCGAAATCAAATTAAGTTAATCCAAATGAAATTAAAAACGGCGCAGAGGTGTGGCGCGGCGGCGCGTAGAAGTGTTGGTACATAATTGGTGAAATGCTGACGATTAGTTGCTTACAAAACATGGAAAAGTACAATGGCGTAGTTTGGAGCGAAAGAAAAGCAAACAAGTGCTGTCTGATTGAGTTCATTATTTTAGCAGAGAAAGTTGCTACAATTTCCTCTTCATTATAAGGTCGCTAATGTGACGTCATTAAGTGGTTACATGGGTTTCCTCGGTTGAAAAATAGCCTTTTTTCAACCACTTTTTTCTCATATAAAAAATGAAATATTTTTTTCGAATTTTTTATTGTTACAAACATACACTTTTAATGAAGGAGTACTGAAATTTTTGGAAAAAATATTTTAACAGGGACCATTGCGACGCCATTTCCGGTGAACCATCGGAAAAAAGATGCGCCTGCGTTGGCAGGATAACTACTTACAGGATCAGCTAAAATGAAAAAATCGTGTTTTAGTAAAAATCTTAACTTACAGCTTGGACGAAGGAAAGAAAACTGAAAATTGGTTTATTGTCAGACATTTTTACAAAAAAAAATTAAAATTTCAGTGAAATTTTCGCGACATTGCTTTTTCAAATAGTTGTAATCGAAAAAAAAATTCTTCGTCCAATTCTTTAAGTATTGTATTTCAAAGACCTGTGTAAGTAGTTCCCGAGAAATCTTGCCAACCGACTTCAAAAACACAGTTTCGAGAAAAACGCGTTTAAAGACAGGGCACTTGCCTACCTAGCCTCGAGCGCTCAAATTCTCAAGGCTGTATCCCCGAAACTATTACTCGGATCAACTTGATTTACGAGAATATTCTAAAGTTGTTGTAGAATTTAATAAGACAATAAAAAGTTTGATTTTTTGAAACCCGTAAATCCATGTCACCCCTTAACGATTATTTTATTTATTATATCTTATTTTCAAAATCACCTAAATAATACAGAATGCTTGAACCCCTGCAGTATTAATGAAATAAGAGACTGCATTGAAAAGGCTTGGGCTTACGCAAAGACATCGCGAATACTTTTCTAGAAGCCGCGTTGGGGAATTTAGATAGATTTTTCCAATAAAAGTGTTCACCAAGTCGTCATTTTTTACTCGTCTAGAGCCAGCTCGACAGAAGTTCTGAGGAAAACTCTTTACGTACGTTTTCCTCAGGCTTCATAAAGAGTGTAAAGAAACAAAACGTATACAATTTAATGTTAGGACCAAGAATTTAGCTTTATTATAAAGATAAGGATTTGCCAATATATTTTCACAAAGATTTCGGGCTAGTGATCGCCGCGGCTTGTCCGAATAAATTCCAGTCGAGATCCTAGTCTGCAATTGGGTCCGTATGGCAGCAATAATGCGCCGAATATTCTCGTTCAAGGCGTTTATCGTCTCAAGCTTATCTGCGTAGACAAGCGACTTCACATAACTTCACAAAAAATAGTCCAGTGGTGGTTAGTTGTACGATAACGAGATTGAAAGGCAACACGAAATTTCAGTCCAATGCAAATGAGCTCGGTTAAGCGAGTTGAAAAGAGTTAAGTGGGCGGCGAAACGATCAATAAATTTATTTTTTTGTTGATTGTATAGTTCCGTCTTGATGGAACCTAAGATCGTCCACATCAATATCCTGTAGTACAGGCACGAAACAGTAATTAATCAAGGCTCTAAAGGTTTTACAATTGACTGTAACACTACGGGCGACTTCATTTTAAAAGAAGTAAAGATCAATGATTCCATCTGTGTATAGATCATACCAAGCAGTGACTTTTTGAGTGTGTAATGGCGTCTCAAAATGGCTTCTGGATGATCATCTCACCAAATGTGAAGAGAAAAGAAAAAGAAAAGAGAATGTAAAGCAAAATTGCCTCATTTCGTATGAAGATCTAGCTGAAACCCTTCAAAAACTGCCATTTCGTAAAAAAAAACGCTTTGGCCCAAATTTTTTCAAAAATGATGCCAGTGAGAACGTAACCCTCCAAAGCGATCGTGATCGCGGCATGATAACCATGTTAAGGTCGTGATCTCGGCGACATTTGGTTTCAAGGGCCCTCTCATTGCTTCACTCAATGGATTTATTGAGAGAACACTTCGGTGAGCCGATAATTTCACCTTTTGAGCCGGTTGTTTGATCACCAAGATAATGTGACATCACACCGTGAGACCTTTTCCTGTGGAGGTATGTAAAGTCTAAAGTCTGTGCCTATAATCCGGCTTCGATTCAGGCCTCGAAATAAAACATCATGCGTGTCATTTGCTAGTTACCAGTCAAGGTGCTTGAACGAGTCATTGAATATTGGACTCAACGGATGGATCATATGAGGCGAAGCCGTGGAAAACATTTGGAAGAGATAATCTTCAAAAGAAAAATCCCAAAGAGTATTCTTTGGAATAATCCATTCCCAAGAAAGTTGAATATTCTGTGCTTTTTCTTTAAAAAAGTGAGAAACCTCGGACTGGATCACCGTTCATAATATTTTCGCCACTACATTGCCAGTTTGAACTGTATTTTCATGATTTTATGCAACTTTCACCGTAATTTCCTTTGCTGTCAACCGAATTATTTGCTTAACTTTCTGACCCACCTACACTAGTCAACACATGCGCTTGTTGTTATTGTTGCAACTGCTGCATTTCATTGCAAATGACGAGTTGCAGTCAACATTTGCCGCAGCACTCATCAAAAACAACAATAAAAAAAATAAAATGAAATAACAACAACAAGTGCGAAAGGTAATTTGGAGCAGGAAGCAGTTTGCGAGAGCGCAGAACATACAATTGCCGTCAACAACAATAGCAGTAATAACAACAACAACTACAATAATAACAAGCATAAAAACATTAAAGAGCAAAAACAACAATATTAATAACGAATACAACAACAACTGAAACAAAAAAACAATAACAATAACAAAACCAAAAACAAAAAAAACAACAATAACAAAAACAAACACAACTAAAACAAAAACAACAACAATAGTAATACCAACAAACACATCGACAACAACAAAAAGCGAAAACATCAGCAATGCACAGCAATCAAATGTCAGCGGCAACAGCCGTCCCAACACCGGTGGCAGCAATAAACGGCCGAGTCCGTCTGTCGGGCAGCGCTCGCTCACCTACAGGAAGGGGCTTAATGGCGTAGCGGCAGCGGGACTGGCAGCTAAAGTTGTGCACATGCCAGCATATAGTCGCAGAAACTGGCAGCGGAAAACGGAGGAAAGCAGTAAGCAAAAAAACAAAAACTACAAAAACAAAAGGAAGAGGAAAAAGGCACAAAAGCAAAATAGGAAATCGCAACACAAATTGCAAAATCACCGACTAAGTACAACAATGATTGCTGAAGCAACAAATGCAAACAGTTAACAATAAACAGTGTCAGCTGCAACAACAACAACAACCAAAGCAATAACAAAAACTGCAGTAGCAGCAGCATGTTACAAGTGTTGCGTACCAACAACAACCAAAAACAATATAGCAGCAATAACAACAACAAAAAAGCACTATAGCAATATAACAACAACAACAGCGCGTACATCAAGTACGAAATAAGTTGGCAAAAAACTGCTGCGCGCAAGCAACAATGATTACAGCAATCTGCAATTGCAAAGTGCAGCTCTCGCACACACTACAAAGGTAGCAATTGTGCAAATATACATATAACAGCGACAGCAGCAACAACAACAACAACAACCACCGCAGCAATAACAATTGTCAGTGCAACAAACTAAGCAACAATGGCGTTTGCTTACGTGCAACGCGGAAAGCAACAACAATAAGCGTGATTGAGTGATGGAACGAGCGCAAGCAAACAAGCAAATGTATGTACAAGTGTGTGTGTGTGTGTAAGCGCAACAATAATAATAACTAACGCATTTGTAGTGAACGCATTCACCAGCTAGCGCCTGGGCGGAGCGTTGACTGTTGTTGCTAGGCGCACTGAAAGTCAGTAAAATTGCATAAACACACAGTATACATACATATGTACATAGAAAATCATTGTGAAAAAACGTTGAAGAAATTTTTAAAAGTATGTTGTTTGGGCAAGAAAATCGCATGCACGGTGAAACGATCATTTTGTTGTTGATGATGTTGCTGTCGCCGTTGCTAACATGCGCGGCGCTTAGTTGTTGTTTGTTGTTACAAAAACAAGAAATAATAAAGAAATATATTTATATACCCTTTATGGGCTGAAAAGGAAAGTTTACAACACAAATATTGGGTAGTCGAAAAAGTCTTTTCGTATTTCTAATCAAACTTCAACTAATTTTTTTTCTATATTTATACTAATAACTAATAAATAAATAAACAAATATGTAACATTTTGGTCGACCACTTTTTGGCATTTTTCTCTAATCTTCTTCTTCTTCTTTACTGGCGTAGACACACTTTACGTCATTGTAGCCAAGTTAACAACGCGTCAGTAGCTTCCTCTTTTCGCTATTTGCTACCAATTCGAGATACCGAGTGCGGTTAGGTCCTTTTCCACCTGATCTCTCCAACGGAGTTTGAGAAATTTTGATACGTCTCAGATGGTCCATTTGTTGAGTCCAATTTTCAATGACTCGTTCGAGCATTTCGCTAATAACTGGCGAATGACACGCGTCCTGTTGTGCTCCAAGTCCTGAATCGAAGCGAAATTGTCCGCATAGACTTTAGACTTTACATATCCCATAGGAAAAAGTGTAACGATGTGACATCACACGATCTTGTTGGCCAATCGTCCAACCAAAAGTGAAATTATCTGCTCACCGAAGTGTTCTCTCAATAAATTCGTTGAATGATGTGATGTGCGTTTTGAGATAATCTTTCCAAGCTGTCTGTGTAACGTCCATCCGTATGGAAAAGTTTTCGGACTAGTACCGTAAGCCCAATGCCAGAGTTTTCGAACCAGTCAATCAACTGCTGAAAATCGTGTAAAATTAGATCTTATGAAAATCATTATCTTTTTGACAACTAATGAACCCAAAAATTAGCTAAAAATCGAAAATTTCTACTTGCCGACGAATAATATTTTTCAGCTCTTCATATCAAAAATATTTTGTAATTTCGTGTGGGGTATAATTATCAACCGATTTCGCATTTTTATGCGTGTGTATGTTGCATTTTGTTTCTATGTACATACATATATGTATGGATATGTACTTTGTATGTATATATGGTAAACATATGTAAGTATGTCTAGGCTTGAGCATGTGTTATTGGCAGCCGTAGTTAAAACTACACACAATTTCATCTCAGTGTTGTTATTGCGCTCAGCTTAACTCGCTGTTGTCAAGTGCATAATATTGTATTATGTACATGTGTAGGTATGTATGTATGTAGATATGTCTGTATTTGAGCGTGTGCTTTTTTTGTCTTCAGTAAGAGCATACGAGTACAATTTACGCGTATTTTTGTTGTGCCTTTTGTGCACCAAACCATGACGTGTCTGTCTGTCTGACGGACTGTTTGACCGACTGTGTGAACACCTATGGCTGTTTTGCTTTCCTTTGTGTTATTATAGCTGTTGTTGTTGTCGTTGTCGATTTTTTGTTGTTGTTGATATTTTTGTTGTTGTTGCACTTTATGTTGCTGTTGTTGCTATTTTCTTGTTGTTGCTATTTAGTTGTTGTTGTTATTTTTTGTTGTTGTTGCTGCTATCTACGTGCTTGCAGCGTTACAGTGTCTAACTGCCTTCACTTATTGTTGTTGTACTTTTCAGCTCGCTTTATACAATTGTTACCGCTGGCTGTTATTGTTGTTGCTGCATATGTATTGTCATGCATGTACACATATTCGTATACATATGTGTGTTTGCATGTGCTTATACAGACAATATGTTTGTTGCCATGCCGGTGTGTCCGCTAATGACGTGCATTCGTTCACTTCTGTACATACACTCATACATAAATGAAATGACGACAATGACACGCACGAACGGACGGCTGAACGAGCCGGAATTATTTTCGCATTTAATGATTACATTTAATTCTTTTATTTACTTATTTGCTATGCGAAAGCTCACATATACACACATGCCTGTGAATGTGTATTTAATGGAAATGCAACAACAAAAGACCGACAACAAACAATGCTGATATAAATGGCGAAACAACAACAATAAAACAATAAAGCTGCAATATCATTCATATTCGCTATTTTTTTCCACAAAAGTGCTTATATAATTATCTACCTTTTATTGCTTGCATGTACATAACATATACATATGTACATACATATACTGATGTGTGTTCATATATTTATATGGTGTGATACATAGTAACGCACTCGCACTCATTTGCCACATTTATCTTCTGGCGCAAATAAATGTAATCCACGAATTAAAGCCAAACCAATTATTCACTTCGCAAAATTACTCGCTTATAATCAAAAAATTATACACAAATGCTTACTTACTTATTATAATTATATGTATGTATGTATATAGATATATATGTACATATACGTACGCCTTTGTATGTAAGTTTATAGGGTAGCTAAACTATGATTAATATTTAATTTCATGGTTATCTTTATCTTGTTATGAAAATGAAACTGCTTTCAATGTGCTTAAGGAAAGCTTAACTCATTACGAAACAAACAAATCGAAAACAACATGCAAACAAAACAACAAGCAAAAATAGTAATATATTTTTCTGAAAATGCCTACCTTAATTTCTTTGAATTCGTGAATCAGTGCATACATATGTGTGTATGTACATATATGTATGTAAGTAAGTAAGTCTCATTATGCATACATAGTATGTACTTCTCTCCGATTTTATAAAATAATTTAATTAATTTTTTTTCATATAAATATATTTTACTGGGACGAAGGCCTAAACAGCCAGTTTCTCTTTGCTTTTCTAGTATGTCTGTAAATTTATTTACAGCTCTTATTAAAATAAATAAATAATAAATAAAATATTTCAAATAATATTTAATTTACAAACCTTATACATACATACATATGTACATACATGCGTCCAATTGTCAAATAAACTCGCCACCTCACTCTTACTTCTCTACAATTTTGATCTCTTAACACTTCCCACGACCTTGGAATGACTTCGCCCTCTCAACTAAACTACCAGCATCTTTGTGTTTGCATATGTATGTATGTACATAAATAAGTTAATTTTCGCTTTCAATGCTCCCTGCATTAGTTATGCGCTCTTACTTTGAATTGTTACACCTGCATATCAATGCAAAGGGCTCGCATACACACGCACTAATACGTTCCCACGTGCGTGTCATAAGCTACTTATGTGCTCAGCAGGCGAAATAGCTGTGTGCTCATCACTCGCGAAATGGAAATGAGTGATGCTCTGATTGTTTGCATTGTTGTTGACAATTTTTTAATGTTCGAAGTTGGCCTTCAAAATATTATGCTTGTAATAATAGCTGATCAATACTCCTGAGAGAATTTAGAAGAGTTTCGAATTTTGGAATGAAAAATTAAAAGAAAATCAACTCAATTATTCCAGGAATGCAGTGTAATAGTAAAAATATTTACTTACAAGTGGTAATGAGAGTGGACACACGTAATTCTTGATGGATGTTGCGAACAATTGTTAAAATTAGTGAAAAGTCTTTCTTTAAAGTGTTTAATTGTGTTTTTATTTAGTGTAAAGTTGAAATCGTTAATAAATGCAAAAAAATAGTGTCGTGAAAGTCTTAAAGCGTTAAAATTCTCGATAGTATGAGTTTTTGTGCAAATTTCTTAAGTGCGTTGTCGGGTTTGTTCGTGGGTGTGCATATGCGTGAATTTAAGAATGTAACAAGCTTCATGAATTTTGCGTTTGGCTTACGTGTTCTAAAAAATAGCGAGTGGTGATACATAACCAAGGCGAGTTTAAAAAGGGTGAGTTTGTAACCAAATTATTTGAAATTTTTATACACACGTACATATATAATTTATATTTTTATTTGTATTATAATTTATATTTATACATTACTGTCTATATGTACATACATGAGAACGTGTCGATTTTTTTAGTAAAATCATCAGTTTTTGAGATATCCGAATGAAATTTAATGCTTAGGTGCCTTTTATGTTCTTGCAATGGTTGTACGTATCACCTAAAACTAATCCGAGATAGATATAGAGTTCTATATATAACTATAAACGATCAGGATGACGTGACGATATACATACATGATTAATTTAAAAAATTGAATTTATTTGAGTTTTTTTTATTAATTTTCTTTTTAATTTTATTTGTATTTTTTATAAAACTTTTTAATTCCTTGCTTTTGTTTTTCCTTAAATTAGTCATATTATTTCTAAAAATAGTTTTTTTTAAATCAATTTTAAAGTAATAATAGCCACTATTATTAATACCTTATTCATTCAGGAAGTTTATTTATTTAGTTTAGTTTATTCATTTTTGTTAATTTAATTTTAAAGTTGTTTGAGGTTTTTTATATTTTTTTATATAATTTTTTTTAATTTGCAAATCTTTTCAGTTTTACGTTTTATTTATTAATTTTAAGCCAATAAAAAACACTTTTTAACTCCGCAAATTTATTTATTATTTTTTTTTAATTCATTACTTTTATTTTTTTTTAATTTTAAAATTTTGTTAATTATTTTTTAATTAATTTATTGTTTCAATTTTTATATAATTTTTTAATAAGCATTTTTTAAATTTTTTTTATTTTATTTAATTTTATAAGTTTTTGGTTCTATGTATTTTTAATTTTTTGATTTTCTTTCTATCTTTTTCTATTTTTGATTTTAAATTTGTTACTTTTTTTGGCTTTTTGGCGTTTATTTTTAATTTTTCTATGCATTTTTGTATATAATTTATTATTATATAATTTTCAATTATAATTTGTTTTTTAATTTTATTGATTTATTTATATTTTTATTAAGCCAAAATTTTATTGTTTTTTTGTTACTTTATTTGTTTAATTTTGAAAAGTTTAAAATGAAGTTAGTTGTTTTTGCAATATATTTATTTTTTTTTTTTTAATTTTTATTACTTTTTTAATTTCTATGTATTGTTTTAAATTTTTTAAAATTTAATTTTTTCGTATTATTTATTTATTTTTTAAAATATTGTTTATTTTTCATTGTTAATTATTTGTTTACTTTTTTTTACCACTTTTGATTGAAAACACAATTTCCAGACCCGCTCCCCGATATAAAATAATACTTTCTGCATTAATGGACAGATATACTTGTGTGTAGTTGATATTTATGTATGTATGAATGTTTGTATATATGTACATATGTATCGCTGGTAATGAGCAAAATTCTCTATCAAATATGCCCTGTTACAATCTCTAGTTTGCATCGAACATGTTGTGCAATAACAAATGTTTGCCACTACTCCGTAAAAAGTAATATTCTTGTGAAACCGATAACAACCGTTCGAATGTGCAGTTGACAACAACAGCATTGGCAAGATTCTCAGATAAAATCACATGCGCTGAGTCATCTGTGACCAAAGTAATACCACATACATACATATAAACATACGTACATAAATTGCATTGCAAGCAGCTTCTCGATAACTCATCAATGTTTCCGCATAATGTTGCCAATAGCGGACAGCTAGCGCTGCAAAGCCAAAGCCAAAAACAAAAAGTAATGTAATTACGGCGACCCCAACGGCTGATGGCCGTAGCAACAGCAATAGCATTAATAGCATAACATACCATATACTGTATGCGCTAACAACAATTGCCGAGCTGAGGACAGCAATTACAACAGCAACGCCAAGCATGAGCGCTAGCGGCAGCGCCGGTAGCAAAAGAAGCAAAGGCAACACTAGAAAGTAATTAAAATATAATAAATCGCTGTGCTGTGCTTACAGTGAACAACAGCAACAGCAAGCATATAAGACATGTACTGGCGAGGTGTTGCAGCGAAAAATCAGCTGTTGCCATTACCTTTGTATGGTAGTGTTGTTGTTGGTTGTTATAACTACAGTTGATTTTTATGACTGCCATAATTTTTATAATTACTGTTATCGTTGCATCGTTGCTCTGGCTGTATTGCTGCTGCTATTGTTGTTGTTTTTTTTAATGTTATAGCAACAGCTGATGATCGTGGCGGTTAGATGAAGGCACAAAAGCGGTGATCAAGTGCCGCGCTTGACAGCAATACTTCTCATTACTTCTTAGTAAGGTTCGATATGAATAGCAGTATGATATATTATATAGTAAATTATATACATGTACATACATATGTATATGTATCTATACGTGATTTATTTTCTTCATACTACATACTTGGCTTTGCTGGCTTCACTCGCTCGCTGTTGCCATGAGCGTGCCAAACAATAAATCTTTTGTCAGTCAATAGGACCACTTACAAAATAGGAAATCATTTTGATTTTATATTCTATTAATTCCGCATCTTTAATTCAGTTGCTAAGCTTGTTGCTAAGTTATATTCAAAGGCAAGTATAATTTTATATTTTGCCAAGAAATGAACTTGTTATGCCCCGAACAGTGTACATATGTATGTATGTATATATAAGTTGGCCATGATCTTTCTAACTTCGAAAAACAAACGTCCGTGACCTTATAAAATATACTATACATATACATACATAAATGATCAGATTGACGAGCTAAGTCGGTTCTAGTCAAGTATTTCTGTCTACCTGTATTTAAACCAAATGACCCCTCAGGTATCGTTCTGAAATTTTGCACATGTCTCTTTCACCTCAAGAAGCTGATCATTTGTCAGAACCGCCGTTATCGGACCACTATAGCATATAGCTGTCATACGAACTGGCCGATCAAACTGAAGTCTTTGTATGGAAAAACGCGTATTTGACGAGATATAGCGAAAAAATTTAGTTCGTGGTATTATTTGAGGCAACGGTACTATCTCCGAAGAAATTGCTCAGATCAGATCACTATAACATAAAGCTGTCATACAAACTTAACGAACAAACTCATTCCCTTGTATGAAAAACTTGTTTGTTTGATAAGATATCAGCATGAAATTTGGTACGGATTATTGTCCAAAGCAAGGGTACAATTCCTTAAGAAATTGTTCAGATCGTACAATTATAGCATATAGCTGTCATATAAACTGACTAATCTATCTCAAGCCCTTGTACAGAAAACTTTTTTTATTTAACGAGTTGTTGAATTATGGTTTGGAATATTGCCTGAGGAAACGGCATTATCATTTGTAAAACTCTTCAGATCTACTATAATACAATATCTATCTGTCATACAAAGGAATCGTTCAAAATCAAGTTCTTGTGTGACATCTTTGCATTTGTGAAGGGTATATACATATATGTATGTACATATGTTATGCTTCGGTGCAACCGAAATTAACGCTTTTTCTTGTTTATCCAACACTTAAGTGTCTAATTGCGATTTCCTACCTCCAATTTGACAAATTTTTTATTTAATTTTTTTTGTTTGTTTTTCAAGTCTCTTCTTCTATTTTTGCTATAATAAAATTTATTCGTCGTTAATTCGCCGTTTTTCAACCAATATATTTTAATTTCGTAAAGTTAAATTTTCGCCACGATCGCGCCATTAAGCGTCTTACCAATTTAGTGTAATTTATTGACTTCTTCCTTTTGCAGTTTTCGCACCAAACGAACGTCTTTTCTACTTTGTATATTCAGAGATTTACCTATGCTGAGTTCCAATTAATTATTTTTATGTTATTTTTTCTTATAAATTTTATAGATTTCAGTTGATTTCGAAAATTGTGTTTGCATTCGCGCGTACGGTGATTTCGATTTATATGCTTTTGCTCTCGCGTATAATTTTGTTTCTATAATTTGTTGTGTACATGTGTGTATGTGCGTGTGGCTGACCAAACAGTTGGGTGCGGCAAAATTTATGGTTGTTGGTGAAAATTAATCTTCATTTGTACATTTACTTTGTTACAAGAATTTAATGAAATTTTGTTTTTGTTTAGACAAGAAACAGGCGAGCGGAGAGTTTAGAAATTTGGATTTTGACATACAAAGTATGCAGGCAATAAAAGTGTTTGTAGACAAATAGTGCAGAGAAACTTTTATTTATTTGCGAAAATTTGAAAGATAGAACTTTTCTGGATAGTATTTTTATATTTTTATAAGTAACTACAGGGTATAATATTACGTTTCCACAAAGTTTGTAACAACCTGAAGGAAACGTCGGAGATCGTAGAAAAAATATATAGAAGTGGCTTAAAATTTTGAGTTATGGAACTGAAATTTTGTATACGGTCTTTTCACAACAAGAATTTGCAAACTTGTCGGTTTTGCTGCTATCGGACCACTATAGCATATAGCTGCTATACAAACTGTCTGATCAAAATCAGGTGCTTGTATGGAAAACTTCTGTACTTGACGAGATATCATCACGAAATTTAGTGTAGATTTTTATATCAGCCAACGGTATCTCCAGGGAAATTGTATAGATCGGACTGCTATAGCATATAGCTGCCATACAAACTGATCGGTCAAAATCAGGTGCTGGTATGGAAAACTTTTCTATTTGACAAGATATCATAACGAAATTTAGTATGCATTAATATATTAGCCAACGGTATAATCTCCGAAGAATTTGTTCGGATCAGACTACTATAGCATATAGCTGCCATACAAACTGACCTGTCAAAATCAAGATATTGTTCTATTTACACCCTTTTAAGTTAGAAGAAATGTAGCTGAAAGGCGCCGAAATTAATATTTTTTGTTATTTTATACTTCTCTGATACTGGTTTTGCTCTAAAAAGTCTGTTCTTTTGTTTTTGAACTTAATTAGATGGAGCTCACAGCTCTTCGAAAAAAAATTTTGAGATGAAAAATTCACTGATCAGTGCCGCACATAAACTCATACACACTTATATAATACTTACATATATACATACTTATGTATTTGATTTTCGCACAATATACATACATACATATGTATGTTTTTTTGTACTTTGTGTATTTAACAGGCTACTGCTTCCGCTACCGCCAGTGCAGGCATGCAATTTTATATTCAAAATGGTTTATTTAAAAAGTAAAATATTTATTACAAGTACATATGTATTTACATAGGCAACGCTTATTAAATAAAACACACATATTATTGCACAGTGAAAATAAATTGTTTACTTGCTACCGCCAATGAGTGTTGGCAGATGGTGAATCCACAGGGATATTAAACCGGAAAAAAACCATACGCCAGCCATTTCTGCAAAGCAATCAATAAAATCAATTACCAATAATTACATATAATTGGATACAAGTGAAGCGGTCGAGTGGAATAACAAATGATGGTGATTACATGGCCATTGGAGTTGGTGGCAAACAGCCCAATCGATGGCTTGGGTGGCCGTCGCTGCCTCTAATGGGATGTGCCGAGCAGTGACAATATGCTTGCTGGTACCCACTTTCATCAATATTTGCATGTATGTATGTGCGTGTGTACGTTTATTTGAGCGCAGTCCAATTCGTGCATGCAACAGCACGAGGCCAAGCGCTGCTTGCATAGCGGTGAGCTGTAAGTAAGTGGTAAATCATAAATGCATATACGGTCATATAAGTGCATAAGCACATATTTACCATACACAAACAATGCAATTTAAGTAAATTTATATGAGCGCAAATATTGTGTGCATGTTTGTGTGTGCGTGTGGTTGTTAAAAATTGAGCTTCAGCTGGTCGATCACGTGTATGCGCTGGCAGCACGTACAGCATGTCGCATGTCCTACGCAAGCAGTACAAACTTCAGCAACATGTAGTATGTAGATATGTATTTATCCTTGTACGAGTATATGTATGTACGTCAGCAGAAGTGCATGTGCATGACAGCAATATTCGCTTACCCACTATCATTTACGTTTATGAAATTCAAAAGCTTTGTCATAATGACGTGCGGGCTTTAAAGAAACTAGACACGTCTTACATACATACATACATATAAAATAACTATAATAACTGTAAAGATCTTGTGAACAATAATTTTTTTATGTAATCGATTGTGAAGAACACAAAAACAATAAAAAAAATACGTTAACTATAATACCCTACACAAATAAAGAAGTTTCGATGCAAGGACTTGAGTTTTATCGAGCAGTTTGTATGGCAGCTATATGCTACAGTGGTCCGATCTGTGGAATTTCTTCAGAAATTATACCGCTGGCCGATCTAATAATATGTACTAAATTTCACGATGATATCTCGTCAAACAGAAAAGTTTACCATACAAGCACCTGATTATGACCGGTCAGTTTGTATGACAGCTATATGATATAGTAGTTCGATCTGAACAATTTCTTTGGAAATTGTAGCAATGTCTTGGTCAACAATCTATACCAAATTTTCTTAAGATACCTTGTCAAATTAAGAAGTTTTCCATACAAGGACTTGAGTTTGAACTGTCAGTTTGTATGGCAGCTATATGATATAGTAGTCTGATCTGAACAATTTTATGAGAGATTATACTGTTACGTCAAACAATATTACATACCAATTTTTATGACGATAGCTTGTCAAATAAAAGAGTTTTCTATACAAGAACTTGAGGTTGATTGGTTAGATTGTATGACAGCCATATGCTATAGTGTTCCGATCTGAATAATTTCTTCAGAGATTGCATCGCTACCTGGGGTAATACCCCATGCCGAATTTCGGAACGATAGCTTGTTCAATAAAAACTTTTCATATAAGGACTTCAATTTCATGTAGCAGTTTATATGACAGCTATGTGCTATAGTGGTCCGATATCAACGGTTCCGACAAAAGAGCAGCTTCTTTGTGAGAAAACGACGTGTGAGAAATTTCAGGTCGATAACTCAAATATTAAGGGATTAGTGGAGGCATATACTAACAGACGGGCAGACCGATGGATACAGCTCGCCCCGCTGAGCATTCACATAGTATAAGTATATTTATGTGTATATTTAAAGGGTCTCCGACGTTTCCTTCTGGGGGTGTACAAACTTTTTGGTGACAAACTTACGTGCCCCGTTCTTCTTCTTCAGGCATCGGGGTAGACGTCGCTTTGTCACCGAGGCCCGACTCATCAGATGATGTCATTGTCCATGCCTCCACACTATATAACAGGACGGGAATAATGATGGACTTGTAGAGTTTGGTCGTTGTTCATCGAGAGAGGAGTTTATTTCTCAATTGTCTACTCAGTCCATAGTAGCACGTGCCGACGGGAGCGATTCTACGTTGTTTATCAAGGCATGGATCTCAGCCTGTTCAGGGTATAAAAATTCGTACGTTTACACGCTTATAAAAAAATGACTGTCTGATGACAAAACGGAGATATCACCCATATAAAAATACATACAACCAAATAAACAAACATATGTAAATGTGTTATATATTCGTTTACAAAAATTGCCTTTATGTAAATACATACACATACAAACATATTGAGCGAGCACGCCAGCAAAAGCACGTACGCTGAAATGCAACGAAAGGGCACTACAACAACATC
Source organism: Bactrocera dorsalis (assembly GCF_023373825.1). NCBI lineage: Eukaryota > Metazoa > Arthropoda > Insecta > Diptera > Tephritidae > Bactrocera > Bactrocera dorsalis. The sequence goes on along the minus strand of NC_064307.1, from coordinate 68,072,697 downwards.
AATACAAAATTTTTATATATTTTTTTTTTATAAAAATTGAAAAAAGTGCCTGTCAGCAGCAGCGACAGCAGAAATTTATGCGATAATATTTTAATGAAATGTGAACTTTTTTCCGATTTCAAAGCAAGCGATTTCGTTTTCGAGTGCAATCAGTGCAAAAAGTCGGAAATAAAGGCATCAACATATGACTAAAGACATTTCAAAAACAACAAAAGCGTTATCATTTTTACATGTGTCATTAAATTTCAAATTTTATTGCTGGTGGAGGGTAACGGGGATATTAAATAATAGCGCTCTTTTGTTTCATTTTGTAAGACGTTAAATAAGGGAACTATTTCTTTTTTGAATTCACTAAAGATTCTCAAAAAGTTATAAAACGTATAAGACTAATTGATTTAGATGTAGATAGGATCACTTGGATCATACAGACGCCAAACCGAACTCTGGCGCCCATTTCTCTGCCCATACACCGGCGAGGGAGTCGTGGGTGGGAAGAAGCCTTTGGAGGAGAGGCACAGTGAGTTTCAAAAGCTAGGGGAAAAAGTTGGTGAGGGGTATATTGCTAAGAACTCTCTACCAACTTCATCTTCAGACTTCCTGACTATTGCAGTGGCATTGCAGCCATTAAGATAGTAGTAGATCTACTGCTCCGGAGTGCAGCCGCCTTAAGATCATCGATTCAGATAGCAGAATGGGGATACTAGCCTTGAACTTATTAACAGTGCCTTCAGTGTTGGTCAATGAGTGCCTAACCTCGCTATCAATCGAGTGTCTTTGGGATAAGACTGGTATAAGTGGCAAGCCAAAGCGGAATCGTAGAAAAGCTGATGAGCTACCAAAGAAAAGTACCCTAGAACCGCTATCGTTGGAATTAAAGCGGGTCAGTGCTCCGGTATCCTCCTGTGTTCTACTGCTAGATAGCTGGATTCCGCGGCAGCTTGGCCAGCGCTGGGCCACCATTGGTGCATGGCTGTCGCAAAAGACTTCTGGCCCAAGATCAATCACAAGAGATCTAGTGTTCTCTTTGCCCTCGGTATGGCCAAACTCCTTAGTTCGGCTTTCAACAGGCCAGGCTTTATTAGCGTTCACGCTGTAAGGCTGAGAATTTTACCAGACGACATCTACAGAAGCTGTATGTAAGAAGATGAGTTGGAATCAATTCAATATTTCTTACTTACTATTTTATTTTGGTCTCACTGTACTGTAATAAAATATTCTGAGTACAACAAAAATATATTTAATCTGTATAAATGTATTACATAAGCATGCAAGTAAGACGAAATGAACTTAAATGCGATTAAATCTGACCAAATAAATGCGACGCATAGACAACGTAACCACATGGTGCCTGACCTATCCGGTTGTTTAATCACAAAATGAGCATATGACATACATTTACATATACACAGATGCCTGAAGTCAGTATATATAAAATATAATATAGTTTTGCATAATAAAAAGGCTCGCCTCCATGTTATTTCGAGGCAGCTAAAGACATAAATTACTGATAACTCGAAATGTCGTGTGTGTGTTTGACTAATAAATGCCGAAAATTATAAATTATATACTTCTAAATACATAAATGTATTTATTTATATATATATGCATATATATTTTTTTATTTATATAAGCATAAAGCAGCTTATTATAGAGGCGCAGCGAAACGGCGAACAAAGAGCCGTGCCTGACCTAACCAGCCTTCACGGCGTCGCTGCTCTTTTGAAATAGCGAAATTTTGAAATTTTTGATGCAATTAAACAAATCAAAGCATTTCGCGCAAATAATGCACATAACTAAATAAAAATAGACGCTGCGACGTATGCCTATATGTTCTATCTTTCTTAGCGCTTATTGTTGACAGCTTTGACTTTCAGAGCAAATTTTGACAACAAAAGTCGTATGATTCTGTAAAAACACGACATTTCCAACCAATGGCGATAAGTGGCGGTTGCAATACAAAAAAAAAAAAAACAAATAACAAAAACAAAACCCAAAACCAAAAAACAAAAAAAGCAAAGAAAAACCGTAAAAATCGGTTGCACCGAAGCTACGGTACCCTACACAAATACAAAAGGTTCCTTATAAGAACTTGGTTTTGGTCGGTCAATTTGTATGACAGCTATATGCTATAGTTATCCGATCTGAACAATTTTATGATGGATTATACCATTACATCAGACAATATTCCGTGCCAAATTTCATCACGATATCTTGTCAAATAAAAAAGTTTTCCATACAAGGACTTGAGTTTGATTAGTTAGTTTGTATGACAGCTATATGCTATAGTTGTCCGATTTGAACATTTTCTTCGGAGTTAGTAGCAATGGCTGGGATAATAATCTATGTCAAATTTCGTGACGATACCCTGTCAAATAAAAAAGTTCCTCCTACAAGGATTTGAATTAGGTTGGCTAGTTTGTATGACAGCTATATGCTATAGTTGTCCGATTTGAAGAATTACTTCAGGGAGTATGGCAATGGCTAGGGTAATAACTTGTGTCAAATTTCGTGATGATACCCTGTCAAATAAAAAAGTTTTCCATATAAAAACTTGAGTTGGATTGTTCAGTTTGTATGGCAGCTATATGTTATAGCGGTCTGATATCGGCAATTCTGACAAATAAGTATCTTCTTGGGCAGCAAAGAGCGTGTGCAAAAATTCAGATCGATATCTCAAAAACTAAGGAACTTTTCGGGTATACGTGCAACTCTTTGGTGAACAAAAATATTATACCCTATAGCAACATGTTGCAGGAGTATAAAAATATGTTCTTTCACAATAATAATAACAAAAGTGGCAAAAGGCACATTGTTGAAATTAAAACAAGAATTAAGAGCAAAACATGATAGAATGAAAACAATTTGCCGGAACGCGCATTGACGTCAAAGCGAAAACCCTATTACGGCATGTGGGTCGAGCGGTCAGCGCTGACGAGGCGTATTGGAAATTGAAAAGCGAAATGAATTGGAAACACATATTTTTCGTATAACTGTAAATGTTATTTGTAAATTTCGATTTTCAAAATTTGTTTTCAAAATGCCGATTGGCTCGGTATTTTTTCCGCAGTGTGACCTTGAGATTTTAAAAGCCTCACTATACACACACACACACACTCGCACAACTGTAAAAGTTTGTAAGTGTGTATGCCAGCATCAATAATATGAAATTAAGTGGGGTGCCGCCGCATGGGTCACCCGTTATGACAGTGCAATTGCACGAAGCATTTGTTATTCATTAGCTTTGTGTTACGACTGCGCTGCCTCTGACATATTGATGTCTGTAAATGCAATATTTAACGCAAACATGTCAAGCAATTTGTCAAAAAACAAGAACGACTACGGCCCATTTTTCGTTTTGTTTAGAAAATTCAGAAATTTTGATATCTTGCAGCTGTGTGTTTATAAGAAAATAATAAAAGTGAAAAAGCTTAAAATGAAAAATAAACAAATTACAGCGAGAAAATAAACTCTGTGCTACTAAAATAGCAACAACAGTAGTGCTAATAACTCATAAATGCAGACGTTGCCAAGTGGCAACACGCCCAGTTTTTGGGGTTGAGGAAAAAGTGAGCAAAACACAAGTCACAAAAACCTAATAAAATTTGGCTTTAAGTGCAGTGCAAATGTTGCACAGTGGTACGCTTTATGTTATGGCAGTTGCAAAAATAAAACTAGTACAAGTTTGGGCAAATAGTAAGACTTTTTAATTTAAATTTCGCACGAAAATCCATTCGTCGAAAAATTTTTTTCTTGCCGACTACCAAAATGTTATGAAACCTATAATTACTGGCGATGAGTCTTGGATCTATGCTTACGACTCGAAAGCAGAGTATCTATTAGCCAAATATCGTGCAAAGGTGAGCCGAAGTCGAAAAAGCCTCCTCAGCGCAGCTCAAAAATCAAGGTTGTTTTCTTCGATAATCGAGTTGTGGTGCACTCTGAAAACCTTCCGACCGGCCAAACTGTCTAAAAGGAATACTCTTGGTAGTCGAAAAAGTCTTTTCGTATTTTGTCAATAGATGTCGTCTCCTGAAGAAATTCGCTATATTTTGAAAAAATTATAAAAAATGGAAGAATGCCACGCAAGGCACCAATGAAATTTGTGAAGATTACGGAGACAATGCTGTATCAGTTCGTGCAGCACAACAACGGTTCGTTCGCTTCCATTCTGGAGTCGACCTATCGTTGAAAAGGTCGATGAAATTATGGAAAGGAGTGACCAGGACCGTCACATAAGCAGCCATGACATCGCTAAGGAACTTAACATTCATCATCAAACTATTTTGAAAAAGGTTGGTTACAAAAAGTAGCTCAATGTTTGGGTACCACATGAATTGTATATGAAACATTTAATGGACCGAATTAACATCTGTGATTCTTTGCTGAAACGAAATGAAATCGAACCATTTCTGAAGCGAATGGTAATAGGAGATGAAAAGTGGATCAAATACGACAATAATGTACAAAACGATCATGGTCCAAGCGTGCTGAAGCTTAACAAATCATCGCAAAGCTAGGATTAACGCCTCGAAAGGTTATGCTGATTGTTTGGTGGGATTGGAAAGGAATCATCCACTATGAGCTGCTCCAGCCTGGTCGAACGTTTGGTTCTACATTTTACTGTCAACAGCTGATGAGATTGAAGAAAGTACTCGAAAAAAAACGTCCAGAACTGATCAACAGTAAGGGCTTCGTCTTCCATTAGGACAACGCTAGACCACACACATCTTTGATGACTCGTTAAAAACTGGGAGAGCTTGGCTGGGAAGTTTTGATGCATTCACCTTATAGCGATGATCGTGCACTATCCGACTACCATTTGTTTCGGTCAATACAGAACTTCCTTAATGGAGTAAAGTTAGCTTCAAGAGATGGCTGTGAAAATTACTTGTCGCAGCTTTTCACCGAGAAACCAGAAAAGTTTTTTGGAATATGTCTCTAGCGGAAAAATGGCAAAAAGTGTCGACCAACTGCTACATAAGTATTTGGTTCATTAAAGTTCGTAAAAATAAAAAAATAAATTGAAGTTTAGAAAATATACGAAAATACTTTTTCGACTGCCCAATATATTTGTATATGTATATATAAACCTTGAAAACAAATCTGCCTTAGCTGAAATTCAGTGAGTTCTTTAATTTAGTCGATTAGCTGAATGCCTTTCCAAACTTTTTAATAACTTAATGGTATTCGTTGTTGGCAACCAGTTACCCGACTTTCAATTTATCCTATAAGCACTGATTCTTTAAAATGTCGACTTACGAGCCATCAGTTGTCAGATTTGTTTCAAGAAATGTATCAGATTTACACCAGTTCGTAAATTTGGAAAAGGCTGTTTCAGTTATGGCGATAAAAATCTGTCTCTTTCGAACCAGTTCCTTTACTCTTTCAAAAAATTTAGTTGTCAACCAGTTCGCTTTCAGTCAGCCAGTGTTTGCAGGCTACATACAGCGAATATACATGTACATACATACATATGTATGTATAATATAAGTACTATATATACGCTTTATATACACATACCTATAGTATATGTATGTTTGCATGTTAGCCCGTTTGTCGGTTGACCGCTACTAATAGCCTGCTTGGCGTGATGCCGCCTTAATCTATTTTGGCAGCAATTTCCTAAGAAATACAAGCAAAGCAAAAAGCCAACAAATGCGTTTGTTTCGTCTTATTTTTATAAGAAAATGGCAAAGATTGAAAAGTCTAAATAATCTAACCAACGCAACGAAAACAATTTTGCTGCGAAAGACGTCAAAGCGCTGCTGGCAGCGAAAACAATAACAAAACCGCAGCAGCGCAACAAAAATAATATTTAAATATACTTAGATTTTGTAAGTGGGCAACAAGCTTGCAACAATAACAAACAAATGGAATTGATCGCGATGTAAATTTGCGCAATTTTCGACACCTTTCGTTTATATAATGACAATGTATGGCTGTTTAGGTAAAGGAATTTTTCGAAACATATTGGTTCGGTTTATATAATTTTTATTGTTTTCTAAAATTACTTTATGCATGATAAAGGTATTTTTTTTTCAATTTCAACAAAGTTGTCAAAAATATATCGCTGAAACAAAGGTTATATTAAGGGTTACGCGGCTTCAGTTTATGCTCTTAATTAAAGCACGTATTTTTGCTTCTTTACTTTTAATGATCCTGTAAGAAGTTCTGTTTTCAAGGTTCCTTTTTACCGAGGGACTGCCATAAATGACGTCCTAATAGACGAGTTTTGAGAATTTTTCTTTGTAAATATCACATAATCATTGTAAAAATGATAAATGTGCTTTGATGATTTGCCTGCCTGGATGTGATTTGATGTGGAAGTCATAACGTCACTACACGAGAAGCTGGCTTCCAGCTCGCTTTATACATGCATATAAGTGAAGCAATCACTGTGCTTAGGTTATTCGCCTGCTTGGATTTGATTCGATATAGAAGTCACAAAGTGATTTCAGTGTGAGCTGGCTTCCAGTTGGATCTATGTACCTGTAAGTAAATGAGGCACAGTGTCTGGTTAGCGCTTAGGCGACTCTCGTGTCTCGATGTGATAAGACGAAGAAGTCATTACAAGAGATGCTGGCTTCCATCATCCTCTTAGCTAAATGCAAGCAAAGGTTGTGGACTAGGCTAAATGTAAATAAAGGTTGTGGACTTGGCTAAATGTAAACAAAAAGGTCGTTGACCTCATTAAATGCAAACAAAGTCGTCTATGACCCAATGAAAGGTATGCAAAAGTGTCACTGATCTCAAATGTATACAAAGGTAGTTAAGTGGGCTGAATGTAAGCAAAGGTTGTGGTCTTGGATAAACGTAAACAATAAGGTCATTGACCCCATGACATGTAAACAAAAGGGTCACTGGGCCCAAATGTAAACAGTTGACTTGACTAAATGTAGCAAAGGTGGTGGACTTGGCTAGGTTTTTGAGGTATTGACCTGTAACTTTGCACACATCTTTTTCTAGCTAAGAAACTGCTTTGCCGGAATCCCGGATATAGGATCACTATAGCGTATATCTGCAAGACAAACTGCATAATAATTTAGTCTTTTCATGACTTATTTTCCAGAGCAGCGTTGCTATATTCGAAGAAATGTTTCAAATCGGACTTCTATTCAGCACTTTTTTGCAACTCAAAAATCGGCCGATTTTCCGTCCTTAGGCAATTTTACAGCATTTTGAGCGCGCAATACGGAAATTGCCAGCGGCCATATACAACTTTCACTTTAACGCCATTATGTTGAGGCAAATCCAAATTCGGCTGCTGTGCTACCTACGTGATTGCATAACCCATCCATATATATACACAGTATATAATATAATATATGTTATTTATGTATGTATATACATATATACATGCATATGTAGCTACTGACGCCGGCATACAATGTTGCACAATGCTCAACTGAAATGCGTCAGTTCACGCGAGCGTGTTGCTAAAATGCAGTATCACTTACACACACCCAACAACACATGCAGCTTTGCATATAAATGAACACGCACACACATACACACATGCGTGCATTCGCACCAAACAAATTGCCAGCATTTTGCATTTTGTCGTCGCCTCGCTGAGATTTGCATGACAGATTTGTCGCTGCGCGGCTGTCGCCAACACACGCGGTGGCTGCCACTTATAGCGTACATACAGCTCGCCCGCCGGCAGAGTGCCATGCTTGCACGACTGGCAATTGCTCATGAGTGTTGTTGTTATTGTTGTTGTTGGCGATTGTTGTTTTTGCATTTTGTTGTTGTTGCTCTTTTGTTGCTGTTTTTTGTTTTTGCAATAGTTATTTTTCTTATTGTTGTTGTCGCTATTTTTTATTGTTGTTGGTTTTGCTGCGTTGTGCATCCCACTGCTGTGTTGCTAGCGCTTCCCGCCTGTGTGTGTTTGTATATATTTCGTTGCTGCCGCTGACACTTTGTTTTATTGTCATTGCTGTCGTTGGTCGTTACTGTTGTTGTTGCTTTCGCTTTCCTTATTTACATTGCAACGCATTGCTGTTGTTCTTCCTGTTGCTAATGTTGAGATTTTAATGCGCTTTCGCGCGTTGCTGCTGTTGTCGCTGTCTTTATCGACTTAATTTTTACACATTGTTGTAGCTGTTGCCTTTGTTGTTGTTGTAGCTGGTATTGCTGCTGCTGCTACCGCCTCCGTTGACGCTGTTCTTTGCTGTTTGCTAATGTTGTCCGCATTGCGGAAGTGACAATGTAATTTGACGTCATTCCGTCGTCTCCGTCGTCGCCATCGCCTTCAACGTGGCTCAATGCAATGCCCGCACGCTGTGTTGCTGCTGCTGTTGTTGTTGCGTTGTTTTTCATTTAGCTGCTTGGCTATTGACGTCGATCTTCGGTCGTCGCGTTTGCTCGCTGACTCGCCGCTGGGCGGAAAATATTTCGTATTTTCGCTTTTAACTAAATAAGCGAAGGCGACGTCGCTGCCGCCGCTGCTGCCGTTGCTTAAGTCCATGTAATGTTGTTATTTGTCGTCAATATAATTAAATTCTTTGTTAGCATTTATTGGCTTGTTTACCAGCAGATAGCATGGCATTGCCGGCGTGTTTGCGTAGACACTTGGCTTGCTCGCGAAGTGGATATGTAGAATGCTTCGGAGCTATTAAGCTTGACGATTTATGTTGTTGTTGTTTTGTTGAAATTTCTTGAAACTGTTTTGCACTTTTCTACACGCTCTATTGTGAAGGTCATGTAAATGCACTTACTTTGTTTTGATTTGTATTAAGCGCTTAAAGTGTTTGTTGTTGTGATTTTATTATATCGAATTTGTTATGCCATACAAAATTGAGAAATTGATTGCCTTGTTTTGGGCGATAATATTCAGGAGTGTGAGCTTGCATTTCGGAGAACATTTATGCGATGAAAATGCCAGTGTTGCAGCTATGCGCACGCAATATTTCTTTCTTTTTTTAGAAACTTTGGGTCAGATTTTTCGCATTTTCCCATTTTTTAAAACGTTATTTTTCGTATAATCTGGTTTTTGGTCGCTTAAATCTTTGTGAAATTTTGTGTATGTAATTTTCTGCGCAAGAAGCTGCTTTTTTGTCGGAACCGTCGATATCAGTGCACTATAGCATATAGCTGCCATACAAACTGAACGTTCAAATTATTGCTTTTGTATGAAAAACTTTTTTATTTGTAGAGATATCATCACAGAATTTGGCACAGATGATTTTTCTAGTCAAGCGTATGATCTCCAAAGAAATGGTGCAGATCGGTTCACTATAGCATATAGCTGTCATACAAACTGAACGATCAAAATCAATTTCTTGTATGAAAAACTTTTTAATTTGTAGAGATACTTTTACGAAATTTGGCACAGATGATTTTTCTAGTAAACCGTATAATCTCCGAAAAAAGTGTGCAGATCGGTTCACTATAACATATAGCTGTCATACAAACTGATCGTTCAAAGTCAAGTTCTTGTATGAAAAACTTTTTCATTTGTCGAGATATCTTTACGAAATTTGGCTCATATCATTTCCTTAGTTAACTATATAACATCAGAAGAAATTGTTCAGATCGGTCCACTATAACATATAGCTGCCATACAAAATGAATGATCAAAAACAGGCTCTTGTTATGAAAACTTTTTCATTTGACGTGATATTTTCACAAAATAAGGTATATAGTTTGGTCCAAGATAACGGTACATTATCCAAAGAAATTGTTCAGATCGGGCGACTATAGCATATAGCTGTCATACAAAGTGAATAATCAAAATCAGTTTCCTTAAGGAAATTTATTCGTGAAGGGTATAAAACCCATTTCAAAGTTAAAGTTTTTCCATGCTTCCGAATGAACTGTTGCCATATCAAGTTGTTTCTGTACCACTCCCCGCTGATTAATTGAAATTAGTCAAATCATTTTAGAAATGGGAATAATTTTATTTAGTTATTCTTTTGAAAGGAAAAATAATATGAAGGTTATTTGGTCACCTAAAATGCGAAACAGCGTATCATCAAAAATGAATCGGAAATCGCTGTCAGATATAATAACCCATATATTGGTTAGTCGAAAAAGTTTTTCCATATTTCCAATCAAACTTCAACTATTTTTTTTTTATTTACAATGAACTTTGTATATCTAAAGTTAATGAAGCAATTGACCTTTTCTGAAATATTTCCGCTTTCCAGTGGTAAGCAACATACATAGAAATACATATATCTTCTTCATTTAATTCCCTCCTGAAGCACTTCCCTTCTATGTTAGTTATGTACAAGTTCTATGAGTTTTGGTTTTGTGGCACGTAGCACTGCGCACACATTTTTCAGCTCGCACCTTAATTTTTACCGAACAAGTTTTAATTAAAATTATTATTTAAGACCAAATTACAGTGTGAGAGAAATTTTATAGAAGTATTTTCCGTTGCCACTGCACAGCAGGGTGCACACATCTGCAAAACTTACGTGCAACACAGGCAGTTGTAAAGCGTTTAACACTTTCGCGGTGAATGAGAAAACTGAAAACTATGAGGATACACATACCAATTAATATAGACATACATATATTTATATATTTACAGGTGGATTAAAAATAGGCATAAACATTGTAAGGTGGGAAGCTAGATATGCGCGTATATTCACGCTTTAATCTCTGTGCACAATTAGTGTAAGGAGCCAAATAGCTTACAATGAAATTGGAAAATATTTCAGAGGCTACGCGGCGTAACAAATTCAAGGTTACGCATTTCGTAAGAAGTGGCTTTTATGTTATTGTTTTTTCTTTTGATTTCTAGTGATAAATGTGTATTGAATGTAACTATGTACATTGTACATTTATGCATGTACATATGTTTGGCAATATACTTTTCTTATCTTTCCTAATGAACTAGAGTTCGGAGCGATAAAAACCAAAAATCGTTAACTTTGTTTACATCAAAGCTATCATATAATACAAAATCTTCCATAAAAGAACTTGCTTTTGATCGTTCAGTTTGTATGGCAGCTATCTGCTTAGTGATCCGATCAGAAAAATTTTTCTCGGCAATTGTACCCTTCCTTCCAAAAATAATACTCGTCGAATCTAAATAAGTCAAATAAAGAATAATTCCAGATTCTAATCTCGAGATGAGGCTAATTTTCAAAATTTATATTGGGTCATTAAATTTAAAACCGTTTTTGCTAGCGTCGGGACACTTAGTGTTGAGTTTGTGGTTACTTGCTTAATTGCTTTAATATTTTGGGTTCTAGAAAGACTCTAGTGTGCCCACTAAAGCGCTGTGAGGATTGATCTTGTCTGATTTGCTGTTAAGCGACAACTTCTTCCATAAAATTGACCAAAATTGTTCTTTTCTCTGAGTATTTTTTTCCTGTTTTTAATTTTTTATTATTTTACTATAAATATTTTTTTGGTTTTCGATTTTTAGTTTTTTTTTTTGTTATATGTTGTTTTTGATTTTTGTTTTTTTTTTAACCTTTTTTTGGTTTTATGTATTTTTTTCTTTTTTGGTTTTTGAAAAAAATATTTTTTTGGTTTTTGATTTTTAGTTTTTTTTTTGGTTATATGTTGTTTTTTGATTTTTAGTTTCTTTTAGTTCTTTTTTTGGTTTTATGTATTTTTTTGTCTTTTGTTTTTTGAAATTTTTTTTTTGTATTTTAGCATTTTTTTATTTTTAATTTTTTGTTTTTTGATTTGTAGTTTTTTTGCGTTATTTGATTTTTATTTTTTTTTTCTTTTTATTGGTTTTATGTATTTTTTTTATTTTAATTTTGTTTTTCTTTTTATTGTATTTTTTTTTCTTTTGTTCTATACGTTTGTTTTTCTGAGTATTTTTCTCCTGTCTTTTTATTTTTAATTTTTTTCCTACCTTTTTGATTCTTAGTTTGTTTGATTTTTTTGATTTTTTTTCTTTTTTTTTATAAAATTTTTTGTCTTTTGTGTTTTTGTTTTTTGGAGTTTTTTTTCTGTTGTTTAGTTTTTAGTTTTGTTCTATTATTGTTTTTGTTTTATAATTTTTTTGTGTTATTTGATTTTAATTTTTTCTTGTTTTTTGTTTTATAAAATTTTTTCTGATTTTATGTTTATTTTTGTTCTTTTAAGTTTGTTTTGTTTTTTGATTTTTAGTTTTCTTTTTAGTTTTGTGTTTTTTGATATTTATTTTTTTTGTTTTCTTGTTTTATTTCATGCATTTTTTTTGTGTTTTATTTCCGAGTTTTGGGCGCTTGAATCATGTAAGAAAATTTTTATATAAATTTTTCTGTAAATTTGTTTATTTGTTTGCAAATTAAATTGTGTTACCTTTTGTTATGATAATCTTGTTCCGAAACAGTTTTCTGGGCTGCGTAAATAGCAATTTGTTTATATTAGTTATTTATTTTTAAACGCTGTTGGTTGTTCTGGCATTTGTTTTTCCTTTGGCCCAAATGAGCTGGGGAATTTTCAAATTTCCTGCCAAGATTTATGAATTAATATACGCTTGAGTGTCTTGCAGATACACAATTGCAAATATATACGAGTACATACTTGCCGCTTACATAAGTGGCTAGCCACGCACATACATACAGTTAGAAAAATATATTTTCAGCTGTTCGCTCTGGTCTCCACACAGATTTTTGTGTGTTATTCTCCAGATCCCCACTAAAGACTGAAGACCGAAAAAAATGCGATTGCAATCGTGCTAAACCAGAAAAACAAGCACATTTTTCACTTTCACGCCAGCACGCCAAATATTTGGATAAATAGATGAACGGACGGACAGCCGAACGCATGGACATAGTACAAGTGGTGGCACAAAGGCATGCTGCGCCAATGAATGGACTGGCTGCCACACGTAGTGGCGTAAACAAATTTGCGAAAATTGTTTATCAAAAGTGAATTTTTTTCAGCAAATTAAATGATTGGAGCGAAAGCAAAAAAAAATCTCGTTGCTGCCATGAATGAATTCTCTGAATGGCTGCTGTAAGTGCGCGGGGTTGCTGGGCCGGTCGTGTGGGTGGCGTGCAAAATTAGCCAAATGCTTCAACGTTTGAGTGTATGTAAAGTGGGAACGGCCTTCAGCTGCGCGCTTTTGTTTTTGCTGTATTCATTTGTGTACAATTCTTTTTTCGGGTTTTCACGGGAACAGCCGTTTTGGCCATAAATCAAGTGATAAGACTGCAGAACCATTGCCAGTTGACCATTTCGTTGGTAAACAAGCGATTTCTGCTTAAAACCAGTCCAAAAAATAACAACAAACTGATTAAATTGGCAAATTCGATGACCTCGATACCTTGAAGGCAATATACTGTGTGTTACCGCATATTATTATTTGTGTATAATAATGTATGTGTGTGTGTATGTTTATGGTCCCTATTTTTTGTTTGTTTGCCATAAACTTTTAAGTGCTCTGTTTTGTCTCTTATTACTAATGTGATTTGCCTTATCGTTTATCGCCCAGCCACGTTATCAAAGCAAAACATTGATACCGTTGACTAGGAAAAGTGTCGTAAACAATTTATGGCATGACAAGTTGGGACAAAGTGCTTGCTGTTAGCTCACTGTTAATTTGTCTTAATTATATTAAAATTTCGTTTAATGGTTCGATCTCAAAATTTTTTTCCGGATGTCGTATCGTTTTTTGAAATAATAATATGTAATAATATAATGTAATAATGTTAAATAATTTTAAATAATTAAATAATTTTTTTATTGTTGAAACATTTTTAACTAGATAATTTGCTTCAAACAGCCACGACCTACTAATTTATTAAAAAAAAATAATAATATGTAAAAGCAAAATATTTTAGCAAAAACATTAACAAGTTCGTTCAACTGCCGTTACTGTTAGGCTATTTTTGCAGCATTCTCCATTTACGTAGATACTTTTCCTACGTCTGAACTTAAGATCTTCGACATTTCAATTTTCTGTACCCGTTTTATGCTTATTTTTGGTTGTGTCCAGGAATATTAAAAATATTCAATTACATTTAAAGGAAATGTCGCCCACACGCTGTAAAAGCGCTGACGTGCACAAAGTGCCCCAAGGTGTTGCTAATAAATATATAAATATAAATAAATGCCGAAAATAAAGGAGATAAAATGACAAGTGTGGCAGCAAGCTACAGTGAATGCGCTTAAAACATTGTATGGCTGGTTGCATGTATGTATATATGTATGTATATGCATGTATCCATATATTTTTATAAATGTATTGTATGTATATATGTTTATACATGTCTTGTATATATGCACATACGTTTGTGTGTGCCCACTTCAACCTTTGTCCGTGCATGTCACTGACTGCTTAGCTGCTATGCCAGAAAAGCAATAAAAATTTGAGTGCAAACATAATTGTGACATGTGGCAAGCATGAATATTGTATTTATTTAATTTTCCTTTCTACCGGTTTAATAACCCTTAGTGTGTGTTTATTTGTGTTTTTGGTAATTGGAAAGTATTTTTAATGTTATGCGGTTGCTAAGGTAATGTAAACGAAATTCGGTGCTGGAAGGGCAGTGTATGAAATTGGAAGGAAAAGTAAAATAATAATAATTTGTTGTGGCAATGCAGATAAAATATATAGATATTATATATATATATAATATATATATATATTAATATTTTTTAGTATGAAAATGTATATTTTTATATTCTATGTAATGATACGCCCTTCAAATTTAGCTTAGAATATTTTCTACTCGGAAAGTCTTAGCAAATGCTTGAGAAATCTTAAACCATTTATGTGCTTAAATAATAATAGTATACATAATTTGTTTTAGAAATAAACCTTAGCGTTAGTTTGCAACTTGAATTACTGCATGCTGTGTTCTTAAGGCAGCTAATGCTGGTATATGTCTTTAAAATGAAAGGTGCTTATTTATCATGTATGAAATTTTCAGTCGTTGAAATATATTTTTTAAATTTTTTTTCTAAGAAATAAATAGTAAAATCATGCAAGTTCAAGTGCTGTACTCATTTCCAAGCTATTTCCATATTCATTAATTAAAATATGCCATAAAATAAATGCTGCGGTTACTTGTACCTCCGGTGCGTATACGTAACATGTATATTGGGCTTATAAAATGTGGGAAATATGGCTTAAAATCAATCATTTGTTGGTCTGGTACGGCAATTTCTTTCTTATAATATAAAGAATCAACTTATATTGAAACAAATTTTGAATTTTGGTTATAAAATGGTTATATAGTGGTTACATACTGGTTATACATTGGTTATGTATTGGTTATATATTGGTTATTTCGGTTATATCTGACAGCGAAAGCTAAAATTTTTATGCTACATATATGTAGAGTTATCTAGTGAGTCATAAGCATTAACAAATTAATTTCGATTTTTGTTGATGATACGTTATTTTGCGTTTTAGGTGACGAAATTTATATTTATTTTTGGAAAGATAGAGATAGATATTTGATACAAAGGTATTGCACTGCGACCTAGGGTATATTGTACTCTCACTCACCCTCTTTTTGAAATCTGTATTCCTCTGAAACCAGAACCATTTACTCTTACAAAAGAAAAGTAGTTTTGTGCAAGTTAATTAGACGCTGTTCTATCTTAATTCAGCAATTACAAACAGTAACAACTGTTAATAAGTACAAATTGCATTTCACAACAAATTTCTACTTTAAAATTATTTTGCTAGCAAATTATAAAAATACACAAGTATCAGTTTGCAACACGACTATCCATATGTTACATTCTAAAATCGCTAGATTTAACTGGATTGAAGTGGTTGTAACTGCAATCTGCAGAATCAAGTGACATATATGCCATATATACATATATATATGTATGTATATGTGTACATAATATATAGGTTTATATGCCTGGGTATCGGGTTAGGTGCAGCCAAGCTGAAGTAATAGAAGCTGCATGAGCAAATCAAAAAAAAAACATGACTTACATTTGCTTGTGCATAAACACTCACGCAGCCATTAGTAGTTGCTATATATGCATATATATATGTATGTATGTATGTATGTATATATTGCTATAGTGAGAAGTTTTGCACAACAGTTTGTAGCGTCAACGTTTTTTTAGGTTATACAAATTGCTCAAATGTCAAGTGTGGAGGGACTGCTTGCTTGTCAGGTGAGTGAAATTCGAAGAAAAGGTTGTTTTGCTGCGCTTTCTTCAAGCGTACCTAAACTACTCATATGCAGTTAAATATGTGTTGGTGTGCTTATGCGCATGCTATATAATGTATACTGTTGTCTTTTGTTGTTGTTTTTGTTCTTCTTGTTACAGTTGTTGTTGTTTTTTCGTTTTGTTGCCGATTTAAGCCTTTTGTTGTTGGTGTTGTTGTTGTTGGTTTTTTCTTGTTGTTGTTATTTTTCTTTTTTGTTGTTTTTTTCCTTCTTGTTTTGTAGTTGTTGTTGCTTTTCTTGTTGTTGTTTTGTTTTTCTTGTTGTTGTTTTGTTCTTCTTGTTGTTGTTTTGTGTTTCATGTTGTTGTTGTTGTTTTCAGTTCTTGTTGCCGCTGCTTTCATTTGCTTAGCTTGGCTTTATTTTACGCTTGGTTGCACAATTTGACGTCCATACAAGCGAGTAAACTATAGGCACACACACATACAATCACACTCATGTAGAGGTACATTGTACCTTGTTCAAGCGAAATACAGCACACAAGCTTATGTGCGCATACATATAGGTGTATATTAGTTTAGCTGTTGTTGTTGTTGCTATTTTAGTTCGTTTGATTTTGGTGCCAGCAAGTCTGTCGCGGAACGCTTCAACAGCCAGTCAGGCGAACAGCCGGCGCGCAGACAGACTGGCAGGCAGTCATAAACTAACACACACACACATATATGCATGCTTTCAGATGTATACACAAATACATATAATTATATATATACATATATATATATATTTATCCGATATATATATATAGCGGTATTATGTAGCTGCCGCGCTGAGTGGCGTGCATTTGCCGCAAATCAGCTGATATTTCGTGTTGTGTCACCGCTACATTATTCAAGTAAATTAAATTTCGAAAAGCCAAGACCCAACAACACAACACACCCACCGCCACATGCCTAGCTGCTTAGTAAATACACGTATTTGCGCTTAAATAGTTAGTTAGCCGCAAAGGGTGGGCCTTTAAGGTTCTCTATTGCTGTTATTGTTGTTTGTATTGTTGTCTCTATGTCGGTTCGGGGTTGGGTCCTCCGAAAGAGGTGCAATTTCTGGCGCGTGTACTGAGTTTTTTGTTTCTGTTTTTTTTTTTTTTGGTTTGCCCACATTTTTTTCTAGCTGAGCTTAGCAGCTAATTTATTTCCATTATTTTTTCGTCTCTATGTAGTTGTACATATGTACATATGTGTGTTGCTTTGCTCTACCATTTATCATTAGTTTGTGCGCTTGTGCGCGTCCAGCCCCCTGCTGAGATATGCATGAAATCCATTAAAACAAATTACCACTCGCATTGTACTTACGGCTCTGACAGTGTGTGGTGGAATTCTAATTCTGGCCACTGACGCGCGGCAGTTTGCGGCATTTCACAAAGCGACAAGTAAATTGCAAAACACAAATTGCACAAAAAATAGCCAAGAAATTGCCACAAACTGTTATAGCCGCACAGTTGACGCAAAAAATAGACAAGCAAACACACACACACACAAACACTTGGGTTTGAAATCAATATTAAGAAGTCGAACAAAAGCCAAGAACATGTCATTCGTCGCTGAATTGTCGACAAAATGGCAATTTATGCACATATAAGCAGTAAAATACAACAAAAAGCTTAGTACCCATTTGCAGTTGTCTTACGTTACCGTTTTTTAATTAGAAAAAGTTTGAAATTAGCAAAAAAAAATGTTTTAAAATTTTATTTTCTGTGCAAAATTAATTTTTTTATGATTATTATTGATTTTTAAATAGGAACATTATTTTAAGCGTTTGGTGATTGTCATGTTTAGCAGTAAGCAATTTAAAAAAATTTTATTAGTTGTATTTATTGGTTAGTCGAAAAAGTCTTTTCGTATTTTGTCAATAGAGTTGTTTGGAGTTGTTCTTAAAGTTCCCGTTATGCACAGCGCAGCGATTCTCTGACTTCATTTCATTGGCTTCCGGAGGGTGGATTTCCGTACGTCTGTCCACGATACTACTGCACCGTAGAGCAGAATTGGTCTAACAACATCTGTGTAGTACCAGTGCCTGAGAGAGGGAGAGAGTCCCGTAGTTGAGCCGAGCTTTTGCTTACACGCATATAAAGCTCTTTGCTCGACACTGCGATTCCAAAGCAATTTGCTGCCTAAGACTAGCCCAAGGTACTCGTTCCGGTCCTTGAGAGAGAGTTGTGTACCATTTATAGAAGGGAACCGCCATTGAAGAATTTTGTGCTATTAGTGAACACAAGCAGATCCGATTTCTGCTGGTCATAATACTGCCAATGGTCTGTAGATACCTACCCCTTATTAAGATGGCAATGTCGTTCGTATATTCCACTATCTTAGGGGCTTTGACTACCATGTTCCTTAACAGTTTATTCACTACTAATGTCCATAAGAGCGGAGATAGCCCTCTACCTTGGGGGAGTTCCTCTACAGACTTATTCATTTTAGCTTCATACCATTCTGCTCTTATCCGTCTAGGGGTCAAAAGGCTTCTGATCCAGTGTTGTTTAGCAGGATCAACACTTATTGACTGTATACTATTTAGTATCGATTCCTTATATACGTTATTGAAAGCTCCCGAAATGTCCAGGAATGCTCCTGCGTACTTCTCATATTCAAGAGCCCTTTCGATATTAAACACCAGTTTAAGGAGTGCAGTTTCTTCTGGTCTGCCCTTCGTACATGCGTGTTGCGCCTTGGACAAGCTTCTAGGAGGCGCTACGGCTATAATGTGCGCATCCAAGATATATTCGTAGCTTGTATTAGCAGACGTTGTATGAAAATTTTTTTATTTGTCAAGATATCTCAACGAAATTTGGTATACGTTATAACCTGGAACATCGCTATAATTTCTAAAGAAATTGCTGAGATCAGACAACTATAGCATATAGCTCTCATATAAATTTATTGATAAAAATCAAGTTTTTGTATGGAAAACTTTATTTGTCGAAGTATCTTCATGAAATTTGGCAAAAAAATTTCTCCACGACAATACTACAATATCCAAAGAAATGGTTGAGATCGGTTCACTATAGCATATAGCTGCCATACAAACTAATCAATCTTAATCAAGTCCTTGTAAGAAAAACATTTTTATTTTACGAAGTATCTTCACGAAATTCGTCATAGATTATTGCTTAAAGTAGTGCTACATTATCCGCAAAAACTGATCCGATCGGACAACTATGGCATATAGCTGCCATACAAACTGAACGCTCAAAATCAAGACAAACATATTTTTGTACTTTTTCATACTATAAGATATACTCCTCTGAAGCGTTAGGTGCAGCCGAACTTAACTCTATTTCTTGTTTTAACTCTCACATATCCCATCTACGTTTTATACACCCCGGTATGCCTATGTGTGCCTTGGCGCAAACTATCACTTGGTCATCGCGTGCTCTTTATAAAACAGCCAATCAGTCTAGCCTTCGATCTAACAAACAAAGATTTCAGTCAGTCAGCCAGTCTACTACTATTGCTAACTTAAAGCAAATATTTAGTTTATTCGTCAAACGCTTATTCAAATAGAAATCCAACATTAAATAGGCAATAATGCGAAAAAACAACAGCGCAACATTTCCTGTAAGTAACAAATAAGCAGAAAAATTTAACAAGCAAACACTATTAAATGCTACAAAAGCGAAATTGCGCGGGTGTGTGTGGTGGGGGCAGCACAGTCCGTTTGTTAATCATAAAGTCAATAAGAGACTGTCCGTCGGCCGCACGGCTAATTGGAGTGTCGATCGGCCTAGCAATTTGGATAAAATGTGTTGTTGCTCTTTTTGTGCCCCCGCTTTTGTAAAGCAACAAAAAATCATTAGCAGCATTATCGGCCGGTTAAGGGTATTAACCACTAAGTAAACGCGAAATATCGTAAATAATCGAATAGTGTGCTAATATGTAACTAAAATGTAGACACATATGTACATATTTTATATATATGTATACAAATATATGTATATACAAAGTTGAGTATGAAAATAGTGGCATTATAACAATAAAAGCGTAAATTATTTTTTATTTTTTTATTGCTTTATTGTATTCTTGATTTTGTGTTAGCTTTTATTCTGCTGCATACGTCATTGCCAGAAGCGAGATATTTCACACACATATCTCATATACATATGTATATGCTTAAGTCTTCAAAAAATATATTCTATAATTATTTTTTTCCTTTTTTTTCAGCCTCAGCAGTCAGCCATTCTAAGCGCTTGACAATCCACAGACATAATCCAGGTAAGTGCTTGTAAAACTGGTTTTATACCAATTAAACTACTAGTTATGGCAATTTAATAAGGAAATATCATTATAGTGCGGTGCTCATGTTCTTAATTTGTTGCATAAAGGAAGCAAAACACGCGTTTATTTATTTATTATGCAGGTCTCTTATCCGATCAGCGTACGCTTAATGTCATTCAGTCGTGTACTTATGTCGTTAAGACTATTAAGCGCGCTGCCGCTTTTACGATTCAATGAGTCATGTGCGCTTACGAGCTATTGGCTTACAGGTTTTCATTAAATATTAAATATACTTAGATATATATTTATATATATAAATAATTTGAATTTCTCCATTATGAGCGCCATGCTGTCACACATTTCGTTCTTAAGCTGATAATGTGCGCTTAGCGTTAATATCGTAAATTGTTTGGGCCGTCAGTTCGGTTGTTGGTATTAGTATACTCATTTAATGAATAAAAATGCTGTATAGCTTGGCTTGAAGTTGCTTGGTAAGAAGTGAAGTAAACAAAGTTTTGTGCTATAACAAGTGAAACAGATTGCGTATTAAAATGTTGCATTATTAATAATAATTCTTTGTGGGCTTATATACTACAGTTTATATGCGGTTTGAGAGTAAATATCTAGCAGTAAGAATTTTCTGTATTTTCAAGCGCAGAAAATAAAATAAAACGTTTGATATTAATTATCAGTGTTGACTGCTATTAGAAGAACATTTTTCTGAATTTTTTTCTGACTAATAACATTAGCTTTGCAGTCATTTTGCGACTGGTTGCTAAAACCGAAAATGTTTTTAAAATTTTTTTAACACTTAAGAATTTAATGTTGCCACAGGTTCACAGCTCAATAAGTCTTTTCTCACGGGAGTTGACGCAAATTGTGGGATCTCCCTTTTTGTGGATTGGACATAGCACACTTCAGTTCCAATCGCAGAGCATGCCTTCGTCCGACGATATTCTACTTACAGCTGTAGAAGCTGATGCATGCTCCATATAAGTTCTTCGCCGTCATATTTGATTAGCTCGGCGGGTAATCCATTGGCCCTCGCCGCTATGCGATTTTTCAGACGAGTAATTGCTATTCGAACTTCTTCTTGGTCGGGCAATGGAACGTGGGATCCATCGCCGCCGATTGGTGAATCGGTTTCACCATCTCCTAGTGGTGATAAGCATTCAGTTTATCCTCCATAATTTTAGAACGCTCTGGTCATCAGTCACTACATCATCTCGTGGGGTTCTACAAGAGTATGCACCGGTCTTGAAATCCCCTGTTAGTCGCCATACCTTTTTGTAGAATCTTTGAGCATTAGCTCAGTCGCCCAGCTTGTCATGCTCTTCGTCCTCACACACTATCCCATCTCTCACGTGTTGGGTTCGATTGTTTTCTTTCTTTTCATTGATGGTAGGTTCCGACAATTCAGCAACTTCTTGGTTTAAGATATCAGATCAATGAAACAAAAACTGAGAGACTAGTTACGGTGTAAACCACAAGACTGACAGATAGAGACGCTATAGGGTATCCGACGTTTGTTTCTGTTTGTTATGAATTTCGTAGAAAATTTAATACAGCCTGTTATGGTTATAAAAATCTGAAAGCGCTTGCTATGGCTTAGATTAGTATCGCCTTCTCTCTGACCGCAGCCTAAACCTTCCTCACGCCATAATTTCATGGCAAACAAGGCATAAGTAAGTTATTGCTGATTAATGCATTCGTTCCTGAGAAGTTTTCTAGTTTTTGTTAGCGTCTTGAGTCTTTTAAAGCCGCCTGCATTTTCATAAATTTCAAATAATTTTCCAACTGTCGTTTATTTTACACAATGTAGTCATTGCCTTTGGTACTCAAAACTAACTTGTTGTCTTTTATTTGCGCGCTTTTCCCTTCTTAAATGTTTATTTTCGATTTAAATACCCATTGTCTATTTGCTGGTGTGTTGTTTGTTTGTTTTGCAGCACTAGAGAAGAAAGAAAACAAAAAAACTCTTTTATGGTTTGCCGACATGTTGACATTGCTTGTTAGCGCCGATATGACAAAGAAAACAACAAGATATCGTAATGCAAGAATGACAACATCGACATTAGCAATAAGAAAGTGTTAAACATTCTTAACAGCAACAACTAACTACGAAAACAACAACGCGGTGCACTGTTGCATGCTGAAATAACAAAAAAATATGCTGAGAAAACAATGCTTGTGTTTGAAATAGCTTAATGTAGAGAATATATACGAAATAATGCTTGCATCGGGAGAGAAAATTTTAAAAATGTATTAAATTTGAAATATTTTTACTTTTCTTGCTATTATTTTGAAGAATATTTATTAAAAAAATGGATTAGGAAAACTAATTTTATTTAAGAAATTTTAGAAATAGATTTTAGAAATTAATTTCATCTAAGAAAATCTAAAAATAGTTTTTAAAAACGTTAAGAAAATCGAGAAATAGTTTTCGAAAACTAAGTTCCAAAATTTTTTCAAAAAAATTGTTGTTTTTCATATCACCTTTTCGAAAGCTCGTTTTCGAAATCAAGCCCTGAACCGCATAACAGTTCCTTGCAATCACAAAACCAGTGAAAGCTTTCGAAAGCACAGCGCTTGCTTGCGAAACCAGCTGCAAGTCCACAAATTGCTATAAAAATAGGCTTCTAAGAACTAATTTATTTTAAGAAAAGCTTTAAAAAGTTTTTAGAAATAGTTTTTAAAATTAATTTCATATAAAAAATTTTAGAAATTGTTTTTAAAAACTAATTTTATTTGAGAAAATCTTTAAAAAGTTTTAAAAAACCAGTTTCTAAACTTTTTTCCAAAGAAATAGTGCTTTTTTATATTACCTTTTCGAAAGCTTGTTTTCGAAATCAAGCCCTGAACCGCATAACAGTACCTTACAATCGCAAAACCGGTGAAAGCTTTCGTGAAAGCATAGCGCTTGCTTGCCAGGCCAGTAGCTAGTCTACAAATTGCTATAAAATCAGCATTAGCAGCAATAAATAACCGTAATAATGTTGGATTTAAATAAAGCCGTTATGAAGGTTACACATATGAAAGGGCATATGCATCTACCATAATGTTTGTATGTGAGCACATAAATTTGTGCATGCGCTTAGGTGAGCACATGCCGCCACCTCGCTTATACGCTGATGAGTAATTACCCAAATAGAACAACAGCAAATATTATGCCAGCAACAAATTTGAAAAATATGAGCCTCTACTTTGTTATCAAGAGCGCTGTCGCACCCATAACGCCTGGCCAGCCCCTATCCAAAAAAAAAATTTACGCGCTGCTAAAACAACGTTCTCCACACCCACCGCAGACCCTACGACTGTAAGTACTAAGTAGCAAAGCTTTAAAAATGTTACTCATAACGTTCAATGTCGCCGTGCGGCGTACAAGCTAGACAATTTGTCACTATTACGGCGGTTTCGAGCAACATATTGTCAAACATAGTAAACGCCCCATGTATGGCGAAAACCACAGAAATATTTTTTGTCGAAAAAAAATTATTTTTTTGTTTGGTTTTGCTGTGGCCACACACATTTACTTTGTCGTTGGAACTTTTGTTGAGCTATAGGCCTACACTCTATGGGTAATCGTGTGTCTATGCTGACTTTTCTTTGCACATTAGTGTAGTTCTTTAATGCAGGAAAATATTTGCACGGGAAGTTTCGGAAACTTTAACCCTAAAACGACTTAGTTCAGAAAGAGTCCACAGACTGCCAAAGGTAGAGACAGAACTTCAAACTAAAGTTTGAAAACATTGGATATCAAAATATTGACTACAAAACTTAGAATACGCTGTAACGTTTTAGACCTTAAAGGGTACCCGAACTCAGTTTTTGAGATATCCATCTCAAATTTTGCCTACATCTTTTTCTTCCCAAAAAATTGCTCATATGTCGGAACTACCGATATCGGACCACTATAGCATAAAGCTGTTATACAAATGGACGATCGTAAGCAAGTGCTTGTATGGACAACTCTTTTATTTTAGAAGATATTTGCACGAAAATCGTCATGTGTTATCGCCTTAAGCATTGGTATGATCTACAAAAAAATGTTTATGATCGGATCACTATAGCATATAGCTGCCATACAAACAGCACGATAGGAATCAAATGCTTGTATGGACAACTTTTTCAGTTTAGGAGATATCTGCACGAAATTTGTCACGGATTATTATCTGAGACAATTTTATGATCTGTTAAAAAATTGTTAAGATCGGATCACTATAACATATGGCTGCCATACAAACTGAACGATATCAATCAAGTGCTTGTATGGACAACTCTTTCATTTGAGAAGTTATCTACATGAAATTCGTCATGGTATATTGTCTAAGGCAATGTTATGATCTACTTAAAAATTGTTGAGATCGGACTTATATAGCATATAGCTGCCATACAAACTACACGATAGAAATCAAGTGCTTGTATGGACAACTTTCATTTTGGGCGAAGTCTTCACGAAATTTTTTTTTTAATTTTCTCTGTACAACCCTAATCCACACACGTATGTAGCCTTTCTTCTCCAATCTCTATATATGTAAACATGCCTGCATCTTGTTTTAAATTTTTTATGTCAACCTTTCTGCTAAGCTATTTACTCGCCAATTACCTTTCCACGCTTATTTGTTTTCCCTTGTCGCGCACTGTTATTACATACAATTACATATTAAGATATATGTACACACGATATCGTACAACCTTTATTTGCCTGTTTTGTATCTATCACGCTTTAAGCGAGCGACCATCCCAGTTTGGGGGCAACCAACCAGCCCAAGCGCGGTCTTGCAACCGACGATTTCGCTAAGAGGAATTAAACACATTATACTTTAAAATGTGCGCCTGTGTGTTGTGTGTGTTGGCGTGTGCAATTTGTGTGTTATTGTCAACAACAATCTACATATCGTCACATTATACAATTTTTGTATTTTTTCTTTGCCCATTCTCATGCTCTGCGAGAGCTGCTTGTTTGTATTTTAATCATCTGGGGGCCAATAACAATGTACAGCGTACAACCTCTATAATATGCATATGTACATATGTGTGTATGCAGTATGTTTGTGGATGTGTGGTTGTTGTGTGCAACACAAAATTACATAAAGACACACGCGTATATTTGTGAGTATCGGCAAGCATGGTTTGGGTTATGACATTAAAGCGCTGCCTGCCACATGTGAACTTGTACTTAAGTCCCCAACCAGCTGCCACAACCACGGCTTTTCTCCCCAGCCCCCGTTCCTTACACACCCACTGCAGTGGTTTTGTTAGCTGTGCACTCGCCTCATGGCTCATTTGCAGACGAACTGGCTATTCATGTTTTGTTGTTAATTTGTGTAGTTGTAATTTGAAAAATAGCTATTTTTTTATATTTCTTTATTTTTATGGCCGTTGCATAGGCTACTGCTTGGGCACTATGCTCGCAAACTTCTATGCCTACTCAGATACAGAAGAGCCAAAAGTGTGGTGTTTGGTATTCAACAACATCAAACGGTACTAAAAGTTAAAAAATTTCCAGTACTGCTGGTGGGCATCGTTCAACGAAAGAGTTTACGAACTGTCACTCTCTCCATTTTTTTACAAATTATCGTGAAAGTCCAGAAATAGCATCCCATGTACATCATTCTTATTGAATCTAGTGGAAACTGTTCTGTAGTTAGATCAAGCTCCATCAACTGTATTTACTAAGTATTAAAACTAACCTATCCCGTTCGAAAAGTTTTCGTACCAGTCAATTTCCTCAACTGCTTGGGCGATTTTCTCTACCTTCTACATGTATATGGAGTAATCCTAGATAAACTCCGAAACCCCTTAATAGTTTGATAACAGGCCTTCTTAGTATATAAATTTTTCTTCTTTCTTATATAAGTAAATTGAGTCATGTCATTCATAAAGCTGTGGTGGCTGCAAAAGAAGAAAATCAGTCAGAAGATCGAAGTTTCAAAAACTATATCAACAAACTAGGAGTATTGGAGGGGAAATATTCTATAAGGGGCTCTTCGTTAAGCTTAGTCTTTCAGGCTGAAGGGACTGCTATAAAAGTAGAAGTAGACTTAAGGTAGCAGTAGACTCGATGTATAGCTTCTTTCAAGGAGGTCCGACAGAGTGTGGCAATACTAGCGCTGAGCTCGCAAACTGTGCGTTTAAAGTTAATTAAGCAGTGCCTAAACTCACTAGATATAGCATTAAGTTACTTCATTATCAGACTCGTTTGGGTGGTTTGGATGTTGGGAATTGCGTAGCCTCAGAGCTAGTATGAGCCCCGCTCACACCGGAATGGGATCGAGTTAGCTCTCCGCTGTCATCTTGCGTTCTAGAACTAAACCTGAAACTAGGACTGAACCTCGAGCACGCAACGCAGGCGTTGGTTTACGATCCTCTTTTGCATGACTGCGGATTCCTTCTGGCCTAGAATAGTGCATAAGAAATCAATTTGCCCTTAGCAGAGTTCATCTTGCCACAATCGTAGGTGTTCTTATTGGACATTACCCAATAGCCATTCATGCTTTAAGACTAGAAAACTAGTCGGCCGCAAACTGTCAAAGTAGTATTTTTGCGAGAGTGAGGTTGAAACATTTCGACATTAACCCATCGACGAATTAAGAGACATAGTCGAAACAAACATTAGCCGCCTCAACAAATTTGTGATCGGCTCAGAATGCTTCGTCGATCAGTGATGGTCTTTAGGACATTTTTATAGGAGTTCTTTGTACCAGAATGTAGTGATTAAAAACTGTTAGAGATGTCTCTCCGTTCGTAGCGACCCTTTAACATAGACTAACCAGATTCGAGTTGTAACCTGTGTTGAAAAGAAGTCGTTAAGCTCTTCCACGAAGTGAGATTTATATTCAAATATATAATAACAATAATAATGCAAAGGCGAATATTTTGTTCTCTTTAAGCGGTTATACGAGTATCATCGTGAGAATTTCAAAAGAAAAACCAATTTATTTTGATCCAATGCCGCCGAGATAACGAGCCTCAATTTCAGGCGTCAAATAGTCGGTTATCATGGCGCGACAACGGCCGCCATTGACGGTTACTTGTTCACCGGCATCAGTTTTGAAGTAATCAGGACCAATGACTATCGGCGCCCAAACCACATCAAACTGTTTTTTTTTTTTGTAGATGAAATGGCAGCTCTTCAATCTCTTCAGGTTACTCTTCGACACGGCAATAGTTGTCGCATTTGAGCCAGAAATGAGCCTCATCGCTGAACCAATTTGCCTCAAACGTCGGATCTTCTTGCGAATTTTCAAGGTCTGGTGAGAATCGAGTGGCTTCATTTTTTCAGTCTTCGAAACATGAAGAACGGCTGCTTTATTTTCTTTACTGCGTGCGGTATAATCGGTCGAATATTAACCAGTAATTTTTCCGTTCAAGCAAATTGAAGAGGAAGACTTGGACAACGTTATGTTGATCATAGGACGCGCTACGTTTGCATACATGAAATATGAGTTTGTAGTTATAGAAAACTCGTAGTGCCTTTTCCATCGTCATCGGCAAGCAAGAATTATAAAAACATTTTTTGTTGGGAAGCGTCATCCGGCGTCGCTGTAGCCTTTGATGCCTACCGTACAAAGTTCTCTAAAACTTCTTGTATATTCTCAGTCTTTGACCGCAAACTAGTCTCTAGTGGGCAAGTTGAGTGCTGGTCTCTATTTTCGAAAGCAATATCTTCATAAAGCCATTTACTTGTGGCAAAATGTATATACATAAACTAGTCGGAATATTTAATGCAGCAACTGTAGCGCTTTATATTCGAGGCAAATATCACAGTTCGCTTTTATTTGCTCATTGTTCAATTTACTTTGCAATTTATTGAAATTTAAATTTAAATCAGCACATGGGGTAAACAGCGAAAATAAAATAAACGTAAAATGGAAAAAAGAAAACAATCAAAACAACAACAATAATGCCGTTTTGTCAAGCGCTGGACATTGATATTGTTGCAGCGCTGCCTCTCGTAGTGGCAACGTCGTTCTCGTCGTTGCCGTTGTTGCCTGCCTTTTTGCGCTTAGTTGCCGCTGCAGCGCTGGCAATGATGTAAGTAAATAAATACCCGTATTAAGTGGGCATTGTTGTTGGTTGCCGTCGTTATTGTCATGCAGCCGTAGAGCTGGATATTTGTGCTGGCTGGCAGCGGCGCGGCAAAGGCGAGTGGGTATTATTTTGCAGCTCATTGCGGGCGACAATAAAAGCAACAACAGCAACACAAATGCACAGCGGGCGTAGCAGCAATGCAAATAGCAAACAATATAACAACAAAAAGTAGAGTGTGCAATTAAATTAATTGCTATGCTAAAATGTGATAAAAAATATAAAATTGCAACTACAAATGAATGCAAACATATGTACAGGCGCTACAGAAATAAATATATACATACATACATATGTATATGGGTTGTTGCGCTGTGGCACGAGCACCGTTTGGCAAACATGTCGCATGTGTCGGCGGGGGCGGGCGGCGCCATATGGAGTTGCAAGCCGGTCCGTTAAGCATGAAGCTGTGCGCTGCCGCGAAAATCGCACAAAAAATAATAATGTGAAATTGTAAAAATTAAAATTAAAAAATAATTGTTCGCACAAAAAACTGTTGAAAAAATATATCGAAAAAAATTGTTGAAATATTATTACAGTTTATCTTTTGTGTCTGTGCTGCCACTTGACGGTCGGGCGGTTTTTCATGCGATTTTTTTCTCGTTATTTGGTTATAGTTGTTATTGTTATTGGCATTGTCATTGCGCCCGCGACATGTTGTGACGTTTGCACTGCATTTGCAATTGCAATATTGTCGCTGCGGTTGATTGCCGGCAGTTGTGTTGCATGTGTTGCATGCCGCGCCAATTGTTGTGACCGCTATTTGATGATACAAAGGCGAACAACAAGCAAATGCAGTTGAACGTGAACTAACAGCATTCTATATAGACATACTGGTATGTGCGTACTTAAGTATGTGTATGTAATATTTAATGTTAATGAAGCGAGCGAGCTGGTAATGTGTCGAGTTACAGCATTTCAATAAAAGGTAGCTATTAAAATAAATATAGTATAGATATGAAAAAAAATTAAAAAAATAGAAAAAAACGTTAACTTTGGTGACAGCTAGCTACAATAACCTATATATAGGATAGTTAGTATGGTAGCTATACGCTATAGTAGTCCGATCTAAAAACTTTCTTAGCAGATTGTAGCCTCACCTCTAATAATGAGCCTTACCAAATTTCGTGCAGATATCTCGTTAACTAAAAAAGTTTTCCATACAAAGATATGATTTTGATCAATTAGTTTGTATGGCAGCTATATGCTATAGTGGTCCGATCTAAAAAATTACTTCGGAAATAATGCTATTTATTTGGGTATTAATACATACCAAATTTCGTGCAGATATCTCATTAATTCAAAAAGTTTTCCATACAGGGATATGATTTTGATCGTTCAGTTTGTATGGCAGCTATATGCTATAGTTGTTCGATCTAAGAAATTTCTCTCCAGATTGTATCTTTGCTTTGGATTATACTGTCTGCCAAATTTCGTTTATATATCTCCTCAAATGAAAAAGTTTTCCTTACAGTAATTTGATTCCAAACGTTCGGGTTTCGGATGAATGTGCTTGGAAGCTGGTGTAAGTCTAAAAACATCTAAAAAGTCCGTATATCTGTTCCATTCGTCCACAGCTCAGCATTTTCTGTTTTTTTTTTTTTTGGTATTTCAACCTCAAAAACTACTTTGGCAGTTGCAGTTTCAAAAGCTCGGCTGCTCGTCTTCACTTTTACATCCTAAGAAACCTGCGCTTATGAGTTTTTTACCCATTGGTCCGTGTGTCCAACGACTGTCACTATCGTCCTGCCGAGTAGACATTCATCGGATGGGTATAAAGCCGGGTCCGGTATAGTAGCGAACTTACGCGTTGTGGGAATGGGTTTGTTCCTGGAATAAGAAGTCCAGTATATACATATTTTTATTGATTTTTGTAATCTGATTAATTTAAGATGAGTATGGGTTAGCCTTCTGGAGCCTGGATCTGGGACAGTAGGTCTGCCTTCTTACAGGAAGGGGGAAATAGTTTCTTCAGCGCTAGTGACACGGTTCGCCTTTTCACGTCCCTCAGGTCAGGTCGTCGTACTGAACACAGGGTATCTCGTGAAGTTGAGGTTGTTATTTGATATATATGGAGGGTCCTTTACTATTCAACATACATATAAACAGCTGTCGAATAGAGATATGTAATATGTTTGAAGTGGAGTGCGCTGTATTATATTGCTATCATAGCTGCCGGAAAATTTCCAATTTCGCACATAATTAATATTGTAGTGTCTTTCTTACGTCATGCCGATGTAATCATGCGTCTGCTTGTGTGTGTGTGTGTGTGTTGGCAGCCCAAAATACCCCTTAAGTCCATGTGTATTGCACCTGCAAAAGTCAAGTAGCACGATTCAACAAATCACCATATACGAGTACACGAGCACACATTAGATAGAAATTAATTTATTTTCTCTTTCCATGTTTTCGAAGCAAGCGTAAGCGCACAAAAAGATCTCCAAGATTGATATGGTAAGACACAAATTTATAGGAAATCGTGGCGATATATAATACGCTCATAGAAAATGCTGCTTAATTTATTTAGTGACAAGTGTGATGACAGCCAGCGCAAATAAATGGTTGGCGGGGGGCGCTTTGAGGGGGCCCAACCACGCTGTAACGAGCAGCGGCAGCCGGCGCGGTCGGGTCGATTGAAGCAACAGCACCACAAATTGCCATGGTGGCGACGAGCGACGGTGAAGTGGTGCAGCGGTTAGGCAACCACCAGGCCAACAAGCCGGCAGCTGCCCAGACCCCAACAAGCCAACAAGTGGAGAACACTTTGCGCGACAGCCGCTTTGCAGTGGCAACCATATGACAACAGACAACACAGGCAGCCGTGGCAACGAAGTAAACTGCCAGCTAGTCGGCCAATTAGGCAGCCCAGGCGTCGTCGTCATGCTAGTGCGACAGCGCGCCACTCAAACACACAGACCGGCCGGTTAGCCGCGCAGTCGAGTCGTCGTGTCGTTGTGTCGTCGGCGGGTATCCAGTTAGCCATGTATTGCTTTATTTAATTAAAATTTATCACTATAATGAATATGAACAGCGTCGAACAAAAGCAAAATCAACAAATCGCAACGACGGCGCGCATGGCGAAGGGGTGGCGCTGTGTACTGTGTACTGTGTACACTTAATTGTGTTGCTGTTGTTTTTGTGTCGTAGTACATGCTTTTTGTAGCTGCTGATTTGTTACAGATGTGGGTTGAAAAGCGCGAGCCGACACAAACTTAAACCTGTGTGTGCGGTTGTGTGTGTTTTATCGCGCTGTAAGCGCTGTAATTGCAATTTCTACGAGCAACGAGCAGCGAGTAAGCCGCAACAAGCCATCATCAGTGTGTACATAATAGCTGGCGCAAAAAACAAAAGGATGATCTAATCACAGAGGGCGTTAAAATTCAAGATTGCTTGCCTTTGTTTGCATCAGAGTCAGAGCAGTGAGTATTGGCAAGGGTTAGTGCTAATATTTGCTGTCGCTGCTGGTTAACAAAACCCGGTATTTGCCATTAATAACTGTATATTCTACGAAGTGGTTTTGTGCAGTAAGCATGGATGGAGAATATGCAGATTATATACAATTTCCAGTGGTAGAAGTTAGGTTTATATATATAAAATATATTATATTATGATATAAAGTCGTACCCTGTCTCAACGATTTAATTTTTCTATAAAATATAATATTTCATATAACAAATTTTTTATACTCTTGCAACTAGTTGCTACATAGTATAATAGTTTTGCTCAATTAAATTAATTTTCCTTTCATGTAATAATATTTCACTTCAATTAATACTAAAATGATCAGAACTCTAAATTCCAGTCCTTATGTATACGCATAACTATCATGTAAAATTGGACTCTCACGCTTACTTCTCTACAATATTGATCTCTTAACATTTTTCCCACGACGCATGCTAAATCTGCCTTCTCACCAAAACTTCCATTAATCTTCCGTTTACATTAGTTCATTTTCGCTTTCAAAGCTCTCTTCAGCAGTTATGCGCTTGTACATATGTAAATATAACATTTACACTTGTACATCAATGCTGCGTAAAGAGCTCGTACACACACGCTCATGTATTCTCATATGCGTGACATATGCTGTGCGCTCAGCAGGCGAATTAGCTGTGCGCTCATCTTTCGCGAAATGGAAATGAGTGATGCTCTGATTGTTTGCATTGTTGTTGTAAATTTTTTAATGTTCGAAGTTGACCTTCAAAATATTATGCATGCAATAATAGCTAATCAATACTCCTGAGAGAATTGAGAAGAGTTTAGAATTTAGGAATGCGAAATTAAGGGGAACTCAGCTGAATTATTGCAGGAATGCAAAGTAACAGTTAAAATATTATATTTAATGAAAATGATTCAAGGATTCAAGGATGATCTTTTCCTGTGTGTCGAAAATTTGTTGAGTCGTGTCAATACATCCCTTAGCTCCCATATACCTAATATAAAGATTTTAGAAATTTTAGGTGACTATATACCGCATATATCGGCCAATATTTGAGTTATCTCAATTAAAGGGGGTAGTATGGTAAAAGCAAACTTTTTTCAATATTTTTTTTTTTTACACAAATTTTTATTTGAGAGCAGGTTTTTCGTATGTTATTCTAGATGTAATATAGTACAGAGAAAAAATTTTTTTCTCAATTTTTTTTTTGATATTCGGTGAAGATATGAGTTACCGGAAGTCGATCTGAAACGAACGGGATAAAATTTATTTTAGAGTACATATCTAATGACCTTCGACTGAAACAATTCATTGATAAATAAACAAAAAGTGCAACTTTTAATTTTTTTTTTGTTTTCTACGCCTGTTTTTTGTTACTAATTGTGTCATAATGTTTTAAAATATCTATTAACAATGATGATTATAGGTCATTAGATAGCCAAATCTTTTCTGAAAATTCCAAAAAAAAATTAGACAAATCAGCCAAGGAGATTGGCTGGAATCGTGGGTACCAGTTCAAAAAACACTGTTTCGAAAAAAACGCGTTTAAAGATCGCCAGTTGAGCGGATCTCATTTTTAAAAACCTTCCGTTACCATTTGAGTCAAAGAAGGGTTTTACATTATTATTAAGGGTTTAAAGTAATCAAAACAGCAAAAAAATACGATGTTTTGAAGAAACATTTTTTCCATATTACCTCCTTAAATTGGTTACTTTACTGATAATAGTGTATCTGTTGTGCATAAAATGGATAAAATTGGGCAAAAACCTGACTTAGCCCCCATATAACAAACATATAACATCTGGATGATTTGACCTACCCCATTTAACAAATATATTGTACAACATCTGGATGACTTTAGTCCATACTATTGATAATGGTACGTGAGGTAGCTTAAGGAATGTCAGGGGACATTTTTCATGGTATATGGTACTGGCAAAAATATATAAAATATAGATATTGAAATAGGGAAGTTCAACAATGTATAATTGCTTCGATTCCGTTCCTCTGGTTGACGTTTTGCACTTTAAGGTATTTCTCTGTTTAATTTAAGATATATTTGATTTAAAATTTCATTGTGCTTGATTGTTGTTGCATTACATTGTTCTATTCACCATATATTGGCACATATATTTTGTAAAATAAAAATTTCTATTATTTATCAATTATACACAATCACCTCAACGACGTTGCAAAGGTGATCCACATTGGACTCATTAAGTGCTTCATATTTTATAAACTTTAAATATATTTTAATTACAGCAAAAGCTGTTGTTATTCTAATTTTAACACTGCACAGCGTGTAGCCGTTGTAAATAATAGAAATTGGTCAACAAGTTTTTATAATTTTATGCGAAATTTATGCAAAAATGTAAATGCGCTCAGCATGTTGTTATCAAAGTTGTTTTGTGTTGATGTTGTTGTTGTAGTTTTTATGTTATTGTTGTTAATGTAAATTTTCTTTTTGTTGTAGCTATTTTTGTTATTGTAGAAATTTTTTTCTAAACCATTGTTTTCATGTGCTGTGCTTGTTTGTTTGTTGTTATTGTGACTGTTGTTGTCATTAAAGCGTGCATAGTGTGGGCTTGCGTGCGTGTGTGTGCTATTGCAACGGCTGTTGTTGTGCGCGTATAATTAATTGCATTAATTGGCCTCAAAGTGCAATTATATAGATATATATGTATGAATACATGTATGTACTTATATATATATATATACTTATATTTGTGTGTGTGTGCCTGTGCTTACGCGTGTCTGTTTGTTGCATTATTTTTCACAAATATCGTGCTTAGTCTGCTTGTTTTGTATGCAATGTTGTTGTAATGCTAATGCTAATTTTTTGCTATTTTTATTGTTCAATGACATGACTCGTGTGGCATAAATTTGCTGCTGCTGGCGTTAATTTGTTGTTGCTCTACACCGCTGCTTGTCGTGTTTTCAATGAACTTTTTGCCAGCATTTGCTAATATTGCATATCAAATGCTTGTTTTACTGCAAGATTAACATTTTATTTATTGTTTATGACTAAATGGCGCATAGTTGTGCAAAACTAAAGCATTTCTTATAAATAATGACGCAGATAATTGAAAAATAAAATGCACTAAAATAAGTGTAATGAATTGAGTTATTATCTGAAATCGTTAGATTATTCAATTACTTCCTCTGTAAATGTTATAATTTGCGACATAGTGCACTTAAATTAACAGAATTAAATAAATAAATAAATTTTATTGTATAAATAGCCACAACAAATGCCAACTGCACTAAATTCTTGCTGCATAAATCAATATTGATTAAGCAATTCTGCGGTTTTTGCAAGCCAACATGTGTTTTGTATTAAAAGCTTTTATCGCAATTACGTTGGAAGAAAGCAAAACAAACGAATGTAAGCAAAAACAAGAAGAAATGATAGCTTTCTTTGCCCAATACCCTGCACAAATACAAAACTTTCCATACAGGAACTTAGTTTTGATCGGGAGGTTTGTATGACAGCTATGTATATGCCAGAGTGATCCGATCTGAACAATTTCTTTGGAGGTTATACCGTTACTCTAGAGAATAGTTTTAGCCAAATTTCGTATAGATATCTCGTCTAATAAAAAAGTTTTCCATATAAAGACTAGATTTTGATCGTTCAGTTTGTATGACAGCTATATGCGATAGTGATCCGATTTGAACAATTTCTTCGGAGGTTATACCGTTACTCTAGAGAATAGTTTTAGCCAAATTTCGTATAGACATCTCGTCTAATAAAAAAGTTTTCCATATAAAGACTGGATTTTGATCGTTCGTTTGTATGACAGCTATATGCTATAGTGGCCCGATCTGAACAATTTCTTCGGAGGTTGTATGATTTTTTTGCAGAATATATTTACCAAAATTCTGTCTTGATATTTCGTCAAATAGAAAAGTTTCCACACAGGGACAGAATTTTGTTCGTTCAGTTTGTACTGGAGCTATATGCTATAGTGGTCTGATCTGAATATTTTTTTGGGAGATTACACTGCTGCCTTAAAAAATTTTCTGTGTAAAATTTTGCGAAGATACCTCGTCAAATAAAACTTTTTTCCATAGAAGGCCTGAATTTCGAACCTTCAGTTTGTATGGCAGCTATATGGTATAGTGATCCGATAACGGGATTTTATCAAATGAGCAGATTCTCGGAAAGAAGAATAAATTAGGAATTTTAAAATTATCAGTAAAGTCTTATTAATTTTTGCCCACAGTAGTATATGCTTTGTAGGGTCTCCGTCGTTTCCATCTGCATCGTTACAAATTTCCTGGCACACAGTACCCTGTACAGGGTATACTCATGGTATAATGAATAAATAAATCAGCGCAGATAAAAGCACAAAGTACATATTTTGATCCCAGTTGTAAAATGCAATCGCGAAATGTAATTATTTGCATTAAATTTGCGCTGTTTTATTTGCAAAAAGAAAAACATGCACTTGGCAACCGAAATCAATTTTACACAATTTTGCACATTTTATGCATTTTTGGTTATATTATTTTGCACAATTTTTCACATTTTTGATATGTTTATTGCAATTGCGGAATTCGCTTATGTTTCTGTTTCAATTAAAGGCGTATTTCAACGTGCAAGAAATCATGATGGTGCACATTAAACAATACCCTTTATATAACTGTACATTAAGTACGAGTGTGCTTATGCTTGTTGATTTTTTTGTTGTACTTATATATTATATGGGTTATTTTTAATTTAGAGATACACTGATATTTGTCTCTTTAGGCAACTGCTTTCTTATAAAATTATAGCTATTTAAATATAAAAATTTTGTTGGTAGCAATTTGTTCATGGCTGTAAGCTTGGATATGTGCTTGCTTACGCTTAAAATTTTTAAGAAATCTTGCTCTACTTGCTTAATACCAGATTTTGGCTGTGTTCGTCATCCGTTGTGATGCCCAGCGCTCCTAGGTGCAGATCCAAACGACCGTCGCATATCTCTATCGATACCGTGGGGCCCTCAGATGTTTACAGCATAGTCTTGTCAATGCGGGAGAAGTGCATAAGATATGCTTCATTGCTCTCCTGATGCCTTACTCTTGACAGAAAGTGACCAGTTACAAATATCGAAGTGTGCCCGGCCATTATTCCCTCCTCTCTGGCCCAATCCAACCGTTTCAACTTCTCTTTTTTCAGTCTGGACTTGCCTTCGATTCGATTGCATATTCCGGCTGCTGCCTTGTAACTCGCTTTTGCCTTCATCCCTCCTTCCTTGGCTTCTTCCGGGGACCTCGGTCGCCAAAGTTGGAACTCTCGGTCACCTACTCAGCTCTTGCTTGGTCCCAGTCTTCTTGGACTGTGGCACCCATGCGCTGTAGATCTGGTTTGGTAGTATTATAACCACCGCAACCTGCTCCTGTTGCAGTGGAGGTGTGGTCGCTGTGAACATAGCTTATATGATCGCTGTGCCAACCTCATCTACCACCGACGTCTGTACTGACATCCCAGTCCGCTTCGTTCCGTTGTTGACTTTCATATTGAATTTAATGATTTGGAGGTTTCTATCCCTAGTGTTGTATACCTACCGCCAGGTACCTCATTAGCAATGGGCGTTGTATGCATTTAAGATGCATTTAAAGCAGTTCATCACATAAAGAACATTGGGGAAATACCTCATCCTTCGCTCGGTGCCGTCTGCCTGTAATGTAATGACTCTACTAGACCAGAGCTAGCTTGAAATCAGGACATTGTTTACAGCGACACCCATAGCCCAGTCGAGATCTGTGCTGAGAATATAGCTAAGAGGATTTTTTTCAGCCCAGTCTTCAGTTAAGATACCTAACATAGTGGCGATGTAAACTTTGCTAAGAGCTAGTAGTTGAATGTGCTTTTGTGTTCTACGATAGTCAAGCTGATTTTCACAATCCCACAAGTGCTGGTTGCTGACCAAAGGTTGCTGAGATTTCGCGAGGTCCATAGATCCAGTCCCTGCATTAACCAAGGCAGGTTAGGTTCACATCACCTTGATCGTTCGCATGCTTATGGAATCTGGATAAGCGTGCCTTTTCTTGTAAGTTCATCGGTTTTATAGCTTTCGGCGATTTCGTTGTAGCCAAATTTAATATGGAAGTAGCTTGATGTTGCTGGTAATTAATATGGAAGTAGCTTGATGCTTTCATGAACTCCGTGACCAACTTCGAGTCTCAGTTCTGCTTTTGGAGTGTATGCACGTTGCTTCCATATAATAATACCCTTCTATATAATAGAGGTCTTTTCAAATAAAGTCCATTGTTTAGTCAAGACTCGCCGCTTTAAGTATTGAATAATCAGCTCGCTCGTTCTTTCAAATGTTGTGTTATAAAGTCTTGTATACAGCGGCATCCTGAACAGCGTTATCAACTCTGCTAGCCTGAGCTGCAATTAAACATTTTCAGCTGCATTAGCTATGTATGTGTGGCTGTGTATTACACTGTGTAGTCGAAAAACTACGCAAATGATATCATTAATTTCGAAATAAACGCAGCGAAGCGCAACTTTTATGATGTTGCCAAGATTTTAAATAATGTCGAAGTTGTCAAATATATTTTAAGCAACCACGTTGGGGGTAAACATATTAATTGTCGGGTGTTTGCAAAGACGAAATGTATAGAAAAAAATCGCAACTTTTTATATGCAAACGTAAGATACATTGTGACAAAAAAGCACCGGGAAATTGAAATTAAATTCCACGGCGAAATGATACATGCCTCGTTCTGGTCGACCTTCGACCGCTTCAAATAATAGAAATATTAAAAAAGTGGAGAATATGGTGCTTGAAAATCGTCTGGGAAGTGTTGAAAAGGTGGCAAGAGAACTGTATAACTCTCGCGGGTCCATTCGAATGATTTTGTTAGATATTTTGGATATAAAACGCGTTCTTGCTGGACTCGTCCTGATAAAGCTGAGTTTTCTTTCGAAAAGTACGGTACTCAGGTCTCTTTGGACATGCCTGACCGTGCAAATTCCGATTCCATATTCATGGAGATCATTATAACTGCCGATGAGAAATGGGTTTATGAGTTGGACATGTAAACAACATCGGAATGGAGGAAAAAAAATGAGCGGAAATCAAAAAACCACACCAAAGCCGCTCAAAAATCGAGCTGATGTTCATTGTTTTTGTCGATATTCGTGGTTTGGTGCATCATGAATTAGTTTCGGAGAGACAGATGGTCAATAAGGAGTTCAATTTGGGCGTTTGCGTGAGAACATCCTTCGACAACGATCGGAATAGAGGAAGAGCAATTTATGGATGCTAATTCACCAATGTATCGAGCCACGATTGTGACCGAACTGGAAGCCAAAAGTGCAATGAATACCATCGATCAACTACTTTTTTCTCCAGATTTGGCTTCGTGTAATTTTTTTCGTGTTCTCCAAACTGAAATTGACGCTCCGTGGAACCCGGTTTCACTCGATCGAAAAGATAAAAAAAAAAATCGCTGAAGGAGCTGAAGACCATTCCAAGAAGTGCTTATGAAAAATGTCTCAAGTACTGGAAAATCGTTGGTAGGGATTACTTTGAAGGTGACAAAGAACATATTCATGAATAACTAAATATTTTCCATTTTATTTACCATTTCTGGGTACTTTTTTGTCACAATGTTTATAAACTTAAATATGTAAAATTCTAAACTTACATAATACATATATACAACGTAAGTGTCATGTGTGGGCGCATAGAGAGGCTGGTGGGAGTGTGCTATATGTACCACTAACTGCTGCGACAGTCACAAGCGAATTTTGCATTGCTCATATAAGCATGCGGCCGCCACCGCCACAGCGCTGCGAGACTGCGAGTCGTATCTGCGCGCCGGTCGCGCGACTTGTCAGCTGTCTTCACGATTTTGTTTGGCTGACTGCTGATTTACCAACGGATCGTTTGGCGGTTGTCACTGCCAAAAACACACAACAACAGCTGTTTATGCGTTTTTTTTTTGGTATAATATAATATTAGAGCAATTTTTAATACAAAATACTTTTTTTGTCGACCGCGCTGGCCATTGCTGTCATGTTTTTATTTAGTTTGCATATACAATATTTGTTGAGTTATTTTAGAATGCCATGCAGCGATTTAGATTTGTATGTATGTAATTGCTTACTTGCTAGAAATTACTTGCCCGAAAGCCGCGCGGAATTAACACGGCATTACTTTTAGTAGCTGCAGGTCGAATATCGACTTTTTCAAAAAAGAAAAAAATTAAAAAAAAATGGAAAAAAAAAGTTGAAAAAAAAAATTTTAAAAAAACTGAAAAAAAAATCAAAAAAGAAAAAATTTGAAAAAATAAAAAAAAAACACATTTGGAAAAGTAGCGTAAAAGAAAGAAAAAAAGATTAATGTTTTGTGAAGCATGTCGTAAATCCAAAGAAATTCGATGCTGATGAGTGGAAAATTTGTCTAACGCTCAATGGCCTACGTGACCAAAACGAAAGTCTTGAGACCAGCACTAATTCAGCAGCAATTGTTGTTGCGGTACACAGCAAGTACCGCATTTCAGTTTTAGATTTTGAAAAGTTTGAAAATTTTCCACTGTGCGGCTGCAGTGTATGGCTGTCGCTATATGTACATATGTATATATCGTTATATATCGTTATATACACATATGTATATATGTAGGTATATAAGTGTGCCTTTAGTGAAAGAAATTTAAAGTGTGGCAATGTATTGAGTAATTTGTAGACCGCAAAAATTCGTGCCCATAAAGTGTTGAAAAAATTATTAACTATTTATATCTTTGTATGTATGTATGTATGTAGTATACTATGCTTTGTTTGCTTGTGTTAGCAGTGTGGGCATAAATGACATGGGCATATAAAATAAATTACTCACATAAAAAATTAGCATAAATGAAAAAGGTCAGCGCAAACCACAAGCACTTTAAAATAAATAAAAAGCACGAAATCAGGCACTATAAATGAGCCTACAAATATATATTTTTATTATTTGCTTTATTGTTATTGTAATTTTTCTTTTAGTATTTGCTTTTTTATATTTTTGTTACCTTTTTTGTTCTTTTTGTATTTTTTTCGCTTTTTTTTTAAGTAAGAACAATCCAACTTCATTAGCGGCTAAAATGCGCTGCTGTTGATTCTGTCATGCTGCGTGAATAACTACAGCGGTAGCACGTTTAATGGAAACGGTTTGTGGTAGTTTATGCGAAATTTGAAAATTTAGAGATTTTTTTAGTTAAGCCTAATCTGATGTCTGATGTCTGCTTTGATATCAAGAAGTTCGAAATAGTCCCAAATCTCACCAATTTTTTTTCTAGAGGAAAAGCTTCGAAAAAGGCATCATCTTTGGAGATTACACTTAAATCCAATTCAGTTTTTGGAAACCACTTAGTCATGATTAGTCTTTTGCTTTGAAAAATACCCAAATCTCGCCAAATTCTTTTCAGAGAACAATCTGTTGAGATGTGAGAACAGAAAAGAGACAGACTAAGACTGTTAAGACAGTTTCGCAATATGATTGGTCATTTATTTCGAAATAGTCCCGAATCTCAAAAATTTAGCTTCGAAAAAAGCACCAGCCTCAGCTATATGGGATCTGAGAACAGAAAAAAGTTACTAAGAATTAAGTTCAACCCAAGTTTTTGATATCATTTTCGTAATATGTATGATTTGTCTTTTGTTTTAGGATAGTTCCAAATTTCGGCGACTTTTTTTCCAGTGTGCATTCCTTTGAGATCTAAAGACAAAAAATTCACTAACATTTTCGTATTATGATTGGTCTTCAGCTTCAGCACCAATCCCGGCGATTTTTTCCAGTGAACAGTCTTTTGAGATCCGAGTACAGAAAGAAGTCATAAAACTAAGATCAAATTCAGTTTTTGGAAACCAGTTTCACTACATGATTGGCCTTTTGCTTTGAAAGTGTCCCAAATCTCGCCACTTTCTTTTCAGAGAACAAACTTTTAAAATCTGAGAACAGAAATAAGTCACTAAGAATTAGATCCAATGAAATTTTCGTAATAAAATTGGTCGTTTACTTCGAGATAGTTCCAAATCTTGGGAATTTCTTTACAGTGACCAATCTTTTGCGGTCTAAGGACAGAAAAATGTACAATTTTCGTAATATGATGAGCCTTTTCTCGGTAATCTACTACAACTGAGATCTGAAGACGGAAAAACGTCACTAAAAATTATATCTGATCAATGTGATACATACGTAAGCAATTTGAGACATTATTGTAGACATTTTGCTCTAGATTTATTTGATTTTTGGCAGAGAAGAATCCGTGAATAGCGAGCTCGCGTAGAAGCAAGTTTTTACGCAGAGTTTTTACATACTCAATTCGTGCTCGGTGCGTACTTCTAAGAATTTAGCTATATTCTTGCGTCTTTATCTCTTTCCACCTTATAGCAGTTACAGCGCAAGCTACAAATAATGTCAAAGAGCTCGTATAACTCAGATTTCTGTTTTAACCTCGGCACTTATATCGATCGATCCGACAATTCCATTTTCGGTTCCAGTGATTACCCATGCATTGTGTGGAGGATACACGTGGGTTGGCACGAAATTTTATGGAAGTTCGTGTTCAGAGCCAGGAAAAAGTAACGTTTTCAGTACCAGCACCATAGCACTAGTCAGCATTTAAATAAACTGAGCCTGTACCAGCAATCTTATGGCGACGTAGCCTGCAACGTGCTTGAAGATATTCAAGGCGTTAACGCGACGGAGGTATCTATGAAATTACACTGAAAGCCATCTTTACATGATGTCTCTCGTATACCTAGCTAACAGAATGCCACGGCCCTGCGTCCTAAGTAGCGGGTACTTATTTGTTACTCATATCTAGCCTATTAACGGCTTTACAGGTCGTTCGCTATTCGCCAACTATGACCCCTGCAGACCTTTGCGATTGGAGATGCTTGTATAACGGTTGTCATTGTAGCGTTCCGTATTGCTCTGTTGTCTCCCTCTCAAGGCTAATTGTTTGTTCTAGGCATCTCATTATGGGTTTTGGATGTTTATTTCGGTATCTTTTCACCTCGTCACCGGAGATTCGTAAGATTTTTTAGGCCTTTTAAGCCCTCTTTTTCTGTTCCTCTTGGTTAGAGGTTGCTTATTGGGTATTCATAGCTAACAGTTGGCCAAGTTGTAGCCCATGGTGGCCTCCTCAGTAAAAAATATTTTTTTTTTGCAAATTATCCAGCAACAACAAAAATATTTTGGCTACTTCTGCTCTTCTTAGGTTACTCCAATTCAAGTAACATGCAAAGTCGTGGTTCTCTTATCTTGATCGACACTGTATTGTTTACTTAAAGGCACTAAAAGCGTTTCAAAAGATTAGTTTGCGTTCGAGGTGAGGCAGTGAAGTGGAAAAAACACACTTCAGATACGCGGATGCGTTTGGAAAAAAGGTCTCGCCACGCAATTAAAAACAATGTGCCTCCAAATGAACAAATACAAATAACGCTGGAAGTGTGTGTGCGAGAACAAATAGATGCAAACCAGCGCTGGATGTGCGTAGAAAAAGTAGAAAAACACACGAAAAAAGTAAAAAGTCATTTGTGGCTAAAGCACAAAGGTGCACAAAAGGTTGGGAAATTAAGAAGAGCAAACAAATAAGAAGAACAAAAATGTCACACACACACACATGCACAGTTAAGCTGCAACCCGGCTAAGTTAGAGTGCCACAGAGAAAAAACAATAAAAGTCGTCCAAAAAGGTTATGAAACGAAATGTGGAGCAAAGCAAACGTCAAATCTCGCGCTCGTATAAACAACATTTGCATAAAATTTCCGTTTTTTG
The DNA here is from genome assembly GCF_023373825.1 of Bactrocera dorsalis. Classification (NCBI taxonomy): domain Eukaryota; kingdom Metazoa; phylum Arthropoda; class Insecta; order Diptera; family Tephritidae; genus Bactrocera; species Bactrocera dorsalis. Next base: position 68,029,097 of record NC_064307.1, on the reverse strand, counting down.
CTGCTCCTCCTGCTGGCTTGTTTTAATCCAGAAAGCAGCTTCAACAGCAACAACGTAAGTCATGTCATGTTGAACGCGTAGCGATAATGCCGCACGGCTGGCTGGGCGGTCAGGATTGGTGGAGCGCGGCTTGAAGTGGTCGCTGGTGTGCGATTGGGCGCAAAACAGGAAGCAGAAATTAATTCAACACTTTTATTTTTTCATGGTGTTTACTTGATTTGCTGTTGTTGTTCGCACATCATATGCTTAATGCATTTGTCTATTTTTTGCTACTTCAAGCGTCACTTTTATTTGCTTTTATTATTTCTTGTTGCGCAACAAAACCAAAGCAACCTTTGTGGTTTACAAAAAATAAAAAAAATAAAATAAAAAATGCCATAAAAAATTAAAAACAAAAGCAAATACAAACAAATACAAAAAACGCTGCATTAATTTTAGCATACCCTTCACAAATAAAGAAGTTTGCGTACCAGAACTTGATTTTGCGCGTTCAGTTTGTATGGCAGCTATATGCTATAGTGGTCCGATTTGCACAATTTTTTCGGATATTATAGCAATACTTAAAATAATAATTTTCGTCAAATTTCGTGACGATATCTTGTCAACTAAAAAAGTTTTCCCTACAAGTACTTTAATTCGATCAGTCAGTTTGTATGGCAGCTATATGCTATAGTGGTCCGATCTGAACAATTTCTACGGAGACTATAGCGATGCTCTGGGGAATAAACTGTACCGAGTTTTGTGAAGATTATTTAACAAATAAAAAAGGTTTTCATACCAAAACTTGATTTTCGACGTTAGGTTTGTATGACAGCTATATGCCATAGTTGTCCGATCTGAACAATTTCTGCGGAAATTATAGCGATGCTCTGGGGAATAAATTATGCCGAGTTTTGTGAAAACATCTCTTCAATTAAAAAAGTTTTTCATGCAGGGACTCGAATTCGATCAGTCAGTTTGTATGACAGCTACATGCTATAGTTATGCGATTTGAATGATTTCCACAGATATTGTAGCGATGCTCAAGATAATAGTCTGTGCCAAATTTCTTGAAGATATCTTGTCAGATAAAAAAGTTTTCCATACAAGGATTTGAGTTCGATGGGTCACTTTGAAAAAATCCAGATGTTACAAACATTGTAGCAAAATTAATAAACCCTGTTCAGGGTATAATTATTTATATATTATATGTATATATATGTATGCATATTTGTAAAATAGAAGCAAAGTCAACAGAAAACGTGTCGTCGTTCAATAAACACAGCAAACAGCGATGACTCATCGGCGTTATGGTCAAGCCCCCAGCGCTGAAGCGGCCGGCGCAAGTGTGCATAGCAAATTAATGGAAAAAAATACAAAAAAAAAAAAATATTAAAATTAAAGCAAGAGTGAATTAAAAATAAATAAGAATACTAATTTTAAGCCGAACTGCTTAGCATTGCGGCGCGTTTTGCTAATTATAGCACAGTTAGACCTTCATTAAATGCGATTTCAAAACAACAAACGCCAAGAAAATCGTAAAAAAGTGGAAACAAATTAATAGTCGATTGCAAAACACGAATTTATAGTGTCAGTATGACACAATGCAAGGGAAAAGCAAAAACAAAAAATAATTAATTAAATAAAAACGGTAAAGGGTGCTGCAGGCGGCCGAAGATAAATAAATAAAAAAAATACAATTAATGTGTAAAAACAGAAAAAATAGCAAGACGTGTAAAATAAATTAAAATACTATATAATTGTATATAAATATATACTTGTATATAAATAGTATATGTATATGCATATGCCTAACAGCTAAATTATGCGCCTCATCAATCTTTTCGTTTCACTCGGTTCACGATTTTTGATTTGATTTTCTACACTTCTTTTGTATTAAGATGAGAAAAATTATTTAATATACTTATAGAAAAGGCTGGCAACTACATTCAAAACTAATGGTTTTAAATATTTATAAGCTTATATAACAACAAAAACAATGCTTAAGTTTATCTATATAATAAATTATTTAAGCTTGTTTAGATCATTACTAACTGTCGCCTGCATCAGATAAGGCTTTAACAGTGTTTTTGAATTAGTTTAAAATACATTTGTAATTAATTGGTTTTTAACGAGTTGTTGGTTAATTTATTTAAAGCCTAAAGATTGTTTGCCATAAGTTATATTAATCAGATGGAAATTAATTATTTTAATTTAGATATAAATTTTATTTGAATATATTACTATTATATTATTTAATTTGAATATATTACTATTTTATTGTATTTGTGTTTTATGTTTTTATTTCTTTTTAATCTTTTTTTCTTCACATTTCTTATTTTTATTTTTATTTTTTAATTTTCATATATTTTTTTTACCTACTAATTATTATTTTATACTATAATTAATTAGTGCAATTAATTAAACGAAAATGATTAATTTTTAAGCTGTAATGCAATTAGTGCTTTTATATCTTTCTCTAGCATATAATTCTGTGGAAATTTGTTAAAACAACTTAACTCGATTTAGCACTTTTATAGTATCAAGCTGAAAATGATATGCTTTTAACAAAATACCGATGCAGATGTCGCCTTTAAAGAGCTATTATTGATAAAAACTATTTTATATTTATAAAAAACGATTACTTCGCTTGCACCGAAGCTATAAAATCATACACAGTACATTTTTATAGCATAAAAGCATAAATAAATTTTTTAATGCCGGTTTTGATCGGCCAGTTTGTATGGCAGCTATAAGCAATAGGGATCTGATCTCTTCGGAGATTGTAGCGATACTTTAGATAATAAGTTATGCAAAATTTCATGAATGTGTTGGGAGGTGATCTTCGCTGTCTTTCTTGCGGTGTACTAGATTTGTACCCAGAAGGTTAGTCCGGGGTCCAGACTTCCGCTTAGGTAGTTGACTGCTTTTTGTGTTCTAAGGATATCCATATTCGTTTGCATAATTGTTTCTAGGGATATGTGCTTATTTGTTAGCAGTAGTAGCTCTGTTTTTTCCGCTGCGAGCTGGAGGATGTGTGAGTCGAGCCATGCTTGCGTCCGTATAATGACCTGATTAAGCTTTCTTCGCGCTTCTTCTGTGTCTCGTGCTGTAATTACTGCTGCAATATTGTCCGCGTAGCCAATTAAGTACGATTCGTCTGGCATTTCGAGTTTCATTATAGCGTCGTAGCTGATGTTCCAGAAGTCTGGGTCTAGATTGGATCCTTGTGCTGCACCTGACATTAGCGCTATCTCTCGTGATCCTTCTGTAGTTTGGTACAGCAGTTTTCTCTTACTAAGGTAGGTCCGCAACAGCTCTGAGGTAGTTTTTTCGAGAGTATCGAAATTCATCCATCTAGCGCTGTTGAAGGCCTTTCGAACATCTAAAGTCGCCAGCAACCCTATTTATTTGTATTTATGCCATCTACGGTATGAGGCTTCTACACTTTAAATGACGCCTTTTATAGATTCTAGAGTTGATTTACCGCGTCTAGAGCTGTGTTGTCTGAGGCAGAGTTCTTCAGCATCGTTAAGAGCCACTTAAAGTCTGGACTTAAGTAGCCTTTCATAGATCTTTCCCTCTGTGTCAAACATACATACATAGTGGACGATATGCTGAAGGCTAGGTGGTATATCTCCTTTTTCCTTACTGATTAACATCAGCCGTTGTTTTTTTCAGAGTTCAAGGCATATTCCAGCATCAAGACAGGCATTGTACTTATTCAATAGTACTGTCGCTGGCTCTGCAGCGACTATTTTTAGGATTCCTGCTGGCATCCCGTTCGGTCCTGGTGATTTGTTAACCGTGAGCTTGTCAGTGGTGAGTTGCAGCTCTTTGAGGATAAATTTTGAATAAAATTTTGGTATATTTCTACTATCAATATTGCAGTTATGACGCAGTTTGCAGTTGAAACTGAATCGGAACTGAATAATTAAAATGAATAGTCTCTTCCCTTTCAAAAGCAAACTTTTTTTTTGCATCTTAAATTACTCAGCATTCTTAATATTTAAGCTTACTGCTTATGCAATATTCTATAAATAAACACTGTCTACGTGCAAGAAAGAAAAAGTATACACTACCTATATCTATTTAAATTTATTTGCCTCACTCAACACCCGTCATTACAAAAAAAAGAGGTTCCTAAACAATAAAAAACAATACCTTAGAAACTTATTTCAATTTGTGCTTCGTTCATTTGCTTTTCTTTTCATCCGCTGACTGTCGGTCTGTCTCGTCTTTAAACTCAGCTTAGACATTTTTTACACTTCTGCCGCTAATGATTCTAACTATGAGATTTCATTTCGAAATGACTTTTTAAAAGCCACAACTTGCTAAAAAATAACAGTCGCAAAGATGTTATCAACTGAAGAAAGGTTCAACAAAGCAACACAAAGCGAAAAGATATATGAACAAAAAAAAAAATGAAGAAATGAAGACATAATAAACAGCCTTAAGCTAAAATTAATAAGCAAAACACAAAAGTGCCAGAAAAAAACCAAAGAATGCCTGGAAGGCAGGGGATGACTTGGGTTATGCGCTGGAGCGATAAAAGCGAATTAATGAGCGATGCTGAAGGAGATTAGGCAAAACATGTGGCAACAATGCTGTTTATTTTTGGAAATTATTAAAAATAATTTTTTTTTATTTATTTTTGCTACAATGCATACGTTTGGAGTGTTGATGGCTGTTGGGTGCAAACAAAGGGTGTGTGGAAGGTGTGTGTAAAAGTTATAAAAAGAAAAGCAAAGCCGTTAGTGAGTTCAAAACAAGCGGAATTTTTATCTGTATTTGCTTAAGTTGATGGCTTGCGGTGCGATAAGCGAAACTACAAAAGTATAAATTAAATATTGCTTATTAATTGCTTGCGCGAACTGGCGGCGACAGTTTAGCTAATTGTAACTGCAGATAACCAATGTATTGGTTAGCCGAAAAAGTCTTTTCGCATTTCGTCGATAGATGTCGTTGCAGTTGTATATCTCCAGTGCTACCAATCACAACAATGGTTCGCTCGCTACCCTTGGGGAAATTTCGAATTTTCGACTTACAAGTTTGATAAAATATACGAAGAGACTTTTGGGACTACCCAATATATGTATAGTATAGCGTTGTGTTACAGGAAATATCAATAAATATCAATTTCTAATTTTTTTATATTTTATTTTCACCAGAAAGTCAAGCAAATATAGCTAAAATCCTTTCACTTAAAAGTTTTTATGGCAGGTGATATAAATTTAGAAAAAAATCGCTATGGTTATGTATATGGTATTTTTTGTGCTGCCAGACTTTTGGACTTTTTTTTTACTAACTTTTGGCTTGGTGGCTATTAATATTTTATGGCTTAAAGTTAAGTTAATTTCCATTTTACCAAAATACAACTACAAATACAAATACCTATAGAATGATGAATATGAAAATTTGAAATCAAAATTGTTTGCCTTTTAAAGCAAAATAACAAAAATTAATTTGACAATATAATTGTCTTCATACCATGCTGCCATAAATGCTAACGAAGCCAACAACATAAAATGCCTAGGGAGAAGAGCTGGCAAATCTGAGCAGAGCAAAATTAAATTACACTATATTATTATAGTCGCCAAGTAGTGCTTTTGTTTTGGAGGTGAAAAGGTGTGGTGAAGCTAGTGCTGAAGATGATAATTATAGAAATTATGGAAAAGTGGTAGCATTGTTGTGCTGCTTTTTTCTTGTTTTTTAAGCATAAGAAGCATTATTTTTTGTTGAGTTGTGTCTAAGTATAATACCTCTAATAATTTTTTAATTATAGTCGGTGTCACTTTTTACTTTTTTGCGTTGAGAGGCAGATTTGGGGACTTTTTTGAGTCTTTGGCAATTTTTTTAGTATTATTTATAAATTTTTTTAATAAGTTAATATATGAAAAAGTATCAAATATATGTATGAACCATTTTGTCGGTTTTCCCTTAACTTGAGCAGTTTTTTGATACCTTGAGCACGTTATATTTGGTTAGTCAGGATGTCTATAGCACCGGAAACTGTAAAATCAAAAATTTTTTTTATTTGATAATAAATATGACATGGATTTTTTTTCATAGCAATCCTACATTCTACGAAAATATTCTTCAGTATTCAGCGAATTTTTGATACCTTTCGTGTAGTACGATTTCTCCTTTGCCTCAGTTTCGGCGATTACATCTCCATTCGACGAAAATTTCTGCCCTGCGACCATTCTTTTGAGATTTGAGAATAGAGACGCTAAGTCGTTTTAGCGATATTTGTCTGTATAATATAAGTATGTGATAACCAATATGTAATCAATATATAACCACTTTATAACCAAAACTCAAATTTTATTTCAATATGTATGGTTTCTATTATAACGTTCTTCCTTCGCCTGTATACTTATGTTAGAAAAGTGATGTCGAGTTATTTTGCATTTAAGCTGACGATATGTACCTTAGCATTAGACAATCTACACATAAACAACTAAGTAATATTTCCAACTTCGCCGCAGTCAAAGAACTCATAAAGTAATTCATGCATAAAAGTATTTAATTTTTGTTGTGTTGTTGTCACCAGTTGGTTGCATGTGCATGTTGCTTAAGGTGCCAAGTGCCAAGTGCTGCTGGTGTTGATGAGTGACCACCAACAAAGTAACAAACAACAAGAACAACACGCACAACAATTGCAATAATAACAACATGCAAATGCATAATGAGTTGCTTTATATGCGCTGTGCTCGTTCTTTGATAGCCTAATGGCTTTTGGCTGCTGGTTGACGCTGTCGCACTGACACGCTGCCAGCCAGATCCATGCGCTGCGACGTGTACGGCATAATTTTACAATAATTTTTCGAGTTAGTTACTCGTAATTCAAAACGCTAATGTAATGTGCTATAATGTACTAGCAAATAGGCGAATGAACGTGATCGCTTAAGTAGGTATATATTATGTATTTGTGTTTGTGTTGTTTTTAAGCTTGTGTGGTTTTCTTATTTGGGTAGCTACATATTATATTTGTGACCAAAATAGGCTTGTATTAAACAAATATATAAATATGTAATGTATGTTGTTTATTTTGAGGTCTCAGTTAAACCAGTACCTTTTATACCCTGAACAGGACTTTTTTGACAAGATATCTTCTTAACATGTGTCCTAATATGAAAAACTTTTTTTTTTTGACAAGCCATCCTCATGAAATTGGGCATAAACAACTATCCAAGGCAACGGTATAACCCCTGAAGAAATTGTTCAGATCGAATAAGTGTAACATATAGCTGTCATACAAAGTGATCGATCAAAATCATGTCCATGTATGGAAAACTTTGTCATTTGACGAGGTATCTTCACGAAATTTGGCGTAAGCAATTATCCAAGGTAACGGTACAACTTCCGAAGAAATGGTTCAGATCGGACCACTTTAACACATAGCGGTCATATAAAGTGATCTATCAAAACCACGTCCTTGTATGAAAAACTTTTTTGTTTGAAGAGATATCCACACCAAATTTGGCATATATAATTGCACAAGGCAACATTACAACCTCCGAAGAAATGGTTTAAATCGGATCACTGTAGCATATAGCTGCCATACAAATGGATCGATAAAAAGCAAGTCCTTGTATGGAAAACTTTTTTGTTTGACGAGATATCTTAACAAAATTTGGTATAAATAATTTTTCAAACCAGTGGTACTACATCCGAGGAAATGGTTCAGATCGGACCACTGTAGCATATAGCCGTCATACAAACTGACCAATCAATTGATATCAAGTTCTTGCATCGAAAATCTTTAGTTTGCGATGCGTATTATATGTCTTTGGTGTTTTTTTTTTTGTTTTTAAATAGTTTTCGAAACTGTTTTTTCAATTTTGTAAATTTTTATATTTTCACTAACAAATTTCAGTGCCTCTGCAGTACCTTAACATAAGTCTGCTAGAGCGACTAAACTCAGCAACGACATAACTGTCAGTAATTAATTTTTCTAACCTCGTTTTTGCCAAATACATTACCTCTCGCTAAGCTTAGCAGCGTTTTCAGCGTCGAATCGTCTTTCCCGTTAGACATAAAATTGTACAACTGCAGCTTCAAATGTCAATTACAAACACATATTGCTGCCGCTGCGCTTATTAACTGCAACGTGCAACACAGCAACAATGCAGCAATACATTGTATGCAACTGGAATTAAAACAAAAACAAAGCCAACAAAAACAAAGCCAACAAAAATGAAAACAAAAACAACAAAAAACTGAAAACTAACTCGCTTTTGCCAAACCTCTGCAGCGGTCGAGTGGAAAAAATCAAGCTGACAAGCCTAGTCACCTGATCGCTTGTTGCATTGTTGTTGTCGTTAGTTTAGTTTGCAGCATGGCTTGTTTCTATTTAAGTTTTTAGACTTTTTTTCTACACACACACACACACACCTAAATCCATGCACACAATAGCTGTTGTTTCGTTGCGGCTTTTGTCGTTGGCGTGCTGTTGTTGTTGTTGCTACTTTAAGTTCGCTGGCCGTTCATGAACTACAAAAGCCGCTGGCTCGTTAAGTTGCGGTTGTTGGCTTCGCTGCGTCACGTTGTTTTCCACGTTCGAGCCGGCCGCCCCGTTGCTGGGCTCAAATTCGCCCGAGCTCCAACTGGGCGGCTTAGTAGTAGATACTTTGTTGGCAGCCATGCAACCAGAGTGCGTTTGTAGCATTTATGTGCCTAGTACTTTTAAGCATATGTGCGCATCTGTGTGTGTGTGTGTGTGCGCGTTTATATTTATACGTGCGCATGCAACTATAATGACAGCTTAACCGCAGAGCCACAGCGTTGCGATGCATTCAAATGCGATGTAAAATAGCCACAAAACAAAAACAAAACACACAAATGACATGCACCATATATGTACATACATATGTATGTATGTGTCCATGTATGTGTGTCTGCTTATGTAGGAAAATTTAAAACCAAACAAGGAAAGTCAAACAACAAAAAAAAAAACACTGCAAATACACATTAAAAGGGCAAAATTGTAAAGTAAAGTCTAAATTACTTGTTTTTGTATTTTTCTTGTTTTTTAATTTATTTTTCATATTTTTGTTATTTTTTCTTTCCATTTTCTCCAGTTGCTCTTATCTACACTGTAGTTGCATCGACTTCTATTTGCTTTAGTCACCATTTACCCTTTTGCTCATTTTCTAACTTTTTCTCTTATTTGCATTGAGTGAGTAATAGTGTGTAAATATATACTTTTCAGAACAATGTTCCAATGTGGCACCTCGTCAAATGTAATATATTCTAATATGTTACGCGGTATTTGATCTTAGTTGCTTTCATTTAGTAGCGGCTCGCACTGTTTTGAAAAGATCTTCCCTTTGGCTTCAGCAGTTTGGAAGATATGTTCATTAAACTAGGTAGAAGGTGGTTCCACTTTCATTTTTAAACAATATTTAGCCCTCAAGTGTGACTGGCTACTCTCCTCCCCTGTACCAAATTAGGTTAAGTTAATCTTTTACTCCAATAAGCCACGTATAGACCAGTTTAGGTGCTTTGCGATGGAGTTCAGTTTCAAAGCCCATGAAGAGTAGTCATCCGTTAGGATACCTGCGCTGACGCGAATTTTAGCAAACTCTGCGGCCTCCCTCTCGATACCTCCTCTAGTTTATCACACCGTGGTTATACCAAATGCTTACAGCGTAGACTTTCCAATGCGGACCAAGTGTATAGGAGATGGTTTCATTGTTTCACTGGTGCCTTGCTCTAGACATTTCCTAGAATCTTCTCGTTCTGTCAGTTCCCTTCAGCGGGCTTGTGTCGCGACCAGAGAGTGACCAAATAGTATTCCGATCACATTCCCATAGTCTCTTCTATCGAGTGCCAATAGGAATTTTGTGTTCGATCTACTAATTCTCACATGACTTTTGCAGTTTTGCACCCAGATAGTTCGTTCCATCGCATTTTGATTTTCATTACCATGCTTGTGTCTAGTTCGTCGTATAGACAATGCATGGGGATCCCAATATTGATCACGTTTTCGGATGTTAGCCATACACTATTGGCAATCCCGTCCACTATTTCATTGTCCTCAATGCCTCTGTGACCTGGCACCCATTGGGAGTAAAGTTGCTTGCTTGTGGCAACACTTTCTACACCAACTATGGATCTCAATCCCTTGCTTAACGGTAAACATGGCCAGAAGGTGTAGGACGGCGAAAGCTGCTTTCAAACTCCAAGAATTTGAGTATTCAGATGTTTGGGAGTCTGGACACGCTTTAATCCTCGCACAGTTTGATTTCATGCCAAAACACTTGGATTACCAGGCCGCCGAACCTAGCACTGCCTGTCGTTTCTCTGCTCACAGATCTTAAGGGGGCATAGGACTGAAGTACTCGCTGAAGGAGAGGAGTGGTGAGCTGTTTATGTATTTAAGGTTGGATCAAGGCTTGTGGGGAAGCGTTGGTAGTGGAGTACACTGTGAGGATTATTCCATCAGCTGCAGGTTCAGGCTTCTTGACCACTGTAGTGTCTTCTAAGCGAAAGTGGCTGCCACACATGTAGCAGTACGTCAACTGCTCTGGAGCGTAGCTGATTATCCTCTCGGATAGTAGGGCAACAATATTAGCCTCTATATTGAGCTCGCAGACTGTGTGTTAAAGACTAGTGAAGGGATGTCTAGACTCCTTACCTGGCACATTGAGTTAGAGAATATAGTGGTTTGGGCGCCAGTAGTATTGCAGGAAACTGCAAGATCAGGTACTTCAGTATCATTAATTGCAGAATGGAATCGCCAGGCCAGCTCAGCAAGTGTTAGTCAATAGCGTGAACATTCGCAAGGTCCATCTGGGCTTAGGTAAATTCGATATCAGCTCCGTTGGGTTCTTATGGTTCACTCCTGGATCACCGGAGCAGCTCAGCAAGCGTTGGTCAATAGTTTGTACAGTCGCAAGGTCCTTCTGAGCTTAGATAAGTCGTAAGATGTCTGGTGAACTATTCGCTCTCATAAAGTATGCCTTTCAATGGTTGTAGGAACTCGAAGTGGACCTTATCCGATGGGGATCAGCCATCTTACCTTATCTAATCTCTGTATAATATGTTTCAGAGCTATTTATTGTTTTCGTGGTTTTGCTCTTTTTCTCTTTGAAGAGTTGATTTTTTTAGTAATTTCTTCCTCCACTGTTGTCTGACATGTGAATGCTTCTACGGGTTTTAAAGTAGGTTCAACAGATTGATGGATGTTCTGAACAATTTTTCAAGTCAGAAAATAGTCATTCGAGTGAGAGCTTGGATTCAAACCAACATTTTAATCGGCGCCATAATTTTGCGCTTCCCGTTCAATTATTTGAGTTACTGTGAGTTTGAAAAAGTTAGTTTAACATATACTTTATTCATATGTTTGCACACACCGTTGCGTTTGTGAGAATTATGTTATGTTTTGTAGTTGCGCACCATCGAAACTTGTGGAGCAGTCGGACTAATTACACTGTTAGACCGGTGGAAATTGCGGAAATGCTCGAGGAAGTCGGTGCTGTGTTAGCGATTTTGTTGCTTTCAACAATGCGTTTATTTACATGCACTTCGTACACATTGTTGCCGCTGTAATACATATTTCAATATTAAAGTAGGGTCACTACAACAAAAAACATAATAACAAATTACGCCAGTGTTCATTAAGCGCCTATTGTGCGCGCGCTGTGGAGTTTCGTAAATGTTAATTTGTTGTATATTATCTTGCTGCCTGCCTCATCTGTAGGTGCTGTTGTTGTGCTGCGGTTCCCAGTTGTTTATTATTATTTAAACTAAAAACTACTTCCGATGTTAACTCGTAAATGAGTAGTAATGACTAAATTAGCATTTGTAAAGTAGTAACTGTAATTAAGCTTGAATATAGCGTCCACAATATCGGTTGCCACAAAAGAGTTGCGTGCGAGGTTTGTAGAGCTTTAGGTGGATAGTGGCAGAAAAGATGAAGTAATTAATCAAGAAGATATAGGTAGTAAAGCCTTTATCAAATCTAAAATTAATATGATAGTTTTCAGTCAGGGGTTCCTAATTTTTTATACCCTGAAGGGAGTATTAAGATGAAGTAGAAAACATCGGAGGCCGTAAAACAATACTACTGTATGCAATTCTTTGTGAAGCCGTAAAACAGAAGTCCGATATTATGAGTCAACAAAGCGTCTTGTGACCAACACAAATTTTTCCAGTTGAATTTCTATTCCCACTAGCTCAGTCGGGTATCTGAAAGTGTGAGTTTCCAAGCGTGTAAGCCTTGATATCGCAAAGGCGCATTGATAACGAGGTTGTGTGGCCATTCACCAGTTCTGAATTTACAGTTAGTGAGCCCAATACTAGTATCGCTCTTCATGCAAAGTGGATAGTCTCTTCTGCAGACTGCACTCCGAACCAGTAAATCTACCCCTACCTTAACGTCAACAACTTCGGCTTCGATACAATAGTTAGTACGAGTATGTCTTAAGCTGCACTTGATAGAGTTGCTGACAACGTACCCTCCCGAATCCTTCCCCCAGCTTTGGCATATCCATGCAAAAGCTCACTGCTCTTCTCCTCCAACGGTTTCTAACCACCCACAACTCCCTCGCAGGTATGTAGAAGCTACTCAGAGCCACTAAATAGGGAAGTAACGACACTGATTCGAAAACGCTACAACAGATAGTATGTCTTAAACTACACTTGATAGAGAGTTCCTGACAATAGACCGTCCAGAAACCTTCTCCCGTAGCTTTGACCCATCCACGAAGAAGCTCATTGCCCTTTACCAACAACGGCTGCACTTTAGCTTCCTCGCAAGTGTGGTCGTTTCTAGGGCGATCCACCAATCAATGCCTTATTTAACCTCTATTCACTGTTAGGCTGCCATGAAAGCACCCTATCTCGGACGAGCCCTAAATACTTCACCGTATCTGTAGGCTGTAAGCGGTGGCTTCCAAGCCATCGTAGTTAAGCCAACGTGATCTTGTTTCATTTAGGTCATTTAGGGCCGCCCACTAAAGGAGTTACGGTTGGTTTGGCCAACAAGAACGTGTGATATCACACTGTTAGACTTTTTTTGTGGGGATATGTCTAAAGTTTATGCGGACAATTTCATGTCTTGGAGTAAAACATCACGCGTGTCATTCGTCAGTTAGCAGTCGAAATGCTCGAACGAGTCATCGAAAATTGGAATCAACGAATGGATCATCTGTGACGTAGCAGCGGTCGAAATTAGGAAAAGATAATCTTTAAAGAATAGATGTCAAAGATTGTTCTTTCAATTGATAATAAACATTCCCCATTAAATTTAAAGTTTCTGTGCTTTTTTCTTTAAAAAAGTACGGAAACTCGAAGTGGATCACCCTCAACAGTACAAAGTGAATAATCAAATTCAAGTCACTGTATGGAAAACCTTTTTGATTTGTGAAGTTATTATATTTTTTTCTTGTTTTTGATTGGAGGTTGGTCTTCAGTAGTTATTTATATAGAAAAAAAATCTTTAATATATTGTTCACACGTTATTCTCTGAGCAATTTGCATATATTTAATGCATGGCCATTTAAGGTAAAAACAAAAACAAAAATCATATTTAATATTTTCCATTATTTCGATTTCTTTGTTTTGTCTGCTTAATTGCTAGTGTGGGATTAAAACGTTATGTTTTTTACGAAATAAAATTTCCATAAAATAATCATGCACATAAAGTTTCAATGTTACTCCCGGCCCCAGCGGGTTGTGCGCACATTAAAACGCGACATTTTCAACGCCTTCCGGCTGGTAACTGCCACTAAAAACGGCAGCTATGCGCGTTCGCGTGCATCTTGCAGCAACAATGCAGCAATAACGCTACAAACAAATTGCTTTTTTCTACGCGCTGAAGTCGCGGAGTCAACGAACAAATTAACAGGCAACTAGACAAACTGCTAGCTTGTCCAATAAAGCGTACCGCAACGACACAGACTGGACCGGACCAGACCGCTGTGTGTGCGTCGGAACGCGCTGCCGACCAAGCCCATACGCCAAGGCAAGGTGGGATATTTTTTTTATATAAAAACTATAAAAAAATATAAACGAGTAACACAAAAAGCGTTGCAAGCGCGTGTCTTGAACTCGTAAAGCTTAACCCGCATCGCATGGTTTGGCCTTTTGACTCGGGCTTCACGTGAATTCACAGCGCAAATAAAACAAAAATCATGCTCACACAACGGTTTTGATTGCCACATAAATGGAAATTGTGTGGAAAAAAGTTGGCTCCGAAAACAATTATAATGTACATTACATGGCATTGCATTAAAAAATTTAATGGCAAAAATAAAATAATTGCAAGTTTGTAAATTGAATTGCGCTTGCGCTTGCGCTGCCGTCTGGACAATAAATAACCTGTTTTATTTCGTATAAATTGAAATGCGGTGTTGTCAAAAACAAAACAGCCAGCAGAACCAGCTACTTGCTGTTGTGTGTTAGGTTAGGTTAGGGTGAGCCGCAGACAAGCTGCGCTATAAAAATCAGTCCTTGTGAAACAGATTTAAATATTTAATGGATTACGATTATCGCAAAGCGGTAAGCGCTATTGGAAAAAGTTAATATCGTTTAATGATTTTTGCATTGCAAAAAGCTCTTGACGCATTTCTTGTAGCTTTAGTTGTAGTGTAGTCGATCATATGGTAGCAGTGTTAACGATATTGAGCTCTACAAGAAATGTATATAACTTTTATATAGACTTATCATTGATTTTTTTTGCTGTTACGGACAAAAATATTTTCCAAATAGTTTTGAGGAGCGATGTAGAGCTCACAAGCATTTTTATTTTCCTTTATTGACGTAGACACTGCTTACGAGGTTATGAGTTTACAAAAGCGCGTCAGATTTCTTCCATTTCGCTATTTGGCGCCAATCCGAGATACCAAATGCAGCCAGGTTCTTCTCTACTTGGTCTTCTCACGTGGGTGTAGGTCTTCTCCTCATCTGCCTCCCCCGGTGGGTGATGCCGACTCATTAGATATTGTCATCGTCCGTGATCCGTCCAGATCTGCAGCTCGAATTATTTTCAACAGGAGTAGGTAGTCGCCTCGTCTGAAGCCTTGTTTGGTATTGAACGGCTCGGAGAGATCCTTTCCATTTCTGACGCAGCTTTAGGCATTGCTCAACTTCTGTTTACACTGCCGTGTCCATGCTGTTTTCACGGGTATTTTCCAAGATTTGTCGCATGGTAAATTTCTGTTGTTGATTTTGCAGGCCTGATGCCACACTGATAAGGTCCAAACAATCCAATCAGTTTTTTGACAGTGTTCGTTAGGCGTTTTTGTTCTTCAGACGGGTAATTGCTATTCGAGTTTCTTCATGGTCGAGCAATGGAACGCCTGCTCCATCGTCATCGTAACGGGTTCACCGCCTCCTGGTTTTATGCTTTCACGGCCATTCAGCAGGCTGAAGAAATTCAAAGGCTTTAGTTGGATATATTTATTAGAAGACCCGAAACAGTCCAACCGCCATCGTATGGAACAATTGGAGCTGGATTCATCCAATTTATGGAAGATTTTACGGAAGGATCTCGTAAATCCAATTTATTCTATCAAGCTGGGCGGTCACTTGCCTGAAATCATTTTTAGGTTGTCCATCGATGGGTCTCCAGCCAAAGACGCTTTTAGCTGGAACTCCATCTTAAAGCGAAAGACATGACCCAACCAGCGCATACGTTGGAGTTTTATGCGCCACAGAGCTCATACAACTTGTCGTTCTAGCTTCTTCGATATGCTTCGAATGCTCCAAGTGCAGTTTCATCTCTGTTCGTCGTCGTTCGGGTTTCAGCGCGGTATAATAAGTAGCACCTATTGGCAAGAGTTATTCTGCGATTGATCTCCGTCTCAGATTGTTAGTGCAGTTCATGCTGGTTCCGAGGCAAATGAAGTTCTTCACTCTTTAAGATTTATTGCCGTCAATAGTGATACAGTTCCCCAGACGCGAGGAATCTTGGTGTGTGGCCTGCAGGTATTTTGTCTTATCCTCCTTGATCACAAGTCAAATATTTGTTGCTTCTTTTTCTGGCTGAAAAAGGCTTCTTGAAAACCAAATGTATAGAAAAGTATCCTTTATATCCGGGTCTGTTCATGCTCCTTAGAACCGATTGTCGTGGAAACGACTCACATTGGGCGTAGTTCAAACTTATGATATTTTCAGTTTTCACTTCGACATCCGACGTCCGCTTGACATTCGTCGATTATGAAGATATGTGACTACTTAATAAGCCGAAGCGTGGCATTCAGAGTGAAGATAATACACAAATTATTATTGAGATGCTGTTGGATGCTCAAAAAGTCGCTGTTTGATGTGGGGCAGGGGGCATAGGGGCATAGGGAATGATTGGTCCATATTTGCTCAAAGGTGAATCCGACCATAATATTACAGTAGATGGAGAATGCTATAGAGCTATGACTAATGATACTTCCTCCTGGAGGAAGTTGATGTAGACGACCTTTGGTTGCAACCAGACGGCGCTACATGCCTTACAGCCATTGAAACAATCAATTTAATGAAAAAAAATTTTGGTCATCTTGCGATTTAACTGCGCTAGACTATTTTTTGTGGGGTTATGTGGAATTGTTTGTCTTTACAGTTAAGTCCGAGAACCTAAGGTACTAGTCACTAAGAAACGAGATAGAAATTGAAAATCGTTTATATATTGCACAGATCTTGAGGAACGGCTCACAATCGCTCTTTACTCTTTTCTTTTTTTTTATCAAAATTTGCACTTCGCAATTCAGCTGTACAGCTCACTCAGCTTGCAACTGACTGGCGTAATCGCAAATGAGGAATCACATTGTTTTGACAATTAAGTGCCGTTATTTTATTAACTGCCAGAGCAACAAGGCTACAAACATCGATCTTGCAAGTGGACACGCCCGAGTTGTTTGAACAATTGCGCTGTTCCCACAGTAAGGTGCATATTGCAACAACATGCATGCTTTTTTACGCTTTAAAATTCAATATAGAAGACTTCTCTTTAGACACACCTTCGAACATAGCGCACACTTATTTATTATAAGCGACAACAACAATTAATTTATTAGCAAATCTATGTGTGTATTTGTGGGACAGCTGACACCTTCGAAGTCATACATATAAATTTATGTCTAAGAATATATATCTACTTCTGTACGCATGTAGCGGTTAACAGTTTTGCCAGCTTAGT
Organism: Bactrocera dorsalis; assembly: GCF_023373825.1. NCBI lineage: Eukaryota > Metazoa > Arthropoda > Insecta > Diptera > Tephritidae > Bactrocera > Bactrocera dorsalis. Next base: position 68,011,978 of record NC_064307.1, on the reverse strand, counting down.
CTAAGCGCCGACCGCACATCCGCCAGTCAGCGTCGCTAGCCGCTTGCCGGCAGCTAAATCAATAGCAGCTTAGAAGTTTTCCCACATTTTCCACTTAGCCCGAAGAGATTAGCAAGTGTTAGCTGTTTGGCAACTTACTCGGTTGCTGTTGTTGTTGTCCAAGTTGTTGTTATTGTTGTTGTCCAACTTGTTGTTGTTGGTGCTTGCGGCGACACAGCATAAAAAGAACCAGCTTGTTTACGAGCTTTCCGTGACTATTTGCTAATGCCACAGCAACAACGCCATGCAGCAGCTGCAATCACAACAACAACAACAATACAAATAAAATAAAAAAAAAAACTTTGTTGCAACATCCACACATTAACTTAAGCGCAAGCACGGCGCGCGCAGCTGCAACCAACAAGTACCTGCCACATAACGACATGCACCTTGTGGCAGCAACGCGCGAGTGTGGGCTTTAAGTGCATATCTAAAGCTTTGGCTGATTTCCTACAATGAAAAGTTAATGTGCGGCTGTCTGCCAGTTGGCTTCGCCGCGATAATTTGCAGCCGGCGTCTGCGCTAATGCGTTGGCCGCTGCTGCAACAACTGCACAACGTCTTGTGGCGCGTTGCTTTTGCTGTGCGGCAACTTCGTCGCTGTGTTTGAGCAAGTAGCGCGGCAAGTTGTTGTTTATTGTGCAACTAAATTAAATACGCGCGCTTTGTTGTTAGTGTTGTTGTTGCGGTAATATATGCGCCATACTTGTTGCTGTTGGCGTTGTTGTTGTTCTATTTAGTATGAGTATTTATTTTATGGTTGTTGCATATTTATGCTTGTTGCGGTTGCATGTCGTCGTTGCAGCGCAACAGCTGCGGCCATGCTTCTAACTTTTCACGCTGTTGTTGTTGTCGTTGTGGTTGTTGCTATTGCCGTTTTAACCGTTTTATCTGCCATTTGTGTTCTATAGTTTTCATTGTATAATGCGCAGTTTGGTTTTTTCTTCATCCGCCCGCAGGTGAAACTGCAAAGGCAACAACAAGCGCCGTCACAACAACAACAAGCGCCGTCACAACAACAACTCCAGTTGAAAAGCGTGTGAATTTTCATTTTGCTCACGCATTCGCTGTTTGTTTATGCCCATTAGCCATTAGCGGGCAGAGTGCTTATCGATTTTTCTGTTTTTTCCTTCATCGCTTTGTTTTGCTCACTAATCAAGCCACTAATCTAGCTAGTTTAAATATCAGCTGGTTTTTAGTTTCAATCAATTTTAGTGCTGCACCTGTTATGTGCGAGCGAGCCACAAGGCTGAGAAAAATGCGCTGAAAAGTTGTTTCAAAACAGTTGTGCGCTTAAATTTTGTTACAAATTGCTATTTGTTTTGTTTTGTTGTTGTTCGTTTTTAATATGGGATTAATATTAGATTTATATTTTTATTGAGAGTTTTATTGTTCTAAACAAAATTTAACCGGCATCTTGATCATATTCGCATCGATTTTTGAGAATTAAAAAAAAAAACATCAAAAAACATTAATTTTGGTTTCACACCTCGAAGAACTTAACTTTATTGATCATTTTGTATGACAGCTATATGTTATACAAATCTTATCTGAACAATTTCTTCTGCGATTCATCTCTTCGTACAATAGAAACTTACATATAATGGATAATGTTTACTATCATTCGAAAGAACATTCTTTGGCACTTGTTTATCGAAAATTATCTCTTTAAAATGTTTGCCGTGGCCACGTCCCAGATTTCGATGACTCGCTGGAGCATTTTCAAACAATAGCCCATAGTGGAGAAAAAAACGTAGGCAAAATTTATATGTATATAGGCATACACTTTATAAGGTCTTCGACGATTCCTTTTAAGTATTACATGGTGCTATCAAGCATACTAATAGAAAATCGCCATTTTCCCATAGTTGGCACCAACATTATAAATCAGTAGATATAACACCATTCGAACTGTGACATATCCAGCTGAGGCAACCTTACCAAATCTTGCTTTTTTATTGAAAATGAGGAAATTCGAGCCGGTCAAGGGTCATTTGCGGGAAGTGTTGCTTTTTTGCTTTTCATTAGACAATAGATGCAGCTCAGGCGCATCAAATGATTGTAGAAACGTATGGTGAATATGTCGGACATGGCTTCATAAGTTCTAAAATGGCGAATATGACGAGGAAAAGATAGAACGTGCCGGACTCGTGAAAATGTGGGGAAAAAACAGGCGAAACCATTACATTAGCTCTCTTTTGAACCAAACTAATACGTTTGTGTCCAGTGTTGAAGGAAGAACGCCCGCAAAACTCGAAAAGACCCGGCAAAATAACACTTCTACAGCTCAACATGACGGCTACATGTTTCCAAGATCGTGAAAGCATAGCTGGAAACTTCGAAATGAGACATTCTACATTACACGTCGTTCTTTGCTGATATTGTCTCTCTGATTGATACTTACTCTGAATGACGCATGTCCCGGTCGGTTTTACGAAAAAGATGAAGATTGTATCAATTCATGGATTGCGCCAAAAGACAAAATTTTTTTCGATGAGAGATTCAAAATTTGCCACAAAGGTGGGAAATGGTTGTGCTTAGCAATGTAAAGTATTTTGAGGAATGAATATGTGAGGATCGTTTTTGACCTGCCGAAATTCGATTTTAGATCAGATAAACAAACTGATGGGTTATTGGTGGTGAACTATACAGAAAATATGCAGAAAAAACATGCAGATTTGGTAGTGTTTCATAAGTTCATAACGGCTGATATGTGTCCGAGTGTTCACGTAAAGGGTTCGTAGAGCAAAATACGGTCTCTTTTCAATAATTTTTTTTTCATATAAATAATGAAATTTACATATCTATTAGTAGTTGATTTTGTAAATAAGGATGTTCTTTAACACATACATATTTATATTTTTAGAATAACGGGTATTGTAATGCCGATACTTTGAAAACTTTATTTATCTATTATTTGTTTTATCTATACTACTTTGTGTTTTTATTATTTAAAAAAAATATTTTTTCCCTAAATTTTTGCTAATTGTTTATCTGTTTACTCTCAAAACAATTTTTTTGTCGATTTTTGCCGCCACGTGTAACAAGTATGCGTGACCACGCATTTCGCGGAATTTTGCATATATTTCAGTGTAGAAATGTCAAGCGTGATTAATATTTTCTTTTATTAGCTAATTTTTCACACTTGTCAAATGAGCGTACTCATCTGTGTACATATGTGTGTGCTTGTGTATGATATCGAAGCAGATGGTCAAACTTGAATGGATGGGCGCGTGTTTATGTTGCCCAAACAGTTACACGCGCCGCGGTTGTTGCCATATCTGCCTATTTGGAGAAGGTTAAGCAGATGATGACGCTGTGACAGTAACAAAATAAGGCAATGGAAAAGTACTACATATTTTAAGCCTAATGTATAGTGACAAATTTTAAAGGCGCAAAAGCTCTACAGATTATAGCAAAAGAGCAAAAATTTCTGTAAAATTTTCTATGAAAGTGAAAGGCGGATAGAGGTGAAATTTTAGTAAAAGAAAAAACAATACGCTGTATAGGGTATATTAATTTTGTAACAAGGTTTTTAACAGAAGAAGACAACGCAGATTCTTTAAAATACATATCTTCATCTAAAATGCAAAGTAACGAAACATCACTTTTCATAAGTTCACAGGTGAAGGAAAAACGAACGGAACGGTTATTAAATGGTTATGAAATGGTTATATATTGAATATGTCTGACAGCTTGAGGTTAAAATTTTTTGATAGAATTTAAACAAAATTTAAGGTTTGGTTATAAAACGGTTATATATCGGTTATCATACGCTCATATTGAAAAAAAAAATAGTTTTGGTTATAAATTGGATATATATTGGTTATATTTGACAGCGAGAGGTTATAATTTTATAATACATTGTAGTAAATTGTTAGCAATAAAAAACTCAATTTAGATTTTTTTCATGATACATATTTTTCATTTCAGGTGGCGATATATAAATGATCAGCATGACCAGGTGAGTTGATTTACACATATCCGTCTACCGGTATATATGAGAAATAGTCCCTCAGTTTCTCTAATATCGTTCTGAAATTTTGCATACGTCCTTTTTTCACCAAAAAGCTGCTAGTTTGTTGGAACCGCTGTTGTTGGATCAATATAGCATATAGTTACCATACAAACTGAACGATCGAAATCAAGTTAATGTATGGAAAACTTTGTCATTAGACAAGTTATCTTCACGAAATTGAAGTCATATAATTTGTTTAGGCAGCATTACAATTTCTGAAGAAATTGCTCAGATCGGACCACAATAGCGTATAGCTGCCATACAAACTGAACGCTCAAAATTAATTTACTGTATGGAAAACTTTTTTGTTTAATGAGTTATCTTCATGAAATCGGGTGTGAATTTTAAACTAAAGCATTACTACATTATACGAAGAAATTATTTAGATCGGATCACTATAGCATATAGCTGCCATACAAAGTGAATGACAAAAATGAAACTTTTATATGGAAAACTTTTTTGTTTAAAAGAATATCTTCACGAAATCGGGCATGAACTATAAACTAAAGCATTACTATAATATACGAAAAAATTATTCAGATCGGACCACTATAGCATATAGCTGCCATGCAAGCTGAACGTTAAAAATCCAATTCTTGTATGAACAACTTTTTTATTCCACGAGATATATTTACGAAATTTAGCGTGAGTTATTATCCAACGAAATTGTTTAATCTTAGAAGAAATTGTTCAGATCGGACAACTATAGCATATAGCTGTCATACAAACCTACCAATCAAAATCAAGTTTTTTTACGGAATTTTGTGTATTTGTGAGAGATATTATAGCTTCAGTTAGCGGTTGTTTTTTCTATTTTTTTTAATATATATTTCTCTAAAATTTAGTTAAAATACCTTGAGTAATAGTTATATCAAGCAGTAGTTATATATAGGTAAAGCTCTGTCACCCACTAATTTTTACTTATTTGTTATTCAAAAGACACAAAAAGCAATAGCTTCAATTTGCATATATACACTACATATGTGTATGTATTATTTGCATGTGTTATATGTGAGTTTGAATACATAACACAAGTATATCCATATGTATATGTTCATACATACGAAAGTGTGCCAGTAACACCGAAACGCAAGATAAACAATCGTTTTTTCAATGCAACGGCCATTGACTTTTGTTAACGGATTTCTACTATTCACGTTAATGAATGTATACACATTAACTTAGCACATACATAAATACATACACACTAACTTATGGCTTATTGTAATTTTACAACTCATTAAACCTTTGTATGACAGTTTGTATGACTTACAAGTTTTGTATTTTAGTCATTAAATTGTTTTGCTGTCTTCACATTTACATTTACTCAACTCAATATGTTTATTCATTTGATTTTTTGGTAGTTTGCTTTTCACTGATTTTCTGTTAATACGAGAAAACATGTGATTTTTGTTTTAGCTGTTGTTTTGGTACGACTTTTTCAGTTTGCATAACTTGTTTTTGAGCGCTTAGCTTGTGTTTGCTGGGCTAACTGCAAGTTGCACTTAACGGAAAGACGCTGAAACGGTTTAGTACAATCATATATAAATATATTTATATATGGATATATAGAAGCAAGAATCGTAAGTTAGTCATATATACGCGCATAGGTCTAAATTTATAAAAAAAATATCATCACAATAATTATATTAATATAATCTCTAGTCAACTTATAGAGTTTAGTATCAAACTATGCCTGAAATTATTTTTTAGCTACGAACTTTAAATTAAGTTTAAATGCAGAAAAAGTGCCTACAACTTATTTTTGTAATATTTTACAATTTTATTTCAATATATCTGCTACTAAGGCACACACTTGCCTTTTATAGCCGTCATCCACGCATAAGTACACGGTTTTATAGCGCTGCATCACCCAAATATACATACATATACAGTATGTAGCTGCGTTAATAATTTGTTGTTGTTGGACTTTATTTATGCATATGCACACTCTAATCATACATATGCATATACATATTCATTCATATATATTCATAAAATCAACTTATTTTTGTATATTTTCGTTGGTCCATTTCTTTGCTTCATGTTTTGTGCGTTGCTGTTCGCGCTGTTGTTTTTGTTGCTTCTAAAGTTTTCAACTTTTGCTTAAACACATTGGAGGCTGTTGAACTTTTCACTGTGTAGTTGTTGTTTTTTTTATTATTATTAAGGCATTTTATTTATACGGCGCTGCTAAGTATGCACTCGGGCGTATACGTAACGCAGCCTACGGTTGTTGTTTCAACGTCACAACGTATTTTCATATGTGTGTAGGTATGTTTATCACCGTATACATATGTAAATGTGTAAAAAGCGTTGTAATGTGTCGTTTTGTTATTTACAGTTTTGATTGCCGTTTCTTTCATATACAAGCTGTCATATATTTGATTACAAAATTCGGTTTTATTAAGGCGGTCATAACTTTTTTCGTTTCAATGTCTGACTGTATTTTATTGCCAATATGTATTATTTTGTGTTTTGGTGATTTTTGAATAAGTTATTTATTATGACTTGCGATTTGATTGAATTTGAAATTTCAGCATATTTTTTAATATGCATATTTGCGCTTATGAAATGCAGATTGGGTAGCAAAATACATTTAGAAAAAATGTTGGATAATAAATATATTACAAACTATAATTTTGGACAAATAAAAGTTATATTTTAATAATATAAATATTTTGTAGAAAAAGTTGTTATAAGAAATATGTTTATAAAAAAAAGTATTTCCCATACCGGGAATCGAACCCGGGCCTTCTGGGTGAAAGCCAGATATCCTAGCCACTAGACCATATGGGACACTGTTTCAGATCTTCTTATAAATACTTTTCCATTTGGGCTTCAGCGGATTAATATATTAATAATGCTCCCTAACACGATTAGTATTAGGTAAGCCGAACAAAAATTTGAATAAAGTTCAGCAAACGATATAATCATATATCAATATATTAAATGAAATATATGTATATATATTGGTAGTCGAAAAAGTCTTTTCGTATTTTGTCAATATGTAGATTTCGTTGTAGTCGTATTCGTATATCTCCAGTGCAACTTATCACATTGTATCATACCATATAGTGCTGGAAAGGTAAGATTCTAAGCTTCATTCAGCAAAAAAAACTAAATTCAGGGAAGTTGAAAAAAAGTTACAGCTGTTCAAAAATGAGTGAAAATAATAAATTCGCTATATTTTGAAATTTTTGTATAAGAAAGGGAAGAATGCCATGCACGATTTTAAGATTTTACGATACATTATGAAAAGTTCTGAGTCTCCTAAATTGCATATCAATATTTCCATATAATCCATCTTGATAGTTTTAAGTGCTAAAAAAACTTCCCATACCGGGAATCGAACCCGGGCCTTCTGGGTGAAAGCCAGATATCCTTGCCACTAGACCATATGGGATATAAGAAAACCAGTCTATAAACCAGCATATAAATTCATCAAAGTTTAGATAAAAATTCTAAAAAATTTGTCAAATTTTCAAAATTAGATACTTTTTGGAAAAAATATATAAAAGATAGATTAGATAAAACTCCCTAAATATTTGTCAAATTTTCAAAAGTAGATACTTTAAAAATAGGGGTGTTGTCTGAACAACAAAAATAGCGTAGATATTCGAAGTACGCAGAGTAAAGCAATAAATGGGTATGACTTTGATGTAAGAAACTGGTTTTTTTTTTTACAATTTACTAAACATTTTTTGATAAGATCTTTCAAAATATTTTTACCCTGAACAGGGCATATTCAGTTTGCCACACCCAAAATGAAACATCGGAGAGACTATAAAATGTATATACATATACATAAACATAAATAATCATCCTGAAGAGAGCAGAATAGAAATAATAGACCTAAGGTCGCGGAGCATTCCTCTTCGTCATGACGAGCTTAATCGATTTAGACATTTTCACTTTCCAATCCGTCTGTTTGCTCGTCTATCTGTATATACCGAAGCTGTTCGCTCAGTTTTTGAGATATCGATCTGAAATTTTGCCCACACCTTTTTCTCCCGAATAAGTTGCTCCTTTGTCGGGACCACCGATGGTGGACTACTATAACATATATCTGTCATACAAACAGGATGTTCAAAATCAGGTCCTTCTATAGAAAACTTGTACATTTATGGAGATACCGTAACTTAATTCGGTGCAGAGTATTACCCAAAGCAGTGCTACAATCTTCGGAGAAATTGCTCCGATCGGATCAATATAGCCTATAGCTGCCATACAAACTGAACGTTCAAAACCAAGTCCTTGTATGAAAAACTTCTTCATTTGGCGAAATATTCTCACAAAATTTGGCATGGCTTATTACCCAAAGCAACGCTACAATCTCCGAAGAAATCGTTCAGATCGAACAACTATAGCATATAGCTGCCATACAAGCCTTCCACCCAAAATTAGGTACTTCTATGGAACCTCTTGTATTTTTGTTGTTTCTATTATATTCAAATCACAAAAATATTTGTTTCAGTGCAGCATTTTGTCAATCAAAATTTGTTGTAATCAACATCAACATTACGGCGACATTTGTTGTCAATCATTAGTAGCTTTGCTGTTGGTTGTGCCACTGCAAGCGTATCAATCACCGTTATCAGTGTGGCGCACATTCGCGTTTTTATTTTCATTACACTACACCGTTCGTTATTATTGTCATAACATTTTATGATTTTTATTAGTTTTAGGTGCAATTTTGATTGCCAAGCCGAGCAGCAGCAGCAGCACATTTACCGACAATTTGCAACATGCGCTATAGCAACCGAGCGGCAACATCAAACGGCGCAAATATATTGTATGCAAGACATTTATTGATATGAGTATTGCTATATTCGCTAATGTCAACACCAGCGTTGTTGTTGTGGTTGCGCGTTACTTTACTGCTTGTTGTAGCGGCAATGTTGTATTTGCAATGTTGTTGTTGCGGCATAAACACTTTGCCACAGTTGTGTGTGCGAGCGAGTTCACATCCGATTTCCCGACTGTCGCTTGTACATTTATACACACACTCAGAGTAGACCGTCAGTGACTGTCAGTGTGCCGGAAGCAGCTGTCGTCAAGCGCTCAAACGCTGTTGCCATCCGCCATTCGCCAACCGTATCGTAAAAAAGTTGCAATAAAAATTATTATTGCAATGCTGTCAATTGCTCTGCCGCGCACTGCTCTCTCTGCGCTTTTACCCGCGCACTGCAGCCGCCCAGTGTATGCTGCGGGCGCGTGGACGTTCGTTGCGCGCCAATATTGCCATACTGTTTATTATTTTTGCTTCACTGTAATAATAGTCTTCGTCGAGCCATTAAATGTTGCAGCTGCTTTCAGCTGTTGCTGTTGCTAACACCGCTGACGCTCAGCGCTGTTGCCGTCGCTTAGTTGGGCGCATTTTCCTCGAATATTTTATACGATTTCCTGGCTGATATTTGCAGCTTGACTATCTCTGTGTTGATTCGACAGCTTTCTTTTTGCCTCGCAGTGGTTCTGTTGGATTTTCTTCATTGCCATTTATTTGTTTTTATTTTTTTTTTGTGCGCTTTTCGCAATGCTCTTTCGCAGTACGCCGCTCTGTGCCATAAATGGCACACATAAAATTTTATAAGCTCATCAATAAAAACAGTTGTTCCACTTTGAAATGCGTTTGTGTGCTTTTCACCGTTATTTTTTCTGTGTTGTTGCTCTTTTTTGTTATTTTCCCGGCTGTGTTTAGTTTGCTCTGCTTCTTGTTATTTTCAATTTTTTTTCTGACGTATGATTCAGTTTATTTTAATGTTGCCATCCAGTTAGGGAAGAGTTATTTTATTGGCAATTTTACTTTCGAACTTTTTAAGCCATTAAATTTTAAATCGATATTTATTAAATTTATGAAAATCATTACGATTTAATTCTTCCTTTGTATTGGCTGCGCATTTTTAACAGTTTGCCATGCATTTATAGGATTGTCTATTGCGAATGCATAGCGATGCATAGCGTATGCATACATTTTGACCAAGGCAAGGCAAGGCATTGAACCGAATGCGAGTTCGTGCATTACAACCGGGATATAATCGATATTTATGGCAGCATATTTGGAAAGTTTTGTTTAAATAATGAAACTATATAGATTTTGCACTGGATTTAAGTAAGTTGCGCTTTGTAATTTTAGGAAAAATAACTGACTTTGTTGCTTGCTGTGACTGCTACCTGCTTGCAAAAGTGTAGAGTTAATATAAAGCGAATGTTACTTAGTAGAAAACAACAACAAGAAAAATATTACGACTGACTGAAGCTAAAATATGCTTCATAGGTGCATTTTTTATAGCAAAAAGGCGTAAAAAAATACTTAGCTGCATTTTGCTTGCTCAGTTTGTATGGCAGCTATATGTTATAGTGGTTCGATCTGAACAAAATGTGCGGACATTGCAGCAATGCCTTAGATAACAGTCTATATCAAATTTCGTGCAGATAAATGGTTTAATAGAAGAGTTTTTTATATAAGAACTTGAGTTCGATCGTTCAGTTTGTATGACAACTGTATGCTATAGTGGTTCGATCCGGAGAATTTCTTCGGATAATGTAGCGAAACTTTGGTTTCTAACATGTACCAAATTTCAAGAATATAGCTCGCCAAATAAAAAAGTTTTTCATACAAGGACTTCAGCTCGATCAGCCAGTTTGTATGACAGCTATATGCTATAGTTATCCGATCTGCAAAATTTCTTCAGAGGTTGTAACATTGCCTTAAGCAATAATTCGAGCCAAATTTCATGCAGTTAAATTTTCAAATAAACAAGTTTTCCATACAAGGACTTGAGTTCTAATGTTCAGTTTGTATGACAGTTATATGCTATAGTTATTCGATCTGAACAATTTCTGCGGATATTAGAGTTATAGATTAGGAAATAATCTGTATCAAATTTGGTGAAGCTAACGTGTCGAATAAAAAAGTTTTTCCTATAAGATCTTCAGCTCGATCGGTCAGTTTGTATGACAGTTATGCGGAATAGGTGTCCGATCTAAACAATTTTTCTGAAGATTGTAGCACTGCTATTCATGATGATCCACACCAAATTTTGTGAAGATATCTTATCAAATAAAAAATGTTTCCTTACAAAACTTTGAGTTCGTTCGGTTAGTTTATATGGTAGTTGTGTGATATAGTTGTCTGATATCAGCGGTCTCGACAAATCTAGAGCTTCTTGGAGAAAAAGGCTACAAACAGTTTTATTTTTAAGTTTGTTGTCTTATTTCGCTAATTTTAATGGTCCAATTATGTCTTTATGTTTTAAAATTTTTTAGTTACAAAAGTTTTCAAAAAAAAATGTCGTTAGAAAATTGTTTCAAACAAATTTTTGGCTTGAAAATGTTTTAAAATTAATTTTTTGGTTAGAAAATGTTTAAAAAACATTTTTTTGTTCGAGAATTTTTAAAAATGAAGAAAAAATTTTTTGGTAAGACAATTTTTTTAAATTTTTTTTTTGGTTCGAAATTTTTTTTCCAAAAAAAAAAATTTTTTTTTAGAAAATGTTTTAAAAATAAGTTTTTGGTTGAAAAAGTTTTACAATTTTTTTTTGTTTAGAAAATTTTTTCAAAACATTTTTGGTTAGAAAAAATTTTAAACATTTTTTTTGTTTGAAAATTTTCTGTAAAAATTTTTTTGGTTTGAAAAATTAAGAAAAAAAATGTATTTTTGGTCAAAAAATGCTCTAATAAATTTTTAAAACTGTGAGAATCAGCCAACTATAAGTAAAAGTCACAGTCCCTTTTGCCTACCAACCACACTTTTACAATTTTTATAATGACTGCCCATAAAAATCGTCTCTTACATTCCCATTCCCTCAAAATAGGCTTTAAAAAATTATTTTCAATTAAGCCTTAATGCACAGCCTGCATTAACAAACTCATAATTTAAGCAGCGCAAATAAAAGCCTGCACGCAGCGCTGCCTGCATAAAGCACGCTACAACAACAAAGATACAAAAGAAGTACAGCAAGCATTACTTAAGCGCTTGGTGCAAAGTCGTTTCTTTACTCAAAACTTCAATTTACTTACATAAGTTTATTTTCATTGGTTGTAAATGTTGTTATTGTTTTTATTTGTGTTTTGTATTTGGTGTTTTTCTTTCGAACATCAAATATGTTGACATTTTTAACATTATTGCGAAATGTTGACAGCGTTTGTTGAGCAAAGTGTCGAGGAAATTAAGTTAAAACGGCACTTAGCCATTGCAAATATGCAAACAAAGAAGTGCAGATACAAGCAAAAGCAATAAGTACATATGTAAATATATGGGTGTGTGTGCATAAATATATATCTCGCTTGCTTGCAAAGATATGCATTAAAAGACGTTATCGCTGACTGAAGACGCAAGACACACCCACTTGATGACGCACACACACGCCTTTACTCACATACATACATATTTATACTTTGTTTTCAGTTGAGGCAGTATGTGCATAACCACTTGTACATACATACATACATACTTAAATGATATTAATATAATATTTACGTTCACGCGCTGTCACGCTTGTGTTTTAGCAAAAATGCAAACAATTATGCACATCTTTATAGAAAAACATTTCTTTTACTTCCACTTAAGTATTTGCACACATGTATATTTTTATATATCTATGTATATATAATTATATAAGTATATCTTCTAAGCATTTTCACATGCTCGCCTAACCATTAGCATGTACTTAGACATTATTTTCCTCACTTCGTTGCTTATTTGCTTTGAAAATCGCTTAGAGCCAAGCAACTGCCTTGCTTTCCTTTGCGATCTTCCCTTCTTTCAAACTCTCGTTTTATCGTTACTCGATGCTTGTGCTGTTTTCGTGAAACTTTGCTTCGAAAGAGCACAGAAAAGTGCTTCTAAAAAATAAAAAATGTGAACTTTTTGTTAAAATAAAATTATGCCGAAGCGGAAAAAAGAAGAATCAAGTTTTAGAAAATATTTCGGCAGAATAAAAGAAGTCATTTGCATACAATTTTAAAGTGATTTCTAAGAAATTTCACTACCAACTGCTTTTCGTTTAGGGTCTTCCATTAAAAGTGATATGATTACTTCAAAAAAAAAACGCATTAACTGTTAAGGAAACTGAAATGTTGTTTATTTGATGCGAAGTACAATCGATGCAATTAAGTTCTGAATATAACATCATTCAAATGCATTAATGGCCTCCACGACTTCTTTTGCAGCAACAAATTCGATGAACCTAATTTTCGATCAATTTTTCCACTAAATCAAGTCTTATGTCATGAACATCACATTCAATATTAACTTCTAAAGCTTGAAGAGAGTTTGGTCTATTGCTTGACTTGAAAAAAGCACGTGCCCATATACATAAGAGGTGATCCATTTCGAGGTTCCTTACTTTTTTAAAGAAAAAATACAGAAACTTCAAATTTAGTGGGAAATGTTGTTATCATTCGAAAATTTAGAACACCTAGCATTACTGCAATGCAAATCTTGTGCTCAAAGTAGATCAAATAAAATTAAAACAGATGGTTCGACTCTGTACCAGAAGGCCTTTGCGACTTTACAAATGCTATTTGCAGACCAATGCTTGCTGTACTCGCGGCGAAGCCTATGGATCCAGCTACCAAATGCACAAAAACTGGGGAATCCCTTCGTTCCCATGCTATGCGTTCCTTTTCTTGCAAGCTCATCTGCTTCACAATATCCGACGATGACACTGTGGCCAGGCACCCAGACAAGTTTAATATGGAAAATCTTTAAGCTATTAATATTGAGGTCATCTACATTTTGACCAGCCTTGAGATCACAGAGAGCGCGCTCAAAGCCTGCATAGCAGCTGTGCTGTCGAAGTGGATGAATACGAATATTTCACTGAAAGAAGCCGTGCTCGGTGAAGTACATCTGCTGCTACCCAGATGGTTGCCATTTCTGCTTGAAAAACAATACAGTAATGTGGCAATCTGAAACAAGAACTTTCGACAGAACTTTACAGAGACAGGTTCATCAACCTTTCTCTTATGTCAATCCATGAAAAGCGTTCTACACTGGACAATTACGCAATTGAGTATTATCAAAGCGCTTGGTGAGTGACCCCACCGCTTTACCGATGGCTACCTGCCATACAAATTGAACATTCAAAATCAAGTTTTTGGTATGTTCACAGAGTTCGGCATGGATTATTAAGTAAATCAACGGTACATTCTTCGAAGAAATTCTTCAGATCGAAACACTGTAGCATATAGCCGCCATACAAACTGAACGATTCAACTCAAGTCCTTGTTTGTATGACAAACTTTTTTTATTTGTGAAAATATCTTTACAAAATTTGGCACTGATTATTATCCAAGACCTGGCTACAATCTGCGAAGAAAAGATTGGTCTACTTTACACTCACACATGCTCCATTTTAAATAAACAAAAACAATTTCTTACGTCAATCTTCAGCTTTCAATCATATGTAATTTTGCAATTTAAAAGCCCCCAGCACCCATTGCCAAAAGCACTTAAAAATAATCTATAGAAAAGAAAGAAACACAACCTTTGCGCCTGAAAATCATTTTAATTTAACTCATACATATTTGACATAACCTAAAAAATTCAATGGGCTTTAAGAAACTTTATAAAAACAAATGAATGTAATTGCCACAAGCATTTGTGTTTGAGCGGCTGTGTGTGTGTGTGTGCGAGTTCAAGAGGTTAATGAAAGCACAAACGCCACTTACAGCAACGCACACTTCCGCCATATGTGTGTGTATGCCACATGAAAATTACGTCGTTTGTATGCCGAGTGAGTTTTTCAACGCTTAAGCGGCACTTAGCAGAGCAACTAATATGCCAATTCAAGCGAAGCGGCAGGCGCGCACACAAAACAATATTTTCGTACATGTATGCAAGTATTTATATGTAAATATGTATTTGCATGCGTGTATGTATAAATTTTAAATTTGCACTTTGCTCGTTTGCTATGCCACCCTCGCTTTTCGTCATTTTGATGCGTGAAACCACATTTGTGCGCCATTCAGTTGCCAACTTCATTTAAATTTCATAATTTTATTGTGCACTCAAAGGCAGGCAGCGCACAAATAATCAAAATAACAGTAACAGAAAATAAATAAGGCAAATAAAGCAAATGTGTGCAGAGTTTCGTTTTTTAATCTGTGAAAGTGAATTTCAAATGTGAAACACATACATGCACAGATACAAGTGTAGAAGGGGCGCAATGTTGAGTGTATTGCGTGTACCAGCAACTCCCCAGCGCTTCCTGTATATGTATGAATGTGTGTTCATACACATATTAAGCCTGTATTTGTCATCTGTCATAGCTGTAATTCATGCGTTATGGCATTTGGGGGTAGAGCAACATGTCTAAAGGAAATTATAAAATGCGTATATTAAAAATACAATCAAGTAAGCTGTAAATAAAGTCATACATAAATCGCAGAATTGCGGCTGTTACTTATTTGCTTTGTGCCACATTAAATATGCATGCTTGTCAATAGCTGGGAAGCATGCTTTTATGCTTCCCAATATTTTGTAAAATCCATTTATGCATAAATTGTAAAGAAGGAGCTGTGGATTCAGTGTTTATGTTAAAAATCGGTTACTATACATATCGTCACCTAAAATACGAAACATAAAAAAAAAATTGAAAATCGTTGCCAGATAGAATAACCAATATAAAACTATTTTATAACCAAAACTGAAATTTTCTCTTAACTAGAATATAACCAATACATATCCAATATATAACCAATATAAAACCATTTTATAACCAAAACCGAAATTGTCTCTTAACTAAAATATAACCAATAAATATCCAATATATAACCAATATATAACCATTTTATAACCAAACCTGAAATTTTCTCTTAACTAGAATATAACCAATAATATCCAATATATAACCAATTTATAACCAAAACTGAAATTTTCTCTTAATACAAGTGGTTTCGATTATATCGTTTTTTTCGCCTGTAAACTTGTGAAAAGTGATGTTACGTTATTTTGCATTTTAGGTGACGATATGCCTATGCTACACTAATACATTCGCCATTCATAAATTTTTGCAAGTTATACATAATTATTTCTTTATTAAAATAAATTATATTTTATCACCTAAAATGCAAAATAACGCTTCGTCAAAAAAATCGAAATTGATATTTTTATTGCTTACGATTCACTACACATTATATTCATATGTAGCACTAAATTTTCAGCTTCCGCTGTCAGATATAACCATTTTATAACCAATATATGAGCATTTTATAACCAATATATAACCATTTTATAACTAAAACTCAAATTTTCTTTCAATATGAGTCATTTTTATTTATATTTTGCTTTTTGGTTGACTATTTGCTCTTAGCGATATTAAAAAATTATGCTTTTTTGTTAGGTGCTACACAGCGTATACGCAACTCTGGTGCAATAATAAATTTCTCATACTAACTAATTGTATAATAATATTATATACTAAGTTATATTATATTATATACAAAATGCTTATAAAATGCTGAACAGGGCATATACTCGTACATTTTGAAAAGCTGTCGTTGATATCTGACCACTGCCATATAGACTACACACTCAAATACAAGTGCTTGTATAGAAAACTTTTCGATTTTTGCATATATCTTCATGAAATTTGGCATTGATCATTATTGAGTACAATTATATAATATGCTAAAAAATTTCTCAAATCGGACCACTATAGCTTATAGCTGCCGTACAAACTGAACTGCCAGTATAAAGTTCTTGTATGGAAAAATCTTTTATTTGTGTATATATCTGAACAAAATTTGGCATGGTTTATTGCTCGAGCCTACGATATAATATACTCAATTTTTTTTCAAATCAGCCCACTAAAGCATATAGCTCCCATATACTTTGAACGATCTAAAACAAGTGCTTGTATGCAAATCCTCTTTTTTGACGCGATATCTTCACGAAATTCGCCATGGATTTTTCTCCAAAGCAATCCTACAATCTTCGATAAAAATATTCAAATCGGACGAATATAATGTATAGCTCTCATACAAACTGAACTTTAAAAAATAGGTTTTTGTATGGCAAACTTTTTTATTTGTCATCATATCTTCACACAACTTGGCATGGAACATTCTCCAAGTTAACAATATAATCTCTGAAAAAATTTTTAAAATCGGACCGAACTAGCATATAGCTGCCATACAAGTTGGGCTTTCAAAAACAAGTTCTTGTATGGAAAACGCGTTTATTTGTGAATATATCTTCTCGAAATTTGACCTGACTTACGCCCCAAGTCAATGCAATAATATCCAGAAGTGAACTTTAACTTGTTTCTTTAACTTTCTTTATGCTACCAAAATCATATTAACTAGAATATCGTAGTCAGTTTCGATACGAAGCTTTTCAGTCCTATTGCAGCTACTTCATTTCATCCATCGAGGAATAGTCTTTGCATCCAGTCTCCGATAGTGTGACTTCTTATTTATCCTGACCCATTCCTCTCCTGTTAGTGGCTTTAAAATTGATCAAGTCAATTCTGCAACTGCACGATTATTGCTGCAAGATTTCAACCCCTAGAAACTACACACTTTAAATCGCATGAAAAATACAAATATCGTGTCTTTTCTCTTATATTTTTCATACTATTAGCTTCCATACACAAGGCACATCCTTCATTTATGGCTCCTAAGCTCTTTTTCATAGCGCAACATTTAAGTACATAAATCTCAAGAACTTTGATGTACGCCGAGGAAGATTCGCCTGGTCGAAATCAGAAATTAATATTGATCAGCACAGCTGCAATTTTAGCAGTTCATATTTTAAAGACAAATACGAAACAGAAGTAGAACATAAGAGCGCAAACATACTTTGCTACAACGGCAAACACTTGCATGTCGGCTTTGCACACACACAGACACGCACACACACTCATCGTGTGCACTTGCTAAGACAGACAGTTTACTCTTTTAGCCACTAGAGTCCGAAAATTTTCCACGCCACATTATATTGAGCAGATTTAGTTTTCTTTGCA
Source organism: Bactrocera dorsalis (assembly GCF_023373825.1). Classification (NCBI taxonomy): domain Eukaryota; kingdom Metazoa; phylum Arthropoda; class Insecta; order Diptera; family Tephritidae; genus Bactrocera; species Bactrocera dorsalis. The sequence continues at coordinate 67,993,949 of NC_064307.1, read as the reverse complement.
GTTTATATCCACGAAGCTGGCAACTTGCAACACTGGCACACAGACACGCAAGCGCTTATGTGTTTGCGTTGCGAAACTTTTCCTATACATTTCACAATTTTTACTTTACTCCATTTTCACTTATTTTTCATTGTGTGCACAATTGTTGCTGCTCCGGTGCTGCACGCACGCACTCACTCACTTCGCCGGCAGTTACTTGTGTCGCTGTTGCATTAAGACGATAAAGTACTTAAAGTTCTTTGGTAGCTTGCAACTGAGTCGACGTGCCGCCCGCACGCCGCAGCCGCAAACTCCGCTCAATAATTTTAACATTTCATGTAGGAAGCTGCTTGTTTGCATTTGTTTGCCACATGGCTTTAGGGACAGTGTTGTGTGTGTGTGGGCGGGGGGTGGAGGCGCTGCCCGAGTCACCCATTACCACCGCTTGTGCTATCACTTCCATAGCCGGCGGTTGTATAATTCATTGCTACTTGCGTGCCTGCTTGTTTATCTGTGTCTGTGTATGTGTGTGAATGTTGCTTGTTTATATCAGCGTTAGTAGTACCGTTACACAGGCATACACAGCTATTCGCTTGTAGTTTATGTTGCTGTTGTTATTGATGCTGCAAAAGTTTATCTGCGCTCCACTATTGTTTCAGTGGCTTTGCTGTTGCTGCTGTTGTTGTTGTTATTTTTGTTGTTATTGCTGCTGTTGTCGAGCAGTTGGAAATGCGTAAACTTTTCAATTTGACCAAAAGGCAGCGCACAAACTACTTCAGAAACAGCTCGACGTACTGAACCGAACCAAAGTGAGTCGAAGTGAATTTGTGCAAAGCGCCAAAAGAAAAATGTTAAGTATACGCCATGGTGTTTGCTGGCAGTAAAGTGAACACAAATCCATTACACTGGCGAAAATGTTTGGTTTTGACAGGAAAAATTTAAATAAAGTGAAATCTGTTAAATTAAGTGAAATATATGGAATAAATAATTAAAATTGCTGGAGCCTAATTAAATTAAATTAAATTAAATTATCTAAATTATTTAAATTTAGAGTTTTGAAGTTTTTTGAAATTTTAATTTACAGTTATGTTTTAAAAATTAAGTACTAAAGTATTAAAATGTTATTAAAACATAAATTGAATTGTTTAAATTAATAAAATCCATATCATTTTCTTTCCAAATTAAGCAGTAATTAATTAAAATATAAATTAAATTATTTAAATTTTTTAAATCTATAATTGTTTATTTTTATTAGTTAAATAGTTAAATATTAGAAATGCATTAAAATTTAAATTATTGAAATCAATAATACTTTTAATAAAGTATAATATTAAATTATTTTAAATTAATAAAAATTAAAATTTAATTATTTGTGATATTGATGTCTATAATTTTTTGATTTTTCGAATTAAGTCGTAAATTGCTGGAAATTAATTAAAATTAAAATTAATTATTTTTAATTAATTAAAATTTTATTTTTAATTAATTAAAATTTTAATTAAATCATTTATAATATTGAAATATATAATTTCTTGATTTTTCGAATTTGGTAGTCCAATTATTGGAAATTTATTATAAAGCAAATTAATTTTTTTTAATTAATTAAATTACGAATATGTTTTATGTTTTTAATTAATTAGTAAATTATTAAAAATGAATTCAAATTTAAATTATTTTATTGGAATCTTTTATTAATATATACTCTATTTTTTATTAAAAATTAAATTTTTTGAAATTATTTAAAATTTTAATTAAATTATTTAAATTTAAAATTTGTTTTTTTATTTTCAAATTAAAAAGTGATTGGAAATCAAAATTCAAAAAAAATGTTTTTCGCAAATTAATTAGTAAATTAATTTTTTTTTAATTAATTAAATTAAGAAAAATTATGTTATTCAAATCTATTATTAATATACATATACTCTATTTTTTCTTAAAATCTAAATTATTTTAAATTAATTAAGACTTTAATTAAATTGTTGAAATTTATTTGTTTTCAAATTTAGTAGTAGTACGTGGAAAATTGATGATTTTAGCTATTGTCACCGAGACTTAACGGGTAAAACACAATTTTTTCTCTCAGTGTAGCTGCTACAGTGCAACTTTTATGTTTAACAACAAACCAGCTGAGTGGTAAATATAGAAATATGTAAGCGCATGTACGCGGAAACGCACACACACACACACCGCCGCACAAGTGTATGTGCTTGTACTTGCGCGCAGTCGGCCGCACAAAAACAAGGAAGCAATTTAATAGTCAACAAAGTCAAAAGTTTTCAAATTTCAGATTTTCACTTCACTTAAGCGTTTGCCATTCATTTTTCATAGACACGAGCGATGAGTTTTGGAAAATTTTATCAAACTACTTACTTACTCACGCGCTAACACACGTACTTACTTAGCCGTAGACGCCGTGCAGATTGTGCTACCGCCGCGCCGCTGCCACGCGCATTACGAACTCATTACCTGCGCTTGCGTCGACGCGCGCCAACTTAATGGTACTTAAAGCTTGCTTCTTTGCAGTTTCATTGGTTTTTAGCCGCAGCAATGCCGGGCGCAGCTGCAGCGCATGAGTGCAAGTAGTTGTGTTGTACGCATTCAAACAACTAAGAAATCAACTAACAACAACAATGACAGCGATATTTGCAAAAAGCGAAAAGCAGCAGCAGCAAGAGCAGCAATAGGTTCAGCGAAGCACAATAATAACAGTAACAAGTAGAGTAAACAGCAAGCGCATAAGTTCAGCGCGTAGTGTAGTGGTGCATTAAGCCGCGCGCTGAGTAGCGGGCGGCGGCGAGACGCCGGTGTAAGCGGCAAAGTAAAAGAAAATCTGCACTTTGTTGAGGCGCCGCTGCCGTTGACGCCGCCACCTTATTGTTTGCGTCATTAAAACTGTTTACAGTTCGGAACTTGTATGTGCGCGCTGCGCGGTGGAGGGGTAGCCGTAGCTAGTTGCTTGAGCGTTGCATTAGTTTAGGGGCATGTAGACTTAATGTGCAGCATGTGCTGCCCCTGCTTTTATTTATGCCACGCTTTTGTTGCAACAGCTCATGTTTTTCTTTCCAGCGGCGCGGCGCAAAAGTGCAAAGCAGCGAGCTGGCAACAATAACAACTACCTTTTGCACTTAACTATCAGTGGCAGCCAAGTGCAATTCCTTTACTTCAATTGCTTAAACAACTAAATCCATTTTCTTGCGTGCTAACTTTTCATTCGCTGCTGTCTGGATAAACATGTGCTCGCTTGTGTGTGTGTGTGCGTGTATGTGCGGCGCTGTGTACATTGGCGGCGGATGTTCATTGATTTTAATGCGTTTCCTTTGCACTATTCTGTGCAATTTCCGTAAAGCAAAGAATTGCTTTTTGAAGTTTCGCTTTTTCATTTGTTTACTCAAACGGAAAATATGTTAATGACGTCATTTTGAAATTTTTGAAAGTACAAAGAAAAGTGTTAATATGACCGAAAATTACCTGAAATTTGGAAAGTGAAGTTTTTTGGCGCTAGATTTCCATGCTTTTCTCAGCTGTAGTATAGAGCACAGTTTTTTTTTTTTTTTTGATTCAAAACCTTTTGTCAACTTTCGGGCAAGATATTGCTTCCACGCTCATAAAATTCTTGATCCTTGCAGGCAAGATAGTAAATAAGTGAGGTTTTGCACTGCGAACTATGATCTATTGTGCTCTCTCCTACATTTCATATGGTCACAAAGGCCCTTGCAGACAAAAAACTGATCCAAAGGATTCTTTGCCACCTGATTTGAGTTGAAGGCTCTCCCATCTATAAAATTTTGCAGCGGCCGGCACAAGCAATAGTCCAAAGAAGTCAAATATAGAGAATTTGGTGGCTGTAATAGCACATTGAGGCTGCAACAGCTTTTGGTGGGTCATCAAACTTGTATTAGGACTCGGACTATCCTGGTGAAACACTACGCCTTATCTATTGATCAATTCGGGCCTGTTCTGTTTATATGCATCACTCACTTTATCCAGCTGATCACAGAAATAATTGTGGTATTGTTTTTTATTTGAAAATCTTAAAGTAGACAATCCCTTTGAAATCCCTTCAAAAAGACATCATAACCTTTTTTTGGTGACTATTGGTCTTTGAGGTAGATTGCGCTGCTTTATCCGTAAATCTTTAACAAAACCTTTCTCTCGAACACTGCTAAGGCCAAATCTTCAAGTGAAGTCATTGTCCACTCCTCCGCACCTTTTACTAGGACGGAAATAATGAGGGACTTGTAGAGTTTGGTCTTTGTTCATCGTGAGAGGATTTAACTTCTCAATTGTCTACTCAGTCCGAAGTAGCACCTGTTGGTAAAAGTGATTCTGCGTTAGATTTCAGGGTCGATATTGTTGCTGATGCTGGTTACAATGTCAACAGTGACGTGGGAGCCATGTCGCGGATCCGATGACTGTTCATTTGATCACAGGAGATATTTCGTCTTGCCCTCGTTCACAACCAGACCCACACGTCTCGCTTCTTTATTCAATATACTGAAAGCAGAACTAACGGCGTGATTGTTAAAGCCAATAATATCAATATCATCGGCGTACGCCAGCAGCTGTACGCTCTTATAAAACCTGCTCGATTAAGTTCTGCAGCTCGAACTATTTTCTTCAGCAGTAGACTGAAGAAATCGCACGATAAGGAGCCGCCTCGGCTGAACCCTCGTTAGTTATCAAACGACTCGGAGCGGTCAATCCTGACGGAGCTTTTGGTGTTGCTCAAAGTCCGCTTACACAGTCGTATTAGCATTGCAGCGATACCAAGGGCAGACATAGTGGCAGTTCCTTTTCGTGCTGTCGGAGACGGCTTTAAAATCCACGAAGAGATGATGCGTGTCGATATTTCTTTCACGGGTCTTTTCCAAGATTTAACGCATGGTGAAGATATGGTCGATATCCAGGTCTAAGGCCACACTGATAAGGTCTAATAAGCTTGTTGACAATGGGCTTCGGGCATTCACACACTACCGTCGATAAGTTCTTATACGTCGGCTTTATTGTAGATTGGGCAGGCCATAATTAGGTTACAATCGTCGGCAATGCTTAAATGTAGCCATATCTGACCATGTACCTTGTCAGTTCTTTGCCGCCGTAGCTCAATCAGTAATCCACCGGCCAATGCCACTTTGTTGCTTTTCAGGCGGATAATTGCTATTCGAACTTCATCATGGTCAAGCAATAGAATGTCTATGCCGTCGTCATCGATTGGGGAATCGAGTTCGCCAGCTCCACGTGTCACGCTTTCACTGCTGTTCAGCAGACCGGAGAAGTGTTCTCTCCATAAATTCAGTATGCTCTGAACATCAGCCACTAGATTACCACTTTGTGTCTTGCAAGAGTTTGCTCCGGTCTTGAAACCTTTCGTTAGTCGCCGCATACTTTTGTAGTATTTTCGTGCAATGCCCTTGTCGGCCAGCTTCTCAAGCTCTTCATACTCACGCATTTCGGCCTCCTTCTTCTTTGTTTACATATGCGTCTCGCTTTCCTCCTTAACTCTCGGTATCTATGGTATCCCACCCCATAAAGGGAAATAATTCTGCGTTGCAAGCGAAGTTAATGTTTTAACTGATTTTTTTTATTATTTATCACATATTTATTTTCATGTTATTCCAATCTTAATCCATCAAAGCCTTATTAAGTTCATATAAAATTATATTTGCAGCATTTTTCAAACTATATAAAGTCTATAAAAACCAAACTATTTATTAATGAATTTAGCCATAACTTGCTTAATAAAAATATGAAATTTTTTTGCCAACCAAAATGCATTTAAAAACTGAAATTAATTTCCTAGCGCAAAACATTAATTAAGCAATTTTGCCGCACGTCCAGTTTTTTCAGCACATAATAAATAACTCATGCAGCAGAAAAGCGTTTGTTAGTTTGCACTTCAAGCGCCAACTAAATATGAAATATTTGCACGAAATTTATTAGCTTTATATGCAATATAAGCAATATTGCTTATGAAAATATGGCACATAATAATGAAATTCGCGCAAATTCAGCGAATCAACATTGGCGCTTGATTACTGTGTTTTTTATGCAAATACAACAAGTGCCAGCAATAGTTTAATTCTTTTAATATTTTCACAATTTCAGTTTGACTAAATACGCTGACGTGTTTATTTCCCATTGGCGCTTTGATATTCATACAAAATTTGTGTGTGTTTAGCGCATAAAGTTGGAAAAAATACACTTTTAATCAATTTTATTTCGCGCTAAAAGCTGAAAAACGCTGCAAAAGGACAGCAAAAAAATTGCAAATATTTATTGGCATTATTTATGGTTGCAATTGCATGCGCTACTTTAGTTTTAGCGTTTATGCAGATTTTGATTATAAAAATGCAAATGCTGAGCTGGCGGAAAATGCTGATAAATTCGCAATTTTTTCGCAAAATTTCACATCTTTTCATAAATTTTTTCTATATTTTTAGCAATAAATCCTAAAAACTGTCAGTATTCATAGCGCAATGCATTTATTAAGCAAAAGTAATAATCGGTGTTCTAAGCGCTGTTCAAAGTGTTGTGTGACAGGAATTTTAAGATATTTTATTTGCCACATAGAACCCTACACTTGCTGCGCACAAGCGCATATAAGGCGGTACTCTTGTCTAGAAGTTTAAAAAATATCGAAAATCGAATTTAAATAATTCGATAGCTAGATATTGAAAAATATTCCCCAAAAAGGATATTCAGCATTCACTTTATTGTCGAAGTTATAGCCGCATCGGTGCCATGGCAACTGGACCGCCTTGGGCTGTGGGCGAAACTGAAGGTGCCACATACAGTTAAAAGGCCGAAAAAAGTGAATTTTCTAGAAATTTTTCCAAGAAAGCTTTTAAATTTATTGATCTAACACATTTCTACACATACTACGGTATTTTTTAACTGTATTTTAAGTAAAAAATATTTATTTGGAAAGGAAGTACAGCTGTTCTCCGGCAACTCCTTTTCAATTTTACGTGTTACTTCGAAAATATTCACTGGATTAATATGAAATTTTCTGTGTGTATTCATAAACATATGTACATTAAGAAAAAAAAATCTAAAATTCTAACTTTATATAACCCTTTAAATTGCTTACTACTATGGGCAAAAAATAGTACGACCCTTTAATTTAAATTTCGCGCAAAAACCCATTCATTTAAATACTTTTTTCTAGGTTGGCATGACTGTCAGTGACATCTGTGCCAATTTTCTGATCAAAATAGTAATTCTTAATAATAATGATCATTCTAAACACCAATGAACACGTTTGTCTTTCTGAAGTACATAAAGTGCATTCGCTGATTTTTACGTTAAATGAAATTATTCAACAAATAAGTTCCATTAAATTTTGTATGCGGAATCAAATTTCTGGTTCCGAAAGGTTCAGAATTTTGAAAAAGGCCTTCAGTAATAATTGGTTTTTGCGAACTAGTGCTTCTGATTGGTACAAATTATTCAAAGAGGGTCGAGTATACCTTGGCGACGAACCAGGACCGGTCAGTCATCAATATCAACTAATGATCAACAAGTCAATAAAACGAAGGAATTGGAGTTTGAGAATCGACGATTAACAGTCAGAAATCTTACTGGCTCGTTGGCACAATTGGTTGCAAAATCACTAAATTTTTTCGTTAATGTCTGTCAAACAATGCTTTCCCACTATCAGAATGTCATCAAACGTAATATTACTGACTATGCTTACGACCCGCAAACACACTATTAAGCGGCCGAATATCTTGGCAAAGGTGAGCCGAAGCCGAAAAACCACGTCAGAGCAGGTCAAGATGAGCATCAAGGTTGTGATTAGAGTATTCTTCGATTATCGAGGTGTGGTGCGCTCTGAATTCCTACCGACCGGCCAAACTGTCAACAAGGCTTTCTATTTGTTTACATATGCGGTTACTGACCCTTTTGTTTACATTTTATGAGGTCAATGACTCCTTTGTTTACATTTTAAGATGTCAATGACCAATGTTTATATTATAATCACATCGCGTCTCGACTTTGGCACTGAAGTACGATCTCTGCGTACTAGAGCCGTGAGGTCAGCCCTAGAATTTGAAGACGCGAGAGCCACCTAAGCACTGGGCAGGCACAGTGCCTGAGGATTTTTATGAAGCCAGCTGGTAACAAGCTTCCCGTGAGGTCACCTCATCACTTTTAAATGACATCACATCTCGAGATGAGAGTCACACTTAAACACTGCCTAACCACAGTGTCTGCGTTGCTTTTATAGATCCACCTGGCAGGCAGTTTCCCATGATGTCGACGCATGATTTTTATATCACATCGCGGCGCGAGAGCCACCTAGGCACTACCCATGCCCGGGGTCAGCTTTTCTTTTATAGAGGCAGCTGGCAGCCAGATTATCGTGAGGTCATCTCTTGTAAGAGCTGATATCTCTAATTAGCTGAAGTCCTAAGCCAATTTACTAAAAAAAAAAAATTAAAAATATTTAAATTAAAAAAAAAATACTTTTTTTTATTAAGAAAAAAAAAATATTGAAAATTTTTTTTTAATAAATAAAATTGTTTGTTTAAATAAAAATAAAATAAATAAATAAATATTTTTTAACCAATTTTAAGTACTCTTCAGATATAAATAAACAAATGATAAAAAATGAACAGTAAAAATTTCAGAGGCTTTTGTTTTATCAATTGTCAAAAAAACGCTCGAAATTCAGGCCTCTAGACTAGAATACCCCCTTAAGCATGCACTTGCAGGCAATCGACGCGGCAACACTGCAGCAATTGGCGCTAACAAGCAGCTTTAACACTTCACTGCCTGCTACACATTATTTATATATAAATATGCATATATTAGGGCGGGTCGACTAAGAAAAAATTATAAAGCTGTAAGGCGGAGGACGTTCTAGTTACAATTAAGAGTTCATACTTGAATAGATTTGCTTATGGGTGTCTAAAAAACAATTTTTCTGAAAAAATGTTTAAAAAATTATGTATTTTTTTACACACCCTAGTGTATTCGTTTATATATTGGCCTATAATCCGACACTTCTGTGCACAAATCGCATAATAACACTTTTAACGCAACAATAAACCAATCGAATGACATTATTGGGCGCCTTGCCAAACTGTCGACGTGTAAAAGGCGACGCGTGCTGACACACACACACATGCTTCAACTCTGCGCTGGCAACTTTGCATTTTCTTACACTCAGCCGGTTTGTTTAATGCAATTCGCCCTTTTGTGCCTTTGAGCATTTCACATTCAAGCCAAGTGACTTCCGGCGTCTGCACACACATGCACACACATTCACTTTTATGAACACTTTAAGTGCTGCAGCCAATAACCGCAAAATGTTACCAATTTGCCGCACACAAACTACTTAACCGCACGCTGCAGCAGCGCGCCATTTTCCTGCCGCCTAAAACCGCCACAAATCGTGCTCCATCGCAAGTCAAGTGCCGTCGACAGCGGTGCGTCGGCCGCAACGTTTTCAAGCGCTACAAATCTGCATTGACACTGCGGCAAGGCAGCGCGACAGCCTTGTGACGCTTAGCGTCGCTTTGTGCGCTCGTAATTTCGGCTTTGGCGAAATTTCGGTTAACTTCGCAAGTTTTTGGTATTTCCAATAACTTTTGTCTTCTTCTCACTTTTTGTTCTCTCGTTTGTTTTTTTTTTTTGGTGACTTCTTAGCTAACTAACTGGGGCTGGTGCTCGTTTGTAGGCGCTTTAGCGCTTTGCTTGGTTTATAAAATTGACATTTTCGGCACAGCCGTCGGAAGTGCGCGCACACACACGACGTCACTCATGGATAAAAACGTAGTGTCGTGTCCTTGCTTGCATGTGCGCGTGCTGGAGTGTTTGTGCGGTTAAGTGGTTTTTCGCAAAGTTATTTATGCTCGCATTTCCCAATTGCCAGCGTATATTGGAAAAATTATTTAAATATTGAGTGCGCTGCATGTGGCTGCGGCTTTTCGTGCTTTTGTCGGGTTTGCATATTTCCTATAACTACAGAAATAGTTATTTAACTTAGAAGTTTGTGTGTTTGTATGCATTTCCGTGCACACAAGTGTCTTAGTATTTCCAATTAAGCAAGTTTATTGTAGTTGGCAATCTTTTGTGTGCAAAACGTGCGTACAAGAAATTTCACTTATGAATTTAAAGTCATATTTTTGTCGGAAACTGTGGTTGGTTGGGTGTAAAAGCATACAAAATTGTGGCTGTAGAGTTGCTGCTAAAGAATATTTTGAACTTTCAAAAGATTTAGAATACTTTTGATGAAAAATTTTTATCTGATACTTTTCATTATAGATCAGGGTAGATAATACATACTTGAAAGTGGAAAAAATCATAGTTGAATGTACTCCATTGAAAACGAAAGCTAGAAACCCCACAAGTGAAAGCAAAAATTATTAAAGGCGTTGTGAGGTCGGGCAGAGAAGTGAAAAGGAGCGATTGAATTTTTGAATGTTAAAATGACTTATATCGATTTCCGACTAAATTACGTGTCCTATAGGAAAAACCTACATAGTAAAGTTCTGGGTAATGAAAAGTCTACAACTTTTGTATGAACAACTGCTTCACATAACCTAAAAATTTATGTGAAAAAATCAAAAATGCAAGTTTTTGAACTTTTTATTTTAATTTTGTACCAAAAAATGGTAATTTTTTCAAAAAATCTCTCTTATTTTGAGAACTTTGTAGCATCCAAATCTGTCAAAATTTTTGCAAAGCATTTTAAATTTTTACTCACTTTTATATAGTCTTAAAATAGGTTTTTCTCACAGACTCGCAAAATTTCTCATAACTTCAGCCGCTTTAGGAGAATTAATACATTCAGCCAAAAAGCTCAACACAATTTTAGTGTCAACACATTGTAGCTACAGTTATATTTGTGGCTATACTCACTCTGCGGCATTCTGCCTTTTTTGGAACCCCAAAAAAAAGCCTTTTTTTATTTTTATTTTTTTTTTTTATGTACTAAAAAGTGGACAGTTTGAGTTTCATTTAAATGCAAATTAATTTCTTTACATTTAAGCAGCCAATGCCGGCAGCTAGGGGAAAAGCTCAACAAAATTGCAATAAAAACAAAAATATCTGCTTAACCAAAAAGTCAGATAAGTAAATTTAATCATTACTGGCGTTACGCTCACACGCGAACAAAAGCGTTCAAAAAATGTCAACACAAAGCGCTGATAAAAATGAAAAAGTAAGAAAAAGGCCACAAAAACATTAAAAAAAATAGAAACAAGAAAAAACGTTGACTACGCTTGCACTGAGTCTGTAATACCCTACACAAATAAAGAACCATTATTTAAAAAATTTGATTTTGTAAGGACAGTTTGTATGGCAGCTATTTGCTATAGTGGTGCGATCTGAACCATTTCTACGGAAAATATATTGTTTTTTTTTCGGATTATATTGCGTGCAAAATTTCATGAAGATATCTCGTCGTATAAAAAAACTTTTTCATACAAACAATTGGTTTGGATCGGTAAGTTTGTATGGCAGCTATATGTTGTAGTGATCCGATCTGGATAATTTCTTCAGATATTATAGGGCTGCTGAATAATGCATGTCAAATTTGATGAAGATATCTCGTTAACTGAGAATATTTTCCACAGAAGTACTTATTCCGATCATTCAGTTTGTATGCAGCTATATGCTATAGTCATCCGATCTTTATAATTTCTTATAATATTTTGGACTACTTTGTACAATAAGGAGTGCCAAATTTTATGAAAATATCTCGTCAAATACAAAAGTTTTTCATACAAGGATCTGATATCGATCGGTTAGTTTGTATATGACAGCTATATGCTACAGATATCCTATCTTGAAGATAGCTTTAAATACAGTATGGTTGTTTTGGAAAATAATGTATGCAAAATTTTATAGTGATATCTCTTCAACTAAGAATCTTTTCTATATAAACACTCGATTCCAACCCTTCAGTTTGTATGGCAACCATATGCTATAGTGATCCGATTTCAGCCATTCTAACAAATTGGTGGCTTTTTAGAGAAAAAAAGGATGTGTGCGAAATTTCAGAACGATATCTCAAAAATTGACTAGTTGGCAACTAGTTGGGGCATGTACAGGCAGATCCATGGCGAAGGCTTAATCGACTCAGCTCATCAAGCTGATCATTTATGGATACATTTTATAGTGCATCCAACTTTACCTACTGTATAGTTCAGATTTACTACAACTTATAATACCCTTTATAGGGTACAAATATGAAGTCTAAAAGGGAACCCAAGTATTCAAAACAAAAAAATTGTGACATCGAAAAATAAAATAAAAAAGATTATGCAAAAAATTTCAACATTTTAACCCGCGTTCAACGCGCTTTAACATAGTCTTTTATGCATATTTATCTACATAAATATATGTATGCATCGCCCTGCCAGAATCCCGTTTAGCTTTGTTTTTATATTGGGCTGCTACAGCCCCTGTCAAATCGCTTGAGCGCGCTTATCATTATCCACCTTTTTTCTTTTCGCTTTTGTTGTTTTTGTAGAAAAATGTAAGCATACGCGAGCGCACCCTAAATTGCGGTGGCATGCTGAAAAAGTTTTTCACTTTTCAAATAATTTTTTAATCCATTTTCGAAACTGGCAGCAACAGCAGTAAAGCAGACTCGTGCATTAAGACGACTTAACCCAAGTAGACCAACATTTAAGTGAGATTAAAATGCGCAGCACTACTAAAATGTTGTTGGCGGGGCAGTACAAATGCTAGCAAAGTAGAGCTGCATGCGAGCACAGGTTAACGGAGTATTGCATTTGAAACTTACGTCGCGCTTATAAAAATCGTTTGAAAAACTCACAATGCCGCATTTGCAGCTAGCGTTCGCACTAACTTGACCGCTGTGCTGTTGCTGTTGTTGTGCTTTTGCACTGCTTCCGCTTTCCAATGCATTTAAATTTTATTTTAATTTGTTTTTCTTCTGTTTGTTCATTTCATTTGCGCAATTGCGTTATCTCCACCATTCGCCGGATATCATTCTTGTATTTTTCCGCTTGGCCGCTGCGCCGCGTTATCCTTTCTACACAGTGACATCCTTTGCTTTTTTATGGTTCTTTTTTATCGCGCTGGAAAAAAGTTGTTTCCTGAGCGTTTGAACTAGCGGCGCTGAAAACGCGCTCGCGCTAAGTAATGAGTGTAAGTAAATGAAGGTTATAGTTGAGCGCAAATGATGATGTAATGAAGGATGCGAAAGTGAGTGTGCGGCGACAGGACGCATAGTTAATTCCTTGAATTAGTGCTGGCGGCAGTCAATGGCGACAGGTGGCGCGTGCTTTAGCATTCCTACTCTTTCTTTATTTTTCTTTAACATTCTTTATCTTTCGTTTTTTTTATCAGCCAACCAAGTTTCTGTGTTGCGCTCACGCCACTTTTTCGGTAGTTGTACCAACGCTGCTCATATTTATACCCTAAACAGGGTATATTAAGTTTGCCAATATATAACACTCAGATAGGAACAATTTTTCGTAGATACCTACTGACCACAGCCTTACGTCACGGTGCTTAAAATCACAGCGGTTCAAATAAATTCGTTAATTAGCGTCTTGAAAACGCCAAGCACTTTCAGTACCAATTAGCAGTGTGAAATGGATACCCTAACCAACTTGGTAGTTTTCGAGACGCATCTAAAACCTTTGCTGACTTTTGTCCGGTACTCGGTTTTAATGCAACTCCACATTCAACTGACAAAGTTTCAGTTCTTCGTGTTTTCGGGTTTTAACCACAACACCACGATATTCCTCGAAGAGCCAGTCCACATGAGCAGGTTTGAGTGAACTCCAAAGGCTCCTGCACACCGTGGTACCAGAATTAAGTTTCCGGTCAGGCTTCGTAGCCAAAACTACTACCAGTTGAGCCTTAATGCAGCTCTGGACTGGTAACCAGGGGATGGACCCTGTACACACCTCGTATAGACACACCACTCATACAAAAACTAACCCAAGTTCCCAGTTAAACACTTAAACAGTTCACGCGCATACGAAGCCAATAGTTCGGCATTCCGACTAGTGTAAATCACTCCGTTAAGATCTAAGCGTCCATCAGTCCAGCTAATCTCCATACCCCCAAGATCCCTAATGTTCGAGTACATCGAGCATTCTGCAATCACATGAACCAAGACTTCAGACCGTACCTCAAACAAACACTCCGACCTATCAGATAGGTGCCTCTGATGAAAAAATTGGTTCAAAAAGTTATTTAAAAAATGCCGGGTTAGCAAAAAATTCAGACTTAGACAGGACCTGAAGTATGGGTTACGGATGTACTTATAAGTCATTCGACCATTAGGACTATTGTCTCATAGGCCTTGCCACTTACATCTACCCCTATCATCTAGAAGCCTCCTGCTCTCTAGATATCCCTCCGTCTCCACGTTATCATCGGAGATCCCATCATTTCGCAGCAATGACTCACTCAAGCCATTTCTTAACCTGAATGCAACAGCAGAAGGGAACGTCGGAGACCTTTAAGATGTACATTGATCAGCCTGACAAGTAAATTTAGCCCTGACCGTCGGTCTATCAATTAATCCGTCGGTATATCCCTTAGTGTTTGAGATATCTTGTTGATATATCTTGTTTGTTTGGAATCTTGTATATTTGTGAGGGGTATTATATCCTCGGTTCAACTAAGTTAAAATTGTTTTCTGTTTTCGATTTTTTTTTTGTTTTTTTCCTTTTAATTCATGAACCTTCTCATTAAACTTTTCACTTTTTTGCCTAATAAACTTCAACTTTTCGCTACGTTACGTTAATTTCGTGCGCTTTTTCCTAGATCATCGATTATCAGCTTGCTTAGTTTACGCTTTGCAATAAGCAATCAAAGTGTTTGATGAAGCGGTTAAGGCTTATTGATTAACGCTCTCTCTTCATGGCGCCGAAATTTTAATCAGTTCAAAATACTCAAAGGAAGTAAAAGTTATAAAAGTTTTCTTTTGGATATTTTGGTAGCCTCCTTAAGCGTTATTTATTACGAGTATGCATAAGTAACAAATTTTTTTGAACAAAAAATATTTTTGTCAAATTTACGACACTTTTTTTTTTTTTTATTTACTAAGTAATTTTATAATATCACGCCCTGCCATGCTTTTGCATTTAATATGTGTATTTTACAGAATTAATTGCCCTGCTAATACATATTTATGTTCAGAGTACGCACATATTACTTTTTATAGCAACAACACGCTTGCATTTAAATGGTTTCATTACCCTTTTTCGTTATGAATTTCGGTCATAAAATTTGACTAGTATGCTCACGCATTTCGTGTATCAAATTTTGAAAAATATTAATTCCATTTATGTAGCAAATCCGTCATTTATCACGATTTGTTTGATATATTGAGGATTAATGTGTGATTGAGCGGCGTTTATGTGTGTGGCATGTTGTGTGTGGTGCACAAAAAGCGAGTGGAAATTTTGGGTATTAAAAACAGAGAATATTCGATGCCGAAACGGACAGTTATGGTGTTATTAAACGAAAAATATTATTGACATTTAACAGCATGCGCGTATATTAAATTAATAGGAAGATGTATCGGAGTTTTTCTGAGATTAATGCTATCATTGTTGATGACTTTTTAAAAATAAGCAGTAACATTTTTTTTAGAAACTCTTGGCGTAGCATAAAGACTGGCTTTGTGCTTGGTACATGAATTCATGTGTATTCTAAACTCTTGATTTCACTCTAACTTTCTTACATATTTAGAGTACAAACTTAAAACTTGACTAGATGGATAGCGGTTGTTAATTAAATTGAGGTTAACAATGACTGGGATCAGAATTTCGATTTACCTTAACCACGAAAGAACTATTCAGGTATATTTTTGGTTCCCACACCATAAAAGAACTATTTAGTTAGGAGGAAAGGGCAGAGAGAGACAAGCATAAGCAGAAAGCAACTGACTTGCGCCAAGATAAACTATTACTGGGAAGGATACCACCTCAAATAGTTCAGACAAATACTAGTCCTCCCTTGAAACAAATTCAGGTTTTTTTCTGAGTATAGATATCGTATACTGGATGAATCCTTAACCCAATAAGAAACTTATTCAGGATGGAGAAAAACCAGAGGGAGACAGGTAATGGCAGCAGGCAGCTGGCTTGCACCAAGGTAAACTGCTTCTAGGGTGATACACTGCCAATAGGATAATGGAAATCAAAAACCAAGAGTTCTCGGCCCATAATACCGCCCTTTTTTACGGATAGCTTCGCGCAAACGACGCATAACACTCAAATAATATTTCTTATTGACAATTTACTCAGTCGGATGGAATTCGGATTGCTCCACACCTCGAGAATCAAGGAAAATTGTCAACATAGCCTTGATTTTTGACCTGCTCTGGTGTCATTTTTGGCTTCGGCTTAATTTTTTCCTGATATTCGGTCAATTGATCGTCTATTTCCAGGTCGTGTAAATAGATTGAAGACTTATCGCCAGTAAAAATACGTTTCATGACATTCTGGTAAAAAAATATTTCGTTGAAAGGGTAGTAGTATATAACATAGTATGGCCATAGTCTCTTCTGTATGGTTTCGACTCTGTGACATGGCGCCTGAAATTTCAGAGCATCTTGCGTTGCAATCTTCAAACACAGAAAACGGGCATTTGCATCCACATATACTAGCCGGGACGCACCGACTCTTTATCGAGCCTTAGTTATGCATTTCATCACGAAAAAACAGCGTCTTTTGTTAGGTTAGGTTACGAGATCGCATCCAACATGGATCTCACTTGGACAGCTTGTTACGTCGGTTCTTTATGGTACATAAAACTGCTGTAAAGTGGATCATAAGGCGCTTACACGCCTTGAGCCTATCACAAATTTATTGAGACGACTAATTCCTGTTTCGGCTGTTTTCTGGTTTGTCGAAAGTAAGACTATCGCGATGTTTCAGCTTGTTGAGACGGCTAATGTCAGTTTCGGCTGTTTCTAGTTTACTGAAAGTAAGACTATCGCGAAATTTCAGCCTCAGTCGTGCAAAGGCTGGACAATGGAAGAGAAAGAGATAAGCAATGCTGTCTGTGGGGTTTCGGTACATATTTTATAGATTCTCCGAAGTTTCCTTCTCGTTGTTACAAACTTCGTAGCAATATTATATACTCTGTTCAGGGTAAATCTTTCCTTAGACTCCTTAGATTCCATTATAGACATATGCGGAAGATATCTTCATTGAACTAAAACTATACCAGAACTAGAATATGGTATAACTTCTACTAAAAAAGCATGAAATTGAAGAAAAGAGGTGACAGTGGGGATTGAAGTTCAAGCCAAACAGTGCTAAACATAAGATGGGATCAGAAATGGAACCTGGAAACCTGAATACAATATACTATAACTTGAAAAAAGATTTAAACTAACATAGAAATAAGTGGAAATATGGGTGTATTTTCGAATGAAGGAAAAGGAGGTGAAACCCTAGAAAATTAAAGTCTTAGACAAGTCTTAGATATAAGTGTATGAATTTTCTAAGTTCTTGAAATGGCTCTCAGAATCAATCACAGTAAGACATACAATTTTCGATAGTTTATTATTCCAATACTATTGACCGCTTTCGCCTTCTCTTGATTGCAAAGGCCTCTCCACCTCAACCATTTGTATAGAAATGTTTCAAAACGAAAAGTATTTTATTTCGTAAGTTTGTCTCTTAAGTTTTTCGATAAATTTGTATCACTTGGGGAATCTGAACCAACACACACACATACACACACTTGCTATTTATAGCAGATCGCATTGAATTATGTCGCTTCCATTGAGACATGGCATTTCGCAACAACACTTACGCTTTTACAGCTTCACAACTGCGGACGGACAACGGCCATGTACGGCAAGAAAAGGTGCGATTTACAAATTCGTTTACGCACGTGCTAACCATAAATATCGAACATTGAACACCTTTTTCGCCAAAACCAAGGCGAGTGTGAGCTAAAAAGAGCAGAGACACACACACAGCGCAAGAATGGTTTACACCAGAGAGCACTTAAAGCGAGCGAGGCACTGGAACCCTTTGCTGGCGCACAAGTTGACCAAGTGCCATGGAGTTATGCGCTGAGCGGCATAAACCTTTTGAAATATTGCGCAATGCTGACAACAAAAAAGAAAGACGTAAAAAAACAATAGTGAGAGCATTGGCATTGCCTTATCGGCAGGATGTGTGCGAGTGTGTGTGCGTGTGTGTATTGGCGGGGCCGACGACGACGAACTGTCAAGGAAATACAATAAATGAAATTAATATTGTTGAGTGCATGCCGATGGCTAGCTAACTGACAACCATTGTTGCTGTTGTTGTTGTGGTTCTCAGCGTTTTTCTATAGCTTTTAAATTGTTGTCATCGATGCGTTGACGGTCACTTTGAAGAGGCGTTCAATTGTGGCCACCGACACTCAAATGCGTAAAGTAACGCTGACAACACAACAACAAAAACAGCAACAACAAAAGTGTTAGCTGACAATACAACAACAAAACCGACAACAACAAAAGTGTTAGTGATTGAAAGCAGAGCTGAAGACAGCACTTAAAAGTGGTCAGCAAAGGGCTTTTTGCCGCAAAATGCCAAACCACATGAATGTAAATGTATGTATGTGTTTGTGTGTGTGTATGCGCTGCAACTACAACACAAACACACGCATTTTCAATACAGGAATTCTACTGTTCATTTCTGCTTTTAATTCAAGCGAATTTACACTGCTGAAAGTGGTCACTCCAAGCTACAACAACAATCTTACCATGTTACAACAACATCGACAATTGTCGTACTTTGCGATAAGTCACAATAAAGCGCCAACGTTGACAAGCGTTCTGCTTCCCTATGCTTTGCTAAATAAATTTACGCAATTCCAATGCGAAATGCGTGGCAACGCCATAAATTAACAGCAACTAATCCTTTGATTTGCACCATATTATTTCCCCTTTGTTATAATATTGTTGTAATAATGCGCAATTCCACAACGAGCGATGCCAGCACACAAAAAATTGAGGGTAGTTCTTGATATTACAGTTAGTTCTGCTCATATTAGAGAAGTAAAAAGAAGGAATTTTGGAGATTTGTGTTTGAAAAAGCTCCACAAAAGCTTTAGTGAACTTGTTCCTTCAACAGTACTTATTCATTCAGGTTTTTAGACTTAAGTTAGGTTAGGTTCTATTGCTATTCGTCAAGTTGGCGGGGGATTGCACTTGTTATAATTCAGTTCAGTCCTTTGTGAAGTCAGAAAAAAAACGTTAACTTCGCCTCAAAGCTATAACAGAGATCACAAATAAAAAAGTTTCCATACAAGAACTTGGATCGGTCAGCTTGTATGATAGCTATATGATATAAGGGTCTGACCTGAACAAGTTATTGTGAGATTGTGCCGCTTTCTTGAATAATAGTGATAAAGACGTCAAATACAAAAGTTTCTCATACAGTAACCTGATATGGATCGGTCAGTTTGTATGTTAGCTATATAGGGTTTGTCGGGAAAGTAATATGACTAAGTCGATTTAAAAAAAATTGATTGAACGAATCGTTAGAATTCTTTAAAAACTTTCGAAATAGGCTTCTTCTGTGTGGATGCAGCGCTGCCAGCGCGATTTCCAAGCATTGAAGACGTCACGAAAGTTATTATCGGGAAAAGCCTTGAGAGCCGAGGTGCATGCTGCTTGGATCCTCTCTGTCGTTTCAAATTGCTTGCCTTTCATCGGTCTTTTCAGGCAAGGAGACTAAAAAAGTCTGGAGCGGCCACATCTGGGCTGTAGGGCGGCTGCTGAAGCGTTGGTTTGCTGGCCTTGGTTAGGTAGTTTTTCACAAAAAAGGCCGGTGCGTTGTCGTGGTGCAACTTCCAATCGGCTGCGATGTCTTGTCAGACCCGATTGATCCTTCGTTTGAGTCTCTTGAGGACTTCCATGTAAAACTTGGCGTTGACGGTTTGTCCAGGAGGAATAAATTCATGGTGGACGATGCCGTTGATGTCAAAAAATTTGCCCATTTTTACGGTATTCCTCAGCGACCTCTTCCCGGCCCTCCAAAACGGCCTGGTACCACCGAAACACACCACTTCTTGATACAGCAACATTTGTGTAAGCCTGCTTGATCGTATCAAACGTCTCCGTCGCAGATTTACTGAGTTTCACACAGATTTTAATCGCGTACCTCTGCTCTAACACTAGCTGCATTTCCGGCTTGCACCACTCACAGAAACATGTCGCTCGAAAATGTTTATTCTGAGTCTCCAGGTGCCCGGAGACAACCGACCAGCCGCTCGGTCGTAAGCTGGGAATCCAGTCGGTGTGCTCACGCTCCGAAGTACAGTCGCGGTCGAAGAAAATCAGTCCTGTTACTTTCCGTTACCCTGTAATGCCAACAGTTTATAAAATCATATATATACATAGTTGAAGAAAGCCTTACATTTTCGTGCTGTAATATCTTGGGTCATTTAACATAGAGAGCATTCCACAAAAGAGTGACCCACCAAAAGTGATTTCCATTGTATGTGTATTAACATATTGAATTTATAAGTTTTCACCCTCATTGCCTTTAAATGATTTCGCTCGTCGTGTCCATTAGCAGCTTTATCATTTGTAATCAATGATTGTTTCCCCAACCAAAATGGAGCAATGCCAGCATTATTGCCCTTATCTTCTTCCACCAAGGCAACTCAAGTAGCGCTTACTGCTTGTTGTTGCTGTGCGTTTCCTGCTTTTGAGTGGAAAAATGGACAAAGCGCTTATATTTAATTTTCATCTAACATTTTACGTGACTGAAAACTGCCATTTTGGGGAGCCACTTAAGCGCGCACACACATAAATACTAATAGTACACCGAAAATTTCACCTGCCAGCGCGGCGTGTGCAGCAGCAACACCGAGGCAGTGCGCTCGTAAACTTCTCGTGCGTACTTGGGACGCTGCCACGTCAACACAGTGGCGGCAGCAACAACTTATACGTGTCACGTGCTGCGTACACTTTCTTGCCATAACTTTCACAGGCGGTTGTCGGTTGTGGGTTGGAGGCGGGCGGTGTGCATGAAGAAAGTTAAGTTGAAACTTCAATATTCAATATTTGAGCAAAAGTTTCCAACGTCAGCTCATATTAAAAACGTACGTGTGTGTGTGTGTATAGGTGTGACGTGTTGCACTCCACCTCCACTTCCACTTACTTACTTATGCTGGTACTTATGCGCTTACGGGCACTACATACAGGTGATGCTTTAAAAGTGTGTGGCGAAAGTGCGGAAAGTGGCATAAGCAGCTGTCATAATATTGAAAAACTTTTAAAGGCAGACAAAAGCGCTTATTTTATTTCACTTTATTATTCAATATTTTATTTTCATTACCTTTTTGGCCAACGCATATTTCATTTTATAACATTTTATTTACTTTCGGTTAAAAGTTCAAAGTTTTTGTGGCAAGTTCTTAAGTAACATTTTTTTGTAGTGAAAGTTTTTTTATTGGCACATTGAGGTACATTGAGGGAGACAAGCAATTCACAATTTAATTTTGATTGTTCAACAAGTGACTTCTAACGAGTTGGTGGTGCTCTGGTATGAGTTGTGTTTGTGAGGGGAGCGCGGTGTTTACAAATAGCAATATTTTCTACGAACACAAATTTGACTTTGAATAAAAACATATGTTTGCTTTACCAAAAAGTTTACTGTTCAAGCAAGTTTACTCCAAGCATGTTGTACGTCCTTAGTTTGCCAAAGTCAATATTAACTCCTAAGTAGTTGTTAAACTCCTTTTGTGTAGACTAACTAGTTATACAAGTATTTCTTTATAAATAAGCGTATTTCTTAAAAAGCTATAGTTTTGACAGTATTTCATAAACCGAGCAACCTGCACTACTGACGACTTCTAATAATACTATCTCCAAAAGTAAATTTAAGAAGTCACACGATAGGGGGTCTTCTAGTCTGGCATCGAACGACTCTGAGAGGTTTTTTCCGATCCAGACGGAACTTTTGATGTTACTCAAAACCAGTTTACACAGTCGTATTATCTTTGCGGCGATACAAAGTTCAGACATAGCGGCATAGAGGCAGCTCCTTTTCGTGCTGTCAAAAGAAAAAATCGCGGCATAAAGGCAGCTCTTTTTCGTACTGCCGAAAGCTGCTTTGAAATCGACGAAGAGGTGGTGTGTGTCGATCTTGTTTTCACGTGTCTTTCCAAAACTTGGCGCAAGGTGAAAGTCTGGTCGATTGTAAATTCTCTAGGTCTAAAGCCGCACTGATAAGATCCAATCAGTTTGTTCGCGGTGCGCTTCACTCTTCCACACAATACACTCGATAGAACCGTGAATGGGATGTTAATGAGATTTATCCCACGGAAGTTGGCGCAGATTGTGTGGTCTACTCTTTTTGTGGATTGGACAGAGTAAATTTAAATTACCATCGTCGGACATGTTTTCGGCCGACCATCTGCCAAGAAGTTGATATGTGCTTCTTATCAGTTCTTCGCCGTCATATTTGAAACCACGGCCGGTAATCCATCGCCCTCCGCCGCTTTGTTGTTCTTCACATGCGTAATGGCTATTCGAACTCCGTAATGGAACGTCTGCTCCATTGTCATAGATTGGGGAATCGGGTTCGCCTAAACCTGGCCCTTCCGTCCCATAGTTCCCTTATACCGAGTTTCTGGCGAGAGCTCATGAAGAGCTGGAGTGCAAGTCGAGTAGAAAATCGTTTGGCTGTCTGTTGTGACACCCTGGCGTTAAAGTCGCTAAACACGATTGAAATAGTGGCATAGAATATATCTTTATTCTCAGCGTCATTCTCTTCCATCGGAGCGTGGGCGCTAATCAGCGATATGTTGAAGAACTTCGCTTTGATGCGGCTAGACATTCATCCACCGGGGTGAATGCAAGTACCCCGGACCGAGACTCCTTCCCATCGTGCATCCCACACCGAATTTGCGCTCCTTTAATATCTACTGTAGTAAATGACACAAAGACCTACTCGCCTCAATCCTTGTCCCGTCCATCGCATTTATTTGACGGCGGTGATGACAGACCTTACTCTTACGAGGACATCAACCAATTGAGCAGTGATACCTTCCCAATTAAGGGACCGGACATTTCAGGTGCATGCCCTTAAATTGTAATCCTTAATGCGTTTGCCATAGTCTTCATAAAAATCGGGGTCTCTCTTCCGAGGTTGTTGGTGGTCTTTCATTGGAGGCGTTTTTTACGTGGCGGCTCCCAAACCCAGCGCACAACCCAATGGAGGGGTTGTTTCACCTTCTCACTTTAGCTCGCCTTCAAACGGATGTTCTTTGGCTACCCAGAGGGTACTTGGTCTAGGACCGGAAGTCGTCGGCAGCTAGGGCCATATTTTTTAAAGAATCGTTTCTGGCCACTTCCTGGTGAACGACAATCAGAGAACCTCCCTTACTTGCGTGAACTTCCACACAAGACTCCATACTTCAAGCTCTTTTTTTGTTACACAAAAAAGTATCCAAAAAATATGACGGCTTCCTAAGCCTCTAATTATCTAGATTGCAACTAAGCGTAAAATATTTCGCACATTAAATTCCAATCATAATAAACTTTCTTGTTGCTTTTATGATTTCATAATTTGAATGAATTTTCACTCCCTCCCCGGTGGCTCGCAACGACTTGCCTAAATCAATAAATCATTACGGCGTACATAAAATTGGCAAATTATTAAATATTTCATGAAGAACAATTTGTCGGCAAATGATTTCCGCCAGCGGCTACTCAATCTTCGAATATGATATACAAAGCGGCGGTATTGAAGAGGCCTTTGTCGGCAACCCATAACAGAGCAGCGTTGTTGTGACAGACGGAAGTGCGGCAAGACAGCGCATAGGACACTCAGTAGAAGTTAGTAAATAAATAACCGAGCATAAAGATGCCTGAGCATCCGTCAAATCCAATTAGAGCTGCTGCTTGTAGACTTAAGCGACAACAACAACAACAATACTGCTTTGCAACTGCCAGCAAATATACAAGTAATAGAATCTGCACGGCAAGTAGACGCAATCAGTTGAGCTTGAAGCGACATTCCAATGGCGACCGACAGCCCGGCCACCGCGTGGTATGAGTAATGAGCAATTGCTGGCTGCCGCTCGGCATTTCACAATTGCAACTCATTTATCATCATAAATCTTGGATATGAAAAAATTGTACGCAAATTTCTGCCACAGCACACAGCGCACACAACAAGGCAACATTCAACAATTTGGTAACAACAACAACCCGCCCACAGCCAGCTACTACACTAACTGCCATTAGCAGTACAAAACTCCGTACGCCGCGGCCAAATGAGCGACGGAATGCCACGCAACTGACAAACAATTCATCATTGAATAGCACAACGACGTCCGAGCAACTCGCAGGAGACGCAACGCGCGTCTTGCGTTGCCAACCAAGAAATGCTGCAGGTCCTGCCGGGTGTATCTGTGTGAGTGTGTGTGAGCCGCGCACACCCAACAACCAATAAATAACTAACTACAACTGCGGAGGGGGAGTGGCATGAGTTGACGCTTGTAGGCGTGACACTGACCAAGGCTGTGCGGTGTTGGAACATTTTTTACAACGAAATCACAGCGGTCAGATTGAAAATTAATGAGGTCATTCAAACTTAAATGCGTGGCAGCGCGCCACAACGCGACAACGCGACAACGCCATCGCAGTCAAAGTCAAAGTCAAGTTGACTTGTCAAGGCGCTATGTGGCCAAAGTGACAGTAAGCGCTGCGAAAATGCGCAGGAAATGAGGCACCACACTGCTAGCCAGCGCTTGGCTTGACCGATGCGGCCGCACAGATAAGCAGGATAAGAAATGAATAGGACGACAAGTCGGCTTTATGTGGCGAAATTACGTTTTGAATAGCGTCGGGGTGGTGCTCACATACACACATACATATACTGTAACTGCATGTGTATGTGTGCGCGTAAGCAGCAGCAATCTTGATGTTATGAGTAGCGCATACCAATTCCTTGGTCGCTGCCACTTGACGTTAAATGTTTGCAAAATACTTGAATATAAATGACGCTCATGGTGGCAGGGTGGGCTGGGTGTGTGGATAGGAAGAAGGACTGCTTTAAAGTTGCGCTTGGTGGGAGGAAATTAAAAATATAGCAGCAAATGTATTGCAAGTCAAGGGCAAAAAGCTGAGGAAAGGCAGGAGGATTAAGCAAGTAGTTAAAAAGTACTTTCTCTGCCATGAAAAGAAATTTTTACGAATTTTAAACAGTTTTCAGCAATGCTGGCCTTAATTTCTATGAATTTAGAACACGTTTAGGGCATGTCTAAGGGCTGAAACCTTTAATTTTGATTCCGCCAAACACATATTTTTCGATTAAACAACGGAAAAAGTGGCAAAATGTAATATACAAACGATTTCTTCAAGTTTTAGTAGAAGAAACTGCTTCAAATGGAAGATTGATAATGTGAGAACTGAACTACTTCTTCTTCTTCTTTACTGATGTAGTCAGCGCTTACGCGGTTATAGTCCAGTTTACAACAGCGCGTCAGTCATTTCATCTTTTCACTTTATGGTGTTGTTTCCAGATACCAAGTACAGCCAGCTCGTTCTCCACCTGATCTCTCCAACGCAGTGAAAATCTTCATCTTCTTCTGCTTGCACCGGCAGGTACTGTTTTGAAAACTTTCAAAACTGGAGTGCTGTTTTCCATCCGCACGACTTGACCCACTTTTGCGTTCCCATCTGCGGTGCTCATTTTACCACGTCTTAACTTTGCTTACCAAACCTTGGTGTCTGACTTTCCTTGGGCAGTGTCTGGTAACTTGTCATCAAGCCAAGTTTTTGCTTCGTTTGTACTTTTTTCCTTTAAAAATTAGTATTTTATTAGCACGCAAAGTTCCTTTTAATGCATTTTTTCTCAATAACAAAAGCAGCTCCACTCAACATCATATAATTCACAAACTAAAGATCCGTCATCTGTCAAAAAAGTGTCTTTTGAAAATAAAGCATGAGGTTTTTGCCCACTTTTGGACAATACTTCTTTGAGTTAATTCTTGAAATAACCTCCTCTTTAGATAATACATCAGAAATGAGGTAATCATGAGATTTAATATTAAGCTCGCGGCTGATTTGAATGTTTTTATAATTAGAAATTCATAACTAAAAAGATATTTATACCTACAAAAGACTTCTAACCCGTGATCCAAGTAGAGGCAACTTTATCAACAGCCTTTACCTTTCCTTTTCCTTCATCTTTTAGATCTCTTTTTCTCGAAACTGAGTTATTGCAGTCGGTTGGCATGATTTCTCGAAAACTACTCAATCGACCTTCATGAAATTTTACGCAGGCCCTTGAGATACAATCCGTAAAGACTTGGACGAAGAATTTTTTTCGATTAAAAATATTTGGAAAAAAATAGTCGGAAATTTTCACCGAAATTTTATTTTTTTTTGTAAAAATTGCTGCCAAAAATACAATTTTCAGTTTTTTTGTCTTCGTCCAAGTTCAAAGTGAAGGTTTTAACTAAAACGCTAAATTTTTTCCACTTTAGATGATCCGTAAAAGAGTTATCCTGCCAACGCGGCCACATCTTATTTCTGAGGGGTCACTGGTTTTTAAATAAAAAAAAAAAAATAAAAAAAAAATTCACAAAATTTCACAAAATTTTTTTTTAAATTTCACAAAAATTTGTTTTAAAATTTCTAAAAAAATTTTTTTTTTAATTTCTAAATTTTTTTTTTAATTTCTAAAAAAAAATTAAAAAAACATTAAAAAAAAAATTTTTAATTTCTTAAATTTTCATAAATCTCATATTTTTTTTGTTAATAGTGTATGTTTATAACAATAAAAAATTCTAATAAAATATTTAAATTTTTATGTGAAAAAAAATTGTTGAAAAGAGGCTGTTTTTTACCAGGGGAAAACCAGCCAAACCCTTAACTGACTCATTATTTGATAGTAGGCTTGTTACAGAATAAACTAGTAACTATTTTATAAAGTAAATTTGCATCATGATCAACACATAACAACTCGTTTTTCCCACTAAATGCAAATAATCACACATTTAAAAAAAATTTCCCAGTCCAAATTTTCCAGCGCATTTAATCAGCAGCTACACGCATGCAAAGGCGATGCTGTGAAACTTTTAAGCTGAAAAATATTATGCAAAAGCTCATCCGTGATTTTCCACAAAAAAATTTAATTGCAGCGTTTAAATCTCTACCGAGAATTTGCGTTTTTTTGCCGCGACAATTTTTACATGCCATTGGAGACGAAAAAAGACGCACATTTTTAAACTCATAGCTTCATGTGGCATCCATGGCGTGTCTGGCGTATTTGGCGTAAATCAGCCTAAAGGTTTTGCTTTGATAAAAATTTACTTTACATTTTGTATTTAGCATGCAAATGCACACACAGACAAACATAGCATACAAATGTATATGTGAGTGTGTCTGCTTCTGCGAAAGTATGCATTTAAAACGCTGCGTGTTCATGCCAACGCTGAAATGTCAACAATAATTGCTGCTGCTGCTGCTGTTGCTACTGTGTGTTGTAAATATTGCATTCATACACGCACACACAGACACACTCGTTGCGTGCATTTATGGCAACAACGGACGACATGCATAAATGAAATTCTCGTGAATTTGTCAGAGTTTTATGAGCGCCGCCTGCGCGGAATTTTTCCCAACAACTTTTTCTGTGAAAATAAAAATTTTCATTCACTCTTTGCCTTGTATTGTCACCAGGCAACTAAAAAGCCTTTGCATGCGAAGCACTTATAGAAATATATATACATATACACATGCGCATATTTACGTTGAATTGTAACATTTGTTGCTGTGATTGCTATCACAACTATTTGCACATAGTTATTTTCGTTTAACATTTTGTAGTCATAAGCACATGCATATACATATGCATGCATACATAAATGATACATCGCTCCATATATGTATACATACATACATCACTATAGAAAGTGGAAAAAAATAAAAATGGAAAAATAGTTTGCTTGTAATACAAGTAAGCTCGCATGCTTGTAACACAAATATGACTTTTAAAATAAACAAAAAAATTACAAAAACAAACAAAGCTGCCAAAGGCGGCGTTTATTTATTCAGTTTTAAAGTTGTAAGCGAGAGATATTGCCAGGAAGCATGCAAAATGAAATTGTTGAAATATAACATGGCAGCCAGCAAAGTCAAAGGATATTAATATTTTATACTAAGTATATACTTATATAACCTCTAAAAAAAACAACATTGGAATGATTTCGCTTTCAAGCACAAGGATTACGTGGATAATACCCTGCACAGTTGCTTTTCTTATAGCATAAAAGGCGATAAAAAGATGTTTGTGCTGATTATGGTCGTTCAGTTTGTATGGCAGCTATATGCTATAGTTGACCGATCTGCACAATTTCTTTGGGTATTATAGGTATAACTTTGACAATAATCCGTGCCAAGTTTTGTGATGGTACATTTTCAAATAAAAAAGTTTTCTATATATGAACTGGATTTTGAACGATCAGTTTGTATGCCAGCTATATGCTATAGTAGACCGATCTGCACAATTTCTTCGGAGATTGGAGCTATAATTTGGGCAATAATCCGTGCCAAGTTTTGTGTTGATATCTCGTCAAAT
The DNA here is from genome assembly GCF_023373825.1 of Bactrocera dorsalis. Classification (NCBI taxonomy): domain Eukaryota; kingdom Metazoa; phylum Arthropoda; class Insecta; order Diptera; family Tephritidae; genus Bactrocera; species Bactrocera dorsalis. The sequence goes on along the minus strand of NC_064307.1, from coordinate 67,965,417 downwards.
AAAAAGTTTTTCTATATATCAACTAGATTTTGAGCGATCAGTTTGTATGGCAGCTATATGCTATAGTAGACCGATCGGAACAATGTCTTCACAGATTGTAGCCATAACTTAAGCAATAATCCCTGCCAAATTTTGTGAAGATATCTACTCAAATAAAAAAGTTTTCTATACATAAACTGGATTTTAAACGATCAGTTCCTATGGTCTTCGATATCGGCGATTCCAAAAACCAAAAAGAGCGTGTGCAAAATTTCAGAGTAATATCCCAAAAACCAATGGAATAGTTCGTAATTTTATAGGTACTCGTCACGCTGATCATTTAGATATGTACATTGTGACAAAAAGTACCCGGAAATTTCTTTATAGAAATACTTTCTAGGATCTCTAAATTTCCTGCTTAGTGTGACGAAATTCTTGAATCAGGGTATTAAAAAATAGAATCAAACATTTTTTCTTGAAACAGCAGATTGAACTGGTTGAACTTTTGACCAAAAGCAACGACAAGAAACGAAGGACCAGCAACAGCAACTATTACATAGCATTATTGGAGCTCTTGAAGGCCAAAATCGCTAAAAAAAAAACGCACATATTTGAAAAGAAAGGAAGTGCTGTTACAGCAAACCGACGCGCCGTGTCACAAGTCAGTGGAAAAGGTGGCAAAACTCCATGAATTGGATTTCAAATTGCTTCTGCATCGAGCGTATTCGCCCGATTTACCATCCAGCGACTATTTTCTGTACTCAAATCTCAAAATATGTTCGCTAGTAAGAAATTTTTGTCGAAAAATCCAGGAATGGTACTTCGAATTGCTCCGGCAACCAGCGTATTCTTCATATCTGGCCCACAGCGACTATTTCCTGTTCTCAGATCTCCAAAGTATGTTCGATGGGAAGAAATTTTCATCAGAAGAAAAGACGATCGCTGAAACTGAGGCTTATTTTGAAGCAAAACTCAACTCGTGCCAGAAAAATGGTATCAAAAAGTTGAAGGATCGCTGAAATCAGTATATCATCCTTGATGGGAGCTATATTGAATAAAAAACACGAGTTTTGTCGAAATAATCTGTTTTACTATGGTAGGTCGGGCACTTTTCAACTGATCTGTTAAATTTAGCAGCTATCGAATGACTTGCTTATGCGATATAGTATTTAAAATCGAATTTTTGTGATGATACGTGACAGTAGACGAAACTTAGCTTCATTATTTGGTACCAGAATGCAATCAAAAGGCTGTCGAGTGGACTTTGAGGCTAAAAATTTATTTCTTAAAGTACCTGAATATATATGAAATTCAATATGTCATTGTTCAAGATATTCAGTAGCTGAACTGATATGTATATATATATATTTAGGAAAAAATATGTCTGCACATGTTGATTATAAATTTTCGCTTAACAATAAGTGTCATAATTACATTTGACAGCAACAATGCCTTTGACAAACAGACTTCCCGCCAAACTATTTATGAAACCCACTAAACGCGCCGTAAAAGATGGATTTAGGAGTTGCAAATACTCTTCTTCAGGCATGCATTGACAAAATGACAAAAGTGTATTTATATTTATAGAGGGAAAGTACAAAAACGCAAGTTGAGGGTTGCACTTGACGCACAGCTTCAGGTGTTTCAGAGTCCTGCAGCTAGCTGGGCTAAAGACTGCAGGCAAAAAATGTACGAGACACATGCATATAGAATATTGATATCAACAACACAGATACAACTACACGATAATAGAAAAAAACTAGATAATGCCTGCTGAGATCTCAGTCAACGCACCACCTTACATACCTAGAATGTCTAGCCTCCCTTGCTTGCAGTCTCGCATGCGGCACAGGTGAGGCTGTCGGAGCGCGCCTGGCACGAAGCAACACAAAGCAATCTATAACTAATAATAAAAAGACAACAACAAATTTCTACTACCAACAGCTAGCAGGAAAAAGGGCACGACTTCGTGAGCGTGGGAATGTGCTTCCTTGGAATTATGTGGATTATTTGCGCCAATTGAGGGATGTGCCATGGCCGAGCCGCAGCAACAATGCCATATGCGTAAAATCCATCAACGCGCTGACAATGCACGCATTCGAGCAAAAACAGAAACGAATTGTGGAAAAAAATTAGAAAACTAGAAGCACAAAGGCGCAGATTGGCAGCGTATAGTGTGAGCAGTAAATAGGGATTGCAAGTGTTTTTTGTGCTGAGCACAACAGTCCAGTGCAGGCGGGTGTGTGCTTAGGACAATGAAATCAGAGAGCTGACAAGTTGATAGAACGAACTGACTATCAAAAGTGGTGGCAAAAAAGGCGCACAAACCGGAATGTGTGCCAATAAAATCGGAAAATCTGAAGAAGTGAGAAAATGGCAAATGAGTAGGCAAGCAAACGAGTGCGCTGAACCAAAAGCAACTGAGACGTTGAGCACCAGCAGCGACAGCCAAAACAATTGCCCCTAGGAAATCAATATAATTGTGTGCGAATGAGTTTCGGCGAGGGCCTAAGCAGCGGTGCGGGTCGCTGAGTCACACGCTTGCAGCGAAAGCATGCCAGCACACAACAACAGTGGTATTGCAATAAACTGGCAAAGTGCAGTGGCAACAACAAGTGTGCCACAAAAGGCAATTCGATTTTGCGTTGGCGCGCCTAGCAACAGGATCAGCAGCAAGGAAAGTAAGCAGCTGGGATGTAAGCGACAAAAAAAAAACAACAACAGCATATAATAATGCATTGAAAAATTACCAAGCAAAAAATATCCAAAAAATGGGTATGAAATATAAGGAAATCGCTTTGTGCGTGGCAAACATGTCAAATCAATGACAAGGCTCATCTCGTCTCCAAGCATACGAAATTGCACTGTGCATTTAGCGATCTTTTCCCCCGTCTACACTTTATGTGCTGCACATGCTCTATGGCATTAATTTACAATACAGTGCTGTTGTTGCTGCTGTTTTATGCACTGTGCGTTGAGGATCACTTATCGTTTTGGTTTGCACTAACAGCACGCATATAAATTTCATTTTCTTCTGCTTTTCTTTATATGCCTTTCGGTGTGCTTCAGTCTTTGTTTTTTCGTATGTGTGTGTGTCCTTTCAAAATCATTTGCCTGAACGGTTATCTCATTTTTAATCGGATCGTTTGGTTTGACAGGCTCACGGACACATATTTACGGTTATATTGTTTGAGGCAAGTTATAGCCACAGGTGTACGTTGAATGTGTTATAAGAAGTATTTTTGAAAGCAAATCCCGTATTTGATCACATACCCTGTAGGGATAAATGAAGTGCTTGTAAGGTTTCATCATAAGTTTTTCAAAATTCAAATTATTTTCGGAGACGTAGGTTTTTTGCTGATCCGGTAGCTAAACTGGTTTGGCTTTACGCGTTTTCTTGAAACTGCCTTTTTAAAAATGATACCTAGGATTCATCAACTTCTACTAAACCGATATAAATTTTTGGGGAGTCTTCTTCATAGGCTTGCCTGGTGCACTGGTATGAAATGAGCATTTTTTACTGATAATGATTTTGAAATTAAAAAAAAAAATTGTATTCAAAGTGTTGACCCTTGTTTTTAACACATTTTAACCAAAAGTATATAACAAGCCGACAGAAATATTCCTCTTTTGAAGCAAACCAAACAGACAATCAGTTTTCGACTCAGCCACTACATGTCTCATCAATGAGAACAAATGGTTATCAGATGGAGCCAAGTTTGGTAAACACGGCAGTTGGGGTAGCAGCTCCCAGCCAAGTACTTTGTATTATTGTATTCTGATCGTTCCTATGTCAGTCGGGTCTAAGTAACACGAACGTACCTGGATTTTCATCCGGAAAAGGGCTGTCAACTCGACACCATGCCTCGAAATTACTTCAGGAATTTTTCTGTCGAACAACTTGGTATCCTGAACCCATTCTGTTTTGCTTTGTTCACAGATGCATTGTGATGTGACAAAACTACTTTGCCGTGTCTTCTGGCTCATTCTGGTCATCTTTCGATCAATGTATGGTTCATATTTTTCATTTGTTGTCTGTAGTGTTTAGTATTAAGTTAGTTTCGCAAGTGTTCCCTAGCAACAAATTTGAATCTTAACGCTAACTTTATACCGGTGTTGGAAAGTATTCTTCATAGGCTTGCCTACCCCTTAAACTATCAATATCCCCAACTTTCACTTTTTGCTATCGAATTATTCCCTTAGTTTATGAGATATCGATTTGAAAGTTTGCACACGTCTTTTTCTCATCAAGAAACCGATATCGAATAACTATAGCATAGGGCTGCCATACAAACTGAACTATCAATGTCATGTCGTATGTATGGAAAACTTTTTATTGGTAGAGATATCTTCAGGAAATTGAGTATGAATAATTATCATATGGATAAAGCTATTATTATCGAGAAAATTGTTCAGATCCTATCAGTACAACATATACCTTTACCTTTCGTACTATAGCGCTTAGCTGCCATACAAAGTCGAGAATATTTTGTATGGCGTCCTTGCAACTAAAATTAACGGCTAAAACTAAAATATTTATATAAAAAAAGTAAAATAGAATTCGCATAAAAATTTCCTATAGGGCATGTTCTACGATATACCTTTATAATCCTATTTCCCATCTATTTCTAGAAACATACAGATCTTGTGCTTGAAAAAAAATTATAAAAATAGAATTTTCATAAAAATTTCCTACAAGGTACCTGCTCAGCTATATATACCTTTATAATCCTATTTCCTTTTGTTTCGTTATAATATAATTTTTTGCCCAATTAGGCAGCGATGCGTGAAGGTTTTGGCTCTTTAGCAATTTAAAAAACAAGTGTTCACTTTTTAAGGTTTTAGGAACCTCTATTCAATTAAAAATGTATGTATAAATATACATATGTATATGTATGTATATAAATATACAAATATGTATGTATATATATATATATATATATACATATATATTTAGTTCCAAGTCATGCACTTGTAATTTGTGCCTCCATCGTGATTATCCTTTTTGTGTTAGTACTTTTGTTGCTTTCTGCTAAGCAATTTATTGTGATTTGAGGTTATGTGTTAGATTATTTTTGTCTGCAGTATGAAACACAAAAGGAATTTAAAAATCTTAAAATAATTTTCAATTTGCGTACATTTGAATCTACTTCGTTAATTAAGTTTCCGATTTCTGGTTTTTGTTTTGGTACTTTTATTAGATTTTTGCATAGCCTTACCTTTTCTTTTCTTCTACAAAATGCTCAACTCGTGAGACATGTTTCAACATGTTGATTTTGGTTCGTTTCGTCTCTTGGATTGGTATACCTGTGTGATCTTTTTGATGAGTTTTTGTGATCTTCGAGGCTTTGTACATTTTTTTATACAAATAATTTGTTATCGGTTTCCAAACCTTTTCTGATATTTATGACATGAGTATTGTATCTGTATGATTTATTGTATTTTGTAAGATTTTTATGATTTATTGACGACATAACTACAAACATACATATGTATGTACATATTTCTTTATGTACAAAAGTCCTTTGAAAATCATGCAGAGCCTTTTTAAGAGCATACTTTGGTTTCCTGGAGTAAAACAGCCTTTTGAACAATTTTTTTCTCATATAAAAAATTAATTATTTTATTAAATTTTTTTATTATTACAAACATACACTATTTTCAAAGAAATTCTGAAATTTTTGGAAAAAAATATCTTAAACTCGTCCATTGCAACGTCATTTCCGGTGATCCTTCGGAAAAAAGATGCACCCGCATTGGCAGGATAACTCTTTACAAGATCATCTAAAATATAAAAAAATACGAGTTTTAGTTAAAACCTTAACTTAGAACTAGGACGAAAGAAAAAAGCTGAAAATTGGATTTTTAGCAGAGATATTTAGAAAATAAACTAAAATTTGAATGAAAATTTTGTGATTTTTTTTTTTCAAATAGTTGTAATCGAAAAAATATCCTTAGTTCAAACCTTTAAGAAAATACTATTTTACAACAAGCTTAAAATTTCAATGTAAATTTTGCGAAATTTTTTTCTTCTCAAATAGTTGAAAGCAACAAAAAAAGATCCTTCGCCTAAATCTTTAAGAATTTTATCTCAAAGATATGTGTAAAATTTTATGAAGATCGGTTAAGTAGCTCTCGAGAAATCTTGCCAACCGACTTCAAAAACACAGCTTCGAGAAAAACTTGTTTCGAATCGGCGCACTTAGCCTAGCTAGCCTCGAGCGCACAAGTTCTCAAGGCTGCATTCCCGAAACAATTACTCACATCAACTTAGAAATTTAGGTTAATTTTCAAAGTTGTAGAATTTAATAAGTAAACAAAAATCGATTATTTGAAACCCGTAACCCATTTAGGGGTTACCCCTCAAAGTAGGTACGTATGGATTTTAGATATTTCGAAAATTATTATTATATATACTGGATTAGAGTTTGTGGATTGAGATAGAGATGGATTGAGAGCTAAAAATCAAAGTTAAGCTATATTATTAAATATTATTTACTTAAAACTATTTTTTTTTTTTAATTTTTATGTATGCTTGGGTTTTGATATTTCGAAAATTTTATACTTGCTTAGAGTTTTGAATTGAGATTGACAACTAAAAATCTAACTAAAGCTAGATTTTCAAATATTAGTTACTTAAAAATATTTGTTTTTAATTTTTAGGTTAGTTTTTGAAAAAGCATTTTAAGTGTTGCGATATCCAAAACATCACTCTACATTCTTTATAAAGTGGTTTCTACTACTGACTCCTTATTCTTATGACTTATATGTATATACATATACAGTAAATAAGCACCCTACATACCTACAAATCACATAGACTTTAACCCAAATGAAAATACCTTAAAGCAATCAGCATTATCTAATAATTCCAACAAATGCATCAGTCCACGCCAGCACCTCCTCTCAGCTATGAGCAGTTTCCATGCTGCGTCATGCGGCTTATAAATGACCCAAACACCGACTAGACGTGGCACACCCTCTGTAGGTTTCTATCAAGCTGACAATGACACGGCCACTAAGCATAGTGACGACAACTCAGCCGAACACACCTACATATATATGTAAGTATATGTAGGTGAAGATGTGTGGCGACTATGACGACGTGACTCCAAATAAATTAGCAGCTATTTTTTGTGTTTCATACTTATAAAAAAAAAATCTCTAAAAAGTATGGGTCAGTTGTGCGGCCTTTTTACCTACGACAGACAACACTAACGTTTCTTAAACACAATTCTTTAAGCGTTTGTTCTTTTTCCTTGCCTTGCATTGTTTTTGGCTGTCTGCTTGTCTGTGCGTCAGCTCTAATTGCATGACGCGGCCGAGCCGACGCTATGGCCTGTGGCCGAACCTGCCGAAATGCACGTCATCCATTTATTTCGAGTGCGTGCACTGCGTAGCGCTCAGACGGCTGCTCGGCTTCTCGGTCGCTCGGCTGAGCCCTGCTTTGCGCACCAAAGGTACTTTGTTGCAGTGTGTTAAAGAAAATAAGCTCTTATCATGGCACTTAAGTGAGTAATTGAGGCGTAACGAATTCATTTGGAGCGCTAATTGTATGGCGGCGGAGAGCGGCACCGAGAGTCGAGGCACCGAGTTGAGTGCACTGTGTAAAAAACTCATTAAAAAAAATCAAAAAATCAGTTGGCTTCAACTGGCCGCATTTGCATAGCTGTAAAAGTACTTTGTGTATATTTTGTTATCCTTCGAGTCTCGAACTCCAAACAGCAGATCCACTTCGTAAATTGCAAAAAGTCGCTCACCCATTTCGGTGGCAATAAATACTCACAGCACTAAACCTATTTTTAGCGCTTATTATGAGCTCACGTGCATTATGTGTTGAAAGCGCCATTCACGCTGCCAAAGTGTAGCGTCGCTGCTGCCTTTCAAACTCATAAATTTTAGGCAATATTTTGCGGTTACCTTGCCATATCCGATGACTATACTCATATAACATTTTCTCCGTTTTTGTGTTTTTTTTTTGGTACATTTTAATATATTTTTGGGCTGAAACCTTCGTGCCACTGGAAATATGACTCCGTCTGCGGCGACACATCACCATTTGGCATTATGACCAACTCTATTATCGTTAACACGCTAGCAGCGTCAGCCCACATATATACCACTTTGCATACGTACATATGTACGTATGTTTGTATGTATGTATTACTACTTTTTAACGTGATTTCACGTTGTAAATATCGCTGGGCACAAGTTTAAATCAAAAGCGTACAAAAAAAGTTTCGGAAATTTACGCGCCATCGTCACGACATCGAACCGCCAGCCAGAGCACTGTCAAGTACATACATACATACATATGTGCATGTGTGCTTGTGTGTTTGCTCAAATAAATAAATTGTAAGTATGTAGAACATGCTGACCAACTTTCAACAACTAAAAGGTGTACCCATTTCAGCTAATATTTATGGCTTATAATGTCAGCCGGTGCGGTTTATACGACACTTTTCTGGCATCAAGCGAGTTTATGTGCGCGTTCGATTGTGCTTTGTGTATGCATATACATTTAATATAGTTTTTTTCCTGCTGGCGTAATCATATAGCGGTATTTATGTATGTGCCGTGCCTGGTTGTAGTTTTTTATGCAAAACGGAAGTACTTGCAGTGATTGCTCCTTGAGAAACTTGAACATGCTTTGGCGCGAGCAAATTACAATTCATGTTAGTGATATTTTTATAATTCACAACACAGAAGTCAAACTTCAATTTTATTTTATTATAAGTAGCTTAGTTTAGGTGGAGTTAGGGCTATGTGTATAATAAAAATTAACTCTAATTCAATTGACATGGAGGTTTTCTTAGTTTAAAGTGAGTTTCGAAAACCGAAAAAAAATAAGAAGTTCATACACATTTATGGAAGCTAAGTGTGATTTCGTTAAATTTTTTTTTTCATTTTGGAACACGCCGCCTTCTAAGTCGATTATCGGGAAATCTAGAAGATTATTGCGCTTCTGGTCGCTCCAGACAGACGACTGATAGTTGACAGTTTTCGATCGCTAGAGGTCGCCAAAGTGTGAAGTGCGCCTTCATTATCGATCATGGTGAACTCTAGAGTATTTTCACCTTCCTGGTGACGCTAGGCGGATGATTGATAGTTCTTATAGGAAGTACATAGCATCTACTACGCGATATAATTCTATTATTTCACCTAGTACGCGGTTTTCGATCGCTAGAGGTCGCCAAAATGTGTAAAACCAAATACCCGCATTCAAAATCGATCATGGGGTACTTTGTCGCGCTCCTAGCTCCTGGCTAGGCAGCTAATTTTTGGTGATTATGGAAGTACATGGCATCTACTAGGCGATCCAAATACACTTAGTGTAGGTTCTCGGTCGCTTAAAGTCGTCAAAGTGTGTAATGCCCGCAATTCAAATGGATTATGGTGAACTCTAGAAGACTGTCGTGCTCCTGGTATCGCTAGGTGGGTAATTGATGCTGCTTATGGAAGCACAAAATATCTACTAGGCAATTCGATTCCGCCCAATCCACCTGGTTGGTAATTAACGTTCGCTAGAGTTCACTAAAGCATGAACAACCATATGCGTGCCTGCCAATCGATCATGGTGAACTCTAGAGTATTGTCGCGCTCCTATTACCACTAGGCGGTGACTCATTATGCTTATGGAAAGCAAACATCATTCACACTGCGATGCAATTCAACTGATGCACCGAATAGTTGATTTCTGGTATCTAGAAGTCCGCAAAGTATGAAAAACCATATGCGAGCCGAGCCTTCAAACTCGATCCCGACCTAACTCTAGAAGAATATCACATTCCTGCTGTCACTAGGCGATTAATGATGGTTTGAAAGTATATAACTTCTATTAGTCGATCCAATCCCGTCTTGTTCATTCAGTAGACGGTTTCCAGTCGGTGGAGAGCAAATCCTTGCTTTCTTATATATTTGGCTTCGTTTATATATTTTGGATACGTTCATTTTTCATTGAAACATCAATAGATTTCCTCTATAAAACCTAGTAATATACAAGATTAACTCTCCAGATGGCTTCATGGCTTTGTAAAATACTACGAGGAGAGGTATCCAAGAACCACTATCGATAGAATGGGAGCGGGTTACATTTTTTTTCTGCTTTTGGTTTATGTAAAACCTAATCTGTGATTTCCGGGAAACAAATTGACGAAATGAGGCACTTGTATTACCAAACTCACTGTGATTTCGTTTTAAAATATAATATTTAAATATTTCGCACATCAAACTGTCAGATATTTAAAACATTTAAAAGTAATACCACAGTGAAAATATCATGCAAACCGCTTTGTACAGTTAAGACCATTTAAGTACACACGCTCTAGCGGCGCTTTACGTTACACCGTGCCGACAGCGTATAAAAGAAATATAAACATTTTCTACGCACCACTTTTTCGCTGCAAAAACTCGCACACAAAATTGCAAAATGTGTGAAAAATGCTGCATTTTACGAGCGATTTTTTATGATCTTCCTGCCGTCTTTTTTGCATTACAATGCCATGTTGCATGCACTGATAGTGTGACGGTGCGTTTATGGCCAGACAATTGTGAAAAAATTAATCATTGCAAGCGGCAATAAAAATAAATGCAACGACCAGCCAGTGAAAACACAGTGCAGTGCAGCGACATTTTCTCACCATAAGCGACAATGGTGGCAGACGACGAGCGGATGGACGAGGCTTAATGTGCATAACTCGGCTGCTTTTTTGTTTGACTGTGCGCATTTTGACACAACTGCGACACATTAAGCTATGCCATTGCCATTCAACTGACAGCTGTCAATTTCAATGCGCACACCTACACTAACAAAAAGAAAAAATTGGAAGTTTTTTTTTTTGGAAAAGCAAAGAAAATCTGCTTAAAGCTGTAAGCGTTGAGAGATTCCTTGTTGAACTGTTGAGTTTTAGTGAGGCTAATAAAATTTACGAATTTCTGCCCAAAATTTATTTTTTTTTAATAAATATAAAGAATTGATATCGATATATTCGATAGCTGTCATACAAACTGAAATATAAGAATCAAGTTTTTGTATGGAAAACTTTTTTATTTGCCATGATATCGGCACAAAGTTTAGGGTGTATTATTCTATCATGTAAGGCTACAATATCTGAAGAATTTGTTCAGATCGGCCAATTATAGCATATAGCTGTCATACAAACTGACTGGTCAAACTCAAGTCCTTCTATAGAAAGATTTTTTGTTTCACAAGATATCTTCACGAAATTCACCACAGATTATTAGACAAATAATTACTACAACCTCCGAAGAAATTGTTTAAATCGGCAGACTATAGCATATAGTTTTCATACAAACTGACCGCTCAAACTCAAGTCCTTGTATGGAAAACTTTTTTGTTTGACTAAGTAACGGTAAAAGATTTGACCTAGATTATTACTAAAGGCATCGGTACAATCTCCCCAAGAATTGTTCAGATCGGTCAACTATAACATATAGCTGCCATACAAACTAAGTGACTGAATCAAAATAAATGACATTTTTATACCTTTTATGCTACAAAAACTGCACCTGAGAAAGGTATTATAGCAACCGAGGTAGGAATTTGTTCTATATAGTTGCACTTCCTTAGCTGCTAACCGAAATTACTTCTTGAAAAATATCTAACAATTTTGACAATTGATTTTGAAAATCCTAGATAGTTGTGTGTATATAATTACACTATTATTCAATAATTTTTATATCTTTTTCAGGTTGGATTCCTAGCAGAAATTGAAAATAGAAATGCTCCCTGATGGACTTTAGCTACGCGTTGGAGCTAAATCTACAACTGACAAATTATCTTTATGTAAGGTGAGTTTCTTAAAGTTCTAAAACACTTACTTTATTACGTAGCTATAAATCTAAGGCTAGACATAACGTGGATTAAGAAAAAAACCATTCGAAATTATATTTTCACCATATAATATTGTTGTAGATGAAATTTCAAATCACCGTCGATTTTTGCACACATACATATGTATATAGTCACCTAAAATGCAAAATAACGTATCATCGAAAAAATCGAAATTGAGTTTTTATTGCTTACGATTCACTACATCATGTTACAAATATGTAGCATAAAATTTCCGCTTCCGCTGTTAGTTATAACCAATATATAACCGATATATAACCATTTTATAACCAATACATAACCATTTTATAACCAATATATAACTATTCTATAACCAAATCACAAAATTTGTTCTAATATGAGTAGTTTGTGCTTCACTTGTAACCTTATGAAAAGTCATGTTACGTTATTTTGCATTTTAGGTGACGATCTACATATTTTACTTGCCATATTTAATCTACTTTTTGTACAACAAAATACTTAACCTAAAAGACCTTTGTAAAGACATACATATGTATGTACCTCCAAATTCAGTGTAAATGAATTGTCAACGATTTTTTTGCAAAATGTACAATGCTTTATTGTGCCAACAACAGCTTTATTAAACCTTTTAGGACATTTTTTGCCAATCTTCAAACCTCCCTTACTTACATTCCTCTCGACAATGGTTACTTTTTCGTACACAAAAAAATTAAAGCGAAGAATGAAAAATCCGCCAAATCTACAGCCACACATTCTGCTCATATTTCATTTTTCATACGAATTGTCTTCGCGCTGCTGTGTCAACCTCAACCTGCTTCATTTTTCATCTATATAAGCAACATCTATCTAGAATACTTTCAATTTCCATTTTTCATACTTTTTCTTTTGTATGTGTCTTGCATGCAGTTACCAGCTTTTGTATGCTCACACACACATACACACGTGTTTAACTGTCTAGCGTTTCGCTTAGCAACAACCCTTTTCATTTGTAGCCGCACGTCGCATTCAAGGTGGTTTTGCTTTTACTCGCCGGTTTAAGCCATGCGACTCATCCATCAAAGCGTCGCTACAAATAACAAATTGCAACTCTTTTCATTTTCATTTCCATTTTTATGTGTGTTATTATTATTGCTCTGCTTCATCCAAAATAGCGCACACCTTTGTCAATGCTGCTGTGGAATGCTCTGCCGCTGCCACTGCTTCGGTCTCCGCCTTTATTTGTTTGCCTTTGCCGCATTCAATCATCTTCAGCCGAACTCAGTCCACATCCTTCTTGTCAGTCGTGTTTACAATTTGGGCCTTCCCTGTTTGGCTGCGTGTGTGTAGGCCTTTGTGTTGAAGCCATCTATCTATCGCATCGCTTCGTATCGGCCATCTGTGCATCCAATTATGGCGAATTTCTTCATTACTCGCTCGGTCTGTCCTTTGGCCTTTTGAGAAATTGCTCACAATTTGCTTTCGAATTCTTCATTAGTTGCCTGTGGGATATAAAAAAAAACAACATTCAATCAGTCTTTTGGGCACAAACTTTTAGTGTTTCTCCCTTTTTATAAGCGAAGTTTATTTTACTACTTTTTAATTAGAACTCTAATTGTAGCGTGAGTGTGGAATTCACTTTTTTGTGTGAAGACTCGATTTGTTTGATTGAGCTGTCATAAAAGTGTTGCCTTTCTCATTGAAAAATATGTGTATGTGAATGTATAATAGTATTTTTTGTTCTTCATGGATCCTATATGGACTATAAGTATTAGTGCGAATACCAGGATTTCATGTCTGGGACTATGTCTATTACTTGTTAGATTGGAGGTTACACTATAGCGTATACACAAAAGTCGTTGAAACTGATATACAATATTTCTATCCAAGAATTAATTATCTGACATATTTTCAAGAATCTAGAAAAATAGTAATATATTTTTCTGAAAATCCCTACCTTAATTTCTTTGAGTTCGTGAATCAGTACATACATATGTATGTAAGTACATAAGTAAGACTCATTATGATATGTATGCATGTATGTGTGTACTTCTCTCCGACTTTATAAAATAATTTAATTCATTTTTTTTCATATAATGATATTTTACTGCGACGAAGGCCTAAACAGCCAGTTTCCCTTTGCTTTTTTAGTATGTCCGTAAATTTATTTACAGGTCTTATTAAAATAAATAAATATTAAATAAAATAATTCAGATAATACCAAAATGTTTACAACTCTTGCAGTCCTTATACATACATACATACATATGCGCCAAATTGTCAAATAAACTTGACACCTCACTCTTACTTCTCTACATTTTTGATCTCTTAACACTTCTTCCCAGACTTTGGAATGACTTCGCCCTCTCAACTAAACTTCCAGCATCTTTATGTTTACATATGTACATAAATAAGTAAATTTTCGCTTTCACTGCTCCCTTCATTAGTAATGCGCTCTTACTTCGAATTGTAACACCTGCATATCAATGCTGCGCAAAGTGCTCGCATACACACGCATTAATACGTTCCTATGCATATGCGTGAAATAAGCCGTGTGCTCAGCAGGCGAATTAGCTGCGTGCTCATCATTCGCGAATTAGAAATGAGTGATGCTCTGATTGTTTGCATTGTTGTTGCAAATTCTTTAATGTTCGAAGTTGACCTTCAAAATATTATGCATGCAATAATAGCTGATCAATACTCCTGAGAGAATTTAGAAGAGTTTCGCATTTGCTAGAAGAGTGGGAAGCGAAAATAAGGAGAAGTCAGCTGAATTATTCCAGGAATGCAATGTAACAGTAAAAATATTATATTTAGTGAAAATGAGAGTGGACACTGGTAATTTTTGACTGATGTGCGAATATTTGTTAAAATTTGGTGAAAAGTCTTTGTTTAAAGTGTTTAATTGTGTTTTTATTTGGTCTAAAGTTGAAATCGTTAATAAATGCAAAGAAATAGTGTCGTGAAAGTCGTATTGCGTTAAAATCTTCGAAAGTATGAGTTTTTCTGCAAATTCCTTAAGTGCGTTGTCGGGTTTGTTCGTGGGTGTATATAAGCGTGTATGTAAGAATGTGGAAGCTTCAGGATTTTCGCGTTTGGCTTACGTGTTCTAAAAAATAGCGAGTGGTGCAACATAACCAAGGCGAGTTTAAAAAGGGTGAGTTTATTTATCATAAATTTTTGTCTATATGTACATATGTACATGAGAACGAGTCGATTTATTTTTACTAAAAAATCGCATATGTATGGAAATTTTCCACAAGAAATTTTCTTCTTCTAAGCAACTTCCTCTAAGAGACTATGAATGTAAAACCGGATTCGAGTTCGCCAGTTTTTGAGATATCCGAATTAAATTTAATGCTTTTTATATTCTTGCAACTTGTGTCTGCAGTGTATAATAATATAGGGTTACATATACTTACATATATGTATAAATGGTAATATAGAGTTACATAACTAATATGTATAAATGATCAGAATGGCATGACGATATATATGATATATATTTAAAAAATTAATTTTATTTGAGTTTTTTCATTAATTTATTTTTTACTTTATTTGTATTTTTTGTAAATTTTTTTTATTAAATGCTTTTGTTTATCCGCCATCGGTTTATTCTTTCACATAGCTACCATACAAACTGAACGATCAATATTGAGTCCTTGTAGGGAAAACTTTTTTACTTCTTGAGATATCTTCACGAAATTTTGTACAAATTATTTTCTAAAGCAACGCTACAATATCTGAAAAAATTCTCGAAATCGGATCATTCTCTCATATAGCTGCCATATAAACTGGACGATCAAAATCAAGTTCTTGTAAATATTTTTTTTTTTATTTGACCAGCTATCATCACAAAATTTTGCAAAATCTATTCTTCAAAGCATCGCGACAATATTTCAAGAAAATTTTCAGATCGGACATCTATATCATATAGTACGAAATCTGTCGTGGCTTAGTATTTTCCGAAGCAACTCTTTAATGCCTAAGCGATTTTTCAGCTAAGTTTCTAAAATAACCTACTCATTCTAACATTCTTGATTTATACATATTTCATCTAAAAATAGTCATAAAAATATTTAAAAATATATTAAAATATACATATGTTCGTTCACAAATTTATTCAGCAATATTACTGTTCTTTTCAAATTTAAATTTATGTAATCACATAAAGCATTGAAAAGACTTACACAAATACATACGAAAAATGAGGTATTTTCAGCAGTGAAATTTTTTCCACAGTTTAATTTCCATAATTAGCCAAATACCATTCAAACTCGGCAACGCACGATTCGCTTGTACAGTCCGGGGTTACAAGAACCGTAGCATCAACATCAACTTGTGGTTATACTAATTAGTTTCACTGACAACATTTTAACTTTTTCATTTCTGACAGTTGTTAAAATTTTTCTACATTAATTTGCGAGCAATTTTTTTGCGCTTTTTCGGTTTTTGCTTATTAAAGTTTGTCTTTTCATTAACTGACAGCCGCATTTTAAATTTCGCAATTACCAAAAACTCACATGACAACACACGTATACACACATAAGTACGTCGGAGCAGACGCACCCATATGCAAATTTCTATTAAAAACTAATTTGCGCAAATTTACAGTTTCTGCTTCATCGTGTAATGTACTCGCTCGCATGAGCGGGGAAAACTCGCAAAGTAATAAAACACGAATTGGTTGAATGGCGGATGGATGAAGGATTCAGCGACAGCCAAAAAAAAAATCATAAAAAAGTTATTTCAAGTGGTTTGGGTTGCATTAATTTTATGCAAAAATAAAGTGCATATAAAATTTTCAAAATTAAAAGAAAGAAATGTGGCAGTGAGTTGTGGCTGGCAGCTAAAATTAACTGTACATAAAAAAGTTACGCTATGAAGTTGCGAAATGAACCCTTGTAGGCATAACATACACACTTACATATTAAAAATATATTAAATATGAATATTAAACTATAAAAAATACACACAAACCAGTTCATTTGAGGGGTTATGCGTTGTAATCGACATCTATCTAACACACCGTAATATATGTAGATATGTGTAACATACGACTTCAAAATTAATTTCGTGGGTGCCTTTGTGTTGTATAGTGATTTTCAATAAGAGCACTAATCCTGTGAAAGTGCATTCGATGCCATTATGCATGGATCTCGATTTCTCTAGCTTGATAGCCATGGGTACGCTTACAGTAGTCCAGACGCTGAACCCAATTTTCGACGGTTGTCAAGTATAAATGTTCCAAAACATGTCTCATCGGAAATGGTCTGACGGCGTCAAATCGCACGACCGAGGTGGCCAATTGACTGGGCCATTTCGTGAGATAACACTTTCATCAAACTTGATTTTCAATAAATCGAATTGAAAAATTTCTTTCATAATTTTCTACGAAGTTTCAGTAGCTTGAATCCTGCAGCATATATCTTGTTGTAGTGTACTTCTACCTTCTATAATAACTCAAGACAAAAATTTATTCCCTTTACTTAACATTCTATATTCCGTATTGTTGCAGTTTCATGCCTCTAAAGTTATACACACTATAGCCATTATGTGCGCTTCGCAGCAGTTAACCATATTCCATTAATTATTCGTCCAACATGCATAGAAAATCTCGACCCTTACATGTCTGAACAAGAAATTCCCAGTGCGCTCAGCTTCTTACTTCTTTCGTTTTTTTCGCTTTTGTGTTTAAATACAAGAGAAGTAAAAACAAAAAATCAATCATTGCTGGGCTGTCAAGAGTCTATGTGGGCATTATGTTCAGAGATTGGTGTGAAATTGCAAAGAACCTCAACAGGGTTGCAGCTAACAATATTGATGGCAAACAAAAATGTCACACTGACAATGTGGGATAATTGAGAAGCGTTAAGTAAGCAAAAAATGCAGTAATTGTCTGCTGATTACGTTGCAAAGAAACTGAGTAACAATTGGAATTGAATAAGGTAACCTGTCAGTTAGTTAGAGGTGCTTCGCAGCATATCACTTAAATGCTCATTTTGAAAATATATATGTTTATGTTAGTCTCACAAATTTTCTTTAAGAGCTTATCAAAGGCAGCCGGAGCATCTAAAGGGTGATTTTTTAAGAGCTTGATAACTTTTAAAAAAAAAAAACGCATAAAATTTGCAAAATCTCATCGGTTCTTTATTTGAAACGTTAGATTGGTTCATGACATTTACTTTTTGAAGATAATTTCATTTAAATGTTGACCGCGGCTGCGTCTTAGGTGGTCCATTCGGAAAGTCCAATTTTGGGCAACTTTTTCGAGCATTTCGGCCGGAATAGCCCGAATTTCTTCGGAAATGTTGTCTTCCAAAGCTGGAATAGTTGCTGGCTTATTTCTGTAGACTTTAGACTTGACGTAGCCCCACAAAAAATAGTCTAAAGGCGTTAAATCGCATGATCTTGGTGGCCAACTTACGGGTCCATTTCTTGAGATGAATTGTTGTCCGAAGTTTTCCCTCAAAATGGCCATAGAATCGCGAGCTGTGTGGCATGTAGCGCCATCTTGTTGAAACCACATGTCAACCAAGTTCAGTAATTCCATATTTGGCAACAAAAAGTTTGTTAGCATCGAACGATAGCGATCGCCATTCACCGTAACGTTGCGTCAAACAGCATCTTTGAAAAAATACGGTCCAATGATTCCACCAGCGTACAAACCACACCAAACAGTGCATTTTTCGGGATGCATGGGCAGTTCTTGAACGGCTTCTGGTTGCTCTTCACCCCAAATGCGGCAATTTTGCTTATTTACGTAGCCATTCAACCAGAAATGAGCCTCATCGCTGAACAAAATTTGTCGATAAACACATTTCGAACCGAACACTGATTTTGGTCATAAAATGCAATGAGTTGCTAGCGGTGCTCGTTAGTATGTCTATTCATGATGTACTGTCAAAGCATACTGAGCATCTTTCTCTTTGAAAACTTGTCTGAAATCCCACGTGATCTGTCAAATACTAATGCATGAAAATCCTATACTCAAAAAAATCACCCGTTATAAAAAGTATAGAAGTTGATTTATCATGGCAGAATTCATTACCGTTCTAGTCGAGCTTTCACACCTGCGAAAGTTTTCTGCCTACTGAGCTTTCACATAGCATTCATTGCATATAGCATCCATAGGAGCCATAAATGGCACCCTTTTTACCATTTTAGTCGAGCTTTAACACCTACGAAAATTTTCTGATATTTCCCTGCGTATTGTTCAGAATAGAACAATACAAAGCTTATCTTCCCCTCAAGAAATTTGGTGAAAGCTTTCTACATATGTACGCTCTTTTCAGCTTTCGCGCTAACTCAATCTTAATACATATTCGCTTACTTACTCAACCCCGAATATCTGGGCACATTAAATTATTTAGACATCTGACGTTTAAGCAAAACACGAAAACTTTTACTTAGAAAATAAGAATCAATGAATGAGCATGAAAAAAATTCTGGGGAATGTTTTAGTTTACCTTTTTTGTTACATAAACACTTGAAGGTCTTTCACATAATATTTTAAGAAAAAAGAAGCTGCTGTTCGCCTCTGCTGTCTCATTCGTTGGGTTAACCACGTAAAATCATTCAAAACTCATTTGCAAGAAAGCTCAGCCTAAATGCCAGATACAATCCGCAAAAAGCACACATGCGTGCATAGCAGATTAAAGGTGGAAGCCAAGCCAAACGAACAGATAAAGTCATAAGCAAACGATAGATACGTATGAAGCCGTGGCTTAGCGTATAAAGTAGGTGGATTTCTGCTCAAGTGTAGCTCCTTATGGCAGCAAGCACTCAGGCCACTTAAGCAGAGATGAGCCTGCAAAGGCTGAAGCAGCTTGATGGATGGCATAGCAACGTCTTATCCCTTGACGCTACTGTAAAAATAACTACACAAGCTAAGGAAGTAGGCTGCCTTTCGCCAACCGGATATATGCATAACAATACGAGCAGCATAGCGGAATTTTCGGCGAAATAAGAATTTGCAAATCGCTACAGCTACGAAACATAAGCATTTGTTGTTGTTGTTGCTCTTCATTGATGTTGATGGTTGAAGGATTTATGTTACACCTTCCTGCAGATAATTGTTTTCACTTCCCTTTCCGGCAGACGCTGCGCAGAAAATGAACTTTTAATGGCA
Source organism: Bactrocera dorsalis (assembly GCF_023373825.1). Classification (NCBI taxonomy): domain Eukaryota; kingdom Metazoa; phylum Arthropoda; class Insecta; order Diptera; family Tephritidae; genus Bactrocera; species Bactrocera dorsalis. The sequence continues at coordinate 67,945,498 of NC_064307.1, read as the reverse complement.
GTCGCAAAAGTGGCCCAAATGGGCGTTGGAGGCGCAAAGTAAATACGCAAAGCAACGAAACCATAAACATATATACATACATATATGTATGTGTGCGTGTATGGCTGCAGCGGCAAAGTAAACAACAGAACACAACACAGCATAAATAAAAGTTAGCAGCAGCAATGAGTGAGAGCGCCGAAGATAAATAAAATAGCGTGAGCTACTTGAGGCGGAAGCTGACAAATTTGCACAAGTACTGGCATAAACAGCTGATGAAAGCGCGCGGCATCGGTGGCAAGCGCATAAGGTACAAATTGTGTGCGCAAAAATTGCGAAAGAAATGCCAAAAAATGGCGGATAAGCATATGCGAAGCTTTCGAGTTTGCGGTGCTGAGTGTATAGAAACTATGTGGAAGTATGTTTCTATGTGTGTGCAAAGTCACTTTTTAATGGCCGCCTACAAAAGCACAAATTTCTGTGCCACATACTATACACGCCAGTTTCTGACATCGTAACGTTGATTTTTCTCTTTTTTCCTCCACCCTCCGTACTATGTACGGCCACAATCATGCTCGTGCTGCCACTGATGATGCGACAATGAAGCTTTCAAGGCAAAACACATTAAAGATGCGTGCTCGGTTGGTTTGTATAAATGTTAGTATACTTACTATTTACTGTCTGGTTAATAGTGTTAATATGTGTAATGGATATGTGAACGCGGTAGAAGGACATCATCAGCAAATCGTCGGAAGGACATCTGCATGTGTGACCGTGAAATGTTGCGTGCAGAAATTTTGCATCAATACGCTGCTATTAGTTATTATGTGCTAATGGTATGTTATAACGGAAATGAAAAACTTTTGAACACATGCAACTATGTGAGATTGTGTGTGTGTGTTAAATAGGGTATAATATTAATGTTAGTGCTATTAAAAGCGCTGTGGCAGTAACGTTTATAAAAATAATGTCAGAAAATATATTTGAGAAAAATTGAGCAAAAGGCATACGGATATGTAAAAGTACATAGATATATGTTGCTGAAGCTAGCCTTCTTGAAGCCTTCAAAAATTAAAATTTTACATTAGAAGAAAGTGATTTGGGTCGTACAGTTTTTATGGCAGCTATATGCTATAGTAATCGGATCTGAATAATTTCTTCACAGATTATACCGTTGCTTTGGGTAATAATTCGTGCCAAATTTCGTGAAGATATGTCCTCAAATAAAAAAGATTTTCATACAAGAACTTAATTTTGATCGTTCAGTTTGTATGACAGCTAAATGCTATAGTGCTCTGATCTGAACAATTTCTTCACATATTGTACCGTTGCCTTCAATAATAATTCCTGCCAAATTTCATGAAGATATCTCCTCAAACGGAAAATTTTTTAATACAAAGACTGAATTTTGATCACATCGTTTGTATGGCAGCTATATGCTATAGTGATCCGATCTAGAAAATTTCTTCAGATTTTATAGCGTTGCCTTGTAGTATAATTGGGGCTTAATGTCGTGATGATATCTTGTCAAACAAAAAAGTTTTCTATATAAGAACTTGTTTTTCATCGTTACATTTGTATGGGAGCTATATGCTATAATGATCTGATCTGAATAATTTCTTCGGAGATTGTACCCCTGCTTTCTCAAATAATTCTTGCAAAATTTCGTGAAGATATCATTTCAAACAAAAAAGTTTTCCGTACAAAGACTGGATTTTGCTCGTGCCGTTTGTATGGCAGCTATATGCTATAGTTATCCGATATTAGTTATTCCGACACGCGAGCAGACTTATTGAGGAAGAAAGGACATAAGCAAAATTTCAGAGCGATATCTTAAAACCTGAGGGCATTGGTAGCTTAATCACCTCAGCTCGTCCCGCTGACGAGCAAGTATTATTGCCTGCTATAAGCCATACCCTATGTAACATCTTATCATCTTTGAAGCACACGTGTGCTGCCAAAATCACTCGCCACATTATCCTAGCAAAGTTGAACAGATTTTGGCCATACAGAAATTTAGTGAAGAATACTTCGCAGTTTATTTCCAAAAGCGCTAATCAGCGTAGGAAAATAGTTTTGCTAAAGAAAATGATCTCGCTCGGCGACACAACTAATGACCAAACTTTTTGAATAGCCCAAAGTGTGAGTATGTGAGTCTTTATATTGAGTCCTTAAAAGAAATTGTCAATTGTGTCAGGTCAATATTGGAACGCTGCTTGTCAACGCCATCCTCAGCGCTGGCCGCACACAGCATCAGCAAAAACTGCAAAGCAAATATTTGCACACGCATACGCACCACACGCACACTCACACACATAAGCAACACTTTACTTAGAGTTTTGCACGCTGCTGTTTACTTGTGTTCTCCGCATAACCTTTCACCCATTTATCCTGCCATGCAGACGAGCCTTGTGAGCCGTTTGCTGTGCCTGCTGTTATTTGCTTCGGCAATATATGCCAACTGGCCATCAAGATTAAATTGGCTGCTGTCAATTTGTGTAAATAAAAGCTGTTATTTATGGCGTATTCCTGTTGTTGAGTGGCTGTTCTAGTTACACAAACAACAGCAAACAATGATATGTACAACATACTTAATTGTATGCGTGTGTGTTGCTGTTTTGTGCGCTTATTTGCTTTTAGTTATGAAGGGGTAGCCAAGTAATTAGCAAATGCACTGAGGCATGCATTTGACATTAGAGCTAATGCAAGGACATGGCAGATATTCGCTGAAATTAAGCAAACGAAATTATTTGGAAATAATTTATGTTATTTACTTAGTTTTAATCGGATTTTATTGCGTGCATTGAAGGCGTGTTTGTGGAATATTCACTTAAAGCGAAATGCTGAATGGAATAACTGTTTGCTTCCACGGAAATGTCTCCTCAGCTTTGCGTTAAAGCTCGTAACAGTTTAAGCTAATAATATGACTACTCATAACATATAATTTTTTTGAAGAATTTATCTTATAATATGCTCTACCTTGTGATCCAATGCCGGCTCTAGGTAAGCAAGGTATTTCATCGAGAGTTTTCTGCCATGAAGAAAATATAACAGCCGGAGCTAAGAGTGTAACGAAGATACAGCGGCCTTCGCAGCAACTCGAACTGACGTATGGAACAACTTGGCGTATTTTACGTCGAGATCTGGAATTTTAATCTTACAAAATACTGTTTGTGCAAGAAATGAAACCATTCGACCTTCCCAAGCGACATCGCCTCGCTCTATGGGCTCTAGAAAAGCGCCAAGAAGATCCGAGCCAAATTTTGTTCAGGATGAGGCCATCTCAGGTTCAATGTATACCTAAACAAGCAAAATTGGCGCATTTGGGACGAAGAGCTACTTGAGCAGATTGAAGAGTTGCCATTTCATCTAGAAAAAACATCGGAAACCTCAGATTAGATCTCAGGACATAAACACGAATATTTAAACACAGTTTAATACAGAAGTGAGAACAATAGAACGCCTCGAAATATCCGCCGTTTTCTAACCTTTCATATAATGTGACATTCGTGCGGCATGAACCTTTTAATAAACTCACTTTCATCTTAAACCTTCTGAGCATAAAGACATATTTATATGCACATATTTATTAAAGCCAACTAAGTAGTCATTAAAACTGCGACTTGTATCATTGAAGCGAGTCATGCCACTCGTTTAAGCTATACTTCGGCCAAGTCTTGCCAACTTCCCTCCGCATAGCCCTAATTACGCGCTAGCCTTGAGCAAGGGCAAGCAGCCAACCCAAACGAGCATGTGTAACGAACGCTTCTACTCGCTTTAAGTGGCAAAACAAAGTATTATTTACATTCGTGAAGAGCATTTACGAAAATTCGAAGAGAAATTGTTGGAGCGGCAAAAAACAAAAAAAAAACAACTAACAAAGAAATCAAATTATTTTAATGACACACAAATTGATACTTTGACGTAAATGCAATTTTCGACAGCAAGACAATGCTGTGCTGTGGCAACAAAAGCGAGGCGGGGCAGCGCGCAAACGAGAACAAAAGGATACACAAATGCCAATTGACTGCAGGCAATTTTGAAGAAAATGCTCAAAAGGTACGAATGAGCAGAAATATGAAATGCGAATGGGATTTTAAGTGCTGCAACGGGGATGAGGACACCGTTTACGGCGCTGCTGTCGCCGCTGTCGATGAGGTAAGCGGTGCGTTGATGAGGTAAGCGCGCAGTGCTGCTTACGTGATGCTAATTCTTGTGAAGTAACAGCCATATAACAAGGAATAAAGTAGCAATAAAAAGTTGAAGTCAGGGGATGTCTTTAAGAATTCACAAGCAAGTGTGTGTGTGTGTGTGTGGGTAAGAAAGGACGTTGGAATTGTGCAATTGTATGACGGCATGACTGACTGACCTGCGCTTAGCTGTTCGGCCGGTCACTCGTTCATTCATATAGCCATTATTGCTGTGTATACCTAGTACCTGTCATTGAAAATGCTGTCACCTTGTTGGCATCCTGTTTATTGTTGCTTTTGTTATTGCTGCTGTTACGACTATTTCACAAAGTATTATGCAAATTTGGTGAATTCGTTAACTAGAAAATTGTAGAAAGTACGAAGAAGGCACATAAACATCAATGAATAGCCGGCAATAAATATGGCTATGCGTATGTGTGTGTGAGTTCGTAAGTAAAGTGCGAATTTCATTGTCCTAGCGTACAAATTGGAAATTATTTGAATAATAACGAAACACGCTGTCACCTTTTTGCTTGAATATCGATTTGTGATTGTGTCTGTGTAGGTTCTGGAAATGGCGAGTATAATATAAGCCTTGTATAGTAGAGGTGTTCAAGGGTAGTACTTTGGGAATTTCTTAAAGTTTTGAGATATTTTGTCGAGAGAGTTGAATATTTGGGCAAATAAATTTGCATATCCCAAGATATCCTTTAATCATATCATAAAGCAGTGTGCCAGAAATGGATCTCCATATAAATACGTGAAACGAGCGGAGAAATATGGAACGATGATTCCACCGGACTACAAACCGCTCCAAATCGTTGCTTTTTTTTTTGATATAATGGCTGCTCTTGAAGCTCTTCAGGTTGTTCGGCAATTTTGATTGTTTACATACACAATGAGCCAGAATTGGACCTCATCTCTCAACAAAATTTGACTGCTAATCGTCGGATCTTCTTGAAACTTTTCAAAAGCCCAAAGGGCGAAGCAATATCGCTTGGGATGGTCGCCCGACCTCAGTTCTTGCACAAGCTGTATTTTGTACGCTTCAAATTAAAAATCTCGACGTAAAATGCGGCAAGTCGTTCCATACGTCAGTCTGAGTTGCCGCAAAAGGCGCCGAGTCGACTCTCTACGGTCTTCGTGTGTATTCTCAGTTATGGTTGCTATATTTCCTTCACCCCAGTTATAATTAGGTTTTTGGGATGATAGAGACAAATCCGTTTCCTCTAGAGAAGCATTTCATTTGTTGCAATCGCCGATGTCGGATCATTTTAGCGTATAGCTGTCATACAAACTGAACGATCAAAAAAAAGTCTTTGTATAGAAAATTTTTTTATTTGAAAAGATATTTTTACGGAATTGGGAATGACTTATTGTCCAAGACAGCACTACAACCTCCAAAGAAATTGTTAAGATCAAACCACTATAGCATATAGCTGCCATACAAACTGAAAGGACAAAATCATGTGCTTGTATGGAAAACTTTTGTGCTTGACGAGATATCGGCACGAAATTTGGCTAAAAGTATTATCTAAAGTAACGGTATAATCTACGAAAAAATTATTTATATCGGACTACTGTAGCATATAGCTGCCATACAAATAACGAACAAAATCAGGTCTCTGTATGGAAAACTTTTTTGATCGACGAGATATCGGCACGAAATTTGACTAGAAGTATTATCTAAAGTAACGGTATAATCTACGAATAAATTGTTCTGATCGGACCATTATAGCATATAGCTGCAATACAAACTGAAGGACCATAATTAGAAAAAAATCCTTTTGTGCTATAAACAATCCACCTATGAAAGGTATTCAACTTATTTTGCAACCGAGGTTAATATTTTTTCTTGTTATAATTAGCGCTTTGGTAGGATACAGCCAGGCTGCAGTGATTAACTGTTTTGTTGCTTAGTAATGTATTGTCCAGTTACATACATACATTACTAAGCATCAAAACAGTTCACATCAAACATCACTGCAGCCTGGCATAGCAGCAAATTCAATGTCCGTTACATGCGTATGCCCTCAGGCAGCATCCAAATTAACCATCAGCTGGCAATTAAATTTTCGCAACATTATGCAACAAATCGAACTGTAGCAATGATTCGAAAACGAATTATGAAACACGACACCAGCAGGATAATGAATTCACGCAGTTGAGTTGTGCTGGCAAAAGCAATGGCAGCTTAGCAGTTGAACAAGCACAGCAGAAACAGTTGAAGAGCTGACATGTGAAATGGCAAATGTGATGAAGCTGTTGTCTGTTGAAGACCATTATACAATTTTGCGTATTTTTTTTGGTTTTATGGTGGCAAAACAGCTTGTGCCAGGCAGGAGTGGTGTAGTGGCTGTTGGAGCGGCTCCTGTTTTGGCATTCGCAATGCCATACACATACATATGTATGTATGTGCTTTTGTGTGCGCGCGTTTAGTTGCATACATTAATACATTGCAACGAATTGAGATTATAGCTGCTGATGTTGCTGCACTTATTGACGCTTGTGGCAAACGACAGCTGACAACACAGCACAGCACAGCAACATCGATGGTGGTGGTGGTGGCCTTGTTGTGGCGTCCTTCCTGGAAATTAACATCAGCATAATATCATGGAAATGATCGTCATCGAGGCAAACGCAAACAAAAATCCAAACAACAACAACTATAACTGTATAAACGCGCGTCGGTGTCTGTGTATGTATGTGTAGAATTATAAATAACTCAATTCGCCAGCGCGCTGAGCACACAAAAGCGCCGTTGGCAACAGCACGCTGCCAACGACTAGAAACACACAGCTCGGCCTGCATTTCATTTCCATTGATTTCGAGCACCTTCTGTGTGATATGCCATACAAGTATGCTGCATAAATGTGCATGCATGGGTGTATGTGTGTGTTGTGCATACCAGCATGAGCGCAGCCTTGTGTTCGGGTGAAACTGCATGCACCATCATCAGCATAATAGCCAGCAAGCTGGCCTGGCAGTCAGCGCACATCATCCCTCTGCGGCTGCAAACGTCAGCTTGGCAATTATCCTGTCGGGCTGCCGGTTTACCGTGCCGTGCTTAGTCCTCGCTCTCACCCCAACCACCGCAGCCTTCATATGTATGTATGTTGCTGGCTGGCGACTGCCTGCTGTTGCTTGCGTTGTTATTTGCATGCTCTGACTGTGGCAGCAGCGGCACACAATATCATTGCGAAAAGCAGCAAGAGCAACAACAAATCGGAATGGCAACTGAAATTTCGCCTAGCAACAGCCGGGTTTCAGCACACGGCAGTGCGGTGTATCCTGCAAGGCAGCCTGTGTGCATGCATGTACTTATGAATGAATGAATATGCGCATAAACTACTTAAATACACACATACAAACATGCATGCATACATATACAAACAAACATACATACATACATTCATACAAATTCCTGCTTGCCACAAGCTATGAATGAGCGAGTGTTTGTATGGGCGAATAGGGAAGTATGCCAAAGTGCAAAAGGGGAATATTATTGTGTTGCTTTGTGCGCAAATAAACAACAAAAACTCGACGTGAAATTATGAATGAAAAGCATTGCCGGCTGAATTGTTTTTCGAAAGTTCATTGCGAAAACAAATCGTCATATTTTTTGCTTTGTTTAATACACTAATTACTTGGATCAGCTGGATTAGCACGATCGCATGCGAAAGGCTGGCTGGCATGAAGTGAATGAAGAATTTGAAGAAATATGTTGTGTTGCTGACGGCAGGATAATGGTGTACGCAAGTGCATACATACAAGTACACATTTCTTTAGCGAAGTATAGAAGTCGTTGAAGTGTACAGTGGGCCTAAATGGATTTTTTGTGGTTAATTTTTTTTAATTTTAATTATTCGTTGTATTATGTTGAAAAATGGTTTTATTTCTATATTTTTTTGTAAACAATTCAATTTTGAAAATTTTAGTTATTAAAAATTTTCGAAATTTTATAATTTTTTTGAAAATATTTTTCAAAAAAAAAAAAACAAAGTACGTTAACTTTCGTTGCAAAAAAACCACAATAACATTCACAATTACAAAACATCTCTACAATTTTTTTGACCGGTTTTTTGACCAGCCAGTTTGTATGGCAGCTATATTCTAGAGTAATCCGATCTCAACAATTTATAAGGCGATTATACCCTTGCTTGCGAAAATAATTCTTGCCAAATTTCGTGCAGATATCTTGTTAAATAAAAAAGTTTTCTGTACAAGCACATGATTTTGATCGTTCCGGTTGTATGACAGCTATATGCTATAGTAGTTCGAAATTAACATTTTATTCACAGATTGTACCGTTATTTTGATGAATTATCTGTGCCAAGTTTTGTGAAGATATCTTTTAAAATAAAAGAGTTTTCTATCCAAACACCTAATTTTTAGTGTTCAGTTTGTTCGGCAGCTATATATTATAGTCGTTCGATTTCGACGCTTCTGACTAATGAGCAGCCTCTTGGCCAGCAAAGTATGTGTGGAAGGCCTAATATTTTTTATTTACAAAAAATATATTAACTATTTTCCAGGCAAATTTCTGAAAAAAACTTTTCCGAAAACAACCCACTGTACCAAAAGGTCGCTTGCGCAGCGATCAGTCGATGAGTCGGTTGTTCACAAATTTTTTTTTTACTTAAAAAAAAAACTCCAAAAATACCAAAAGGCCGCCTGCGCAGCGATCAGTCGATAAGCACGTCTGATATTCGTGGAATTTCAGAATTTTCGGTTGTTCGCAACAATGTTTTTTTCTTTCTACATGCCACTATTTTTATTTTGCATGTCTTTGCCGCAAAACATCCGGACATCCGTTCAGGCGCTTCCACTTCCACTTGTATGCCAGGCTAATTCGACAAAAACCGAACACTCCAGTTGTGTTTAGTTCCGGTTTTTTGCACCTACGGCCAGACTGACATATGCACATGCATAAATAGCTAACATAAATATATACAAATACATATACATATATAATTGTAGGTATGTATGTGTATGACAGTAAGCTGTTTTGTATATTTAGTTGTCGGTATTGACTAGTTCCGCTCCAGAAACGAAATTTCAGCTGTTCACACGGCATGTGGGAGCACTCAGTCGCACTTAGCCAAAAATAGGGGTACGTGCGGCACATTGAGCAGCTTGCTTGTCCGCGGGGTGGGCGGACCGGATTGTGTGTTGTGTGACTTTTGTGCCGTTACAAAAATTTCCGACATTTCTAACCCAATTCCATTCAACACATCACACAGTCGCAGGCGCATTTGCATCTGGAGAAATTTATGTTTATCGCTTTATTGCCAAAGGCTGTTTGTTTATATGTATGCATATGGTTATTTGTGTGGGAACGCCTAACGTGACATTGAACAAATGCCACATGCTGCATACAATTGGCTTTCATACATACAAATATACATAATTACATACATGTGTACTTTCCTGTTTGCATTTCGGCAGTTTACTGCAAGGACGCAGCGCTTGCGGCGAACGGCTATTACTTAATCCATGGCACATTAACGGCAGCCACGAGTATGAACGAGTATATATTTACAAGTATAAATTCCTAGTATATGTAGTATTATTCCATAAATAAACGTTTTATATATGTATATATGGGCGGCTTTAATTTGCAGTCATACATAAATATTAGGGTGGGTAAAAAAAAAATTTTTTTCGCTTGGTGGTCTGACTAAGTTCTTGGACACCAATAAAAAAATTTCTTCATGCTTGAGCTCTTAGTTATAACGGCCACTTGCTCCGCCTTAAACTTTCTTATATTTTTCTTATTATCAAAAAAATTCCAAAATTCCGCTTCCAACTACTTGAAAAAATATTTCAGTTCATAGTTTTTAAAGGAAATTGAGCGCTCTACAAAGTGGTTGCTTACCATTTTTTTGTATACCGAACCAGTTAAAAAATATTAACGGTTGAAGTTTGACTATTTTAAGATAATTTTTTCAAAGAATTTTTAAACTCAATAAAAAAACTTATAGTTTTGTACGAATTGCGCTACAGTATTTAAGAATCTACTTTCAGAGAACAAAGCGAAATTTTTTTTGAACCCACCCTAATATTTTTGTAAACCCACCGTGATATTTTTTTTATGAAAATTTGGTAATCTATTTTTCAAAAAACAAAACGGAATTTTATCACCTAACCAATTTTGTTTTTGACCCACCCTAATATTTTTTTGAATGAAGATTAGGGAATCTATTTTTCAGAAAACAAAACAATTTTTTTCCCACCCTAAAATTTTTTGACCCACCCTAATATTTGATTCCCAATTCTAATACATATGTTCCATTTAAACGTTAGCTATTTATGTGCCGGCCTAAGTAGCCTACATTTGCGCCTAAAAACTAAACGCTCGCACAATATCAGCTCCACACAGAAATATTTTATGCTTATCGCAGGCACTCAACAATTTATAAAGACATATACATACATACATATTCATATGTACATACATCTAACTAAACCATATGTGTGTGATAAGTGCACGCGCTCATAAAAATAAATTGTGTTTATATGTCATGAGGTCCTTTCGGCTGTACGCGGCGCGCACATACGACATGTGCAACATGCCGCACTCGCTACTGAATGCCGCTTTACTGGTTTTGTTGTTGTAACAATAACTGGTAGGAGCAGCGGCAAACATTTATTGCAATGCTTCATTAATTGCTTTGCACCACATATCTCTCTTTATTTGTCCTGCGCATATACAGATGTATATGTGTTAGGGGCTCAGCTGTGGCGCGTCAATCAGCTGATGGAAATTTTTACCGCCGCTGCTTGCCCAAGGACAAGGACAAGGATATGCGCGCATGTGTTTGTGCAAAAGTTGCCCGGTTGGCCTTGCCGACGCGCACATGCCGCACTCGGAGCGCTTTTTGCACACTCACACGCACACAAAGCAATGCAATAGTGTTTGTATAATGCAAATGCTGAAAAAATATTTTCTGCGCATTTTTTTATTGGAATTGTTAAGTGTAGTTTTATGTTGCCATTACGCGCAGCTGCCTGCGAGCGCGCAGAAACACACACTGTCGGTGGAGCGTCACACGGGAGTCACATGCCTGCATTTGCGCCCATGTATCAAATAACTTTGCTTGTTTTTGCTGCACGAACCGCTTTTGTGTTGAAAAATCTCTAAAGGAAGTTAAAATTGTGCCGAAAAAAGCAAATAAAATAATTCTAAAATCTGACCAGATGACCCACTTTTTTTTGCAAATGCATTTGTTATATAATATGTGGTTAATGCGTAACACATTTGGGTATTCCCGTTATGTTACTGGTTTTGTTTCAATTTTTTTCTTGCCTTTAAGAAATATTATATGGGTCAGTATAACATACTCGTGTGATAAGGTCAGTGATTTTTTCACACTTTTATTTTAGAAATTGATTTAATTTAAAAGTGTTTTAAGTTTACTAATAGCATAGCTGCTTAAATTTAGCTTTAGTCAGGTAACCAAGCTAATGAGGGGCAAGTTGGACTGTCTTTATATACGTGAATTATTGGTTGATTTTGTATGAGAGTTCGCTTTGAGATTTTGCAAACATGCTTTTCTTCCAAAGAAGTTTCTTATTTATCGGAATTGTCGATATCAGATATCAATAGCATATAGCTGCCATACAAACTGAACGAACAAAATCATGTTCTTGTATGGAAAACTGTTTTATTTTACGCGATATCTTTTTAAAATTAGGACGGATTATTTTTCGAAGCTACTTTAAAAGCTCCGTAGAAATTGTACAGATCGGTTAACTATAACATATAGCTGCCATAGTTCTTCAAAATGGAGTCCTTCTATAGAAACTTTTGTATTTACTAAAGCATCTTCATGAAATTCGGCATGAATTATTTTCAAAAGCATAATTATAATCTCCGAAGAAATTTTTTAGATCTGATCACTATAGCATATAGCTGCCATATAAACTGAACGATAAAAATTAAGTTCTTCTATGAAAAACTCTCTTAATTAACGAGATATCTTCACGAAATTTGGCGTGAATTATTTTCTAAAGCACCGCTATAATATCCGTGGAAAATGTTCAAATCGGGCCATTATAGCACATAGCCACCATATAAACTGAACGATAAAAATTGAATTCTTATATGAAAAACTTTTTAGATGGGCAGATATCTTCATGAAATTTGACGTGAGTTATTCCCTAGAGAAATTCTATAATATACGTAGAATTTGTTCAAATCGGACCACTATAACATATAGCTGTCATACAAACTGAACGATAAAAATTAAGTTCTTCTATGAAAAACTCTCTTAATTAACGAGATATCTTCACGAAATTTGGCGTGAATTATTTTCTAAAGCACCGCTATAATATCCGTGGAAAATGTTCAAATCGGACCACTATAGCATATAGCCACCATATAAACTGAACGATAAAAATTGAATTCTTATATGAAAAATTTTTTTAGATGTGCAGATATCTTCATGAAATTTGACGTGAGTTATTCCTTAGATAAATTCCATAATATACGTGGAATTTGTTCAAGTCGGATCACTGTAGCATATGGCTGCCATATAAACTGAACGATAAAAATTAAGTTCATGTATGAAAAACTTTTTTAATTGACGAGATATCTTAACGAAATTTGGCTTGAATAATTTACTGAAGCAACGCTATAATATATATGGAAATTGTTCAAATAGAGCCACTATAGCATATAGCGGCCAAACAAACTGGCCCATCAAAATCAAGTGCTTGTAAGAAAACCTTTTTATTTATGAAAAGTATGCTAGCTTTGCTACAATCAAAGTTAACGATTTTTGTTGTTGTTTTTGTTTTGTTATATTTTTTTGTTGTTTTCTTGTTAAATCATGAGTAAAAACCCCCTTAAAAGCTTCTAGAAGTAGAAAAATCAATAACTTCGTTTCTCGCTCTGTGCTCCCACTTATAAACAAAGCAAGTTCCTCGCTTTTTATTTGCAAAAAATGCATTACTAAAACATTTATACATTTTAATCAAATTCGCCTCGTAAATAACGTAATTACAGCGCTACCGAAAATTCGCCACGCGTCCACTAATACCCAATAGCTGGCTGCGCGGCAAAATCATCAATCAAATCATTGCCGCGTACTGTTATTTTTTAATGCCGCTGCCAGTCATTAACATTTATCAAAATTTTACGAAAATTAATATATGTATGTATGTATATTTCAAAGTATGCTTTGACGATTAAGTTATCAGTTCGAGAATATGGTAATAACTTCAGCGCGGGCAGACAATTAATCAATCAAAAGTTGAGCGTTTTTGATTGCAGCTTACGCAGCGGAGCACTTACATACATACGCGTATGTATGTGTGTGGTTGCGTATAAGCGGTTGTGAGTAGATGGTTGTATTTATGCAAAAACAACAGGGGAGGCGCTGGCGTTGTTTGTAGTTGGAGTTTCCTTGTTGCTGTCGATGTGGTGGTGAAGCTTTGGACTAAATGCACACACGTACTTACATACATTTATTGATACTTTCAACTGTGCTTGCTCCGCCGATGAAGCGTGTGAAGCCAGTATTATGTGGCAATGCAAATTATTTTCACGATTTTGGTGCTTAAAGAGATACATACATACTTCCTTCCGAATTTCAGGCCTATCAAAAGAAGCTCATAACAGCAATTGCATGGGCATTGAAGGATCTTTGATTTTCCGCTTTACCAGCATTTCCCAGTAGAGACAAGTTGATTTAAAACTGCGACTGAAGTGGTTATATACAGTTCGAATTTTCAAAAAATCGATTTTTTGATATTTTAATTTCAGAGAATTCAGTTCAGAGAGGTAGTGCTCACCGCAGAACGTCTTTTCTGAGAGCAGCTCCCGGAGATCAGCTGTAGTTTCTTTCCAAATAAATATTTTTACTAATACTAGGAGTAATACTAGGTCTTAAAATTGAGCTAAACGATACCATAATATGTCCTAAATTTAAAATTTTCTCAGAAAAAATTCTGAAAAACTCGCTATAATCGGCCTTCTATCTGTATATGACCCTTGAAACTGGTTTTTGATTGTGATTTTCTCTGAAAAGTGTTCTATTACTCCAATAAATTGGGTTGATCTTGCTACTGTGTGGCTATTAGTATACCTTCCCTACTTTTATTCCACTCGCCTCTAATAAACAAACCACTTTATATGCAGACTTCTTCAAATACTCTCACATGGACTTAACCCAACTATAATGTAGCTCATGGTAGGTGGATTTTATTAAAAGATCCATTAATTTAGTAATCGGTGCTATTAAATTTTATATCACCATTAATAACTAACTGTGGCTATACCGTTTTGCATTACGATTTCAAGTTGCCTCCAACAAATTTCACTTCGTGATAGTGAACCGGTTTTGCCAGCGATAACCTCACTAAGCAATTGTAGGCAAACAATGCATTGTAAATAATTACATTAATGTCGCATACATCTACTTAAGTGCTCTTAATTAATATATATGTACATATCAATGAGAAACGTGTCTGCACTCAGACATATGAATGTTCGATAATTAAAAAAATGCTGCCTGAAAAAAGTAATGTATTGTAAGTGTCGATAAAGGTTAATTGCAAATATTGACGCGATGTCTGGTTGATGCGATTAACAATGAACGCTTTTAATACGCAACAAAACAAAAATTAACAAATAACACATGGTTTTAGTTGGTTAAGAGAACAGCGCAACAGCATAGAAGCTCATACAAACTGAACGAAGAAAATCCTGTCCTTGTATGGAAAACTTTTATATTTGAAAAGATATCTTTACGAAATTCGGCGTGATTTACTGCCTTAAGCAACGGTATAATACCTGTAAAAATTGTTCAGATCGGACCACGATATCATATAGCTGCCATACAAACTGAACGATCTTGCATGGAAACTTTTTTATTTCTTTCTTGTAGTAGTTTGGTAAATTTTATTTTTTTTTTGTGTTGAAAGAAGAACTCCAAAGCAGCCCTTAAACTTGAGCTTTTGACGCAAAATGCTAGCATATCAATATTCAACATATGTATATACATATCTACATAGTATGTCAGTGTGTAAAACATAGATTATGATTAAACTACATGAACTTAAACTGTTAAATCTATATTTAGAACAAACCAGATTTTTTTTAGCGGATATTGCGATTATACTATAATTTATGTATATGTAAATCAGTTACACATATACATATATAGACGCATATACAAACAATGTAAATATGTGTCGGTTGTGCAAGCTTTTGTGCCTTAACAGCCAGATGCCTTGAGCGCCATATTCAAAAGCTTCAGTACACATGCTTACATGTAAGTTGTATATTTTTATGCGTTAGTGTGTTATCAGTTTCTACAATTATTTATACATATGTATTTATTTACAATTTATTTCATTATTTCAATTTTTTTCTTTATTGTATATTTATTTTATAATATTTTTCACTACACGCTTGCTTGTTATGTCGTAATTTTTTTTTTATATTTTACATATTTATGTATGTGCTTGTATAAAAAATAAATTGCGTAGTTTCAAATGGGTTCAGTTATCGTTTCAGCAGGCGCAGACTGCCACTAAAAGCGCCGGCGTTGCTGCCAGCGCTGCCACTTTGATGAATGCGAGTTATTGTGTATTTAAAAAAAAAGTCAAAGTGCTTGTGGTTACACACATGCAAACAGGCAGACTGTGTGTCGTATGTGTGTGGTGTGAGATGGGTAATAATTTGAAAAATATTTTTTTTATAAAATATGGCAAGAAATTATAAAAATATATAAATATAAAAAAAAAAATTAAAACCAAGTATAAAAAATGTAAAAGAACAAATATAAAAAAATTGTAATAAAAGATATTAAAAAATAACATTAATACAAAAAAAAATTAAAAAATGTCTCATGCCCGTTTTATATAAACCTATTTTACTTAAACAAATATAAAAAATTTTAATAAAAAATATAAAATTATTACAAAAAAAATTAAGTCAAATTATTAAAAAAATATAAAAAAAATTACAAAAATAAATGTAAAAAAAAATTATAAATATAAAAATTAAAATAAATATTATAAAAATTTTAATAAAATGTAATAAAATGTATTAAAAAAATTAAAATATGAAAAATTTCTAATGCCAGTTTTATGTAAAAGGGTTATGATTAAAAATATTTTTTTAAATATAAAAAAAAAATATTAAAAAAATTCTAATAAAAATTCTAAAAAAAAAATAAAAAATTTATAAAAAAATATAAAAATTGTTTATAAAAAATATTCAAAATTAAAATATATTGTCATAAAAAATAATCAAAATATAAATATATAAATTAAAATATATTTTGATTATTTTTTTTAGTATTTTTTATATTTTCTTTAAATTTCTTTTTTTTTCTCTAAACGTTTTAAAAAATATTAAAAAATTAAAACAAATAAAAAATCTCTGACGATGACAATTTTACATGAACTGAGGACTATGATTTATAAAATATATAAAAATTAAAAAACATCTAAAGAAAATTACAAAAAAAAGTGAATAAAGTATTAAAATAGAAATTTAGTTTATAAAAAATATATATAAAATATTTTAATCAGAAATATTTGAAAAAAAGTATAAAAACTCGCAAAAGAAAATATAACAAAATTAAAATAAGATATTTTTAAAAAGGAAATTAAAAAATAATAAATTAAAAAAATAAAAAATCTTAATATAATAAATAAAAAATATTAAAAAAAATTAAAATAAAAAATTAAGAAAATATTAAAATTAAAAAAAATGCAAAAATTAAAAAAAATATGAAAAAAAGAAAAAAATTGACAGAAAAAACAAAATCTCACATATCACTTTTACATAAACCCTTTTTATTTAAAAAAATTATAAAAACGTTTTAACAAAGAACATTAAAAAATATAAGTATATTATAAAAAATACAAATAAAATTATTAAAGAAAAAAATATTAAAAAACTGCAAAAGGAAATACAAAAAAATTCTGAAAGTATTTAAATAAAAATTCCCACATGACACTTTTATATAAACCAATTAAATTTTTATTATTATTGAAATATGCTAATCAAACTACTAAAGGGTGATTTTTTAAGAGCTTGATAACTTTTTTTAAAAAAAAAAACGCATAAACTTTGCAAAATCTCATCGGTTCTTTATTTGAAACGTTAGATTGGTTCATGACATTTACTTTTTGAAGATAATTTCATTTAAATGTTGACCGCGGCTGCGTCTTAGGTGGTCCATTCGGAAAGTCCAATTTTGGGCAACTTTTTCGAGCATTTCGGCCGGAATAGCCCGAATTTCTTCGGAAATGTTGTCTTCCAAAGCTGGAATAGTTGCTGGCTTATTTCTGTAGACTTTAGACTTGACGTAGCCCCACAAAAAATAGTCTAAAAGCGTTAAATCGCATGATCTTGGTGGCCAACTTACGGGTCCATTTCTTGAGATGAATTGTTGTCCGAAGTTTTCCCTCAAAATGGCCATAGAATCGCGAGCTGTGTGGCATGTAGCGCCATCTTGTTGAAACCACATGTCAACCAAGTTCAGTTCTTCCATTTTTGGCAACAAAAAGTTTGTTAGCATCGAACGATAGCGATCACCATTCACCGTAACGTTGCGTCCAACAGCATCTTTGAAAAAATACGGTCCAATGATTCCACCAGCGTACAAACCACACCAAACAGTGCATTTTTCGGGATGCATGGGCAGTTCTTGAACGGCTTCTGGTTGCTCTTCACCCCAAATGCGGCAATTTTGCTTATTTACGTAGCCATTCAACCAGAAATGAGCCTCATCGCTGAACAAAATTTGTCGATAAACACATTTCGAACCGAACACTGATTTTGGTAATAAAATTCAATGATTTGCAAGCGTTGCTCGTTAGTAAGTCTATTCATGATGAAATGTCAAAGCATACTGAGCATCTTTCTCTTTGACACCATGTCTGAAATCCCACGTGATCTGTCAAATACTAATGCATGAAAATCCTAACCTCAAAAAAATCACCCGTTATATCAATCGAATGCAGTTCATTTCAAGAGCGCGCTTAGTTGTTTACATGTCTGCGGTGCTTTTTTTTTGTATAAATTTGCTTATATGTAATTATTACTATTTTTTTTAATTCTTGTGTGTTTGTGTGCGCTTTGCGCCTAGCTAGGCGCACGTGTAGACGCTTGCATGCAAATGAGCAGCCTAACCCCCACCGACGACTCACCGCTGCCCAGCGCGGGAGCATCCTATCGCCCGCCTGCTTGCGCGGCGCTGTCGCTGGCGCTTTTGCTTTGATTAGAGTCAAAGTGGCAAGTCGTTGCAGCTGAGCGATTATGCGTTCATTTGTCGCTCAGCAAATGCAACGCTACATGTATGTGTATGTGTGTGTATGAGGCTGGCGCTGCACATGCCCAGCTGTCCATATCAAATGTTCAATGACAGCAATGCATGCAGCCCAGCCACTGAGCTGTTGATAATCGAGTTAGTTTATGTGTGGAAAAATAGTGCAGCAGCAGCAACTTATACATACGTATATATAATATGTAGATGCACAACAACAGCAAAACAGTGGCGCGCTTTGTGGTCTGACATTACAGCTGTATGCACAGCACAAACGTGTGTTTGTATGTATGTATGTTAGTTTGAGTGTAGCAATAAATAAAGTTGACAGCTATACAAGTACAATGCTGCATACACACATGCACATGTATGCTTTTACACATACATACATGCTATAAGCACACACATACTTGGCAGGCACATAGTCACATTAGCACAAAGCAGCCAATGCATCCCTCTATAAATACGCTCACACAGCCGCCTCATAATCTATTTAGTTGCATGTTTAGTGGCTGCTTGCTACAGCCATAATTCATGTCGCATATTCATATACTCATATATTGTTGTATTTTATACATATGTGTGTGTGCGCTGCCAGCATTGCTTTGCCTTTGGCTGCCTTTTATGGGTCAATCAAGTGTTAAGAATTTATGACAGGCGTTTATTATTATGCAACTATCTGTCTTTCTACAGATTTATAATACATCATGCTCAAAGCTGTAAGCGCACACACATACACATATACAGAAATAAATATGTAAACACCCTATGAGAAATGACTTTATTACTTTATTATAAATATTTTTGGCTGCTGCTTAGCTATAATTCTTAATATTTTGTAGCGCTTTTCTTTGACTGACACATATGTATGTATGTGTGTTTATTGCAATAACTATAATAAATATGTATGTATGTGTGTCGCTTTGTTTATGCTTGCTTTTGTGCTATTTGTACACAGTGTCGTAAATCTGTAAGCGCAACTTAATGCCAATGCGAAAAAATTGCTGAGCAATGAAAGAATTACTGTCGTGTAAATGCGATTTATGCAACAACAAATGCGATTGTATGTAGCATATGAGCGTAAGCGCTACTCACTTAACATCAAAATGCTTAAATAAATACTAATAAATCAAAAATATTGTAAATACGCTTGGTAAATAGTGGCTTGTTGCTGTTTGCTGAAATATATGGGTTTACGCTTTGCCACTCGCGAAAACTACATATGTATGTGAGGGTGTGTGTATTCTTAGTTTTATTATATGACATGTGGTGTTTTTGTTTAAATTGAAGTGATTTTCAATCAAAGAAACTGATATGATTTTATAGTGAATTTTTACGCTAGTTAAATTTTGCTTGTCTTTCTGAGAGTTATAAATTAATTTAAAAATTTCAAAAAAAAAATATTTGTATGTATGTATAAAATGTAAAATATTAAGAAATAATATAATTTATAAAAAGAATTAAAAGTTAAAAAAAAAAACATTTTCAATAAAATATATTAAACAAATAAAAAAATCTCTCACTACACTCTTATATAAACCTATGGTTATGATTAAAAAAATTATAGAAATTTATTAAAAAAATATAAAAAAATGTAAGCAAAAAATATTAAAAAAAATATAAAAACTTACAAAAGGAAATATGTAAGTTAACAAAACCCCGTGTTTGCCATTAATAACTGTATATTCTACGAAGTGGTTTTGTGCAGTAAGCATGGGTGGAGAGTATGCAGATTATATACAATTTCCAGTGGTAGAAGTTAGGTTTATGGTATGGTATAAAGTCGTACCCTGTCTCAAAGTTTTAATTTTTCTATAAAATATAATATTTCATATAACAAATTTTGTATACTCTTGCAACCAGTTGCTACATAGTATAATAGTTTTGCGCAATTAAATTAATTTTCCTTTCATGTAATGATATTTCACTTCAATTAATGCTAAAATGATCAGAACTCTAATTTCCAGTCCTTATGTATACGCCTAATTATCATGTAAACTTGCACTCTCACGCTTACTTTTCTACAATATTGATCTCTTAACATTTTCCCAAGACGCATACTAAATCTGCCTTCTCACCAAAACTTCCATTAATCTTTCGTTTACATTAGTTCATTTTCGCTTTCAAAGCTCTCTTCAGCAGTTATGCACTCTTACATATAACATTTACACCTGCATATCAATGCTGCGTAAAGAGCTCGCACACACACGCTCATGCGTTGCTATATGCGTGACATCAGCCGTGTGCTCAGCAGGCGAATTAGCTGCGTGCTCATCATTCGCGAAATGGAAATGAGTGATGCTCTGATTGTTTGCATTGTTGTTGCAAATTTTTTAATGTTCGAAGTTGACCTTCAAAATATTATGCATGCAATAATAGCTGATCAATACTCCTGAGAGAATTTAGAAGAGTGTCGAATTTCGAAATTTGTTTTTTTTTAGAAACTTGGAAAAAGAAAATGGAGGGAATTCAGCTGAATTATTCCAGGAATGCAATGTAACAGTAAAAATATTATATTTAGTGAAAATGAGAGTGGACACACGTAATTCTTGACTGTTGGTGCGAACATTTGTTAAAATTTGGTGAAAAGTCTTTGTTTAAAGTGTTTAATTGTGTTTTTATTTAGTTTAAAGTTGAAATTGGTAATAAATGCAAATAAATAGTGTCGTGAAAGTCGTAAAGCGTTAAAATCCTCGCAATTATGAATGTCGGTATTGTGCAAATTCCTTAAGTGCGTTTTTGGGTTCATTCGTGGTTGTGTAAATATGTGTAGGTGCGAACGTAACAAACTTTGTGCATTTCGTGGTTGACTTATTTACGTCAAACGTGTCGGGTATTAACTGCGATAGTCTTGTTATAAAAAATAGCAGCTGGTGTAGTATTTCCAAAGTGAGTTTAAGAGTTCGAAACCAAATTATATGAAATTTATATTTATAATTTATATTTATATTATAAATAATATTTGTATTATTAATATTTGGATCCCTGTACCTATAGATGACTTATACGGCAAGTAATGGTCAATATGTGAGATACGTTATAGATATTCAAGGATAATCTTTTCCTGACAAAGGTATATCTGTGTGTCGAAAATTTGTTGAATCGTGTCAATACATCCCTTAACACAGCGATTTTGGAACTTTCAGGTGATTTTATACCGCATATGTAGTTACATTTAACAAAATTAAAAAATAATATATATACAAAATTATATAAAATAAAATAATAAATAAAATTAAATAAAAAAAAAATAATTACAAAAATTAGAAAAAGGATTAAAAAAAAATATAAAACAGAAAAGCATGACAAAATTACAAAATTCATGTAAATTTAATTACACACGATTTTTTTCGACAAAAATTAAAAACGAAATGTCATCCGGTTTTTCATGAACTGTTCAATATAACGGCAAAAGTAATTTAACTTAAAAAAGTATAAGGAAATAATTAAATAAAATATATATATAAAAAAATATGTAAAATATATAAAAAAAATCACAAAACAATAAAATATAAAAAAAAACATTATAAAAAAATTAAATATAAGAAAATTATAAATAGCGTGCGTTTGTGCGTATAAAAAAAATCCAAAAACCTATTTATAAAAATATAATCATATTTTTAATAAACTGCTCAATATAATAGCAAAACAAATTTAACTGGAAAAAATTTTAGAAACAAATTTATAAAATAAATTATAAAAAACGTACAAAAACAAACTATAAAAAATATAAAAGCTACTAAAAAAAATTATAAAATAGAAAAAAAAAATAAATATAAATTCAATAATTTATTATATCATATTTTTAATGCTCAATATAACAACAAATCAAAGTTAACTGAACAAAAAATATGAAAGAAAAAAAATATAAAATTATAAAAAAAAATAAAATTAAATATTATAAAATACACTGTAAGAAATATAAAAGTTATTTATAAAAAAAAAATATTTATAAATATTAAAAAAAATTATAAATATGAATTCAGCCACAAATGGCGAAAAAATTATAAAAAAAATATAAAATTATAAAAAAAAATAAAAAAAGTTATTTATAAAAAAAAAATATTTATAAATATTAAAAAAAATTATAAATATAAATTCAGCCACAAATGGCGAAAAAATTAAAAAAAAAAATTCAATTGTTCAATTTAACAACCAAACGAAATTAACAGAAAAAAATTAAATGTAAGCTAACAACAAAATTATACAGAAAAAAAAATTAATCAAAAGAGCTTTAAAAAAACTTTAAAGAAAAAATATAAACTCAATCAAATGCCGCTTTATAAATTGTTTTTTCTTTTATTTTTTTTGTAAAGAAAACGTGATGAATCCGTTAAGCTTATAATATTATAAAAAATTGGACCACAAATGTCGAAAAAATAAAAAAAAAATTATATATTTTTGTAACAAATTATATTTTTAATGAATTGTCTAAACGAGAATAACAGAAAAAAATGTGAAACAAACTTAACACAATATTATAAGAAAATTGATACAGAAAAAAAATAATAATAATAAAGTTGAAAAAAAAAATTATAAAAAAATATAGATTCAATCACAAGTTTCCTCTTAATATATTGTTGTATTTTTCTATAAAGAAAACGTGATGAATAATGCTTCCATATTATCATAAAAACCGTTAAATATCCGCACTTTGACAACCCACATAAACTTTTTTATTTTATTGTCCTAATTAATACTACTCTATACTTTTTCTTCAAAACTATTAAATTATTATAATTTTTGGCAGCTATGTATATGTTCTTCGGAGATTGTACCGTTACCTTAAACATTAATGCGAGCTAATGCTATAGTGATCCGATATCGACGGTTTCAATTACAAAATGGACAGCTTATTTGGGAGAAAAGGGGGTTGCAAAACTTCATACTTGATTTTTCATTTTAAGCCTCAACTTCTTTTAGCTTGGCTTCGAGCAAATGTCACTCATACGCCACGACGCACTAAATAATCCACTCGTTACGTATACGTTTGTATGCCTGCTTGCAAATATTTTTATCTGGTTTGCTTTCCATTTACTTATAGTACTACAATACTTGTCACATATATACATATTTACATGCAATACAAGCATACATACATATGTACGTTTATACGATTATAGCTGCAAAAAAGCACTATTATTATTTAGCTACAAATGCAGTTGACAGCTAATTTACTTTGCCCTCCACAACTGTGCTGAAGTGTGACACTTGTAGAAATTTATATAAATTATAAAATTGTTCTACGAACACATGCTCATATCCACATAAACACACATATGTACGTATATATGAGCTTGTATAAAATTGCATATTACACAAAAATTTATGGACGTTGTTGTAACATCTGCTTATGAAGTAACAACCGCATGACAGTTTTAATTATATTTATTACGTTTACAATTTATAGCACTCAAAAGAGTAAGCTGACAACTGCTTGAGGCCAATGCAAGTGGTCTTAGGGAATTATTAATAATTTGAAATTTATTTGAGGCACGATACTAGCGGCTGAGCAATGTGAAGTGGAGCACATTGACTTGGCATTAAAGAGGTTTAAGTGGCGTTTAGTAAGCACGTTAAGCTAAAGTCAACAAAATAGCGGAAATCTAAACAAATGCTTAGAAATATTGAACTTATTTGGCGTAAAAGTTGAATTATTTAGAATTATATATTTAGATTAAAGTAATTTTTCTGTTTATGTTGGAAAGTAATGGGTATAGTTTTTATTTAAAACGTGGGTTTTGTACCCTGAACAGTGTATATTAAGTTTGTCGCGAAGTTATAAATAATTATTTGTTAGAACCGCCGATATCAAACCCATATGGCATATAGCTATGATACAACGTGGACAATTAAAATATTGTCTTTATATGAAAAACTTTTTTAGTTTCCGAGATATCTTTACGAAATTTGACACAGTTGATTTCCCAGAGCAGCGGCGTAAGCTCTGAAGTAATTGTTCAAATCGGACCACTATAGCATATAGCTGCCATACAAACTGTACGTTCAAAATCAAGTCTTTGTATGAAAAACTTTTTTATTTAACAAAATATCTTAATAAAATTAAGAGTAGATTATTGTTTGAAGCAGTGGTACAGTCTCCGAAGATATGGTTTAAATCGGACCACTATAACATATAGCTGCCATATAAACTGATTGTTCAAAATACAATTTTCGTATGGGAAGCTTTTTTATTTGACGAGATATCTTTATAAAATTTTGCACGGTTTGTTGTCCAAAGCAGCAGTATAATCTCCGAAGAAATTGTAGAGATCGGACTACTATACGATATAGCTGCCATACAAACTGAACGCTCGAAATCAAGCTCTTGTATGGAAAACTTTTTAATTTGACAAGATTTATAGTCTTCTTTGTTCATTTTTATTTGAAATTTATAAACATATCTCTCTCCAACATTTTCCTAAAAAATTTTGGAATTTTTTTTTGCTATGCCTAACTAAATGCACATTAATTTTAAACTATTTCCAATTGCTTAAATTTCTACTGTAATTCTGCTCATCCAACAATTCAACTCAGTTGCCTGTGTCTACCATCGTCGAACCACCACCAGTCCGCCAGCTGGCCCGTTTTTTTTTGTAATCTTATCCTATGCTGACTGTCTGTCTGCTAGACAGCGCCTAACTGCCACTTCCTTGTTGCTCAGTTCCTCATCCGCCGACGCCGACACCAACGCCGGCAACACTGAAGGCGCATGCAACTTTGTAAAGCTGAAGTTTTAAGTGTTCGAGTGCTAGCCAATGCCAACGGGCATTTATACAGCAAGTATATACTTATGTATGTATGTATGTATGTTTGTAGTATAGCCAGTGAAGCAACAAGAAAACTAAAAAGCAAATAGACAAGCGCAAAATATCAAAAAAAAAAAACACAAACAAGGAAAGTGCCGTTTTGCCACTACCCAGCAATTGTCCGGCTGGTAATCTGTTCAGTCGATGCCTTATTGCCACACGCTGTGTTGTTGTTTTTCTACAACATTTTAGTGCAGTGTGTTGTGCTGTTTACGCCATCGCCTTGACTTGACAGCAACTGACCGTGCTGTTGTGCTCTCGGATGCTCCACTTTCACATTTGCAGCACTCACTAACTGCCACCACTCCTGGTCGAGGGCTCCACAACTGCCGGCACATCATGATCTATTGTCGAGCGGCTTAGTATTGTGTGTTGTTGTAGTCGTTGTTGCTGCCGCTGCTGCTGCTGTTGTGTAGAAAGTGACGTGGCCCATTGTCCTTTACATAAACAGCTACTTAGTTACTTGCAATAAGACACACACACACACATATATATAGCAGTGAACCCGTGCAATTGCTGCTGGTCTGCGCCTGTGTGGGTGAGTGACTATGTTGCTGCTGACTCTGGTGTTCGTTGCTTAGGGATTTACACATGTCAAGTCATGTTGTTTGGCGTATTTATTACATGTTGTTTGTATTTGTGTTTGCCAGCGCTTGTTACTCACTTGCCGTATGTGTGTGTGTGGGTGCGTATTTTTATTTCATTTTTCCCAGTTAATTCTAAAAAATTCCTTCGGTTCACATTTTCACTCATTCTCTCTTTTCGGCTAAGCATTGGCCTGTGTTGTATCTAATATATTTGTATGTGTATGTGTGTGACAGCATAGTGCACATTGTAAATACGAGCATGTTATTGTCCCAGCAATTTTGTTGTCAGCTATGTTGTTTATATAGCAATTTTGCTTATGTTTCGTGTAGCGAACATGACACCATCTATTTTGTCCCCTACTTGGTGTACAGTTAGCTGGATTACAAGCGAAATTGGATGGTTCAAAATTTAATGATGGCAAATTTTATACTGCAAGCTCACTTAAAAAATTTACGGGGAGAGTGAGAAAGGGGAAAAAACCTTATCAAATTAATTTACTCAATAACCATTGAAGGGTAACACTTTCAGTAGGCAAACGATTGCTTTAAGCTTGGATTTATCAGTATCTATGTTAATCATTGTTGTTAAAAAGCGTTTTGAGATCGAGTAGCTCTTCACATGTTTTCACTTTTCAATTGCAGTTCCTTTGTAAAAGCTCTAAAGCATGGCTTAAAAAGCTCTGAAAAGCTCTCATGCTAAGCTACTTTATAGAGTCTTATTATGAAGTACAATATTATAAATTCAATTCCCTTGTGAAAGCTCTGAAGAACTCCATAAAAAGCTCTGAAAAAGATTTGAAGTTTAGAGCTTATGCTGTTCTATTTTGTCTAGCCTCATTCCAAACTAAGCATTCGAACTATAATTATTTTATTGAAAAATTTACCTTAAAAAGCTCATGAAAAACTTTAAAGCTTAAAACATTTACCAATTTGTGTTTAATTAGACTTACTACATATTTGAGTATACATGCACAAAGAATAAACAACCGTCTCTACAATGGACTCTCAGCAATGGATCGTTCCCGCGGGTCGGGTCTAAATAACCGGAACGGACCGGATTTTTACCCAACCAAGGATTGTCCACCTCGGTTTGCGAACTTACAAAATCCAGCAAGAAAATTTGTTGAGCCATGAAGCTGATTTTTTGGTTGAATGGCATGATGGTAATCCATAATCCATTGTTGCGATGCCGTCACATTCTCAAAGGATCACTGATACATATGTACGAGGTATGACAATTAAGTAATGAGACTGATTCCATAGAAACCGTATATTTGAAAATTTTTATACAGCTTTGCCATCCGCTTCAAAGTAGTCCTCTTGGACAGCTATACAGCGATTACAGCGTGTTTTCCATGCTTCGTAACATTTCTGGAACGCTTCGACTGAGATGTCCGCGAGTACCCTCGTCACGGCCGCCTGGATGTCCGTAATCGACTCAAAATGGGTTCCTTTGACCACCGATTTTGTTTTAGGAAACAAAAAAGTCACAGGGTGACATGTCGGGCGAATAAGACGGCTGTTGCAACACGGCGATCCCTTTAGAGACCAAATACTGGGACACGCTGAGGGCAGTGTGACACGGCGCGTTGTCGTGATGAAGGATCCAGTTACGAGCGATGTCTGGGCGCACCCTGTTGACTCGTTTTCGCAATCTTTCGAGTACTTGGCAATAGTAGACTTGATTCACAGTTTTCTTTGTGGACGATTCCACGGCTATCAAAAAAGGCAATAATCATCGTTTTCACCTTCGACTTGCTCATGCGAGCTTTTTTCGGGCGGGGGGCGCGCGGAGACAACCATTGTGAGCTTTGGCGTTTGGTTTCCGGGTCGTATTGGAAAAACCAGCTCTTTTCCCACTTGTTCCAAACAGTCTTCTGCGACGGTCTCTTGATTTCGTTTTTCCATTTTCGTGACGAGCTCTACAAACACACGTCTACTCAACTTGACGCAGCAGGCGAACTAAACAAGCTAGAGCGATGGTACATATATCAATGGAGAGGGGAGGGATGCCGGAAAAAGAGAAAGGGAATTTCAAGGTCACAGGTTTACCACAAGCGCGGCAATAAAATCAGTCTCATTACTTAATTGTCAAACCTCGTATGTAAATAAGCTTGAGCCGATTTACGCTTTGGAATGGAATATTAGGCGCCTTGGTTGGAATCTATTCAAGCCAGTCACAGCGGTATCTGCCGCAATCATTTTTCAAACATGATGGGAAACCCTTGTCTATGTAAATAATACAGCTGAATTCTTGGCCATATTAATAGATTACATACTTGTATATCTTTTTACGTATAACTTCACGCAAACGGCACATAACACACAAATATTATTTCTTCTCTACAGGTCGGCCGGTCGTAAGGAACTCGGAGTGCAGCCCCCATCTATAACTGAAGCAAGCTGCCAACAAAACCTTGATTTTTGACTTGCTTTGACTTGCTTTTTCGGCTGCGGCTCAGTTTTGACACGACATTCAGCCGATTGGCCGTCTGTTTTCGGCTCGCAAGCATAGATCTGAGACGCAACGCCAGCAATAATTTGTTTCATGACATCCTGGTAGTGCGAAGGCCTTGTTTCACCAACGATAACGCGACGTTGTTTTTCGAAAAAATTGTGTGAGTAGAACCAGATACGCTTTTACTTTTCTTAGCGCTAAATTGGTTTTCATTGATCTCTTTTCAGACTCTGTGAGCACAATTTTTCTGGAACGGCTGGAACGACCGACCAAACTCATCTAACTCTGGAAGTTTATTTCAACCTAGGGTACTATCCAATAAGAAAAAAAGAGAGAGGACCATTTTTTGAAGGCGCAGCAGACGGGCATTAGAGAGCGCGAAGAGCGGGCTGAGGAGAGCATCTCTTGAAAATCAAATCTGGACTGCCTAGTTGCCAAACGAGTTATCAAACAAAAAGTTGGATATTATCATCTAAACCTAGTCGTTTATGGACAAAACGTTCGAATTAAAGGATTTTGGAATCGGAGATACTCGGAAATCCTCCCGCAACCCATTTCAACACCATCAATTGGGAGAAAAAATCATTTTGGTGGTTTTCTCCTCAAAAACGGCGCTTTGGTACACATTTTTATTTTTCTAAATTTCTGTGTAAATGCAAATTTAAAATTTCTTTAATAAAAATATTCTCCTTGCGATTCTGCAAATTTTTGCATTTTTACTTTTTCTCTAGGACCATTAGTTTAGAAGTTATAAGCATTTTTGTATCCGCTTTAATTCGGCGGTTGCTTGCTGCATGCTCCTGGTCGCCTGGTAGAATTCTGGGATTTTGGCACCAAATTGAATGCAATTTTTCTGCAGCGGCGGCGGATGCGCTCCAAATCTGCGGGGAGGGTATAGCATAAGCAAAGGGGCGAAATTGGGGACACGGAAGTGGCCATAAATAATGCCCGGAAATGGGGATAGGTCCCGGACCGGAAGCGGAAATGGGACCCCACTTCCGGTCTGACATCTGAACCGGAAGCGAAAAACCGGAAACGGAAATGAGGCCCACCTCCGGCCTGGCGACTGAACCGGAAGCGTCAACCCGGAAACGGAAATGAGCCCGCTTCCGGTTTACCGGGTGGACCGGAAGTCATGAACCGGAAATGGGTGTCCCGGACCGGAAGTGGGCTTCCGGTCAAGGACGCATCCCCATTTCCGGGCATTATATATGCCTACTTCCGTGTCCCCAATTTCGCCCCTTTGCGTATGCTATACCCTCCCCGCAAATTTGTAGCGCATCCGCCGCCGCCGCCGCTGCTGAAAAATTGCATTCAATTTGGTGCCAAAATCCCAGAATTCTACCAGGCGACCAGGAGCATGCAGCAAGCAACCGCCGAATTAAAGCGGATATAAAAATGCTTATAACTTCTAAACTAATGGTCCTAGAGAAAAAGTAAAAATGCAGAAATTTGCAGAATCGCAAAGAGAATATTTTTATTAAAGAAATTTTAAATTTGCATTTACACAGAAATTTAGAAAAATAAAAATGTGTACCAAATCGCCGTTTTTTGAGGAGAAAATCGTCAAAATGATTTTTTTTCCTAATTGAGGGCGTTAAAAAGGGTTGTGGGAGGATTTCCGAGCATCTCTCTATTTATTCCCAGTCCAAAACTTTTAAATTGGAACATTTTGTCCATAAGCGATTAGTTTTTGATCATAGTATCCAACTCTTTGCTTGATAATTATTTTTCTTCGCGGAGTCTGAAAACAGCGTATCGAGAAGAAGAGATCTTACCGGCATCGTTGGAATGTCGGAAGGATCAATGAAAACTAATTGGAGTGATCATCTGGGCGTAAGAAAAGTGAAAGCGCAATTAGTTTTACAACCACTAATTTTTTTCGAAAACAGCTTCTCGTTAATGTCTATCGTCTATGAAAAAATGCTTTCCGACTATTAGAACATCATGAAATGTATTTATATTGGTGATGAGTCTTGGATCTATGCTTACGACCCGTAAGCTGACGATCAATATGCCAAATATCGTGGCAAAGCTGAGCCGCATTCGAAAAAAAAACAAATCTAAGCAGGTCAAAAATATATGTAGGTTATATTGACAGACAGAGGTGTGGTGCACTCCGAATTCTTTACGACCGGCCGACCTGTAAAGAAGAAATAATATTTGTGTGTTATGTGTCGTTTGCCTGAAGCTGTATGTAAAAAGAGGCCGGAATTATGTGCCGAAAATTATTGGTTTTTGCACTACGATAATGCATTGAGGCATACTGCATTTATTCCTCGTGAGTTTTCGCCAAATTTGCTGTCAATATCGTGCTGCAGTCAACGTATTTGCCTGATTTTTGCCGTGTGATTTCTGGCTAAAACTTGTAACCTTAAAAGAAGCTGTATGGTCTGAGACAGCTTTGAGAAATTGCGTATCCAGTTGCACCCAATCGGGACTCCGCATCTTCGCTTTCATTTCCTTCTATTCCTATGTGACCGGGTTACCTACTAAAAGTCTAGTTATTGCCTGCTTGCATAACCTAAGGGCAATGAAACTTAGTATTTGTGTTACAGATAGCCTTACTTACCGCTTGCTACACATTAGAAAGATATTGGACTTGCTGGTTAGAGCAGAAGCCCGCTTGGCTGTTTACTAGAAGATTAGAGCAGCAGCCCGCTTGGCATCTGCGGACCCAAGCAATTTTGGTTTTTGAGGTTAGACTCATGGGCACAATGCACCTAATGTTGCTCTATGTGCGCCCGCCTGCTGGCCGCCGACTGTGCGCCTCACTTTTCAACCAACTAACCAACCAACTCATAAATATAACTGGTAAATATGCTATAACTTACCTAGTAAATTTTTGTGACCTCCTACTTTAACCTTTAAAATCAAGCAAATATTTGTATTAAAAAGCAATTATATTAGAATTATGGTGGATCATAATTTTAGATCACAATATGTGCTACACTTGATTGAATTTGGCTTTATTTCTATTTGAACAGGATCTACATTGTATGGCATATATTAAATCTGACGCAACAAGATAATCCTCTAAACCAGAAATTGATTGCACATTTAAGCCAAGCATGCAGCGCATTGAACAGTATTTATAGATACTAAAAACCGCTTTTTCGTCACACAAATGTCATGAGAACAACTAGGGGACCGAAAAGGCAAAGCTATTTTATGTCTTCTGGAAAATCACATGTCTAAAAACACTCTTTTGTTTGCACCAAGTTGTGATCACAAAAGTCTTAATATTTCGCTGGTCAGTTGTGCGTTCTCTGAAATGTTACTGGAACTACATACAAAAACATGCCGAAATAATTGACTTAAATAAAAAATATTTCTGTGATATTAAACAATTAAAAGAAATTAAATTGCGCATTAGAATTCCTCAACAACGTGTGACCTAAATTTGCGAGTGGTAAACATTCGCATCAACAATATTGAGGAAGGAATTTATGCTTGCATACATACATACACATTGTGACAAAAATGTATCTGAAATATGTATTAAATAAATAAAACGCAAAATATTTAATTAATCATCAATATTTATTTTGTCGCCTTCAAAGCAGTGCTCACCAGCTGTAATACGCTTATGACAACGATTTTTCTAGACCACGAAGCACTTATTGGAGCTGAAGGCCGCTCCTTCAGCAAATTTTGTTTTAACTTTTAGATCGACAGAAAACGAGTTCCACGGAGCAGCAACTACAGTTTGAGGACAAAGAAAAAATCACACAGAGTCAAAACTGGTGAGCACGGTGGTTGAGCTATTTTTGGAGTTTTTGGCTTTAAATTTGGTCACAATGGTGTCTCAATGCGCTGGTGCATAATGATCGTGTAAACTACATGAATTGGTCTTCCACAATTCCGATCATTATTAATTAATCTTCTCACGCAAAAGCCTCAATACGGCAAAATTAACATCTAATTAAACGTCTGTCCCTCCGGCACAAATTCATGTTGCACTAAATCACGAATATCGAAAAAAACAATGAGTATCAACTTAATTTTTGAGCGGCTTTGGCGTGGTATCTTTGGTTGCGGCTCGTTTTTTACCCTCCATTTAGATAACTGTTGACTTGTCTGCATATTAAACTCATAAACCAATGTCTCATCGGCAGTTATAATGCTCTCCATGAATGTGTGGTCGGAGTTCGCACGACCAAGCATGTCCAGAGAGAACTGTTAAGGGTACTCTTTAAGAAAAATATTGACCTTTTCGGGACGAGTCGAGCAAAAACGCTTTTCATAGAAAAAATATCCACCAACATCATTCGAACAGACTCGCGAGAGATATCGAGCTCTCTTGCTATCTTTCTAAGATTTGCCTGACGATTTTCAAGTACCATTTCATTCACGTTTTAATATTTTCATCAGTTGAAGAAGTAGGAAGACGTCCAGCACGAGGCTTGTCTTAAACGATTTCTCATATTTAAAGGCTTTTGTAACCATCATAGACTTGTGTTTTTGACAAAACTAAATTACCGTAGGCTAAGGATAGTCCTACCAACTTAGCAAAATATATACATTTTATTGAAATGTAATTTACTCGAGAATTTTATACTAAAATTTCCGGTACATTTTGGTCACAATGTATAGTTGACGAATCACAAATAGCACATCCAAACACACATTAATTAGATAAAACCCACGGTGCCAAACATACTACACTTACGTTTCTTTGTTCATATGTATGTCACATTAAATGCAAATATTTGTATATACATACATATGTACATACATATGTATATACATAAATGTACCTCAGCATAAGACGCAGCACAGCAAATTGCCAGACTTTATGCCTGCAGACATGCGTTGGTTAATTCGCAAAACGTGGTCGTGCGCTGATCGACGACGCCGGCGTTCGCCACCGCCTTCATATCAGACGACATTTCGGTCGATAGTAAAAAATAAATTACTATTTTGAGATAGTGTAGAATTTTTTGGCGAATTTTCGTAAACAAGTGACGTAGGTAGTTGTACGAAAGCAAGTTTAGAAGACGCAAACGCCACACACACACACGCGTGCATACTTGCTATACACACATATGTATGTATGCATACTACTTAATTTAATTGTAAATACGGTCATTAACTGTTATCGCAAGCTTAATAAAAAAATTAAATATATAAGAGTAAAAATATAGTAATGCTTATAAGCCAGCCAACATTATTAATTGTTATTATTTTTTAGTTATTATATTATTTAAAGCTATTTTTTGTATAAAAAGTATATGTATTTATACAAATATTTATTTATATATGTATGTGTATGTGTGCTGGATTACGTGCCTTCATAGCCGCATCCGTAAAGTGAACATACACTCGCACCTGTGTACCAGCGTAGCGGCAGACAATTGTTTACCTAGTGATAAGCGCGAAATCTTAAATTAAACAAATATTTTTATAGTTGTGAAAATTAGTGAGAACTGATAATTTTTGCATTTAAACGTAAACTGAAAGTTCAAATAGATTATGGCTTACTTAAAGATTAGTCATTGTCATTGGTGTTTTGGCGAATATTTTCGAAAACCAGCTCTTTGCTGCTGACGTCTGGAGTCTTACGAGCAGTATTAACTTGAAAGGTTTAAGGCCTTACGATCGTCATTGACTTGATAGCGTTAAAATGTACGCCTCTAGAAACCAAAATCTAGCTGATCGTCAGCATTTTACGCATTAGACCAGTAAGCTGTCGAGCTTAAGAAGACGCTTAAATATACTTGTAATTTAAAGTTATTTATGCTGGCTTATATGGCAGCTTAACAGCTTTTTAATACATAAAAATACTTATTTTATACACTGAACATGTTAAGGTAAATTAAGTTTGCTACGTAGTTTGCAACAGTCAAAAGAAAATGTCGGAGATCTTTCAGCGTAACATGCTGAGTTGAATTAGAAATGCCTGTCTGGTTTGCCTCTCTGGGCGTCTGTATATATGTAAGCTAACTAGGCATCCTAGTTTTTGAGTTATTGTTCTGAAATCTTGAACATATACTTTTCTCACCAAGCAGCTGCTTATTTGTTGAAATCGACGATATCGAACCACTATTGCATCTAGCTGTTATACAAACTGACCACTCCAACTGATATCCTTATATGGAAAACTGTTTCATTTGAAAAGATATCTTCATGAAATTTGGCATAAATTATTATTTAAGATAACCCCACAATCTTCGCAGAAATTATTCAGATCGGACTACTATATCATATAGCTGCCATACAAACTGACCACTCCAACTCATGTCCTTGTGTGGAAAACTTTTTTATTTGAAGAGATATCTCCATGAAATTTGGTAGAAATTATTAGCCTAGGCAACCCTACAATCTATGAAGAAATTGTTTTGATCGGAATAATATATCATCTAGCTGTCATACAAACTGACCACTCCAAATTAAGTCTTTGTTTGGAAACCTTTCTTATTTGGAGAGCTATCTTTATGAAATTTAGTACAAATTATTAGCCTAGGCAATTCTACAATCTCTGAAGAAATTGTTAAGATCGGACTACTATATCATATAGCTACCATACAAACTAATCATTCTAACTCATAACTTTGTATGGAAAATTTTTTATTTGAAGAGTTCTCGTCACCAAATTTGGCATAAATTACTAACCAAAGCGACCTTACAATCTGCATAGAAATTGTTCAGATCGGACCACGATAGCACATACCTACCATACAAACAGAACGACAAAATCGCGTTAAAACACTTTTTCTTACCCTTCCAGGCTATACAAATGCAACTGCGTAGGGTACTATAGCTCCGGTGTTGTTGAAGTTAAACTATTTTTTCTTTAAATTAATTTAGTAATAGAATGCATCAAAGTGCTTTACATTTGTTAGCGTTGATTTCAAATTGATAAGCATTTGAAAAGCCTACAAAAAGGCATTAATTATAAATTGCAGGATGTAACTGCTTCGGACGTCAGTTTGGCTACACGTGGAAATAGTTCGAAAAAAAAAATATTTGTGATTATTTTTAATTGTTACGACACGTGTGTTGTACTTTATGCGTTACATATTTAAGGTTAGGGTTGAAGGTGGTATATATGTATGTATATAATATATTTTTCATAGTAATAGGTATTAAAAATATTTGTTTAATATTATAGTTAATATAAAATGCAATTTACGAATAAGAAACCATTTAGATTTGCTGAAATCCTGAAGAGTAGTAAATCGTAAAATAAACTGGTATAAGTACAATACTCCACCATAAGTGAAAATGAGCTGTCTTCGGATAAGTCACTTTTTACGCGAGGACAACAACCACTTAACAGACTACGATACCTGACTGGTATGATATAAAAATATGTACATATGTTCGTCTGCCTATTTGCTTATAATACTTCATTTAGTTTATACCAGTTGTTTTTTGGATTTACCAGCCATATTTAGTACATACGAAAGCTTGGTATGATATAACCTATGTTCGGCTGCCGCTATTTGCTTATAATTGCTCATTTATATATTATACCAGTTTATACCAGTTGCTTGTTCGATTCACCGCTAGTTAAAATTTCGTCAAAACAATATAAGTTCACACGTTTATATACATACATACGTATATGAATTAAGATTACATATTTTACGGTTTTATACTTTTTGTTTCGGTATTATTACCATATGCCACTATATTTCAAACCTAC
This sequence comes from Bactrocera dorsalis, assembly GCF_023373825.1. Taxonomy (NCBI): domain Eukaryota; kingdom Metazoa; phylum Arthropoda; class Insecta; order Diptera; family Tephritidae; genus Bactrocera; species Bactrocera dorsalis. The sequence goes on along the minus strand of NC_064307.1, from coordinate 67,909,536 downwards.
TTGCAACAATTTTCAGGATTTCAAAGCATTTATGAAAAAAAAGTTTCTTAGTAGAATACATACATACATAAATCACTTCTATGCCCTCTACTATGCTTCTTTTTGTCATTCTACTACTAGAGTACTATACGCACTCCATACTACATCTTATCACCTCTTGGATGCAAGCTTTCTTCGCTTCTTTTTTATGCACTCCAATGTACATGTGGGGGGGTATGAACCAAGTTTGCATTGCCTGTTTGTTGTATAGGTTCATTGTGTTCTTATCAGTAAGCTAAGGAATACTAAAATATATTGTACTATTATAATTTAAAATAAATATTTATACATATGCCTTGCAGTCGCTTATCACTGTGATGGTCACGTTCCATACGTGACTATTAATGTGCCAACCAGGAATTGAAAAAAATAGCCGAAATTTGTTTACTTTAAGCTCAGTAAATTAAAAAAAAAAATCACAAAAAAGTTGCTGTTATTGTTAAACGAGAATACTATTATTATAATTTTTTTATTTAATAAAAATTTGTTTAGCGTTAAGTAGTACGAGTAATTTGTTCTCTTTTTATACCCTGTATAAAGTGCATTTTGTCCCGAGGATTTTAGGATAGCGCTTTGGAATCTTTAATACGTTCTTTTCTCCCCAAGATACTGCTTATTTGTCGGAATCGTCGACATCGAAGCACTAAAGCATATAGCTACCATACAAACTGACTGATCGGACTACAGTGCTTGTATGAAAAACTTTTTTATTTGAGCAGATATCTTCACAAAATTTGGCATAGGTTACTTTCTAAAGCAGCCTTATAATCTGGAAAGAAATTTTTCAGATCTAACTACTATAGCATATAGCTGCCATACAAACGGAACGATTAAAATAAAGTTCTTGTATGAAAAATTTTTTTATTTGACGAGATATTTACACCAAATTTAACTGAAATTATTACCCAAATCAGCTTTACAATCTTTCAAGAAATTACTTAGATTGTACGACTATAGCATATAGCTGCCATACAAACCGTACAATCTAATGCGTGTGCTTGTATGAAAAGCTTTTTTATATGACGAGATATCCTCACCAAATTTGCTACGGATTATTGAATGAAGCAACTCTTCATTCTCTGCAGATATTGTTTGGATCGGACTACTACAGCATATAGCTGTCATACAAAATAATCTGTCAAAATCCAGAAAAATATATTTTGTAACATTTTTGCTATGAAAAATGCAACTGTGATGGGTATTATAGCTTCGGTGCAACAGAAGTGCACCTTTATTTTCTTATTTTTTCTTTTAATAAGCATTTGCTCAGCATTAAGCGATAATTTTGTCTTATTTCGTCTAAAATCTTTACCCCGCCTCTCGCACTTTTCTCTTTTTTTTATTAATTTGTAGTGTATTAAGAATTATGAGATGATAAATTTCGAAAACTATAAATATTTTCAAGCCTTGACAAATCGAAATCTCAAGTTGCAAATTATTAGTTTTTTTTTTTGTTTTTAAACAAAGCGTTATTGTTGCTACATGCGCCGAAATTCTGTTTGTCTCATTGCCACATTCCACAACAGTCATTTAGTGCCCATTTGACAAATCATTTAAATTTGAAAATAAATTTCTTAAATTTAGAACCGCGCTCTACTTCATTGCCTCGCATTTCATTATTAAACTAACAAATTTATGACGTTGCTCCATTTAGAATAAAAAAAAAACTGACGCGAGCTATTTTTAGCAATCAGCGCGCACATTAATCTTATCACTTGAAGCTTTGTTTATTTACAATTACATTCTTGTGTTTTTTCTTTTTTTTGGCGCTCGCTGTCATTTGACGACACACAACCTTCAGGCGTACGTACGACACGAGCGGCGCGGCGTGAGGGCGGCGGCGGCAGCAAATTAAACGGCAGCGTGCAAAAAGCGTCGCGTATCGCTGCAAGAAACGGTTGTGTGTAGGGAAAACATAAATAAAATACAATACTACACTACTCGAAAGCTACTTAAGCATACTATCAGCGCAAGAATCAACAATAAAAGCAAACAACAGCAGCAACGGAGACGGGCACTCAGCGATAGCCTCCGCACTAAAAACTATAAAGTCCAGTTTATACTGGTAACACTGGTTGGACACTTATTAGCGACTAAAGTTTTATGGCGAAAAAAGAAAGCAACACACATTTGCAATTGTATGCTTGTATGTGTGTGTGTATGAGTGTGAATTGGAGCCAATTGGAAAATGCTTTAATGAATATATAGCAGCAAGTACTCAGTTCGCAGATGGCAAGTTACAAAAAATATTCAAAAATACAAATAATAGTTGGATAAAGTAAATTATGAAATGCATTTTCCAAAATTCAAAATTAAATTATTTTTAATTTTTTTTTTTAATATTAAAATTTTCTTCAAATCAAAATATTTTTCTTAAAATATTAAAATTTTTTTTCATTTTATTTTTATATTAAAAATATTATTTTCTAAAATTCAAATTTTTTTTCTTAATATTTATTATTAATATTTTCAGATAATAATATTTATATTAGAAGAAGCTAATATTGTTTAAGAAGTTATTTAAGTTATTTTCAATATTTATGAATATTTTCAATAACTTATTATATGAGTTGCACTCCTAAAGTTTTAAAAAAATTTTAAATAATTTTAAAATTATTAATATTGAATTTAATATTTAAATAATTTTAAAATTATTAATTTTTTTTTTATTTCATTTTTTTTTAAATATGAAAATACTTTTTAATTTTATTTAGAATTATTATTAACTTTTTTGTTCACAAAAAATAATTTTATTATAAAAAATATTATTTTCAAAAATTCAAAATTTCTTAATTTATTTAAAAAAAATTTCTTTTTAATTTTATATTAAATTAATATTAATTTTTTATGTTCACAAAAAGTAACTTTATTATTAAAATATTATTTTCCAAAATTCAAAATTTCTTAATTTATTTAAAAAATTATTCTTTTTAATTTTATATTAAAAAATATTAATTTTTTTGTTTACAAAACGTAACTTTATTATAAAAAATATTATTTTCCAAAATTCAAAATTTTTTTCTCAATATTTATTTTTAAAATTTTATAATATTTATGTTCAATTTTTTCGTTTACAAAAAGTTAATATTGTTTTTTAATATATTCAGTAAACAATGAATTGCACCACCCAAGATCCAAATTTTTTTTTAATATTTTTTTTTAATTTCATTTTTTTTAATATTAAAATTTTTTTAAATTTAGTTTTGAATTAATATTAGCATTTTTGCTAACAAAAAGTAACTTTTTAAAAGAAAATTTTAATTTCAAAAATTCCAAATTCAATATTTTTTTCTTAATATTTTTTTAATACTATATAATAACTATATTAAATATATTTTTTTACAAAAAGTTTATATTATTTAATATTGCAGAATTTTTTTTCAAATATATTTTTTTAAATTATTTTTATTATTTTTATTATTTTTCAAATATTTTTATTTTTATATTTTTTTTTTTAATTTTTTAAATTTTTATTTGAAAATGACATTTTTTTCTTCACAAAAAAAGTACCTTTGTCACAGAAATTATTATAAGAACCAGTATAATTGCAAATAATTCAAACTCATACACTTACATACATACATATGTACATACATACATAGAAGTATATACACGTACAAGCACTGACTGCAAATAACGAGAACAATTGTCTGTTGATTTAATAAATTAACGTTCATTTCTAATTGACAGCACTCACAGTTCGGTAAGCACACTAACTCGCATACACGCATACATACATACAGAAATGCATACTGCTGTGTATAAGTGTGTGTGTGCACTTTTGCCTGCCACATGCAGACGCACTTGGAGCCAAATTGATGTGACAATTTTAAAACGTGCTTTTAAGTGGCGTTTCTTCTGCTTTTGCTGCTTTTTCTGCGCGCAATTTGCGATTTTTCGCAACTGTTCGTTAATATTTTTGTATTTTTACGCTCATTGCTCTACGCTGTGTTTCGCAATTTTCCAATATTTTCAGCTTTTGTTTTTGCAATTTTTTGTTCGCTCCACGCTGCTTGTTGTTGTGCACATTTAATTAAACCGTCCAGCAGTTGTGACCGCTTTGCTCGAAAGTTTAATTTTGTGGAAGACAAAAATAGAATTACTTATTTACTTAAATTGGAGTAAGAGTAATTGAAAAGGAGGGCGCAATGCTGTAGCAAAAACAAGCAGAAATTGCTTGTGTCATTATGGTAGCGCTAGTATCGGCTGTCCGGAGTGTATTGAGTGTGGTCAGGCAGTCCGAAAAGCTGTTAAAAATAAATATTTGAATCAATGTGGAAGCGTCAGAGGAAGAAACTCCCAGAGATGTAAGAGAACAATACTGCAGTTACTTATATGATTGCTGGTGTATGCAATGGACCAGCCATTTTATGTATTATACAGCATATTTTCTATGTAATAATAATTAAATTAAGATCAGTGAAGTATTGTTATAAGAAAACAAAAAAAAAACCGTGAAGACCGCGTTTTTATAGCAGAGAAAGGTTTAAAAAGCTCTTATATCTTGCTGTTGAGCGGCCAATTTGTATGGCAGCTATATGCTATAGTGGTCCAATCTGTACAATTTCTTCGGATATTGTACTACTTTGATAGATAATAATTTGTGCCAAATTTCGTGAAGATATCTCGCAAACTACAAAAGTTTTCTATACAGGGACTTGATTTTGTTAGATTGGTTTGTATGACAGCTATATGTTACACTTATCCGATCTGAACAATTTCTTCGGATATTGTAGCAATGCATAAAGTTAAAATCTGTGCCAAATTTCGTGTAGATATCTTGTCAAACACAAAAGTTTTTCATATAAGGACTTAATTTTGATCGTTTGGTTTGTATGGCAACTATATGCTATAGCAGCCCGATCTAAACAATTTCTTCCAATATTGCACCTTTGACAGGGATATTTTATCACACCAATTTTTTTAATGATATTTTTTCAAATACAAGAGTTTTCCCTACAAAGACTTCATTCCGATCGTTCAGTTTGTATGGTAGCTATATGCTATAGTGGTCCGATATTCGCGATTCCGATATATGAGCGGCTTCTTGACCATAAAAACATTTGTGCAAAATTTCAATCTCAAAAACCGAGGAATCAGTTTCCGTGTAAACCACAGACTTTGTTAAAATAACCCAGTTCATTTTTCATACATCTTAAATTTCTCGAACTTCAGCAGCTTAGTCCGGTTTTAATAGCTTCTTAGGTAAGTTTAATAATATATCATAGAAATAGTGCATCGGAAATGATTACCAGCAACAATTTAGAGTCATGAAAATATCTTATGAAAGAGAAAGCTGATATCCTTCTTATGATGGTTGGCACAGAATTTAGAGTTCACTTGGATCATCTTGACAAAAAAAAAGCCTGCCAAGCCGTCAAGTTAAGGCGACAGCCTCATAGACTCCATACCAGCTTTCGAGTGCGTTATTCTAACTCCAAAGCGTAAAAATATCTAGTGAAATCAACCACAACGCCAGTTAGCTGCCGCTTAGTCCACCAGATTGTCGCCAATATGCGCTAATTGATTAATGAAAAGCAACTGGGGAGACAATATAACCAACCACGCCATAAACAAGTGAACCAACTACTACTTCTGTGCCACCGACTACACCCGCCCAGTGTCGCCATGTAGGCCAACTTTGCCGTCGCACTCGCTACAACTGCGCCCCTCCACGGCGCGCCAAAGGCCATTCAGCCAACTGTATATAGAAATATATTTATTTAAATACTGCTACAAGCAACAACAATTAGTATGCAACACATACACATACTAAAGTAATTGCAAATATGTCCGTGTACACACACATACAATAAATTTATGCTGGCAAATACATGCATGTGTGGGGAGCTTATCAGCAGACGAATGGGTACTCATAGCATAGCCGTATGACAGACGGACGGCGTCAATCTGCGCTGTGTACATACATACATAATACATACATACATGCATACATATATACAAGCAAAATATAAAAAGTGGTTAGTGAAGCTGGCGGGTGGTGGTGAGGGGCTCAATCACTTGTATGCGAAATATTGTTTAGCGCTCGTTGAAGCGAACGCTCCACATGGGGCTGCTGCTGATAGTGGCCAGCGCACATGGTATAGTTGTTTGAGATGAAATTAAAATAAATGAAGTGATAAAAAATATTCAAAATAAAGCAAAGTGTGAAAAAAAACGAACACAAACGAATGTGTGAACTATTTTATTTGATTACTGTCTGGAACTATATTGTAGCAGGCGTTTACATACATACGAAGGCACTATGTGTGGAGTGTAGGCACTGTATGCATGTGTTTCGCAAACGTGCTGCTGAAATGCGGCTGCTTCACAATATTTAATCGCTAACTTTGTGATCACTCGCTGGTGAGCAGAGCAGTGCGCTTAGCTTTTCTATATGGACAGCCGGTCAGCGCTTTACAGCATACGCTGGCGTCAAGTGCGTGCGTTTCAGCACACAGCATTAGAATGTAAACTCATACACATATGTATATATTTATATGGATATGTATATATAGTATGTATATGTGCATGAGTGTGTGCTTCGTGGGCCATATGCGAAATTCAAGGAGGCATTTTCATGGATACGACCCTACATTTGGTTGTATGCAGATTTAATTATCGCACTAAAACCGGGGATAATGGCGAAAGCTAACCAAACAAGTGGCGCGGCAGACAGACAGACAGGATGAATAGCTAGTCGAACGGATGTAAGCATTGTATGGCGGGCGGCTGCTTATGAAATAGACAAACATTTATACTTAAACATACATACATACATACATACATACATGTATATAAATACAAACATACATATATAAATTAGTAAATAATGAGCACATATCCACCTTCAAAATGCGTTGATTAAAGATATAGTGTTAATATTTGCCATATTTGTATAGCTTACGGTAGTGCAAACATGCGTACTTGAAGGTCTTTGGCATATTTATAGCATCTTTATGTTGCTGTTTATAACGGGTGATTTTTCTTCACACACAAATTTATTTACTTATTTACTCTTTCTGTTAATGTGGAAATAGTGTGAGTTGCAAGCGCGAATGCCAATGAATTTGGGCCAACAGGAAAGCATTGCTTTTAATGATGTAAAATAAAATCATGAGAGGCGATTTTCATACAAAGAAAAAAATACGAAAATGTAATGCACAATAAAGTACATTTTAATTACTACAAAACGGATATCCTTCAGCTTTTCTATTTTAATTTTTTCTTTGCTTAAACAACTTATGTAGCCCAGCACCAATAAATTATTTAAAATCAAAGGAAATAAAACGTAAAATATTTAATTATTCATCAATATTTATTTAATTCCTACAAGGTGTAATACCCTTATGCCGACGATTTTTCTTTTTATAAATGGCCTTCAGCTCATTCAGCGAATTTTGTTTTATCTCTTCGATCGACTGATCTGGTTCCACGGAGCAGCAAATTCAGTTTGGGGAACAAAAAAATGGTACTCATTGCCTTTTGAACCACGAATATTGAAAAAAAGACAATGAGCATCACCTTGTTTTTTGAGCGGCTTTGGCATGGTTTTTTAGTTTTGGCTGGTTTTTTTACTCCATTCAGCTGATTGTTGACTTTTTTGCATGACAAACTCCTAAAGCCATGTCTAATTGGAAATTGTAATACTCTCCATGAATATGGGATCGGAATTCGCACGGTCAAGCATGTCCCGAAGAGACTACTTTACGATACTCTGTTGTAAAACCACGCAGCTTTATCGGAACGAGTCGCGCAAGTACGCGTTTTACAACCAAAATATCCACCAGAAACATTCGAACGGACTCGCAAGAGTTGTCGAGCGCTCTTGCCATCTCTCCAACATTTTCCTGAATATTTTGTAGCACAATATCTCCCTCTTTTTTAATATTTTTCTCTGTTGAATAGGTCGAAGGTAGTCCAGAACGAGTCTTCAATGACCTCTCAACCGTCTATGAAGGCTTTGCACCACTGTTAGGCTCGTGTTCTTTATAAAACTGAATCACCGTAAGCATTTTCCCACATTCGCAATGATACCGCACACGAAATAATTGAATTAATAAAGGCCTAGTAGTCTAGTATGGTAAGCTAATGAGCCACGCATAGATAAGTTTTTGTCTTTAGCGATGCCAGATGTAGGGTCGTTACGGAGTCCTTGAGGAGGAGCCATCCTTAACAATACTTCTTCTAGTGTCAATACGGGACAAGTGCACAAAAGATGCTCCACTGTTTGACTGGTGGCCTGCTCTTGACATTTCCTGCAGTCTTCTTAATCTGTTAGTCCTATTACCAAAGTCGATCTCGACTTAGGCTGACAGTCGTATACCTCTCTTGGCAATCTCGTCCACCATCTCAATATCCACAATACCTTTGTGACCTGCCAATTGGTAAAAGTGAAGTCCACGTGCTTTTGGTGACACTCTCCTTTGCTGTCCTGCTTTCTAAGACACTTTTAAGCTCCGCGGCTTTCATAATGACAAAGACGTATGCTTGAAATATACAGCATTCTGGTTTCGGCCGCCTAAAAGGCTGCCTTATGCTTAATTCTGGGCATCCCGTACCTACTCCGTCCACCAATTTTGATCCACATCCGAATAAATGCTTAATGTTTCTTTCTATGTTAGCTCTAAACATTTTGTCTGTCTGTCTGTCACGCCACACATAAATCTAATGGTCTTTAGCGCTACCAGATTGAGGTACAGTTTAACTTGAGCTGAAGTGTCTATCATACATACAGATCCTCAAAGCGTTTTGCGAACTCTAAGCGGGACTTGGTATCTAACTTTAGTACTTCATCTTGTCCACCAAACTGCGAAGTTTCTAGATATCTAATCCAAGCTTTTATCCCTTGAAGTAATATTTTGTCCAGTGATCCCGTGGAGAGATATGCGTTGGGAATAGGTTAGGCTTAGCGAATTAAAGTGCCGTATCCGGCTTTCGATGGTACTTCCTGCTATAAAAAAAATCTTTATCGACACAGCTAACCTCAAATAAACGTGGAACAAATAAAAAACGAGCAAAAATTAAGAAATTTCGTAAAAAGTACTTAACACACTGAAAATTTAGTTGTACAAATTTATAGCATTTGAGAAAGTATTGAAAAATCAATTGCACTCGCTGGCTCCACTCCTGGTCTACAGCACACAGCTGTTGAGCATAAAAACAGAAACATATACACATAAATACAGGATACCCGGTAAATACAGCGCGAGAGCGCCTCAGTGGTATCCCGAAAACAGCGCGCAAGCGCTAAGCACAGGCACCGTTAGTTGTAAGGACACCGGCTGATAACAACTGTGGGAGAAAAACAGCTGACTGTGTTGCCGGAAAAAGGTAAGAATGTGTGTGCTGTGTACAGCTCGACGGTGTTGCAGCTGAGCTAAGCTAGGTGCTAAAAATAAATAGGCTCATACCCCCATATATATATTTGTATATGTATATATATATATTTACATAATATGCATATGACATACGCACTTGTGTTGTTTAAAAATTAAACTTATGCACTTATATATACATTAATGAACGAACAACAAAAATGCGGGCGATTTAAGACGATAGCAGGACATTACTAAATCGGAGAAAGTCAAGATAATTGTATGTAAATGTGAGTTTTCGAAAGTATATACTTATGTACGCAAATAATACATACATAAGCGCATTACTACACACTTATATATTTTTAAAGCTTGAACAGAGTATATTAATTTAGCCACGATGTTTGTAATATCAGAAGGATACGTCGGAGACCCCGTAATATAAACACATATGTATATACGCGAACTAGTCCTCCATTTTTTGAGATATTGATCTGAAAATTTGAAAATTTCTTTTCTACTCAAAAAACCGATCGCTTGTCGAAACCGAGCTTATCGGACTACTATATCATATAGCTGCCATACAAATTGTTCAAAATTAAGTTATTGTATGGGAAACTTCTGCATTTTACGAGATATCTTCACGAAATTTAGCATGAACTTTGGACGAAGACAACGCTGCAAGACTAGAAGAAATTTTTTAGATCGAACCACTATAACATATAGCTGCCATAGAAACGGAACGTTCAAAAATTAAGCTCTTGTATGGGAAACTTTTTCATTTGAGGAGAAATCTTCTTGAAATCTGGCATAAGTTATTGGCCAAAGCAGCGAAGTAAGTAGTGAAAAAATTGTTCAGATCGGACTGCTATAGCGTATAGCTGCCATACAAACTAATCGTTCAAAATATTTTTTTTCGTTGTTCAATACTCCTAAAAACTAGCAAAATTAAAAAAAAAACAGTTAAGAGTAAGAAGACTTTGGCATTTTCATAGCATAAAATAAGAATATTGGATACATATTTATTTAAATAATAAATTTATCAACATAAATAACCCCTGTTTATCAAAAATTAACCACCAAAAAAATAATAATAAAATTCTCAATAGAAACCCTCCACATCCGCTTTTGTTATGAAATCGGTGGCCAATTCCTCGTTGATCGCGTCCATAATACGATGATCGTCGAGAAAATTGTGGCTCATATCACGCTCCAGCGATTTGTAGGAGTCCGCGTGTAAACGGCCCAGTGCGCCCTGATACAAAACCTCCATTATGGCTTTATTAGCATAAAGCTGCTGATCGCGCTCCAAGCGATGATACAACGCCACCCAGCTAGCGCCTAAAGTCTGTGCTTCAATCGAAAGCCCTGCTGTCAGCGTTTGTGTATTGGCGACGCCAGCAGCGGCGCTTGTGCTTTGCAGCGGCAAGACGTTAATCTGCTGTGTGCTTGCCGTTCCGACGGCTTGTTGTTGCTGTTGTGTTTGTGTCGCTGTTGGCGACTTTGACGATGTGGCTGCTAAAGACTTTTCGCTATCTTCATCAGTGCTCGAGCTTTGCGTCGAATCTGGTGGCGCGCGCTTCTTCGTAAGCTTATTGCTTGAGTTCGGCTTACGACCGCGTCTTTCAATCTACAAAAGCATAAAAAAAAACAATCAGTTGATATAAAAGCGCTGTCAGTCAGCCAACTCATTCACTTACTTTGCCCTCGCGCTCGTCGCGTTCTATATCAATGTCGAGCACGTCATCGAGAAAATTCATCTCTTTGAAGTAGAACAGCGTTGGCCGGTACAAATTATCACCCTTCCGCTTGCTGTCCTGTATGCGGCGCAGTTCGCGTCTATAGCAGGATCTTAGACCGTTGATGCGCCGCTTCACATAGTCGATTTGTACATTCTGATCGATTTCGCGCAGTTTGTCGCGTAGTTTGGTGTAGGCTTCACGCTTGAGATATGGCTTTTTGTAAGCCATACTTCTGGGATCCCAAAGCGCTGGCGATTCCTCATAGATCTTGATGAAATCCTTCCAGAATTGCACACCGCCACCGAGACACGATACGTTTTGTAGTTCGGACATCTTCCGCTTAATAAATATTAAAGATAATCTTTACACTCCGACCGTATAAGCTGTACTAAGTATTGTGATAAGACGTGCTACGAGTTGTCAGACTCGTTTGAAGACAGGCCAGGCGAACATCGCGCTTTGGCGTTGCCACATGTCGTCAATTTTATGACAATATTAGCTGAGCTGAGCATAAAGCGGCGATTAAACCGTCCTTACACTGTTATCATGAGCATTAGCAGTTTGTGCAGGGGCGGATTAGCGCTCGAATTCATCATAAAATTTTTCATTTAATTCAAAATATGAAAATATATGTAAATAATACACGGAATTGCTTTTTTTGTAAAAAAAAGGTGTCATCAGTAATATGCTGATTCATAAAGTACCCTACCTCTAGGTTGTTTTACTTTCAAAAACCTAAAATTGTATTTCTGACGCATTTTCCTAGACAATCCCATTTATTTTTATTTATTTTATTTTTATTTTTATTTATTTTATTTTATTTTTATTCTCTTTAAATTTTTTTTTTTAGAAAATTAGTAATTTTTCCAAAAACACATTACTTTGCCTATAATTTGGCATTAGAAAGGTGTGTATATTTATATGACCTTGAGAAAAAATATATTGACAATATTGCGCTGCATTTATCATATCCCATATGGTCTAGTGGCTAGGATATCTGGCTTTCACCCAGAAGGCCCGGGTTCGATTCCCGGTATGGGAAATATTTTATATATTATTTTTATTTGTTGTTTTTTTACTTTTAGTATTCTCAAAATCATTTCCATCAGGCTACATCATATTGTGTGGGTTCCCATTTTTTGTCACACATTCTACGAAATTAACCCATCGAACGGAATCTGAATACCACACCTTATCAATTAGTATGATCTCTCTCAAACATGTTGTATGCCTTACTTTACCGAAGCCTTGAGTTTGACGATCGAACTATTAACTGATAAGAGCCTTTTACTCGTTGTAGCGGCGGGCAAGGCAAGCCTATAGAATTCTCAAAAATGTTATCAGCTAAAAGATGCTGTGAAGAAAGTGCCATCATACAAATATACTTTGTGTGGTAACGCCTTTGTATATGAATATTCTACATACTATAAAAGGCTATGTGACTATGCTCAATAAGTGCTAAAAGGTCAGCGTGTACGATTACGTTAGTGATAAGGTTATCAGTACGGCTTTCAAGCGTCTAGCACAGATACACGTAGGTAGCTATGTATAGCTGTATGTGTTTCTAAATTCGTGTGTTCAGAAACAGTGCAAGGGTTAGTATTACTTGTTCCATAAGCAGCAGAATGTCCCAGTAGAACTTTTCTTGGATTTGGTATCATATTTTGAGAAACTTCAACGTAGTTTTCAAAGACAGATCACCCTGTTATTAACCGATTTTTAATGGTTTTCTGTCTATTGATCAGTTAAGCGGTTTCAGAAATATAGAAGAAGAAAATATTTGGTATCAATGGGAACGCCAAAGTTATAATCTCGTTAGACAGTTATTACTAGGCTCATGAAAACTGTAAAAAAACTTTTATTTTCGGAAATAGGGTTTGAATAAGAATCTGACGAAGCGAGGAGAAAAGCTGATTCTCCTGTTGAATTTAGATGTTGAAAAATGGTAAAAAGTGAGCGAAATTCAAAATCCGTATAAAATAATACAAAATAAAAGAAATATGTTTAGAGGGCGTTCTGAAGTCGTGTAAGGAAAAGGAAGGGCGACTTTGAATGTTGGAAGGTTAAAAACTGTTTGCCTTGATTTCCGGCAAAACTACGAATCCTAAAGAAAAAACTTATATAGGGTTTTTCCGAAAAGTAATAGGAATGAGTCGATATAAAAAAAAGTTTGGAACTAATCGTTAAAATTCTTTAAAAACGTTCAAAATAGGCTGCGTCGATATAGCGCTGCCAGCGCGATTGCCAAGCATTGAAGGCGTCACGGAAGGAGTTCTCCGGAATAGCCTTGAAATCCGAGGAGTATGCTGCTTGCATCCCCTCCGTTGTTTCAAATTGCTTGTCTTTCGTCGGTCTTTTCAGGCAAGGAAACTAAAAAAGTCTGTGGGGGCTACATCCGGGCTGTAGGGCGGCTGCGGAAGCGTTGGGATGACGGCCTTGGATAGATAGCTGTTCACAAGAAAGGTGATGTAAGCAGGGGCGTTATCGTGCTGCAACTTCCAATCGGCTGCGACGTCTTGTCGGACCCGATTGACCTTTCGTTTGAGTCACCTTAAGACTTTCACGTAAAAATTGACTTTGACGGTTTGTCACTCGTCACTTGTGATTACATTATGTATTCAATAATTGGGGGTCACTTTCACACATGTTCAATGACACTTCTTGACATACGTCGCGCGAAAATGTTTGTCCTGATTCTCCATGTACTTGGAGACAAATGACCAGCCGCTCGTCCGTTAAATACCGAATCCAGGCGATGCGCGCTCGATCCGTAGTACTGTCGCGGCGGAAAAAAGTCAGTGATATTACTTTCGGCACTAACCCTGTACAAGCTTTGTTGTTGTTGTGGCAGAAAGCATACCTGAAGTTATATCGCGGCATGCTGCCAAGTTGACAAGCTTTGGGCGTATGAAAATCTAGGTTCGTACCGGTTACGTAGACCAGACTGTCGTGGGAAAGTTAGCACTCTTTCCTAAATATTTCACAGCTATTATAGTGAGGAGGGTCTGAAATCAATGATTTGACCTACAATCTAAAAATAATATGAATATATATAAATCTATTTATTTTCTTACTATTATTATTATACATTTTTAATTACTTCTAATGCATATTAGGCTTATCAAACCCCATCAGTCGCCTTGTTTTCTCATAACTCAAACGAATACCTCGATGTTCTTGCATAAGTCAACACACAGACGAGTTCCAAATCACCAGCTAATCATCTTCAGCCATAATTACTAATTATTTTTCGACGCAGTCATTTCAACATAACTCATTAGTTCATTAAGTCGCTTTTAATCACCAGCGTATTACATATGCTATATGTATATAAGGTGGAGGAGAGTCGACATGTAACTACTTAAGCATTCGTAAGCGACGCTGTTCATGAGAAATGCGACAATCAAATCGAAAGACAGCCGACAGCTTAAGCGATTTGATTATGGCCAAGCATTTAATATTCTCTTAATGAATATGCTTCGCTTAATAATGCGTATTAGACGCTCGCTTGCTGGTATAGACACATAATAATGCATGAGTGGATGTAGTTTTCGACGCGTCCTAGCAGTTTGAAGGTGATTTTCAGCAGACGGCAGGATCAGCGTTCACTAAGAACCACGTCAGCTGGTCAAGTACTTTTAATGAGGAGCTGCCGCAGCTAATGAAGTTTGTGCTTTGAGTATATGCATACATACAGTCATATGTATATGTATAAAGGTATGAATATATTGCCTTCAAAAGTGAAGGCGGTTTTGGCCAAGCGTCGTCTGACCGCCTTCCACTTTCACTATTGTCCTCTACGTCCGCCATCCTACGCGACAAATGCGTTTTTCCCATGAAACATTTCGCCTAACGCCGGACTTGTTTAATTTCAAAGGCGCGACCGCTAAACACCAAAACAATAGCTATTCAAGAACGTTGACAATGCGCTTTATAGGCATCAGCGCCTCCCCCGGCGATTATACCAATACCCAGATGCCACGAAAAGAGTCAACATAATTGACTTTGGGCATTTTGCATAGATTTTAGTCGCACAAACAAAGCCGGCAATTGTTTACGCTTAATTGTTGCTTAATTACTTCGACTTACAACAACAACTAGCATACTTCACATTTTCACTTTGCCTAGGTGGCTGAGCAGGTCAGTCTTGACACATATGGTACCTAAAAGGCCGCAGTGGTTAGAAAGTGACAGCAGTAGGCACTCTATGGTCAGGATATACACAAAACGCATGCTTTGTATGCAGATGCAAGTATGTACACTACATACATACGTCAAAGCAGTTTTTGTATAAATTTCAATATGCCTGCATTGATGAGCGGACACCGCGACTTAGCTGCGCCTGCCTGGTATCAATTAGTGGTCCACAGGCATTGTCATACGGCACCGGCATTGTTTCAAGGCGAAGCAGCGGACAATGCCGGCACAATGCGTACATGTAGTATATACATACATACATATATGTATGTACCTGTATAAACATATGTTCCACAGACTGGTCAGCACAAGAGAACTTCCAAGCTAAGGTGAAAACTGCCGCAGCCAGCATTGGGAAACATTTCACCTCCTGGATATAAGCTCCCTTCAAACATATGTGTGTATGTATGCAATACAATGCATACAATCTACGTGACATACGTTGAACATGTGTGCATACATATGTATGAATGGCAATGCATCCGCGCAGACCCATTGCACATCCATAAGTACGTGACCATTTTCTTGCCACGCCGCGTTAACTTTGCTACTGGAATTTTCGATCGCTTACCCAGCGAAGAATTGGTACCTCAGCGAGTACCGGTAATTTTAATCGGATTAGTGACGGCATTAAATTGTGAAGCATGAAATCCCACTTACCTAGAAGCCGACACATACATTCATACATAAATATGTACATGTGTGCTTCTCAAGTGCGGATTCTTGTAAGAACGGTATGTAGGGAAATTCTGGCTTCGGCTGACAAATGACGGTCATTCACGTATAGTACATCTGTGTTGTCTTTACATCTGTATTTATATAAACAAGCAAGCGATATTCTTATGTCAGTGGGTTGAGTGTCGACTACGCCCTATTTTGACAACAATCCCTGGTGTCAGTATGTGGTTTCTTGAGAGAATTAGGTGGAAATATCTTGACTTTTCCTTTGGGAAACTTACTGAATGTGTTCTGTGAAAATTTCACACGCTATGACGATGAGTTTTTATGGAAAAGAAGCAGTCAAAATATTGGAATTTGATCTCTTTAACTCCCTTTCGACTCACTACATCATATTTCACGTGTAGCTTAAATTGCCAGCTTCCGCGGTAAGATATAACTAATATATAACTAACATATAACCAATATGTTCCAAAATAACCAATATATAACCAATATGTAACCAACATATAACCAATATATAACCATTTTATAATCAAAACTCAAATTTTAAAGTGGTTTCTATTTTATAATTTTAGCTGACAATATGTGTCTACGTATAAAAATAAAAATTATCTTTCCATATTTTCCTTTGCAAAAGACACTTTTCTTCTGTTTCATTCTACTAAGAAGTTAAAATTTTCCATTGCATTTTCACAAGCTCTTGTAATTTAATTACCTGCAGTTCAAATGCATTTCGAATTTTGATGAAATCGGCGGAAATTTGCGTTTTAAGTAAAGTTCTTTGTTAATGGTTACCATATAGTAGATCATCCGATATCTTATCAGTTGCATGATTGTATAATTCGTGCATCAGCAATAAAATATAGAAATATATTTACATATATGTATGAATAATCCATGAAGATATGTGCGTATGTGAATAGAAACAGGTGTTCTTTCAATTTCACAACACTAGCACATTATTAACACAATTAATAAATCCTCTCCAAAAAACCACTCCGGTTTAGTGAGCATTAACTAACAATTAGAGGATACCAGCGCTCAAGTACTCAACATAATATGAGAATCTTACTTATCATTTGCTTAAATTGTAATATGTATGTAGATTTATATTTAACATTCCTACACAGCTATACGTACACCCATATATGTACATACGTACATTCATATATATTACTATATGCACACATTATATTTGATCAGCTGCGTGCGTTGAGCAACGCATATTTCTAATATTTGTCCAGTCGCCAGAATATTTGCGAATTTCTTCTATTTACATGTGCTAGTTAGTAAATATGTACAAATGTATTTGTTTAATTGGTGTTCTAAGTTCGGAAAGGTTAATGAGTAAGCCAGCACCTTGGGCGATGAGTAAGCAGCATGAGTGCGTGTATGAGCGTGTGTTGGTAGGGAACCTTGAAGTTTGCTGTTGTCAACTTCAGCGCAGAATCGCTAGCACATGTGACTAATAGCGGCGCATACGATTGCAAATGCAAATGGAAGCAACGAAACGCAACACGTGTGCCAACCCATGCCATACAAGTCATACAAAAGTGCACATAGAAGACCGTACATACTAAATATGTACATACACATACATATATGGGGGTATATGTATATGAAAGCATGCGTTTCTAAGGAGTATTGACTCGGCAACAGCGAATCTCCGGAGGCGTGACAAATCGCACGGAGATTGCTCGATTAGTGGTGAAATATTTGCGGTTAGAAAAAATCGTGCTGCGCTGCAATAACGCTCCCTTAGTGGCGATCTTGGTATGCAGTATTTCTTGGAATTGCGAAATCGTCTCGCGACAGAGCTGCGGTGCTTGTGAAATATGCAAGAAGTTTCTACAACTTTGAAGTGCTGTCTATTGGAAAAACTTACTATGAATATTTTTATTCGAAACCGTCCCTTTTGGACATTTTTAAAAATGTCAAAGGGGAAGAGTTTATATTGGATCTACCAGTTTTGGACATTTAGCCAGTATTTCTGCTGTAAACCTCAAAAAATGGCACAAAAGTAAAAGATATGCTGAAAGTAAGTGCTAAGTTGACAAACAAACATATTTTTGTATTATTTCTTCAATTCAATGCATTTGTTGCCATATTTCAGGCGTTTGGCCAGCACAAACTGCTTGCAGTTAGTTATTTAGATATTTGTCCATATAGCAATATTAAAAGAGTATCCACATACTATGCAGATATGCAGCTCATTTTAACACAGTTATTCAAATAATGTATTTTCGATAATTTTTTTTCTAATTCAGACGTTCCACCTTTATCGTATGAATTTTGAATACAGAAATGTGGATCAATAATGAAAATTAATAAATAATTCCCCAGCTTTTGAGTTATGGATCTGAAATAGTGTACACATTCTTGTCTTCCAAAGAAACAGCTCATTTGTCGTAACGGCCGATATCGAACCTCTATGGCGTATATGTATGTATAACTGTGTTCGAAATAAACAAATTCCGAAACAAGGCGAGAAAAAAGGCACTTTCGCGGACACAGTTAAGGAAAGTTGTGGTTTTGGTCCGAGAAAGGTCATTTTATTCGTGAGAATAAAAAAGATTAGTTAAATCTTAGTGTCACTGTTTCCACAATAAGGAAAAAATGATAACAGCTAAACTCTATGGCAGGATTAAAGAAAGATGACATTACTTAAACCCCGGCATGTGCAGACCAGGGTTAAATTCACTGAAGAGCACCAGTCGAAAAATGGCACAACATTTTGTAATCCGACGAAACAAAAATTGTTTCATTTGATTTTCGAGGTCGCCGATAATATCTACGGAGGACAGTAAAGGCTTCTAAATATATTTCACGAATGGTAAAACAGGGAGGTGCCAAAATCAATTTCATTTTGGATCAAAGAAAACATGGATGCCAAATTGTATGTTGAAACAATGGAGTCGTCTATGCTACCACACGCTGAATGGAAAATGCCATTGAAATGGGTCTATCAACAAGATAACGACCTCAAGCATACCAGAAAGCTGGTAAAAAATGTGTTTACTCTAAATGGTGTAGATGATATGCGTTGGCCGGCTTAGTCACCCGACCTTATTCTAATTGAGTTTTTGGGCAGAGGTCAAAAAAGTTGTGGGAAAGATAATCCGTAAAATTATCTCGAGAAATAGAAGATGGGCAGGTGTATTATCCACCACGAGTTAGCAAAATTCTACGTTGATTATTACCCAAGGCAGCGCCTAATGATTTTCATGTATTTTCTAAAACTAATAGATTTCTAGGAGTGATGAAATCAAGCTTATCGAAAACTCTGGAAGATTTATGAAAGAGCAATTAGTAGCTCAGAAAAAATTCCATGCATATGTATGTATGTACATATGTACAGTTAAAATGATTCAAAAATCGCAGCTACGCAAAAAAGTGAAATTAATAATCAGATTGTATTTCGTCAGCATATTAAATCTCCCTGGGCTAGGAGAAAACACACATATGCATACATACATGTATTAAACATCATGTATCATATGTATGTATGCATGTATGTTTATACTATTATATATTTTTATCAATGTCCAACAAAAACTGCAGTAAAGACGTAGAAAATTCTGAGTGCAATAGGAAAAGAGCAGAAACTCACGCGATCGACAGCAACCGTATGCACACATACGTATGTACACATGTACATACATACATGCAGATACTTAATGCAAGTCAGGTACAAGAGCGCATACACACAATTGCCTTTCCAATTACATATCCATACACACATACATACATATTGCCATCCTTACATTCATACATACACATATACATACATATGCCTGGCTTCATGTACCAATTTGACGGCTAGCCAGCCAGCCGGACCTTTGGTTGTTAGGTTCCGTCGATCGATCGTATCTTGCGCTGCCGCCTGAATCGAACCGACCCGGCAACAGCAGCTCAATATAAGTAAATGCAAACCCTGCTGATGCGGGTACCAAGCAGCCTGTGTACATACATATATCTATACCTATTAGTGTGTATATACCTGCAGCTCTAGAACTTTCCTGCCAGATCATATGATGAAATCGTATAATTCGATAATCAAAATGCGAAATATCACGTCAGCCACTGACAGCAGCAACAACAAAGAGATTGATTTCGGCATTGTTAAGGCTGCGATCAGCTGAGGAGACAGCAAAGGCAAAGCGGGACTATGTGGCAAGTGCAAAAGTGTAACAATAAGAGCAAAAAAGCAAAAAGGAAAAAGTAAAAAGTAAAAATTCAATATAAACAAAAACCTGTGCCACAAAGCGGTAGCAAGACATGCACAAACATGCAGCATTTCTTTGGTGAGCCTACAACAACAGTTGATCAGTGTGGTTTGACGGACAAACGTAGGTAATTTCATCATACAGCAAGTTGCAGAGAGAGCGAACGCACGGAGGAAACAACATTTGTATGCTACATTGTCATCCTGCTTAGCTCAGCTGGAACTGGTTCCATACGCTCTGCCTCAAGTCTCATATACTTTATTATGGTTCTATATATGTACATACATATGCCGATATACATATATGTATATATATGTATGTATTGTATATGTGTGTGGTTGGATAAACGCAGCCAACGTTGCGGAGGGAGTTAGACACCAAGCAGCAGTGGCGAACAGCAGAAAAAGTCGTGAACAAATAAATATGAGCCACGGCATAAAAAACAATAAAACTAACAATAAGTACAAAGCAATAACAACAATAAATATATAGCAGCGGCAGCGCTGCAGTGCAGGTAGAAGTTCTTAACATACTCACATGTCATCGCTACACACACGCACACATACGTTTATGACAACATGTACATATGTATGTTTGTATGCATAAACAAGTGTGTATGTCATTGAAAGGCATATGTTTGTATGTATGTTGGATGTGTATGCACCGACCCAAAGATACTCATATTCGCCACAAAGTCGTAAAAAACATATGGAAGTGTACTATATCGTTATAAATAGCTATATGTATACATATGTACGTACGTATAGCTGTGTATGTATACGTATACATTTGCTGGTCATACGAAAAACATATGATTACCACAAGCTGAGTTGTGTGCTCCGCCGCGTACCAAGCGTCCCATCCCGCTATCGTTAGAGTCAAATTACAGTATGCCAGCAAAAGAGCAGAAAGCGCAAAGCGGAAAAAAATTATAAAAAAAAAGCAAAAGAAAAGATTTGTAAAACAACAATATTCAATGATAAAAAAAAGTTGAAAAAGGAAACCAAGTTGAAGAGCAGTAGTGTGTGGTAGAGAGGAGGCCATGCTGGCACAAGCCCTTCTTCCACTGTGGTGCAATTCTTTGGATATTTACAGATATTATATACATATGTATTTACAGATAGTATATATGTATACTATATGTAATTATGTAAATATATATGTATGTACATATGTATATACAAGCACAATGTTGAAGCATTAAGAGGCCCGACTCGCCTGTAGAAGTGCTCGGGAAACTCATTTAATTTCGATTATTGATTAAAAGTGCTCTTTTAGTCTAAAAAACGATCACTTCACACAATTTTGGTGGCCCTGTCACAATCCCCCAACATGAAATAATAAAGAGCTCGGTTTTCTAAGCGCGGAAACCAAGATTCTGCCGCAAAATCTGCCATAAAGTGGTTGGCCACAGCTCAAAATATTGTAGTTGACAATAGCGTTTTCGGTGCTCATCGTAAGGTGTCTCTGAGGATGCGCATTATTAACCAGAGTAAACGTGATGCGAAACCGATCCATGTTTGCTCGATCTACTGATTCTTCTGAGAGATTATGTCCATCGTTTATAGGGTTATTGAGTACAAATCAAGTAACACCTGTCAAAAAAAAACTCCGAAAAAAGTATTGGCTGCTTCACTGAAAACCACAAGCCTTAAAACAAGCACCCGTTACATATAGAAATATTAAGGCGTAAGGAAGCACGACTGGTCTATATAAGTATGCTAATGGATCAATTACTAATTTTTCTATAAAAAACCTCCTAACACCCAGACGAAGGTCCCCGAAAATTCGTTCTATTAGTTATAGCGTCTACAAAATCTAATTTTCATATCAAAAATCCGCTAAAGGCCTGAAGAAAGTCCCATGAAATTCGTCCATCCTTGAGGAATAGCATAAAGGCTAAAGCGTCTCTGACCATATATAATACTGCATCAGAACAGGCTGGATGAAGCAATATGCATGTATGTGTGTTGCCTGTATACCATAGACCATACATACATACATACATATAAAATATGCATAGTATTACAGCTCAAAACCGCTTCTAAGCTGAGCCTTGAGCTAATGGATATCGAGTACTTACGAAACATAGGTACATAACTTCATAGAAGCTTCCTTAGACTATACAACCATACATATAATATGTATGTCCACACAAGTTTTTCATAAATTTATGAGAGCCCTCGACATACATATACACACATATGTATACACACATATACATATATACACGCATACATGTAAGCAGTAAGCTCTAAAAGAAATCCATCTATGCGGGAGACTTAAAATCTTAAAAACAGGATACAAAATATACTGCGGAAACTTGCAGAAACAAAGAAAACGTGCAAAAAATTGCTGTATATATGTACGTGTATGTGTTGTTAGCCGGAGGAAGGGGGCATATTAAGCAAAACAGCTGAGCAAGTAAAAATACTGATCAATATACTGGCAGCAACGCTGCTGCAATTGAGTATGATATTCGGCAGATATTATTGGTGTGCAACAACAACAAAGCTAAAAATGGCTTTGAGCCTTTTCTTAGCCACAAAGAGTGTGCATGCGCACATTGAGTCGGCATTTTGTTGTTTAAGAGTACATTACTTTTTCATTAATTACATGTGAAAATGCTCTTTCAAATATAAGCAACGCAAGGCTTGAACTCTTGAGTGAGTGTTTATAGTGTAAAACTGAGTGAGTTTTCGTTATATTGATTTGACAGCGTTGCGAGCGGTTATACGTATGTCTGCTTGGTTAAAATTTCCATTGCCTTGCAGTGCTTGTGTGTGGTGTGTGGTAGGAAATGTAGGAAAGCAGGAAAATAGGAAAGCCTGTTAGTTGGATTGAGATATACAATTCTGCGCTGTGTAGCTGTGTCTGCAATGCTGACTTTGTGTAGGGATTACTTTAGGAAACACTATTTTCGTGACATTTCTGGTGAAATTCAAAGTGTTGCAAGTGTACTTAAGTATATGAGCGGATATTTTGCTTGGCATTTAAACCAGTTTTTTTGTTTTTTAAATTTTTTTCGATGGAAAAAATTTTATGCTGCAAATAACGCTATAATAGCTCTCGTTTTGCAAAATTAATTTAGAAATTAAAAAGAAAACATTTGAAGTTCAGAATATGGTGTCAGTATGTTTGGCTATTTTTTTAATGAGTTTTTTATAAAAATAAAAATTGAAATAAATAAATTTTTTATATAAAAACAAAATTAATATAAAAAAAATTAATTAAAATTTTTTCCAAAACAATTTGCTATAAATTTTTTTATAAAAACAAAATAAATTAATTTAATTAACTTAAAAAAAATTTTATTTTTTACGAAACAAACGTTTGTAGCTAAAAGTATGGTTTCAGTATATTGGGACTTTTTCCTTTTATACAAAAAATTCCAAAAAATAGCCATACACTTTGTTTTGAGCCATTTTCTATAAATTACATTAAAAATCCATAAATTTTATAAAACTTATTTACTAATAAAACAATATTTGAAGTTCAGAATAAGATTTCCGTCTGTTTGGCTATTTTTTTTTTTCATAAAAAAAAATTAATAAAAACTTTTACTTTACGAAACATTCGTTTGAAGCTCGGAATATGGATTCAGTACATTTGGGCACGTTTTAAAGAAAAAATATTTGAAAAATTTTTAAATTTTTTCTTAATTTCTATAAACTACAGTAAAAATCCATCAAGTTTTATTAAAAATATTTGCAAATAAAAAATATTTGAAGTTCTGAATATGGTTTTCGTTTATTTGAATATTCTTTGTATAACAAAAAAATTTTATAAAAAAAATTTCACTTTACGAAACAAATGTTTGAAGTTCAGAATATATTTTCAGTATGTTTGAACGTGCTTTA
Organism: Bactrocera dorsalis; assembly: GCF_023373825.1. Classification (NCBI taxonomy): domain Eukaryota; kingdom Metazoa; phylum Arthropoda; class Insecta; order Diptera; family Tephritidae; genus Bactrocera; species Bactrocera dorsalis. Next base: position 67,885,474 of record NC_064307.1, on the reverse strand, counting down.
AAGAAAAAAGATATTTTGGTTTTAGAAAAAAGACTTCTAAGATTTTTTTCTTGGTCCACAATTCTATAAACTGTAGTAAACTATTGCTTATCCCATAAACTTTCCTAGCAGCAGCCCATAAACAATATACTTAGGCACATGTATACACACATACACAATTGCAACCGGCTTTTTGTGCATGTATTTTATGCCAGCAACTGATACTAGTTTGTTAGCTCTTGGTTAAAAACAAAAACTTCTGCTGCAAGAAGCCGGTTACGCTGCAATTGCACTAAAATATAGTATATATGTACGTATGTATGTATATAGTATATGTATATATTTTTAGCTTAACCCATATACTTGCTTTACAAATATATACATATGTATGTATATTTAAATCAACTACATATATTTATATAATTTTCTTGTGTGTCTGCTTCTTAATGCGATTTGTTTGGTCGAAACCGCCGAAAATAGCGAAATGAAGAACTTTTCACTACAAAAATGAAAAAAAAAATAGATTCGAATGGATTTTTGACGCTATATGGAAAATATTAAAATTGTGTATAGCTACATTAATATATAGGATAAATACATACATACGTATGTATGTAAACCATTTAATCATTACTACTTTCATAGATGTTTAAGAATATGTAGAAAAAATATAGAAAATAATATAAATGTATATATGTACATATATAAGTATGTAATATATATTTTCAATGCTCTTCACATTTGAACATTTGAACTCAATTCGCGCTGCTCTTTGTCTGTCTTTTATTGTTGCATATTTTGCTTGCCACACATTTGCAAGCTAATTTTTGCCTAAAACTTCACTCAATAGCCAAATCTTTGACACCGCATTGCACAAATGGCTCCAATCAACACACAGCACTGGCTCCCTCAAAGCTTACTCCATATATACATACATACATACATACTTATGTATGTGGCTGTATGTACTTCCAGTTATGACCATATGATATCAAAGTTTACCTTAATGCGCAGACAATAGCTAACTCCATACATCCATACGTACATACATACACTCACACATGCATACTAAGCTTATATACATATGTACATATATAAATATAATCTATATGTATATATGTTCATATGATGAATGTAGTTTATTTGTGCTGACTCTAACTCCCTGATTGACTCCGGTTCCATCACTTCAACCCTCTTGCATCCCCCTGCTTTGCTTCTTGTTGACTGCTATTTCACCTATGTTTCTACGTGTGTATGCTGCTGTTTTTTGCTTTATGGCAATGGAAAATTTTCAGAAAATTTCATTGCCTCTTGGCTTCAACTGTTTGCCGGTTCTACGACACACACACAAAGACACATATGTATGTGTGCACAAACAAACACACACACTTAGGTTTTCTTGCTTACAAATGGTTAAATGAGTTTGTCTTGTCGGTCGTACCTAGCTATCTGGCAAAGACGGTGTCACTACACATTGCTGCTTCGTGTTGCACGGTGTTTGCTGTGCATTTACTGCTACAAAAACACATATACATATGTAGTTAAATATATGCACTCTCGCATACATAAGTATATGTAAATATGTATGTGCATTAGCTGCAGTTAATAAAAATGCGAAGTTTCGAGAAAAATCTGCATCCGAATTTGACTTTTTATGACAATAATAGAAAATCGAAATAAAAAGACACTTTTTTTGTCATTTTTAGTATTTTTGCAATTTTATTTATTTATTTTTTGTATACATATATTTTTTAATATTAAATATTATTTTATGTTTGCGTACTTAACACAAGTGACTAAAATATGTACATATGTATATATTTTTCCATTGTTACATATACATATATATTGTTGAAGAAGCACTGAATTTTTCTAGACACTTTTTGGCAAAATGTTTAAAATTGGCTTTCTATTTTTTTTTTCTATAATAATATTTATTAACTTTTATCAATTATATATTTATTAACTCAGACTATAGAAATAATAGAAAAATTTGTTGCAGACAAAAAGGAGTATTGCTTATGTATTATGGCAGTAGGTAAACTAGAAATTTCTGTAATTTTCTAAAGCCAAGTGTTTGATATATAAGCTGGAAATTTCTATAATTTGGTATATAAAAAATATTTAGATCTCTATATAAAGAATATTTAACTATTATACTTGATTAATTAGAAAATTCTTTACTTTTTTTAGATAGTTTCTTGAAAAATTATTTGTTGAATAAAAATGTTTATTATTTATACATATATATGTACGTAAAGTTTTTAGATGAAAAAACTCTTTATTATGAATAATTTTATGCTATATAAATTAGAAATCTCTTTGATCTTCCTTTAAAAAAGATATTTGTTGGAAAAACAAAAATTTCTATAAATTTCTATAAAAAATATATAATATTTAACTATTATATTATGAATGTATGAGTTTCAGTAGCCTAAAACGTTTAGGTAAAGAAACATTTATATAAAGGGTGATTTTTTAAGAGCTTGATAACTTTTTTTTAAAAAAAAACGCATAAAATTTGCAAAATCTCATCGGTTCTTTATTTGAAACGTTAGATTGGTTCATGACATTTACTTTTTGAAGATAATTTCATTTAAATGTTGACCGCGGCTGCGTCTTAGGTGGTCCATTCGGAAAGTCCAATTTTGGGCAACTTTTTCGAGCATTTCGGCCGGAATAGCCCGAATTTCTTCGGAAATGTTGTCTTCCAAAGCTGGAATAGTTGCTGGCTTATTTCTGTAGACTTTAGACTTGACGTAGCCCCACAAAAAATAGTCTAAAGGCGTTAAATCGCATGATCTTGGTGGCCAACTTACGGGTCCATTTCTTGAGATGAATTGTTGTCCGAAGTTTTCCCTCAAAAGGGCCATAGAATCGCGAGCTGTGTGGCATGTAGCGCCATCTTGTTGAAACCACATGTCAACCAAGTTCAGTTCTTCCATTTTTGGCAACAAAAAGTTTGTTAGCATCGAACGATAGCGATCGCCATTCACCGTAACGTTGCGTCCAACAGCATCTTTGAAAAAATACGGTCCAATGATTCCACCAGCGTACAAACCACACCAAACAGTGCATTTTTCGGGATGCATGGGCAGTTCTTGAACGGCTTCTGGTTGCTCTTCACCCCAAATGCGGCAATTTTGCTTATTTACGTAGCCATTCAACCAGAAATGAGCCTCATCGCTGAACAAAATTTGTCGATAAAACACATTTCGAACCGAACACTGATTTTGGTAATAAAATTCAATGATTTGCAAGCGTTGCTCGTTAGTAAGTCTATTCATGATGAAATGTCAAAGCATACTGAGCATCTTTCTCTTTGACACCATGTCTGAAATCCCACGTGATCTGTCAAATACTAATGCATGAAAATCCTAACCTCAAAAAAATCACCCGTTATTTTTTTTATTGTGAATAATTATACTCGATGAATTAGAAATTTCGCTGATTTTCTGAGGGAAAAAATGTTTGTTTTTTTTTTACTTTTATTTTCATCTTGTACAATAAAAGTTTCTTTCACGAAATTTAGTGTGAATTTAATTTTTTATAGATTTAATTGTATTTTTTCACTTTTATTTTATTTATTTTTTCTAGGAAGAGTACACTAGATTTTAATTGAAAATTTTCACGTCAAAATATCTGTCTTTTCAAAAGTTTTTCGTTGAAATCTTCACTTTCTGCTGGTACAAAAAATATATACATACATACATATGTACATAACTATGATACGTTTTCGAAGAAAATGAAAATAAACGATTCAAGCATTTTTTTCTGCAGTTTTTGCGAAATAATAGTTAGTAAGCCAAAAATAAAAATTCGATTAAAAAAAGCTTATGGAAATATTATCTATTATGATATTTCTCATAAAAAATTTCATTTTGTTAGCAAAATTTGAATTTTGAAATTTGAAGATTTTTTTTTAAATTCAAAATTAAATAAAATTACATTTTGTGCGAAAAAAACTTCTCTTAAACATGGCAAAACGCAAACTGAACTAAATTTGAAAGTCTTTTCCAAATTATAAAATTATCTTATTTTTTTTGAAAATTTCTTATTTCACAAGCTTAATAAAAATTTAAAATTTGCTGAATTTTTTTTGTTACTAAAAAATCAATTTTGTAAATTCAAAATTAATTATTAAAATTAAAATTGTGGGAAAATTTTGATTTTTTCACATAGCAAAATGCATAGCTGAACTACAATTGAAAGTCTTTTCGATTTTGCAAAAAAAAATTATTTTATTTTTTAATTAAAAATTAATTAAAATTGCTTATTTTGTGACAAGCCTTACACGTACGCATGGCAAAATGGTATGCGTTAATTTGAAGAGAATTTGGAAGATTTTCGCTATTTATTTTTATGGATGATTTTAGAGATTGCTAAAGATATAGAAATTTCTACAAAAAAATCTTTTGAGTATCTTATTAAATCAGGTGAAAAAGTCACTAAGCAATAAATAAAATCTGCCTATTAAATGCGAACGTTGACTGGTCGAGCTGATAGCGGCGACAAGCCCCCCATTTAGACTGAAAAGATGTCAATCTAAACGAAAATAAACATTTTGTAGGCAAGCTATATGCAAATAATGCAATTGCAAACAAATTTATTGCTGAAATATGCAACTTTATATTTTCATATATAAGCTGTCAGGCATTTTTAATTTTTCCAAATTTTTAAGGTTTTTTTTTTGCTGAGTTGCCTGCTAATAAACCACTCATAACATAAAAAAAAATATAAAACTCAACTAATTGCTTGCTAACTAGTTTCATAAACAGGCCTACGAGTTGAACTTTTATATTATATCTATCAATATATGTATGTATGTACATATACATACATATGTACACATTCATATTCATGCATATATAAAAATTTGTATGTCTGTCCGCCTGTAATCGCACTTATAATGATTATTATAATTAGCACAATTACTTTAATGTTTACTTTTTTATTGCAAACGTCGCTGCTTTGCAGTTGTTGTAGTGTCGGTTTTACGCTTTCACCCGCACTTTGCCTGCAAACCCGTTTTTCGTTGTTCAGTGCGGCTTGAGTTTGATATATTGATTTCGCATCCTGTTTGTATTAACTTTCAACAGCAAACAAAAAGCGAAAAAAAAACAAAACAAAATCAAAAGCGGATAAAAAAATGAAAAAATATCACAGTCGAATTATGAGTTCACGGCAAGCGGCGCAAAGGGAGCGTTTATCGCACTACAACACCAACAAGCAAGCAAACACATTTTTATTAAAATTTTTTAGTAAATTATTTTTGCTGCAACTTTTTATTTTATCTCGTAATTTTGCAGTTTTACAACAGCGGCTGACGCTACAGACGACTTTCTGTAAGTCCGTGTCGTCAGCTGAACTGCCCGGCATTCGGCTCACACAAACGCGCACGTCGTGCGTGCGTTCGTACGCTCGTTCCTACTCAACCAACGCGCGGCTACAAAACGTCTAAAAAGATGTCACTCTTTCCGGCTGTAAATATAGTACATAATGAAAAGTACATACACAGTATATGAGTGCGACAACAAGAACAAAAGGCAATGGCAAAACGTTCTCGACAAATGTAAGCCATTTACGCTCTGCCGAGAGTCACGTAGACCCAGTCACATACTCAGCCGGAGAAGGTGAACCGACATGAAAAAGCAAAGCAAAATTAACAGCCGCATGCGAAGACTGGAGCGCAGCGCATTGATGAGCGTGTAACCCCCAGCTGAGTTGAGCAGCACAACAAGTATATAGAGAGCGGGTATTTATAAGAGCGTGTGAGCGTTTTTAAGCAATAAAAGTTACAAGTAAATAGAAAAGAGTGTAGGAAAAGTATAGTAGGGCCATCTATTACATATGTATGTACTTGTATCTCACATTGAAAGTATGTAGAAACAGCTGTTGAAGCGCTAACTCAAACTCCTGGGGTACGTAGATATAACCCACCTTGTTGAAGTGCGCGGAGCAAGCAGAGCGCTTGAAGTTAATGTACTGATTAAGCAGTAAGCAAACAGATTATAATGCAATTAAGCAGGCAATACACCGAGCCCATGCGCTATCGAACAGAGACCCCCATTATCAGTCAGCAACACCTGAGCGTTATGCGTTTAGTGCTCTTTATAGACGTAGATGTGCTCAAATTGCGCTCACCCAAATTTTCGCTAGTACATGCGCTCTCCTAAGCGTTGCACTCACAGCCGGCACACTTTTACACAAATGCATATATGTGGAGACGTCACTCAGATATTGTAAAATTAAATTGTACTTTCATCATCCTTGCACCAGCAACCGACAACAAAAGCAAACACTGCAAGCGCTGGGCTCCAACGTCAGCTGAAACTAGCAACAACAAGAGCAAAAGCTGTGCTTGCTGCCAACAAAAATTGCATCAGCGAATGCAGCTGAAGGCACAAACACAACAACAAGAGTAGAAAAACAACGACAACAAGTAGAATAACAACAATAAGAAAATAACAGCAGCAATAGCAAACACAACAAGAAATGATTGAGAAAATAGCAACAAAAACATTACAACAACAACAACAATATGTACCTGATTTTCTTGCCTTTTCCACTCACTCACACCGTTTGCTGTGTCGCTCAGCTGTTGAAAGAGCGCCGCATTGCATATGTACATATGTCTATATGTACTTGCACTGCACATACAAGCAAGCAGTACATGCAATTATGAGGTGTAAATATGTACAAAAAAACGTGTGTATATAAGCATGCTTGTAGCTTTCGAAACGATTTACAAGACAATAGCACTGATTCTGCTGTGCAGATTCTATATGCGAGCAACAACAACAATCAACTCGACACAAATTAAGGCTTGAGTAGGGTGGCTGGCGGAGAGTCAAAGAAGAGACTCTCCTGCACGTTTTGTAATAGCAGAAGGGCAGCGTGCGCTCTTTTCTACCAAGCACAACGAGCAATTGGCAGAGTGAAGAGCGTAAAGGCAAGCAAACACCACACCGCAACGCCAATAGGCCGAGCAGCAGCTACGAAGAACCTTAGGCTATACACACAAACAACGTATGCGCTACGAAGGCAACAAAAGAAGAGCAGCGTCGGCCCAAAGGTGCGCGAGTGTACGAGGTAAATGAGCGCAGCGCAACACATGCACACACACACATACACGGGCATAAACTCACAAAGGTATGAAGAAAGCGCTCATGCCTGGCCTGTGTACGTGCCTCCAATTGTACATATAGCTACTCAACAGCGGCCGGCCGCTAGCGAGCTATAGCAACTGGCTGTTGCCTGGCTGGTGGCAGTGTGGCGAGCGGTGAGCGCAGTCAATATTGAGGGAAAAAAACAACTCAGGAGCAAACCACCAGCGCGGGTATAAATAGGCGGCTCATGCAGCCGGTTTGGCATAGTAGCTTCGAAACACTGCAGAAGTACACAACTGAAACGGAATAGTAACAAGAATTAGAGGCGAGTCAAATATACTTACCTATTTGTAGAAGAAAGTGTGAAGAACGCGAGTTTCATATGCCAATATATTATACACATACACGCCTAATGTATATGTATGAGCAAAAGCATTAAAGTAAAGCAAAGCAGCAAGCAAGACAAATTGTTTCGAGAAGAATTCTATCTACATTCTAGTACTTATTTTTTATGAAAAAGAAGCAAATTAAGAAGAAGGAACTCTGTAATTTTAAACTAAAAATTTAAACAAACAAAAAATTGCCATCTTAAAAAACGTTGTTTAAAACAAGCTGAAACGGACCAACGCCATTAAAGTGATAACTTAACAAATAAAAAAGTAAAAGAAAAAGCTAAATAGAGTTAAAGTAAAAGCAGAATCAAGTGCTGTGATTTCAAACTACAAAAAGTTAATTTAATAATTTTTTTAAAATATCGGCATTGGAAGCCAAACACAAATACTCCAATGCAGCAGCAAGCAATTCAACAACTTAACACTAAACGGAAATTCAGCGAATTGTGATATAGCGAAGGCGCAGAGTAGAAGTTAAAGCTTAATAGAACTTTTTCAGAAAAGTAAATATTTTTGAAAAAATCAAAGAACTGAACGTAAGCGTTCAAAAAGTGATATATCTATATATATTATATATAAAAAAAGTAACCAGTGTGATTTCGACTGAGATTTTCCTGCTGAAAACCATACGCCAGTCGAAATAACTGCAAGAGCGGAGCCTGTGAAGTGTGAAGCAGCGCACTAACCACCGAAAGCAATTTTGTTTTAAACAAGTTCAATACTGAAAAGCAAATAATTTAAATGAAAATGGAAGTACTTGCGGTGCAACAACAATACCAGTCGAAATACAACATATACGGGTCCAGTAAAGTTAGAGGTAAGTCGAAAATGAAAAGTATATAAAATAATTTGTTCAAGAAAAAGTGTTAAAACACAAAATTTGATTTGACTTTTCGAAAAATATGGAAAATTTTGAAATACTAATTGGATTTTTTCGAGAAATAATGATAAATTTAAATTTTGATAGAATTTGTTCGAGAAACAGTTAAAATTTTTGAATTTTATCGAGAAATATCCAATTTTGATTTGACTTTTTCGAGAAATAGTTTGAATTTTCAATTTTGATTTGAGTTTCTTCGAGAAATAGTTTTCAATTTTCAATTTTGATTTGAGTTTCTTCGAGAAATAGTTTTAAATTTCACAATTTAATTTAATTTTGTCGAGAAGTAGTTTTAAATTTCAAATTATGATTGGATTTTTCGAGTAATTTCCAATTTTGACTTCGAGAAATAGTTCTAAATTTCAAATTGGAATTGAAATTTCCGGAATTTTCCAAATTTGAGTAAAGTTTCTTCGAGAAATAGTTTTAAATTTCAAATTTGGTTTTGATTTTATCGAGAATACTTCTGTTTCAAATTTTGATTTGATTTTCGAGCAAAAGTACGAAATTTCAAATTTTTCGAGAAATAGTTCTAAATTTCAATGAGAGTTATTGCCGTAAGCAATCAAAACAACAATTTTAAGCCAAATGTGTTTAGCAAATAGGTTTTATAACAAATATAAATTTCAAAAATGAAGTTTTTAAAATCATTGAAAAATTTTTTTGAAATAAAATCAACCTTTAAAAATTTATTTTTAAATAAAAAAATTGAAAATAAAATTTTTTTATTTTTATCAGCCTTTAAATTTAAAAATTTATTATTGAATAAAAAAAAAAATTTAAATAAATATTTTTATTTTTTTCATCAAAAAATAGTTTACACAAAACTAAACAGTTTCAAATTTTTTTTTAAAAAATGCTTCAAATAATTTTTGAAAATTAAACTTTAAGCAACAACCTTTCAAGCCTTTAGTAAGCCACCACTCAATGTCAGTCACATGCATATCACTATCTGCTCAAATTTTTATTATACGACATCAAAAATCGTACGTCATGTCTCCAGCCACAAACACACCTCGTAACGCTGACACTTTTACGCCATTAAATTAATTAATAATTAACTTTTCTTGTAAAAAAAAAAACGGAAAAAATGAGTGCAATCATTGTGCGGCGAAAATTGGCACATAAAAAGTATCTAACAGATACACATTTGCCTCAAGTGGGCGCATACACAGCGCTCGCCAATCAGCCATTCACCCCTTTCACTCGTGTCAGACGTTGCGTTACGCACGAGCGTTTGTGCAAGTCGCCTGCTGCCGCTGCACAAGTAAACAAGCTGCACACCAAAAGCAACACAGCAGAAAAAAAACGAACAACAACGACTTCGACATAACGATAATCAACGTATTTTTAATTTTTACAATTTTTATTGCAAGCAGCGCTTGTTGTTGCTAAGCGGCGCAAGCACGTCAACGTTATTGGTGTGTGTGGCTGTTGGAATGGTGGTAGTGCTGTTGGGTGATAGTGGTGAGCGGCGTAACGGGCAAACATAGCATACGAGCGATGACGACGTCGTAGCTGGTGCTGTCGGTCGTAACGGTGCTTGTGCGGCCGTTGTTTGCTGTTGCCATGTGTATATGTGTGCGCATGTGTGTGTATATATGCTCACCCACATTTCGGTGTGCGCTCATAAAGATATGCTACTCTTCAGCATACTTGTTATACGAGTGCATAGATACGAGCTCGTAACCACATGTTTGTGTGAGTTTGCGCTGGTTTCCATGCCGCACGAACATTCTCGAATCGCTATTTGCCTACCTCTATTGTTTTTATGTGCTTATTGAGTACTAGTTGTTGTTGCGCGCTTCTAATTTAGTTTTATCTATAAAATTTGCTTTGGCTTAAAATTGTTGAGTGCAATCATAAAAAAGTAAATAATTCAATAAAAACGTTGAGGGTATTAAATTGAAAGCAACAAAAAAACACATTTATCAAAAATATTTACAATGCGCTAATCGCTTTGTTTTTGTTTACTCTACTTTTAGATTGGACCAGCACATTGTCGCCACTGTTACCGCTGGCGTCCAGCGGCTGGGTCGATGCGGAGCCAGAGGTGGCTGCCGCGCCGCAGCCGACCGCCAGCATACCCATACCATATCTGCAGAATCAACAGAATTATCATATTAGCAACAACAACAATAATAATTTAAATAACAACAACAACACAGTTAACAATAAAAATGTGAAAAACAGTATTATGCATCATAATAATAAGAAAACCAAACGCACAGCGAGCACCGAAGAGCTGCTGGCGGTGCCTGAGGTGATGATTGCCCCACCGTCGTCGTTGAAGGAGGTGAAAAAGGTGCCAGCAAGCCGTGCGGCCTCAGCACCATACACCTTAACACCCAATACAAACAGCGCAAATAATACAAACTCCTCGGCAACACCGACAGTGGGCGGCAGCTACCTCACCACGCAGCATACACCCTCCCAGAATCCCTCAACAAATCTCTTCAACTGTGATGATATCGATGCAGCAGCCGTGGAAGATCTCTCACTGCGCCTGTTGGATGAGTTGCGCGCCGCTAAGCAGCGTCATCTCACCTGCACCGAAGTCTCCCTACCCTGTGATCTCACGCTGCGCATTGCCGCCGAAATCATACGCGTCTCAGCGAAGGAACCGTGCGGTGTACGCGGCTGCACCATCTACATCGAATTCGAGGATGAACCGAACAATTCGCGACGCATTGCCGAACTCAAATTGGATCCCGAAATGGTATCCACCTTTGAGATCTACTTGACATTGCGTCAGGATCATCGCGGCTGGACCTCATTGCTGCCACAATTCATGAAGAGTCTGGCGCGCACAATCACCATCAGTGCAACATTCACCATCACCAAACACAAACTTTACACATCGGATCGCACCAGCTACAGCTACGGCGGCAGCAGTGCGGCCGCAACGATCTCAACAGCACCAACATCGTGAATCGAGCGCGGTGTAAACAGCATTAGGAGGCAGCAGCAGCAGCGGCACGCAGCCGTGACAACAGCTCAGTTCAATGAGTTGGAGACGGCTGTGACTGCAGCTGCAGCTGCGTCGGCGTCGGTGTTTGTGTTGACGCGGCGCGTCGGTGTGCGGTGGTGTGAATGTGGCGGCTGTAGGCTGTAGACGTTTGTCAATGCACGCGGCAGCAGCAAGCAATTGTGGTGGCGCACGAGCCGATTTAACGAACGATATATGCTTTAAGGATGACTGCTGCTCGACGAGACGACCTCGAAACGATGAAGTTAAAACGAAATCGTGTAAGACGTGTTATTAAGTTAAGACTTTTTAAAAATTAAAATGCAAAGAAGCAGCGTAGCCGTTAGAAGTGTATGCGAAACAACCCCACCTACACACACACATACATACACACACGCGCACGTACTGACCGACAGACACAGCGACGCACACACTTTACTTACAGTATCAGCGCGCTCCACAGCGGGCCGCCACCTCTCGACTTCACTCACTTTCACTTTCCTAAGCAGCATACTTTACGACACACACACACACATATATACCTACATACACATGCATATAAACATATTTATACATATAAGCGTACAAAACGGCGTTTTGTATGTGTCTATCTCATGTAATGCAAACGCATCAAGTATCTTTCAATTGAAACAAAAATGAACTCGTTAGATTTTAGTAAAGCGATTACGCGCCCACGAATGATCTGCATATTTAATTTAAAAAAAAAATTAAAAACAAAAACAAAAACAAAAAAATTTATATTACAAATAATAATTACTAAACGTTTTTAAAATTATATTTTTATGTTTAATTTTAATTTTAACAAATTTCTGTGAATGCAGTAAACGCTTCGCAGCGTTTAAGTCAATTGTCTTGAGAATCGATTGATTGATTAATTGATTTTTTTGAAATTCAAAAAATTGCAGTTAATGCCCGATGTAGTAGGCGAGGAGAGTAGAAATGCATGAAATTTTTAGATTGCTAAGGCTGCAGCGGCGCCACGCACACACACACGCACAGTAAGCGGAAATTCGCAATTGCTCTACACACATGCGCGCATATATTGCATATATATTATATGCATAAAGGCGCGTGTGTGTGTGTGAGCGCGCGGTCTGGCATGTGTGCGGGCGCGCGGCGGCAGCCAAAATCTCAAACTCATGAAATTGTGATAACACTTTAAGATGCTAAGATTTTTTAATTAAGATTACGAAGAAGTATAAAGATAAACTTGTAGAAGAAGAGGCAGAAAAATAGTAAGAAGAAGAAGAAAAAAGTAGAAGCAGCAGAGTAGCAGTTTAAAAGCGATTAAACGATTAAAAGCAAAAAAGAAGAATATAAAAAACAAAAAGTAAATGTTGATGTAGTTTGTGAGCAGCGCGCGCCAACTTTTTTTGTATTAGGGGCGAGCGGCAGGCTAGCAAGCAGCAAATATATGTGAATGCGTAAATACAAAAATACTTTAAAAAGCTAATAAACGTTTTCAGGCGTAAAACTTGTGAGAAAAATTTTGCAAAAAATTTGTAAAACTGTAAAAAATAATGTGTGAAAAGCAACATATGCGATATTTGACTAAAATTCAAAATTAAAAATGTAAAAAAAAAACAATTTAAACGTAATTGTGACATTTGCAACAAAATTAGTATTAACAAATTGTATGAAAAAAAAATTTTAAGCGTTAAAAATTTCCAAAAAATTAAAATAAAATCACAAAAAAAAACAAAAACAAAAAACCTGCTAATAACTACAAAAAAACTTAAGATTTTGCAGTAAAAAGTAAAAGTAAAAATATTAAAAGTTCGTAAAACAATAAATTAGCAATAATTTAAAATGCTCACACACACACACAGAATTACAGTTTATAAGCAAAAAAAAAACTCAAATACAAAAAAAATACTTTGCAATAGTTGGTAAAAATTACAAAAAAAAACAACAACACTTTGCAATAGTTGGCAAAAATATGCAATAAACCCGAGTAAGCATAAAAATATTCAGCATACGGCACAAAAACAACAAAAAATAATAGCCACAACACATTTTAGTCCGCAAAAAATAATAACAAACAATAATTTCCAAAAAACAATTAAAAAAAAAAATTCTAAAAAAATTTCTAAAAAATAATTCCAGAAAAAAATTAAAAAAATCAAACACACTTCAACACAATAGCTTAAAAATCAAAATAAACAATGAATTGAAAATAAAAATAACAACAACCATAAATAGCCTACTCAAACGCCGCCGTTAGGTATGTGGCCAGTAAGCAAGCGCTTACTTGGCCGATATATTTATTATAACTACAACAAACAAACCAACCAACAAAACAAACAAACAAACCTTGTGCATGTATTAATTTTTTTATTATTACTACTATTATCATTATTATTATTATTACACTACAAAGAAAGATTGTATTAATGTTAAGTTTTTTCTAATTACATATTATGCATAGAAAACAAAAATACAAAAACAAAAAGCATATATTAAAACTTCAACAACAACAAATTGTGTAAGCAAAAACACACTACATACATTTTTACCAGCGCCAAAGTGCGTAAAATTTTTTTCAAAAAAACACAAAAAAATAAAAACAAAAAAAAAATACATAAAACAAAAAGAACTGAGTACAGCTTATGTTGTCAGATTAAATTACAAAAAAAAAAAACACAAATACATCAAAAATTCACAAATAAAGTGAGAAATACTTTTTTGTAAAAATAAATTTGCTGACTTTTCTATTACTGGGGCGAAATTGGGGGGCAAGGTAGAAGAAAATTTTTGGCTCGACGTTGTTTTTCACTACTGTTGGCACATTTGCAGGCTTTTTCTTTGGACACTTTTGGGCTTTTTGATGCTGAGAAAAATTTGGAAAAATTTTTTTGGAATAAGTAAGCATGTTGGGAGGAAGCTTGAGCTGCCAGAATGCCAGAAGATGCGTCAATGTATGGTAGTCACATATTTTATAAAAAAAATTTGAAGATATTGGTCTAATATTTTTCTTTTTTTTTATTGGCGTAGCCACCGCTTTCGTGGTTTAACTCACCGAATTTGTCAGAGCGAACACAGAAAACAAAGAAAACATTACAATAGGAAAACTACATTTTTATAGCATAAAAGGATATAAAAAGAAAGTCAACCAGATATTCATCGTTTAGTTTGTATGACAGCTATATGCTATAGTAGTCCGATCTGCACCAAATATTGAGGGATTGTACCACTGTTTTGTACAATACTCTGTATCAAATTTCATGCAACCACCGCGTCAAATAAAAAAGTTTTTCATACAATGACTTGAGTTTGAACGGTCAGTTTGTATGACAGCTATAAGCTATAGTTTACCGATTTGTACAATTTCTACATAAATTGTAGCAAAACCTTAGCTTATTATTCACACCAAATTTTGTTACAATACCTCGTCAAATAAAAAAGTTGTCCATACAAGGACTTGAGTTTGAACGGCCAGTTTGTATGGCAGCTATATGCTATAGTTTACTGATTTGAAAAATTTCTTCGTAAATTCTCGCAATACCTTAGCGTATAATTCATGCAAAATTTTGTGAAGATATCTCGACAAATAAAAAAGTTTTCCATACAGGGACTTGAGTTTGAATGGTCAGTTTGTATGGCAGCTATAAGCTAAAGTGATTATTTCTCTTCAATTTCATTGCAGCTTATGGCGATGCGTCAAATTTCGTGAAGATACCTCATCAAATAAAAAAGTTTTCCATACCAGGATTGAATTTTGAAAGGTCAGTTTGTTTGGCAGCGATATGCTATAGTGTTCCAATATCAGCGGTTTCAACACACGATTAAACTCTTTAGTAGAGAAGCACGTATGCAAAATTTCAGTTCGATATCTCAAAAACTGAGTGACTAGTTCGCGGTTTTATTATTTATTTACTAGGCGCGGCTTTCAGCTACTTGATTTCCCTAACTTAGAAGCCATATGTGAGGCATAAATCCACTTCCAAGTCTCAGCTAATATTCTACTAATACCTTGAGTACTTTTGTATTAAAGCGCATTTGAAATTTCCCACTTGCGCCAAGAAGCGGCAGGTTAAGTAAGTTCAGCGTAGTGGGTAAGGCCCAGCGATTAACGACACTGTGAGCTAACAAATGATTATTTAAAAGCTAAATGCTCTTACTTAAAAAAAAAGTGCATTAAAGGTAATTACACTTCCACTGTCGCTTATCACTTTTGCCTGTTGCCATGTATTACTCATCGCCGCGCCTTGCGAGTCCAATGTGTTATAAATACCTAAAATGTATAATCATCTGCCAATATATTAAATATGTAACGGTGCAAAGTCATTAAAAAAATGTTGCTTACGCAATGCAAGCATTAACATTAGCCCTAAGCAACAGCGAAGGTCCAAAAAGCGACTACATGTCTACAAGCAGGTACCACGTTGGGTATGAGTAACGCACGCACATACGGCAGCAGGCTCAGCCATTAATTACTCATACGACAGCGCGAATTCTACTTATAAAATAACCTTCGAGCTGCTGGTCAAACTCTGCTCAATGTGCTTAGGTACGCACTAATCAGGCATTTAGCAAGGGATTTATATAAGTGCATTTAATTTTCAATAAATATGCATTATTTTCATTATAAGGGAATGCATACACACATACATACATTCATATATGGGCTATAGTGTTTTTGTGTGTATGAAACAGATATAAGGTCGGTTCTTATAGTATATAGATCTGATGAAGTATGTTCTACGTAAAAATATATTGTAAAAATTTTGCAATGATTCTAACTGGACACTGAAACCACTGTATATGCATACATACATACATACATACATATGCACTTGATCCACAGTTATACTGTGATTATTGTTTCCTCTAAACTTTTTCTAAAACCAATTTTTCGCTTAAGCATTAAATATCTTTAATGAATTGCTGGCCTGTCAACGCTGCTTCAAGCCTTTTTTTGCTTAGGACGTTATGCAGATTTTGCTTTTACCAATTTTTTGTCTCCACAATTTTTATAATTTTATTTTATGAACTACACTTTTGTCTCCAGACTTTTTATTATTTTTTGGTTTTTATGAAAAACAGACATTAATATCTCTTTCGCTGTTTATTTAACAACCCATTTTGCTTTCATAATTGCTTCTTACCATCTTTTATTTATTTGTCATTAAGCTTTTTTTCTACTTATAACTGCGGTTTGTTCCTTGTCAGTTGTTGCTTTCTCCTTTTTGCTTGCTTTTGTAAGTTCTGTCGGCGTTTTTATATCTTTGTTGCCAACGCTAGTCGCTGTTTAATTATGACGAATGACTCACTTCACTTCAAAGCGCGACTGGCTAAGACTTTGCACTGCACAGTGGGGTGAAAAGGAAATATGTTGGATTAAAATTTTTAAAATTTTAATTTTATGAAAAAAATGGAAGTATTTGTAAGAAAAATTTAAAATAATATAAAATTTTTTTTTAAATAACATACTTCTTTTTTTGTTGTGAATACACATTATAACATGAAGTAGGTACATATTAACAGAAAAAAATTAAAAAAAAAAATTAATAATAAAAAGAAAAAATTTAGTACTAAAAATTTAATTATTTTTTTTCATTAAATTGTATAAATTAAATTATTTACGTATTTGTAAGAAAAATTAAACAGAAAATTTAATAATAAAAAGAAAAAAAATTAGTAATAAAAATTAAATATATTAATTTTTTTTATTAAATTTTATTTAAAAAAAATTTAAAAATTTGTAAGAAAAACTTTACAAAAAATTTTATAATAAAAAAAATTGGTAATAAAAATTAATTTTAATTAATTAAGTAAGAAAAATGTGTAAACAAATTAAATACATAATAAAAAAATTACAAAAAAAATTATATTAAAAAAATTTAAGTATTTGCAAAAAAAATTTACAAAAAATTTAATAATAAAAATAAATTATAAATAAAAATTTTATTTATTTTAGTAATAAAAATTAATTTTTTTATAAAGTAAAAATGTATTTAGTTGTTTATATGTATGTATGTTTTAGTTAATTTTATTATAATTTTTTTTATATACAATTTAACAACATTCTGTTCTTTTTTAATTTTTTTTTTAAGTTTGCTCATCATTAAATTTTTGCTTCCATTTAGTTCCATTTAAATTTGTAAAAAAATTTAAGCAGACATATGAGCATCTCAACCCACTGTGCGGTGTAGCTGTGACAGCTACGCTGCGGTCGTATTGCCAAGCTAAACAAAACCTTATAGCAAAAGATGTATAGTGTTAACAAAAATGAAGCAAAGCGAAACCAATGTACACCACTCGACAGGTAGAGTTGCAGCAACAACAACAAAAGCAAAAACCAAATCACAAAAAAATACAAAAAATCAAGCAAACATAAGCAAAATGCAAAAACACAAAAAATCGTTGTAAATTGAGTAGAGCGCAACCAAGTCGTCGAGACGAAGCGACTGAGAGAAGGCAGACGACAGACGACAAAAGGCGAAAACAAGCAAAAATTGTAGCAGAAAACAAACAGCCTGCCAAGCCCGTCAACCAGCTGGCAATTACTGTCGTCAAGCGCTACGTGAAAAATTGTATAATTGCAAGTACTGTGTGCATGCACAGCCAACCAGCCAACCGGGCTAACCAACCAAGCAGCCACTCAGACGCTATCGAGTCCATTGCTCAACGCGATTGCTTGTGCAAACCACAGGCACACACACACACACACGAATACATGCATCAACAAAAACGGCGAATGCAAGATGTCAGCAATAACGCCAAGCGAAGGTACTCAGCGAAGCGCTAGCAAACAGCACATACACACATATGTACATATATGCAGGCTTAAAGTAGTGCAGTTGCTATTTACATAGATGCTAATCACAGAAGTTAAAAGTTTTGCCAACTCGCTAGACGGCAGGCGTCTATTATTAGTTAACGGCTCAAAGCGGGTTTATGGCACTGACAAGTGGATTTATTGCGCACACACATGCACGCACATATATGTATGTAGTTATTATACATACATATGTGTTCATCAAAGCAACAGTCAAAAGCTACGCGCTGCTTGTTGTTGTTGCGCTTTAAATCATTAAATACTGTCTATGCTTGTTGTTGTTGTGTTTGTTGTTTAAATCGCTAATCGCCGTTTGTGCTTATCACTAGTTTTATTGCCAATTTTAACAACACTCGCAACAGCTGCTTATCAGCGCCCAAAATGTGCACCTCAAAAGTTGCTGCGCCATCCCTAACCCCCCATCTCCCGCTGTTATTTGATCAGCTTGCGGAAATTCATTCATTTATTCATTCATTCCGCAGCGAAACGCTTGCATCGGCGTTTTCATTAATTGTAATTCAACAGTTTTCCGCTTCCACAGCTCATTTCAGCGTATCGTATTTATTTACAAGCGCGTTTTGCCATATTTGCAATATTTATGCGAAATTTCATCATTTACTTAATTTGCAATTTAATTTGTTTTGTTGCTTACATTGCAACTATGTCTGTATATTTGTATGTATTGTGTATGCATGAGCTTCGTTTAGTTATTCCTTCTACACACTTACGGGTTTGTATGCCAGAGCACGTCTGGGAATTTATTGAGCTCGCTAATGATAATGCTGTATTGTTTTTTAATAAAATAAAAATTATTAATAGAAATAAAATATTTGAACTGTTCTCATGTCCATTTAAGTATGTTTAATTGTATATATATTTATGTATATAAATCATATTTCCAATTTTTTCGCCTTTTTATCGTTTGACCAAATGAGGATTCCTTACGGCATTTTTAATCAGATTTAGTGTAATTATAATAAGACAAAAACCTTAGCTTCGGCTATACCGCGGCATTAATACCCTTTACAGGGTTCTGCTACAAAAAAAGGGTATAAATAATACCCTCCACAGGTTTCTATACCCTTTTCTTATAGCATAAAACAGTAAAAAAAAATATCTTTTTACTGACTCTGAACGATCAGTTTGTATGGCAGCTATATGTTATAGTAGTTCGATCTGAATAATTTCTCTGCATAATGTAGCGACATCTAGGGTAAGAATCTCTGCTAAGTGTTGTGAAGATAACTCGTCAAATAAAAAAGTTTTTCATACAGAGATCTGATTTTGATCGTTCAGTTTGTATGGCAGCTATATGATATAGTGCTGCGTTGAGCATAATTCCTTGGAATATTGTACTGTTGTCTCAGAAAATATCTCGCGTAAAATTTTATGAAGATATCTCGTCAAATAAAAAAGTTTTCCATACAAGAACTGTATTTTTTTCAATCCATTTGTATGGCAGCTATATGTTATAGTGAACCGATCTAAATAATTTCTAAGGATATTACACCGTTGCTTTGTACAATATCCGGTACAAAATTTCATGAAGATATCTTGACTACTAATAAAGTTTTCCATACAAAGACTTAATTTTGATCGTTCAGTTTGTATGGCAGCTTTATGCCATAGTGCTGTGATCTGAACAATTTCTTAGGAAATTACACTACTGTCTTAAAAAAATAACTCCTGACAAATTTTGTGAAGATACCTCGATAAATAAAGATGTTTTTCATACAACAACTTAATTAATTTTGATTGATCATTTTATATGGAAGCTATGTGCTATAGCGTTTTGCTGTCAGCAGCTTCAAAGAATAAGCAGATACTTGGACGTGTGCAAAATTTTAGAAAGATGCCTTGCTCCACTGAAGATCCATGGTTCCTGCAACAGTAGAATACCCTGGTTATTCGATTCGAACCACATGGAGATGACAACCGAAGCTGCCGTCGCGTGACGTAGATTCACCTGGACAAGTTCTACGCGGCACTTGGAGGTCACAGTATTGGTTTTAAGGTCTTCGTTCCCACTGACCTCAGCATCCTGCACTTTCTTTAGACCATTTAATAATATGACGATTATATTGTATATTGATATATGTATGTTTCCTTTCACAACTCAACTGCTTTTTCTATGTGCTTTTATCACCTCTACTCCAATTTTTTTAGTTATACATACATATGTATGCTGTGTAAAGTTCTCTTCCAATTAAAGTATATGATAATAAATTCTGCTCTGAACCGGTTTTGCATTCTCTAGAGAAATATTTTACGACCATGCATACTTCGGTCTGAGAGGAATTGAGGTTTCAAATTATTTGCCGAGAGATAATCAGAAAAGTCAACTATTTAAATTTATATCTTGTCTAACATCAAGTTAATAAACGTCTAAGCTCTACCGGATAAGATCTGAACATGAATATAATTTTCGCTTTCTTACTACTTTTGTATGCCCAGAAGGTAGAAACTAAGTGAGTGATAGCTCACGCAGATAAGTATTATACTTCAAAAAGATTAGAGTTAAGAGTTAAGATACATACTTATGTACATAAGCATGGGTATGTACTCATGCTTATACATATTTAGACAAACATATGTACATGTAAGATACATATAATAATTTATAGAAGACAACCCTCTTTCGTTTTGTTGTTGTGTCTAGCTACTTATCACTATTTAACTACTTAATAGCGCGACTTATTGTCAGTTTATATTATATTTTGCGTAAATTTATTTTTACACTCAATGTCTCTATAAACAACATCAATAAATGTCAATATGGCACTAAGTAATCAAATACTTCGCATGCAGCATATACAAACTTAAGAACTTACAGTGCAGGCAGTTACAAATATACAAACATATTTACATATGTATATGTATATATGAATGTAAGTTTGCGCTATTGAATCTTTAATGTAGCGAGTACGCTATAAGCAACCCTGCCAATAGAATTATAAGTAGGCAAGATCATGGCTCGCTAATAGCCATATGCATGAGCATTTACAGCAAACTACATACAATATGTATAAATGTACATACATTACATGCATATGTGTATGTATTTTGAGCGATCTTTGTGTGTGCGCCCAACGCTGAAGTGATGGTGGCAGACATAATAAAATTCAATTGATTTTATTTGCAAAAATTGTGAGTTAAATTGTCGTTAGGCAGTTAAAAATAGTTTGCTACATACAAACACATGGCAATAAGCACTTGTCAAGGCCCGGTTGTGTGTGTGTAT
Source organism: Bactrocera dorsalis (assembly GCF_023373825.1). Classification (NCBI taxonomy): domain Eukaryota; kingdom Metazoa; phylum Arthropoda; class Insecta; order Diptera; family Tephritidae; genus Bactrocera; species Bactrocera dorsalis. The sequence continues at coordinate 67,864,103 of NC_064307.1, read as the reverse complement.
GTGTTTGTGCTTTTATCAGCGCGATCACTTTATCTGTCACGTAATCGCCCGCAAGCGGTAATGGCGACATCTGTCTGGCAGTCATAAATGCAGGCTGCCACATTTGCTTGTATGTAAGTATGTGTGTGTGGGTATGTTGTGCATAACAGCAAAGCAGTTTTAATACTCGTATGGCATAAACAGAGGTTAATTGCAATAGAGCAATTTTGTTGGACTTTTTTTTCAATATAGAAATTGCCGTTTTATGGCAAAAACACAAGTGTTCATATGTGAGATTTATAAGCATTGAAATGTAAAATATCATAACATCACTTTTCATAAGCTTACAGGCGGAGCTCAAATTGAAACAAAAGTTGAGTTTTGGTTATAAAGTGGTTATGTATGGGTTATATATTGGTTATGTAAGTATATCGTCATCATGTTGAAAAAAAACTTGAGTTTTGGTTTTAAAGTGGTTAAATACTGGCTATGCATGGGTTATATATTGGTTACGAATTGGTTATATTGTATCTGATAGCGAGAGCTGAAACTTTTATGCTACGTATGTATGTATGTATATCGTCATCACATTGAAACAAAATTTGAGTTTTGGGTATAAAATGGTTATATACTGGCTATGTATAGGTTATGTAACGGCTATATACTAGTTATATCTGATAGCGGCAGCAGAAATTTTTTGTTACGTGTGCATGTCGTCATCATAGTGGAACAAAATTCGAGTTTTGGTTATAAAGTGGTTATATACTGGTTACATATGGGTTATGAGTGGGTTATATACTGGTTATATGTATCTAAAACGGCGCTTGAAAATTTTATGTTACGTCTGCATGTCGTCATCATAGTGGAACAAAATTCGAGTTTTGGTTATAAAGTGGTTATATACTGGTTAAGTATGGGTTATGTATTGGTTATATACTGGTTATATCTGAAAGCGAGAGCAGAAAATTTTGTGTAACGTATGAATATCGTCATCACATTGAAACAAAATTTGAGTTTTGGGTATAAAATGGTTATATACTGGTTATATCTGATAGCGAGAGCTGAAATTTTTATGCTACATACATATGTATGTATGTATATATTATATGATGTAGTGTAGCAATAAAAAACTCAATTTCGATTTTTTTTATGATACGCTGTTTTGAATTTTAGGTGACTATACATACATACATATACATATACATCTGCATAAGATAATGCTGTTCTATAAGCAATAGTGTCTTTTTATATTATAAAAAGAAAATACTAGCAAATTGCGTTGCAATTTTAATAACTTTCAAAACAACAACAATAAAAAATAAAAAAAGAATAATAATAAAAAGTCAGTTAGAAAATTAAGCAATGTCGACACCCACCTACATTTAAACTAAAGTAAATAAAAACAATAATAAACACAAATATCAGCTGCCTTTAAAATAACGGAATTTCCAGCACCTGCACACTTGTACCTACAAAGTTATTCCACAAAATACCGCTTTGAACCTTTCAGAACTTCAATTTCCCTATTCGCATACAAACACACATACACATGTATTTATTTAGCCATTTCGTCTGGAAAAATGCCATTCACAATTGTTTACCGCTAAACGTTGTTGTTTTTGTGGGTTTTATTGAAGTACATACTTAAATTATTCGAAGCGTTTGTTTTCGCTTTAATGAGTGTTTCTTTCATCACACCATTTTTGTGCAAATATTTTCAAAGCGTGCTTTCACTTTTTCATTGTTTTTTTTTGCTTCGAAAAAAGCGCTATGACAAATTGTAGCTAATGTCAAGGTCACATGGCTAATGCTGTGGCATATTATCTAAAACGCTTAAAGTAATGTTATCTGGCTATTTAAATAAGTGCCGGAATTCTAATTAACTTTGTTGACAATGCATTCCAATGCGGTGTAAAATCATCGTGACTTTTTGAAATGGAGTTCTGAAATACCGGCATAACTCTGACTCATGCCAAAGCGGGCTTGAGTGATGTGTTTCGGTGTTATCGGCGCAATAATGAGATATTTCACAGTTAGTGCTTACATATGTATGTAAAACATTTATATTTTCAGATATTGAATGAATATCTTGAATAACGGTTGCGAAATCTAAGGATTTGTTTTGCGCTTTCGAACTGAATAGGTTACTTTTGGCTTCATCGATGCTATTATTTACTTCATGAGTACCTTTTTAGAGTATTAAAAGGTATAAAGAGATCTTTGTCTTGATTTTGATCAGGCAAATTGTAAGGCATCCACAATTATAGAGGTCCGATCTGCACAATTTCTTTGGAGATTGTACTGATACCATGGATAATAATGTGTGGGTTAAACTTCGCGAGGATATCTTACCAAATAAAAAGAGTTTTTCAACCCAGGACTTGAGATCGTTTAGTTTGTATGGCAGCTATATGCTATAGCGAACTGATATCGGCGGTTCCGACAAATGATCAGCTTCTTGGAGATGGAAGAACGTGTCCATAATGTCAGATCAACATCTCTAAAACTGAGAGACCAAATCAACTCTGCTCATCACATGCCGTTCGGCTTAACCTTCCACACAAGTTGGATTTTGTAAGCGCTCAAATCAAGTTCCTTCCACGGAATGCTCCACAAAGTAAGTTTTTACTTAGTGCAATTGTCGATCAAGACTTTAAATGCGGTTTCTTGAAATGCTGCTTTCAGAGTCGGAAAGGAAAATTTCCTCGAAACAGCTTGACCGACCAACTTGTAAGGTTTAAACAACCTTTATAATAAGAGACAGCATGCTGATCAATATGTCAGGCCGAGGACCTGTTAGTCCGCGTACATATTTATATAGTAAGACGAACATAGCTAAATTTACTCAGTTCGTCTCGCTGATTATTTATTTATATAATTTATAGAGTCCTCGACATTCCTCATAGGTGTTACTAACATCGTGGGCAATTTAATATACCCTGTGCTGTCCTTGTATATACAAAAATCTGACGAAACATGCGTTCTTGTTTTTCTGCTTCCGGGAGTGTTTTATTGTTATCAAAGACTTTGAAAGGAAACCCTCGTCAGAGCCCAAATTCGTTCCCATATGTTGCTCTACTCAGCTTCTAGAGGTAGATCTAAATGTCTATAGTTCTATAGGTAGACCAAACAGATAACTGTAATTTTTTTTATTTATGTAAAAAAAAAGATCTGGATTATAATGGAATTTCCACAATTACATTTCTCAAAATAATAGTGCCTCCCTGCTCATATAAAGTGAGCAAATACTTAATGAAAGTCATTAACAGAAATAACTATTTAGAAAGCTGTTTTTTTTTTACCGAAAACTAAAAAAACAAACCGTTGAATGAACCCGGCTTTGTTATAAATCTCCCCGCGCCTATGGAAATTCCTAGCAACTGTTTAAATTAAAGAAAAGAAATTCTTGAAATGTCAAATAAACCGTATTACAAATATTTACCATATATTCTCCCATGGAAATTCCTAAAAAAAATTTCAAATATATTTTATCAAAAACATTTATAACAGTAACCCGTATAAAGGAACAATTAAGGAGGGTTTTAGAGGCAGCTTGACGATAGCTTAGTATAGATTGCAAAAACGATAATAAAAAACTGAGAGCGCGGAGCCATTATGGTCCTAACCCAACCTGACAAGTCACGGCTACCCAAACACACATACATTGGAGGAATTACCGAAGAAACTAAAACATAGACAATCGTGCAACTCATTCAATTTCATAAATAAAATATTTGTACATAAAAAAAAATAATAAAAAAATTGGCAGCAAAAATTATACAGAAAATATGCTAAGTACTATATAAAGCCTTTAACTAAAAATCCAACCCCACAACCAAAAGTCTTTCAGTTTAACTATAGACAACTCATACAAAAGTTCTACACTCATTCTTTCTTTTTTTCTTTCTTACAACTTGTAACTTATTATTTGCGTACGAAAAGGTAGGAAGATCACATGTTAGAATTGTCATTAGTGGTTTAAGAAACTCACAGAAACTTTAGCAGAAATTTCCAGTATCACTATTGGATAAATAACCGATTACTTAACCGATAGGTGCGTTGCAAGGCATTGATCGAAAGACCGCAAAAAGCGCTTTGACTCTGCCACAACTGCGTTAAAGCGACTAATAGCAGTTACGGCTATTTCAGGAGGTTCACCGAAAATATGACTGTCGAGCTGTTTACGCTGTAGACTTGCAAAACAAGGACAATGGAGAAGAAAGGGGAGGATGTTTCCAGTTCAACTTCATCAATAAAACTTGGACAATTAGACAAGGCTCTCAGCCACACCACATGTACTATGTCTAGTGAGCAATGTTCAATGGACGATTGTGGTAAGATGAACTTTGCTGAGAGCAAGTAATTCAATGGATATCTTGCGTTCTACTCTATAACAGAAGTATCTCGCGGTTACACTGAAACTAGTTGTTGAGCAACACTTGCCCAACTTATGCAAAGTCTGGAGGTCCAGCGGTAGATTGTAAGCGTACAACGGAGATCCAGCTCGTTTTACAAAGAGTTGTAAACGATAAAATGGGTGTCGCGTTAACTTGAAGTTGACATGACATGCTAGACCTCAGCAGGGGTCTATAGCATCCAATAAAACCCCAGCTGAGACTCTATGACACTGTTAAATTTACAAATAATAGGCCTAAAATCTAACCTAATAATTGTATAAACAATACGATTCTCGCAAAGGCCTATTTAACTGCGCTAAATAATTTTTTTTGTTAAGAAATGTGAATGTCTAGAAGTCACAGGCAACGGATTGCAAGTTTTAGAAATAAAAATTATTTAAATAATATGTTTTGTGTCTATATATTTTATAGTTGGCTCAGCTGTTCGTATTTTCCCCTCAATGAGCTATTTAATTAAAAATATACATAAATATATAAGTACATATGTATATATATTTGTAGGTGTGTGTATAGCTATAAGTACATGCAAATAAATAATTAAAGTATTTGAAATTTGCGCAAATATTCATAGCACAAGTACCTCGGCGTATTTAAGTACTCGTATGTCGGTTTGTAACCACATTTCTTAGCACACACAGCTTTTTTTTGAACGAAAAATGTTGAACGCACGTGTGAAAAATAACTGCTAACTCTACAATAAAAATGTACACAAAAATATATATAATATATTATGTTAATTCCTCTTGAATTTAAGGCGCGACAACTTGGCTGTTGAGTTCATGAAATGAGGGGGAAACAACAAAAAGGGCATTTATGCTGCGCCGTTGAGTGCCACGGCTATTTGAAATTTATCTACCGAAGTTGAAATTTCGTGTCTTCGCTTTTGGCTGCGCTATAAAAATCGTGCTAATATTGACATAATATTCATAATGAGACTTGCAAATATATGCACAGTTAATTTAGTGATTTTTTATGCGCATATTCGGACAGAACACGGCTACTACGCAGCCGTTCAGGCGTGCAGCTGCGCCAGACCGGCCCAGAAGAGACCAGACCGGGACACGCAGGCCCTGCGTGACGGGTGTGAAAAGTTCGGTCTTTCCCTATTTATTTTAACTATTTATAACTGATTTTTTTGTGTCTTCTTTTGGAGTGGTTAAGAAAATGAGGTGCTGCATTGTAGCTTGTTGTACTTGCATACTTAAGTAGGTGTTAGAGCGCGGCGATTATGAGAAAGGGTGCTAAAATTGTAATGTACAGGAGCTCAAGGTGTTATTTATGATATCTTATTTTTTTCTGTGAAGGCCTATGAACATGGTCACTTTCTGAGTTTGCGCATATTTTAGTTACATACTTTATTGAAGAAAAAAGATACATGAAAGATGGTTTCAAAATATAAAATAACCGGCTCAGAATAAAAGTTTTTGTTTTGATCTCTAAGATTTTCCATAGAAAAATTAAGTTCATTTAAAAAATAAAGAAGTTTAAGATGATGTTTTTATAATTTTATAGGAAGAAATCCATATTCATTCAAAAATGGCTAGTGAAGTGGGAGCCGAAATCTATTTATCGGAGTCTATTTCTCGGAGCTGGATCTCACTTGAAATCTCCAATTGGTCCCAGACAGCGAAAAGGTAGAACGTCCATAAGCGCGTAAGCGATGTCTACGGCAATAAAAAAGAAGAATGAAGTAGCTGAGATAGCTAACAACAGAGAAAACAACTTAAAGAAGATCACTGTATACGTCGATAGTCAGGCGGTTGCAGGAAAGTGGCTGGATATGTACTAGGTTTCGAAGTGTTTTCGGAAAATAAAGTAGCTGAGGTGATTGCCATTCTTCTAGCCACCGAAATTATACAGGAAATATTTAGAAACCATGAAATTTATCGAAAGGGCTGACAGTCGGATGAGGGCGAGATAGAATGCGTTAAGGAGACGCAAGAGCCCCAAAGAAAGTACAACGGGATGGTTGCCAGCGGGATGGGCACTAGTAATGACGGTTCATGCAGAAAGTGAAGGAAAGTAGACATGAGACAGACTCCGAAATGTCACCTATGCTTCCCGAGTACATTGAACATTCTGCAATGAATGCGTGCTCTACACACACATTCAGACCTTTCCGATAAGTTTTCCCTATGCTAAAATGCATTCAGGAGTCCACGCTCAGTATAAAGGAAGCCCAAGCTCAGACATAATCTGAAGTTTGGGCTTCCATCTATAAAAACAGCATCTCGAATGTGCTCGGAAGAGCTCAGCCGGGCAGTATAACATAACCTAACCTATTATTGAAGACAGCGCTACAATCTCCGAACATATTATTCAGATCGGGCCATTAGAGCTAAAACTACCATTCAAAACGAACGATCAAAATCAGTATAAAGAGTTTTTATACCTTTTTAAGCTTAAGGATTTTATAGCTTCGGCGCAGCCGAGGTTAACGCTTTTGTAGCTTGTGTGGATTAAAAAAGCTCAAGCAGACCATAAACTGTATCAAATGAGACTGTTTTCCTTTGAATGCTTGCTTTTTCCAAGAGATATAGAAATCGAAAAGTTCATACCGAAATTAATTTGAGACTTGAGGGAGCTTTTAGACAGATTGAAACATGAAATACTGACTCCAAGTATATGACGATCTGTAAGTACATATAGTGCGACATTTCAAGCTATTCACAGCAATATGTGACCTTCTACGCAGCATTCGGTCTGGAATGAAACATCTGGAAGCTTAGAAATACATATTTACTTTTTGTATGCAAAAGTTGTGTGCATTTTCCGCTGCACTTTATAGCCACTCAAATGATTTGCTAGTATGTGTTAAGTGTATGTGTGTGCGTATGCAAATGCAATTGCAGGCAAGGCTGCTGGCTGCACTCGCAGCTATTGATTCGTACGTGTTATCAGCCAGACAAATGGCATTACAGCGTTAACACTTTCCGTGCGCAAAGCCTCCATCACCACCCGCTGAATAAACTAACTGAAAACTACACATAAACACACATACAGATACTTATGTATATATGTATAAGTACATATATTATATGCATACATATGTATAGGTGGATGTGCAAGTACGCAGGCTACCTCCAATCAATGTTTAGACCCCCTTGGCGCCATTTTTATATTGATTTATGATTTTGTAGTTATTGCATTTTTCCATGCGGGAAAATATGTGTTTTGTGGCCTGGCGTGTCTGGCAATTTTTCGTTGTTGTTGCTTTTGTGTTGTGTTCAATTTGTGTTTTGACTGCAGCCAGTGTTTATTGCACCAATATTGAATTGACGCTACTAACAATATTTGGCGCTGTTGTTGTTATGCTCGAGTACTGAGCATACATATCTAGTCACGCACTGTTTTACTAAGGCAAAAAACAACAAAAAATGTATGCTGCAATAGTTGTGGAAAATTAAAATAAACCCCAAGCAATGGCTCTGGGCTGTGTAGCGTGCGCCTATCGAACGTTTCGAAAATTTTCAAAATTTCTGATTTTTTGCTGCAACTCTCCATATTTGCATTGCCGCTTTCCATTTTCCGAATAAACAAAATTTCGCATGTTGGGCACGTATTTGAAAACAACATTAAGTAAAATTGGGCAAGCAGAATATCGAACTTTACTTGAATACACAAAGCGAAACAAGAGAGAGGGGAAAGGAAAAATGACAGCGAAAAGTGGAAATAAAAACATGTAAAACGCTCAGTACACTTAGAGTTGGCCAAAATTCGCATAAATCGTTGGGCATGTCATGCATAAACGCAAGTAGATATGTAGATGTATGTATGTATGTGTGTTTTCATGTACTCGCAACTAGACAGGGGAATTGTAGACAACATCTCAACAAAAATCATAAACGCAAATCTTAGTATGTTGTTGCAATGTCATGCCATTTGGTATATTTACTATGGCTAGCAGTAAAAATCAATGCTTAAATGAATTATATTCACAAGCTTTACTAAATTTAAGGAAGAAAGTTGAAGACTATTGAGAAAAATTCGGAATGCGGAACAAAATTTTGCTTAGAAATCACGTTCCGTATGCTTACACGGTTTAAAAAATGCATAGCTCACCGCCTACTGATGTCTGTCAGAAGATCTGAGAAGGCCGTATAAACTTCTCGAAAGACTCCAAGGCGTACTTCTTCCATAGATGGAAATAGCTGCCCAGCACCCAGCCCACTTTCCAGAACTAACTCTCAACTGCCCTAATGGGATAGGATTCTATGCGAGCACCGAACACGTAAACTTAGAGGATTCATGACAGCCCGCTACGCTCTTGCAGCAGACTCGCTATTAAGACCTTTCGGGCTTCCTAATCTCAATTTTATATATAGCAAGAGTCCCGCTTTATACAATGCCCAGTCTGCACTAAGTTCGCTTTCATGGTCCTTATTCAACTTTTTTTTGCTGAGATCTGACCGAATGGTTTTCATAGAGCAGGCTTCCTCTTTCCTTTCCAAGTTTTCAGATAAAAATTTTCGAAGACAGCCCTTCAAACAGAACTGAAGACCTCGAGGTACTCAACGAAAGCGCTTACAGACAGTATTAAGTTTCGTGCTTTCGCGCCCGGAAGAGCTGATCGAATTTTCCAGCCGTAAAGATCCCAAACCATGTGTCTAAATTTTTTTACAGATTCTCCGACCAGATCTGCTCCATTCGTGTTAAAATGAATATGGCTATGGTCAGAGAAGAAATGGTCATTAAAAACCCTTCATTTAGAGATTAAGGAGCTATTTCTTAAGATAGAGCGTCTTCATTACAAATGAAAACAAAAAGTGAGTCGGCACTAGCGTTTATATCCGATCTTAACTAGAACGTATGCATAGAGTTTGCATTCAAACCGATAAAGAGACTGGCTTTTTTTCGTCGTGCCGCCGCCAGAACCTTCTTTAGCATCCCTTAAAGTGGCTCTCTCCCGTTATCCTGCGGAATGTAGGCCAAGGCAAGCCAGAGCTTTCCGGAATCGGCCTCGAGCCAGGTTACAACGTCTTTGTTGCTGATATTAGCATTTAGTTCATTACGAATTGGCAGACAAGCTTTGATTATAACTGTATAAGCTACCAGCATCTTAAGACTACTCGTCCTTAGTCCACATATGCCCCTAATTCTCAGTCTTGGCCTTTGAATTAGGACGACATCGGTTCTGTACTTTCTGAGATAAAAGATTGGGGGATGATGCCCTCATGTACTGGATTTGAATTTTTGGCATCTCCTTCCTCTAGACTTCTCTTCAAAAGTGTGAGTTCTGCTACTACTTCTCAGCCTTGGCTCTAGGATTAGAACTACATCGGCGCCGTCCCTTCCGAGCCGAAAGATTGTGGAATACCGCTTCGCGATCTGGATATGATTCTGAAGTACTCCATCTTCCAGACGACTCTTCAGAAGTGTGCTACTGCACTAGTAAGACTTTCGAATCGGTCCTCCTCGAAAACTCGCTTGAGGTCACTCCTCTTCGTTCGCTGCATCCAAAAGGGACGAATCCACTGCCATGTCCGTTTGGGCCTATGTGTCCTTTCCGCCTGTCGCTCCTTAAGGCTGTAGGCTATCCGTCCAGACATCGGTCGAGAGTATCCTGAAAAACACCCTCTCAAAGCCAAAGCTGATGGCACCCCTTACTTCGGTGAGAGTAGCGTTGGACTCCTCGTTCAGTAGAATCAGCACCTGCCGATATGGTTTATCGGTGCCATCAAGACTTATTACGTAACGCAACATCTGAAAAACATCTTCTCGAAGCCAATGCTGATGGCAGCCTTTACGTCGGTTCTCTTCAGTCTTATTACTCTCCACTTAAAAGTTGGGAAAGACGGTTTTGCAGTAGCGCAACATTTTCTCTATCTCCTTAGAGGTGAAGGTTTCTGAAGGAAGCCAGAAGCAAGGCCAGGAAATAGATTAAGCAAGGTACTTTTGTCTATGCTTTGAATTAGTCGGAGACTAGTTAGTTTCTGATCGATATTTGGTAGTTGACACGTCTTAGGATATCCATATGGAGTGAACTAGTCCAAAAATGGTCATTAACTAGTTGTTTTGTGCGTATTTAGATTTTTGACATAAAATTCTTCAGCACTTCGATTAATTACTGGTCTTTATTGGTTATAGAAAGTTTACAAGAAAAAAATTGTATATTTGTATGGGTAAATGTAATAACTAACGGCATAAAATTGTCTCATTTACAACCGTAATCCACTCTAGGCGTGTCTAATCGCCTTATATAAAAGTTGTAAAATTTATATGACCACAGGTGTGGTGTGGCTTGTAATAACAGTATTTTTTATTATTTTCTACGCACTTTCCACAAATGAAATCTAACCAACACCACTGCACTGTCACCTATGTAAGTAATAATTAATAATTTTGGTAAGAAACATAATATTTAAAATAGATTTTTACGACCCATTTCCTTGAACAGCGCCCATCCGCCATAAATAGCTGCGAAAGAACGCGTGTGTACATGTGTGTGTGTATATAAATAAGTTTATGGTTTATTGCCATTATTGATACTTGCGCGTGTATGCGTGCGTTTGTTTGCTCTAGGTGTGTTTTATTACAAATCATAATAATAACAAATGTATGCAAGCATGTGTGTGTGTTTGGCCATAATATTATAAATGCATAAAGAAAATTGGCGAAGATGTGCTAATTGTTCGCAGCGGCGGCGTCGCGGTCGCACACTAAGGAAGGCGCGGCCGCTCACCTGTAGCGACCGCGGCAAGCGTCGAGGTTCGGCGCAATGTATACAAAAATGATAAAATTTAATAATAATAAAGCATACTACTTACCTTTGCATATATTGTTTGCTTGCAACTCGTTGTTGTTGTTGGCTAGGCAGCGTTTATTTGTAGCGTTTAGCGCCCGCGCGTGCTCAGCGTCGCATAAATTTTATGACTGCGCACAAATAACGCAGCCCAAAGCACACTTGGCAAGTCCATAAAGTTGCATGGATAACCACATGGTAGGCGTGGCAGCAGTTGAAGATGTCGCAAGCTAAAAAAATATAAATAAGTAAATAAATATGAATATAAATAAGCAATTATTTGCACGCTAAGCTAATAAAGTGAGTAAAAATGTGGAAGCGTTCTCAATATACCCAGGGTAGGATAGGATAGGGTATATTAGGTTTGCCAGGAAGTTTGTCATACTTAAAAGAAAAGGATGGCGACTTTATAAAATATATGGTACATGATTAGAGGGACAAACCGAGTCGATTAGGCATGCCCTGTTGTCTGTCCAACTGTATAAATGAGGTTAGTTTTCGAGATATCGATATGAAATTTCGCACACATTATTATCCAAGATAGCGCTACTATCTGAAAAGAAATTGCTGTTATCGGACCACTGTAACATATAGCTGCCATACAAAATGAAGGAACAAAAATAAGTTCTTGTATGAAAAACTTTTTTAATTGATGAGATATCTGCATGAAATTTGACATTTATTTTCTGTTGAAGCAACGATACTATCTCAGCAAAATTTTTTCAAATCGGTTCACCATATCATATAGCTGCCATACAAACTGACCCACCCCAATCAAGCTAAGGATCTCTTTATATCAATTCATGCTATACAAAAATGCACCTGTGAGGGGTATTATAGCTTCAGTATAACTGAAAATTTTCCTTACTTTATCTGACATTGTTGTGTAGTTTTCTGTAGACAATTCCACGGCGAGTGTGAAAAAAGTCATATAACATTTGTTTGCATTTTAAAATCACATTAAAAATAAAATTATTACCCACATATTTTCAGTATTATATAATTGTAGATAAACAGAAAAAATGTATTGTTTGTTAAAAATTTATTTAGAGAAATAACAATAATAATAATATTTGTCTTGGCATGTTAATTAACTGTGAACAAATGCTTTCATTGATTGTTCTCGCTTCATTCATTCCATTGTGTGGTCGGGCAAATAAAGCAGTTTGCTGCGAAAATTTCCTTGCATATACATATGTACATAAGTATTTTATGAACTCAGCAAGGTGCTGCAGCAGAACACTAGCAATAGTATTGCTTTGGTATACACGAGCACATACATATGTACTTATATACATAAGTATATACACTTCATTTGAAAAAGTTTTGTCAAGTAAAAAAGTTGTCCATAGCAGGACTTCATTTTCATTGATCAGTTTGTATGGCAGATATATGCTATAGTCGTCCGATTTAAACAATTTCCACGGTGATTGTACCGTTATCTTAGACTATAAGTCAAACAAAATTTCGCGAAGATACCACAAGAAATACAAAAGTTTTCTATACAAGGACTGAATTTGGAAGTACTAGTTTGTATGACAGCTATATGCTATAGTGGTCAGATCTGAACAATTTCTACAAATATTATACTGTTGCTTTAGAAAATTATCTATGCCAAATTTCGTAAAGACACCACAACAACTACAAAAGTTTTTCATACAAGAACTTGAGTTCGATCGTTCAGTTTATATGGCAGCTATATGTTATATTAGTTCGATCTAAACAATTTCTTTAGACTTTTTACTATTGCTTGTGATAATCATCTATACTAAATTTGGTGAAGATTTGTTGTCAAATAAAAAAGTTTTCCCTACAAGCATTTGAGTTTGATCGTTCAGTTTGTATGACAGCTATATGATATAGTTGTCCGATATTGGCATTTACGACAAATAAGCAGCTTTTTAGAGAGTAAAAGACGTATGTAAAATTTCAGAACGATATCTCCTTAGATAGCTCTAAATTCAACCTTAGAGATATTCTTTCCACTGTACTATAACAGTTTGGAAAACACTGTATTTTCCTGCATCAAGAAACCCGAAAAGTTGTTTCTTCTTGCATAAACTAAAATCTACATATGTACATATATAATCACATATTTTCCAACAATTTTCAATTATTTTATGATTACACTGATGCTATATTTACACAGACATTACGCAATTATAGTCTGATAAGTAGAAAAATGAGTGATAATTTAATTAATTAACAATTAACTATAATTTACCAGCAAGCATGCTTAGTTTCTATAAAAATATGTTACTTGAGCGACTATTATAGCTTTTATTGTTGCTATTGGCGATGATTATATTTACTGCCATACACTTGCAAACGCAACAACACAAGCACATACACACATACATATATGCAAGTGGCTTGTGTTATGCTCATACGCGATACAAATCACGTCGCTTGAGTTGCAATTGAATTGCAAAAACGAAATGAAATGAACGAATTGAATTGATTTTGAATTTGAACGTCTGGTCGAGCAGCGAAGTGCCACTAGAGGAGCAGCCGAGCGGAGTCGTGCTGAATTGAACCGCAACGAACCACATCAGCGTTGATTGTCAGGCGTTGCAAACTCATTGGTGGACGGCAGTAGTGTTTGGGGTAGTGGGTTTGGAGACTAGTTGCCGCTATGCTATGGCATTAGGAGTTGTTTATGCAGATGTGCGCAAAAGCATAACAAATCTGAAATGCAAGCAAGTAATAAGTATATTTTTTATAATTTTTTTTTCGCGTCACAGTGTAGCTGGTGGGAAATCTGAGGTTGGTTTTGATGATAAAAATGTACTAAACTAATTTTTTTTTGTAAAATCATGAGTTTTGAGAAATTTTAGTAATGAAATTGGAATAAAAGTAAAACAAATATGTTTCCTTGGAATTTTAAAAACTTTTGCAAGCTGGCAATAAATTTTTAAGAATATTCATTACTTATTTACTTCGATTTTCAGTATTTTTTTTAGAATTATTCAACATCAACCAAGGTTTTAGTAAGGTCTAAATATTTATAACAGTCAATAGAAATCATCGTGGGTCCACTTAGCCATATTCGTTCATTTCTCTTTGGTGCGTTCGCAAACTAATCCCTCAGTTTTTGAGTTATCAACCTAAAATTTTACACACGCACTTTACTACCCAAGAAGCTGCTCATTTGTCGGAAACAGCGATATCGAACAACTATAGTATATAACTGCCATACAAACTGGTTGATTCAACTAAAGTCCTTGTTAGGAAAACTTTTTTATTTGACCAGGTATTGTCACGAAATTTGGTATGTATTTTTACCTTACAGATAGCTATAATCTACGAAAAAGTTTTCTAGATCGGACTAGTATAACATATAGCTGCCATACAAACTGACCGATCAAAATCAAGTCCTTGTATGAAAAACTTGTTTAGTTAAGAAGCTATCCTCACAAAATTCGTCATGGAGTATTCTACGAAGCGACAATATAATCTCCGAAGAAATTATTCAAATCGGACAACTAAAGCATTTAGCTGCCATACAAACTGGTCGATCAGAATCAAGTCCTTGTATGAAAAACTTTTTTATTTGACAAGTTGTGTTTACGAAATTTTGTATGGATTATTACCCAATGCATTGCTACAAATTTCCAACGAATTTTCCAGATCGGACTGCTATAACATATAGCTGCCATACAAACTGGTCGATCAAAATCAAGTCCTTGTATGAAAAACTTTTATATTTGACAATGTATCTTAGCAAAATTTTGCACAGATTATGATGCAAAGTATCGCTACAATCTCCGAAGAAATCGTTCAGATCGGACTACTATAGCATATAAGTAGCTGCCATACAAAGTGACCCATCAAAATCAGTATATCTTTGTATACCTTTTAATGCTACACAAATGCTTAGTTTTATGCAAATTAAGTTATTTCCCTACAGGGCTTATATACATATGTACATACATACACATCCACTATATAATATACAATATATAATAATCATGCACTATCAGCGCGTTAGACGATGCGGCGCAGACGCAATAAAATATAAATATTAAAATTTGTTACTTAACGTTCAATTAAGCGTCTATTTCTTGCTGCCGCTCTCAGCCCGCACCTGCAGACACACCATGACAAAACACGTTCCCCTTTTGCCCATTGAAAGTGTAGCGTTGAAATGCGCACTTTTCAATTTGCATATCTTATTTTAACAGCTCTACAAATAGTATATGTGTGTGTGCATCTTAGACTTTTATTGTAGCTGGCTTGAGGGCGTAAGTGGGGGGTATGGCAGTGTGAGTGCCTGAGTCGTGCTACGCATACATAGCTATAGCGATGCATATCATATACTACATATATGTGTGTGTGCAGACTCAAGTAGTCTTATGTACATATGTATGTATGTATTCCTGCCGCGTCGCTGACGATGATTGATTGCATTGGCAATATTAGAAGCGGGAGGGTGCTGCTGCTGCCGTTATTTATGGTTCTGGTATATTTTAATTCAGCGCATGAATTAAAAAATAGAGTTGTATATGTAAATAAATACAGATATTTCACTCACTGCCGCCAGTCGTAAACAGTAGCACATACATATGTCCACACATATGTACATTTGTATGTATAGATGAGGGCGTCCATAGAAGTGTGAGCATGCTAAGGAAGCGTGTCTCAATTACGAGCACTGATTGATGGGGTTTAGTCAAAACATAAATAAAGTTCTC
The DNA here is from genome assembly GCF_023373825.1 of Bactrocera dorsalis. NCBI lineage: Eukaryota > Metazoa > Arthropoda > Insecta > Diptera > Tephritidae > Bactrocera > Bactrocera dorsalis. Next base: position 67,848,270 of record NC_064307.1, on the reverse strand, counting down.
ATACGGTGTTGAGTAAGGTCCAACAGTTGTTGGGTTATATGAGATGTGTGCGAAAGTTTTATTGGTGCAAAAAGTTGATTTTAATTAGTTAAATAGTTTGCAAAATTAGATACTTGAGCACTGGTTTAGGAAAAAATTTCAGTTTAAAATAAAACCAATATTGAAATTTTCTTAAAAAATATTGAAAAATTTCTTGAAAATTGTTCGATTTTTATACGTTGTTTTCGAGATAATGCTGTTAAATTTTGCGTACGTTCTTTTCTTTTCAAGAAGCTACTCACTTGTCGGAATCACCGATATCGGACCACTATATCATATAGCTGCCATACAAACCGAAACATCAAAATCAAGTTCTTGTATGAAAAACTTTTTTATTTGGCAAACTAGCTTTACCAAATTTTCGTGAGTTATTATTTACGGTAACCCTATAATATTTTAAGAAATTTTCTAGATCGGATCACTATATCGTATAGCTGTCATGCAAACTTAGTGATCAAAATCAAGTTTTTATATGAAAAACTTTTTTATTTGGCGAGCTAGCTTCACCAAATTTGACAAGAATTATTATCTACGGCAACCCTATAATATCTTAAAAAACCTTCGAAATCGGACCGCTATAACACGTAGCTGCCATACAAGCTGAAAGATCAAAATGAAACTATGTATGTACTTTACTTCTTAATAGAATAATATTTCACACAGCTTCTGTGCAACCAAAGGTAACGGGTTTTTTTGTTACTTCAAATATCGTCCAAAAGTCACAAATTAATGTTCTCAGTGGAGCTGTTGACCTTGCATCACACAACCTGGAGTTTGATGCCAGAATTTTCTATAGCCAGAATGTTATACAACCAGAAATTGGCTAAAATTCCTGTATTTTCAAGACTCTTTTCATAACCTCAATTGACTGCCAGTGAATACTAGAGGCACGTGCAAAGTGTGTGAATAAGTCCGAGTCACTAGCAGATTACTGGAAGTCGTTTGAGTTTACAAAAAAGGGTCCTTTGCTGAAACTAACCAAAAGCCCGAAATGACACGCATAATCTTGAAGCCCAATTAGTGATTAGAGCGTAAGAGGGTTATAATGAATTTTGTCTTCATAACCCTACGTATTTCTTTAGTGTAAGTAAATCGACTTTTCTTTTTTTTTATCGCTCACGTCTCACGCCTGACTTGCAATCCAATTACTGTCGACAGCAGCGAAATTGCGCGCTGATTTTTGCTAATTATCTAAATAACTCTTAGACATGCGCACCTCAGCTGCTCAATTATAATTTATTCATACTTGTACATACATATGTATGTATACCGCACACCGCGGGTGCTGACGGCAAGGGGTTGTGTAATCAATAGGCTACCAGCCATTTCTTATTACTCCAGCTGCCTAATCCTGACTTAAAATGCGACTAGCATTTTGTTTGCCTTTGTAACATTACTATTGTTTCTGTTGTTGTTTTTTTTTTCATCAAAGAACACAGTAAATTTTTGTAGCAGAAGAATTGTGGAAGCGTGAAAACAGGTTTGGCAATAAACATAAACATTCAAATCAGCGCATCCGCAAACCGGAAGCTCCCGCTCGCCACCACCACCACAAAAAAAGCGATAAAAACAGGAACACTGTTAATCAGCAAGCATGTTGTTATTGTTGTAGGCATAGCGCGTACGTGTTCCGTAGCTGTAATCGCTTTTCATTTCGCTTTGCTGGTCAAATGTCAGCGGGATACTGAGGGTCCTCGTAAATTCCTTTCTTCTCCTTTAGCATTTAATTGTATTTCTTTCAATTTCTATTCTTGTTGCTTGCTACCTTTTGCAGCTAGAACCTGTATACTATTTGTGTTTGTGCAATGCCTAGTACCCCCCGCACACTTTCACTTTTGTGTCGCTTCTAATCTGCTTTGTCGCACTACTCTTACTGCGTCTTAACGCCGTACTTGTTTGGGCCCGTTTCAATTCCCAACGGACTGGTGTTTAGTCGTCTGACTGGTGACTCACTTATACACCAATATATATATGTACATACATACATAGGTAACACTGTGCGTGTGTTTGAATTATAAAATCGCAGATTATCATCAACAATATCTGCAGCCGTAAATGAGCGAACGAGCGGGCCGGTGCCGGTGCGCTCACAGTCGGCGGTATGTCGCTTAATGAATTTATTTGTTACGCATGGCATCATTTGAATTGCCTGCCACCAAGTCGCATACACACTTCTGGCTTAATGAAATCCATTATTGACGACAACAACGACATTAACAGCAACTGCGACAGTGGTGGCGGCAGGCAGCAACAACCGCAGCCACCATATAAACGTATATGCAGTGGCGCTGATGGCATTAGCGGCAGCCAGGAGCAGGCAATGTTGTAGCGTTGTGTGTCCAACGCTTGACAGAAAGCCATCTAAAAACAAGAAGAGACGTTAATTTCGGTTGTAATACCCTTAACAAGTTCGAGTTTTTTTTACCAAAACGTGATTTTGATCGTCCAGTTTGTAAGAAAACTATATGCTATAGTGATTCGATCTGAACAATTTTTTCAGAGATTATATTGCTGCCTCAAAGAATAGTGTGTGCCGAATTTTGTGAAGATATCTCGACAAATAAAGATGTTTTCTTTGTAAAAACTAATTTTGTTCGTTAACTTTCTATAACAGCTGTATGCTATAGTTGTCCGATCTGAACAATTTCTTCAGAGATTATATTTTTTTCTTAAAGAATAGCACATACTGAATTTTGTGAAGATTCCTCAACAAATAAAAAAGTTTCCCATACAAGAACTTAATTTTCATCGGATATTTTGTATGGCAGCTACATATGTACATGCTATATTGGTCCGATCTTAACAGCTTCTCGGTAGAGTATATATTTGCTTTGTCAACAACTTCGTACTAAATTTCCTGAAGATACCTTCTCAAATTAAAAAGTTTTCTCTACAATAACTTAATTTTCATCGGTCTGTTCATAAGGAAGCCATATACTATAGTAGTACGATATTCGCTTATATACAGACAGACAGATATGTCTAAATCAACTCAGCTCGTCACGCTGATCGCTCATATACCAATATTTTTTATAGGCCCTCTGACATTTCCTTCGTGGTCTTATCAACTTCGTAGCACTCTTAATATGAAACCCTGTTCTGGGTATAAAAAAAATCGTATGCGTGGTTTGTGCAACCCTGCAATTGTTGTAGTGCCGGCATATATTACACAATTCATATGGCAAACTACTAAATACGCAATAAAGAGCTGATATTTTATTTCATAAGCAGCGCAGCAGGCTGCCACTATTCGTAACTAGCGTCATATCGCATTGACACACAGAAAGCGAGGTTCGAATTTTGTTCAGCTTAAACGGCGTTTTGTATGTGTTCACAGGACACCACACAATGCCTGCTAAGTCTTTTGTTCTATTACATCTACCCGTATTTATGCGTGAGCACATGCCCGTATGGGAGTTGAGTTAATTGAGCGCACCTCAGCATTGCTGTCATGCTGCTGATTGAATCTGTTAGGATTATAAGCTATGAAGGGCCCTATAAGGATTATTTTACTCCTCGTAAAGTAACTATGAGGAGTCGCAGCTACGCTTCCGAACTTTTATGATATTTCTGGTCCTTAGTTCTATTTGGTCTCAGCAAGGTTCCTCTTATTCCAAGTGTATATGAAGGGATAATGATCTTATTATCTATTATATAGGAGTATTTTAGATAACACAAGGAACCGGAACTCTAATTTAGATCGCTGTTAGGTCCGATTTGGCCGATTGCTACAAATGATCAATAGAATATCAAAAAGCAGCTTATTTTTCACACAGATATCTCAATAACTGACAAACAAATTTGTATGTAGAAGTCCCAAACCAAAAAAAAAAAAAAAACATTGCCTTAAAAATCCCAAGCTCGAAAGCCCATAGTCCCTTAGCGAAAGTTGTTCAGAGTAATCCGCAGATCACGAAAGCGCGATTTTTCTGTTTTTTCTCGTCGCCCTGAAAATCGACACGCTCTGTTTATATTGCTTTATGCTTGGACCTGATTTTCGGCTTCACAAACACATTCTCGCATCGCTCTCCCTATTCAATGTTGCCTTTTCGCCATGCACAGGCGTCGCACAGTATTTATGACGTTTCTGCGCGCCCGCACAATAAATGCTCACTTACTTAATGAGTTTTCCTCCGGTGGGCTGCAACAATTGCGAAATATGTGCCACAAGTTTTGTGTGCCACACCCACTGCTCGTACACAAATACCAACATACAACAAACGTGTTACCGCCACTAACTGTTCATTCCCCAAATAATAAATATCATCTTTTGGCATATCCATGTGTGACTGTGTGCGTGGATGTGTGTGTGTGTGTTCACATGCTCATAAGTAGTGCGCTTAATAGATTTTTCTTAATTGTTGTTTGTGTGAGTGTATGTGTCGTGTTTGTTGTTTAATTTACTATTTACCACTATGCTAACGGTAGTTGTTGTACGCTTTATTGCCGGCGCATGTGTGTTATGGGCGTTGTTGGCTGTTGCAATACATTTTCCCACCAACCCACCGCAAAGCTGTAGCTTAGCCGAAAACAAAAGAAAGACACGAAGCATGCAAAGAAACCCATTTCATTTGAAATGTCTTTGAGTGCAATTGAACAGGATGTTGGGTTAATGGGCGTATTTTATGGTTTGATTTGTACGCGCTTACATGCATGTAGCTAACTGCCGCCCATCTTTTACATGGACCCATCTGAACTTATAAGTTACCTTTATGGCCTCCAGTGATATATTTTCAATTGCCATTTTCCCCAAATAAGCTGAAATGCTTTGTTTCCACAGTCAAATAAACGAGTGTGGGAGGGTCTGAAAAGTACCGTTATTTGCATCGACTGCGCAAATTAAAGTTGTTCACTTAAATTGTTTAAGATACGTTTTTACTGTTATTTAATTTATGGCGAAAGGTTTTTGTTTTGGAAAAATATAACAGAAATAAATATACTTTAGATTTTATGGAAAATCGCTTTTTGAAATAATATTTTTTTATTTTTTTTTGTGTTTTATTGGTATTTTTTGTTGTCCAAAAACGCTATTAAGCTGTTAATTTACTAATATTTGTGTTCTGAATTCTACAATACAATTTTTTTAACGGCAATAAATGTAAAAAATCTTCGCAAACAAGGCAAAAAGTGCTATGAACAAATAAAATAAATTAAAATTTAAAAACAAACAAAAACCTTTCCATTACCCAATTAATAACTGGATTTAAGACTTCAATAAAAAATTATAAAAAAAATCTTGTGTTTCTTTTTTACGAGTAAAGTAGCAATAACAACTCAAGCGTTGAAGAAATATTCCAAATACATATATAAATTATAAATGCACTCATTAAAAGTAAAATTGCTAATTAATTAAGGTGAGTTATATTATAATGAGCCAACAGCTGCATGAAATATTCTGAAAGTATTTATCATAGTAGATTTTCGTTGTTTAAAGAATAAATTAATCAATTAATAAATAAACATAAAATTTTAATATTTGCACATAATACGGCAGATTAAAAAATGAGAAATATTTTAAGAAAATTAAAAAATAATAGAAATAAAAACATAATTAACTAAATTTAAAACTAAATAAATAAAAAAGAAAACAATAAACAAATGCAAATTAGAATATTATGTATTTCGAAAATTAAAAAAAACATTAAAAATAATAAAAAAATTAAAAATAATTATGAAGGTAATGAATTAAGTTTTAAAAATTTTTAAAGTAGAAAAATTTAAAAAGAAACTTAAATTAAAATATTTAAAACTAAATAAATAAAAAAGAAAAAAAATATAAAAAATTGCATATTAATTATTTACATGAATAAAAATTATTAAAAAAATATTATAAAGATAATAACTAAATTTTTAAATTTAAATTAGGTTTTTATAATAGTAGTTATTTATTAGTTTAAAAATTAATATTAATAAGTAAAACGAAAAAATTAAAACAAAAATATAATTGAAAATGATACAAAAATGCATAGAAAAATTAAAAAGAAATTCTAAAAGTAAACAATAAAAATTTCTCAAAATTAAATAAATTAACCAAAAAAATTAAAAAATTAACTGTATGAAAACCTAAAAAATATTATTTAAAATAAATTAAAAAAAGTGAAAACATAAATAAGAATATTTTAAAATAATGAACAGTATAAAAAACAACAAATTGAAAAAAAAATAAATTTGGCGTATTTATAAAGTTTCTTTAACAGTAGCAATTTATGGGTTAAATTTTAATAGTAAAAAAAATCGACCGTTCTCATGCACATACAAACAGAAATGTATTATAAATATATATAAATTATAAAGCAATAAATTATATATGTATACAAATTTGAAATAATTTGGTTTAAAACTCACTCTTTTTGAACTAGTCTGGTGTAATATTGCACGACGCACTATTTTCTATCACAACACTGTAGCACTGTAGTACCTGACACACGCGACGTAAGCCAACCGCGGAACTCATGAAGCTTGATACATTCATACATACACGCTTATACACACCCACGAACAAACCCGAGCAGGCACTTAAAAGATTTGCACAAAAACTCGCACTTTCGAGGATTTTAACGCACTATGACTTTCACGACACTACTTTTTCGCATTTGTTAACGATTTTAACTTTAAATTTAATAAAAACTCACTTTAGCACTTTAAACAAATACTTTTCATCAATTTTAACAAATATTCGCACCAACAGTCAATAATTGCGTGTACTCTCTCCTATTAGCAGTTGCAAGTAAATATTTTTACTGTTACATTGCATTCCTGGAATAATTCAGCTGAGTTCCCCTTAATTTTGCATTCCACAATCAATTAGAAAATTCGAATCTCTTCTAAATTCTCTCAGGAGTACTGATCAGCCATTATTACATGCATAATATTTTGAAGGTCAACTTCGAACATTAAAAAATTTGCAACAACAATGCAAACAATCATAACGTCACTCTTTTCCATTTCGCGAATGATGAGCATTCAGCTATTTCGCCTGCTGAGCACGCAGCTTATGACACGCATGTAGGAATGGATTAGTGTGTGGGTGTGCGAACTCTTTGCGCAGCATTGATATGCAGGTGTAACTATTAGAAGTAAGAGCGCATATGTAACTAATGAAGAATGCTTTGAAAGCGAAAATGAGTTAATGTAAACGCAGGGACGCTGGATGTTTTGGTGAGAGGGCGAACTCATCCTAGCGTCTTGTGAAGAAGTGTTAAGATATCAGTTAAATAAAAAAATTCAATTAAATAAAAAAGAGAAATACACTTAAAAAAGGCTAAATAGGTACATAAATTTGTTGTATTGAATAAATACATATGTATGTACATATGTAAATGTTTGGAATAGTAGTTATTAATGTGAAATTAATAAATAAAAGAGAAAAAATAAAAAAAAAATTACATATAGAAATTATATTAGACATACAAGGACGAAAAAAAGAAAAAAAAAATATTAAAAATTAAAAAATAAAATAAAAATATAAAAAATAAAAATATCAAAAAATTAAAAGGTTTAAAAAATTAAAAAAAAATATTTATTTAAAAAAATTTAGTTTTTAATAAAACGCAAAAAAGAAAAAGATTGTGTATTTGGAAATATTGTGATAAATAAAGTAAATTAAAAATATGCATATTAAAACTACATTTAACAAAAATTTAGAACTAAACACATGAAACGAACAATTAACAAAAATATTCATATATTTCCAATCATTTGTTATGTTCATTAATAAACTAATAATGATATTAAATATCAAAACAAAAATATTTTTCCATTAACAAAACAAAAATAATAATAAAAAAGACTGTGGTAATGACAATGAAATTAAATCTGTTAGCTGTTTGTACCTTTTTGAAAAAATATATATTTTTGTAAATATAAATATATTTTTGTAAATATCTGTTTTTACGTAAATATGTTTTGTTTTCATTATACACGCTTTTGTATTATTTTCTTTTGCCATTAAATATCTTTCTATCCATCAATACGCTTGATGGCATTTGCTGAGTGCCACCAGCTGTTTATTTGACCTCAACCATGAAGGCGAATTTCCGGTAACTGCTCAATAACAACATTCAATTAATTATGGCAATAATTTTGTTATCTTTTATCAAAAAATTATGCAAATCATTGGTGTTGTTTTCGTCAAAAATGATTAATTTAATGCTTGTTATAATTTTGTTTACTCATGCATACTCGTACGCTTGTTTATTTATTTTTTCATAATTTTATTTTCTCTAATTTTTGTTAAATTTCATTTTTTTCGCATTATAATATATTTTGCAATGCCACGCTGGGCCGTATACAATTTTTTTGTTTTTTATTTATTTTTATTTTTTAATTTCACGCTTGATTTCAGTCGTTTTTGCATGTTTTTTGACACAAAGCAAATGTTTTATTTTGCTCATGCTTTTTTTGTTGCAAAAATTTCTAATATTGTTTTGTTTTGGTTTTTGTTATATTTTGAGAATTTATTTTGCAAGTTAGCTTTGTCCGTTTTATTTATGGGCGTATAAATTTAGACTGCTTAACGCCTGTGAAAATATACAATTGAACACAAGTTTTCATACTTGCATGCAAACAAATGTTTCTATAGCTATATATCGTTAGGTGTATATACCCGAAACTCGGATAACTGCAAATTGTTCAAAACCGAGTTCTAAATTCATGAGACGATTTACATATAGATTTATATATAGAATCTGACAGCTCTCGAAACGCGTTTAGGCTCGTTAGCGGCAGCTTGCAATAAATGTGTGAACCGGTTAACTAACTTAAAGGAAATATACAAAAAAAAAAATAAAAATATAAAAAAATTAAAAAAAAAATTACAAAATATTTGCCAAACTTCTCAAATTTACAAACACCCTTTCTGTTTGTTTTTGTAATTAAACTGATGCTCGCTGAGTCAGCGCAGCTGTGAGCAAACTAGGTTTGTGACTAAATTGAACCTTGGCTAGGGTACAAGTTAGCGCTATTCATAAAGATGCTGATTTGAGTAAAAACAAAATCATAACAGACATGCAAATATTCGTTATAAAAATAGCAGCGATAAAAAATATTATAGCCGCATATAAATGAGTGGAATTTTTTCTACTATTTAAATATGAAAATTGCATATATTAACCCTGCTTGAACTAAAGGCATGTCTCGAGACAAAAATTTAGTGCAATAAATTATACATACATATATTTTTATGCTTTTTCAGCCAGTTGCTACAGAGTATTATAGTTTTTTCACCTAACGTTTGTACGTATCACTAATCAAGACATATTAATATTTAATTTTTTTAAGTTTTCCAGCTTTTTTTAATTTTAATTTTTATTATAATAATATTTTTTATTTCTTAAAATTTTTTTGTTTTTGTAAGTCTTTTGTTATATTCTTCCTTGTATTTTCATATTATTTCCATACATAAATTTTTTAATTTTTTTTTTTCTAATATATTAATTTTAAACCAATAAATAGCTACTATGAATAACATATGTATAGTTAATCAACACAATACACATACATACATAAGTACATATTTAGCCTTTTTAAGTATATTTCTCTTTTTTATTAAATTTATTTTTTTTTATTTAACTGATCTCTTAACACTTCTTCGCCCATCTCACTAAAACATCCAGCATCCCTGCGTTTACATTAACTCATTTTCGCTTTCAAAGCATTCTTCTTTAGTTATGCGCTCTTACTTTTAATAGTTACATTTGCAAATCAATGTTGCGCAAAGGGCTCGCACATCCACGCTCATGCGTTCCTATATGCATGTGTGACAAATGTTCTCAGCAGTCGTGCTCATCACTCGCGAAATGGAAAAGAGTGACATTATGATTGTGTGCATTGTTCTTGCAAATTTTTTTAATGTTCGAAGTCGAAGTTGACCTTCAAAATATTATGAATGTAATAACGCTAATAAAGAGTTGGGACAGATTTTAGAAGAGTTTCGAAATTTCTAACATCCAGAGTATTATAGTTTTGTTCTTCTTATAAAAATTCAAGTTATGTATGTCTTTTAAAAGCGAAATATTCATGGTAAGAGCATGAGTGAACTTTAAAAAATATTTTAAAAATATACATATGTATGTATGTAAATGCGAAAATACAATTTTTGATTGATTTTACCATCGAATTTTACGCTCATCAGCTACTTATTAGCGCATTTTGGGACCCCTGCTTATCTACTTAGCTAGCTGCGCACAATTCAGACTGACTGACTCGCTAGCTTATATGGATTGCATCAGGAAATCGCGGAAGCTTAGCGCGTCGACAGACACATCATATAAGTATGTAAATAATTGTACAAAAACACGTTCACAGATATGCAAAAACATATATGTATGTATATGTATGTAAACAAAGCCAGCGACTGTCGTGTGCGCTTATCAGACAGACGCCAGATGCCAGATGTCGCATAGCCAGACGCTTAGCGCGTCAATAAATAAAAATTATTATGTGAATAAAACAGCAAATGTAAAAATTAATAAAGAAACAGAATAAAAAAGTTAAAAAAAAAAATAAAAATGAAAATATAATACAAAAATAAAACAACAAAATTAAATAAAATAGTAAATAATACACAAATAAACGCATCTATTGAAAATGTTTTAAGTATCAGCGACCGCAAATGTGCTCAGCTATCGCTTTACAATCAGCACGTGTCCGACGTTGGGGGCGGGGGTGTGTGCAAATACAAGGGGGTAATCGATAAGCAGGTCTCCAGCGTTGAAATTATGTCTACTAGATTAGCAGATATGACAATGATGATATAGACAGAGTATAAATATTTGAATTTATTATTTGCGTGAGACTCTATTGATTGCTTATTGAGACCGAAAGGTCAATGAGTAAAGCTGATCATTTTTTTATAGAAAAAACCTCGGTTGCTTAAACAAATTTGTTTATTATAGGATTATGGATGGTTCATTTTTTGTTTTTTTTTTATTTTTTATTTTTCTTCAACATGAAAGATCTTCAACAAAACAAAACAAGATGAGATAAAAAGGCGCTTTAAAAAAGGCATAGAGAACAGAAATATCATTCTTAAAAGACACTAAACCAAACGAATGATCACGAACTTGCTTAAGGCGCGATATGCTTGTTATCAATACTAGAACTCGTATTAATCTTAACTTGTAAGCTGAGCACGAACGTTGTAAATATGACTCAGTGGTAGCAAAAGCAAAAAATAAAACTACTTTACATGATAAATGATCAGTTACACGTGTCTGGGATTTGTATAATGCAAATATATTTCTAATATAGCCCGGCAATTATTTATTAAATTATATAGCATGGTTGCAAAACACTAGCAAGCTGACGAGACGCGTGTGGAGATTTCATAAAAAACAAGAAAAACTTAAACTCCGCCTGCAACGAAGCTAGAATACCCTGCTCAAGTGTATACTTATAGCAAGTAAGGTTATAAAATGGTATTTTATATTAATTTTGAGCGGTCGGTTTGTATGGCAGCTATAGGCTATATTGGCTATTAGATCTGAATAATATACTCGGAGATTATAGCCTTGATTTGTATAATAATTTGCGATACAGTTAATGAAGTTACTTGCACAAACAAAAAAGTTTTCCATACAAGTACTTGAGTTTCATCGGTCAGTTTGTATGGCAGCTATATTCTATAGTTGTCTGATCTAAGCAATTTCCTCTGAGGTTGTATGGATGTCTTAGATAATTATTTGTGTAAAATTGTGTGAATGTATCTTTTCAAATAAAAAGTTTTCCATACAAGGTTTTGAGTTTGAGCGCTCAGTTTGTATGACAGCTATAGGCTATATTGGTCCGATCTGAACAAAATACTCGGAGATTATAGCGTTGATTTGGGTAAAAATCTGTGAATCATTTTGTGGAAATATTTTGACAAATGGAAAAGTTTTTCATAGAAGAATTTAAGTTTGAGCGCTCAGTTTGTATGACAGCTATAAGTTATAGTTGTCCGATCTAAGCAAATTTTTTCGAAGTTGTAGCGATGTTTTGTGGTATACTCTGTGCCAAATTTTGTGAATATATCTTTTCAAACAAAAAAGTTTTCTATACAGCATCTAGAGTTTGATCGTTCAGTTTGTATGGCAGCTATATGCTATAGTTGTTCAATATTAGCAGTTCCGACATATAAGCCGCTTCTTACCGAGAAAAGAACATGTGCAAAATTTCGGATCGAAAACTCAAAAACGGCGCGACTAGTTCGCGATATTTTGACAGAGAGACGTGCATGGACCCAGCTTTTATATTAACATACGCCGTTCAGGGTATAACAAATCCAAAGAAATCAAAGCGTTATTTTAATTGTTGCGGATCAGTCTATAAAAATACATATACATATGCATATGTTTGTCTGTGTCTGTAAATTTATTGTGCTGCAGCATGCTTGTGTGCCTCTCCCTAATTATTCATTCCGCGCCGTTGTTTCACACCAATTATCTCACTCAACGATTACATACTGCTTAGATTACTATAATTATTTCCATTAAAGATTTTATAGCCACGCCGCTATTCCACTGTTCCGCTACCAGGCATGGTAGGCCTATAGGGAGCATACACACAGCCACACGCGCGTATTACACTAAACCTTCGCGTTTATGAGTGTATGTGTAGGTAACCCTTTAATTATGCTTGTACCGCATTGTGCGCTAGTATCTAATAGCTGACCTCTAACCGAAATTTTACCAAATTTATTGTTTTATTACCATTTTTTTTAATTTTCATTTTTTTTTATAAATTTTTTTTTTTAATTTTTTTTCAAATAAGAAAACCTAAAAAAGCGACGAAACGTGTAACATGAAAATCAAAAGAGAAAAAAAAAAAATAATAAACAGATAAAAGATTATGCTAATTTGCCATTATGTAGATTCCATATTACCATAGCTCGGTGGACTTAGTGGCGGTTTTATGCTGTGCGTTGGCGTGGTTAGCGGCGCAGTTGTTGTAACGCAAGACCACGTTCATGACCCAGCGAGCAGACGGACGCCGCACAAATTGTGCGGAGCCCATAAGGCGCGTGTAACCAGGGTAACAACCGGAACCAACAACAGACCAAATTTATTTGTTGCCTTCATTAGTAAGAATTGAATCAAAATTTTCGTGTTTTTTCAGCAATAAACCGAACTTGTGGCCGAAAAAGTAATTTCGTAGTCGGAAAATTTCGGTTGAAGAAAAAACAATATTTGTAAAAATCACTTAAGCGTATTCTACGACGCCTTGTAGCATAGCTAAGCGCATAAATGCCGCCGCAACGCCCACAAATCGACGGCGTCTTTGTCGCAACGGTCAAGTTGTCTGAGCCGCAGCAACGCAGCCAGTGTTGCGTGTAAGGAAAGAGCGCGTCAGTGCGTGCGACATGCGTGAGTGGCCGTTAGGTGCGTACGTGTATGCGTGCTTACGCGCAATGGCGGAAAAGCAACAGCCGCAACACGTTGCTTTGTGGTCGATATGAGAGGACTGTGGAAAAAATGACAGTCGCTCATGAAGTGACAGCGGCGTTGAATAGCAGCTGATATGCAAAATTAGCACTTTACTCGGACACACACACGGAAACATGTGCGTGTCGTCACAAGATAAGGTACGCCAGACGTCTGGCCAGCGTTCCAGCCGTTGAGTAGGCTGCAAGCGGGCGAACTGGTCGATATGCTAGACAGCCGCTATTGGCAAGTTAGTAAGCAGTACACTGCCATGTCACCACGCTGTAGGCTCAGCTGCTGCTCCATGTATCTCACCTTGCGCGGTGACCACGAAAGTCCGCTAGCTAAGAGACCAAGCAAGCAAGCAACCAAACAGGCAGTCAGTCAGCCAGCACCTTTGCGGTGAGCGCAAATACAAATGTACATTAAGTAACTGGAAAAATATGAAAATGGTAATAATAATTTTAGCCACTTCCCGCATTTATGTAAATGCCAACGCATAGAACGGCCAATTTATGCGTAGACGGATGAATGAATGGCTGTTTGGCCGTTTGGCTAGCAATGACTAGTTATGCAAAGCCGCAGCCGTTGACCACACACGCACGCACATATGTTTATTGATAGCAGCTGCAAAAGTTCTACTTTACTAATATATATGGATGTATATGTGTATATATGTATGTGGGCGCTTGTACATACATGTGCGTGTAACGCGCTGTACAAGTTCGTCTCACTTCAGTTTGCTTATGGTCAATTCATTTCGACAAGGTGCGGGTCCATAAAAAATGTATTGTGCTAATGAAACATGCCAACTCGGCAGCGTAGACAGCGGTGCGTGCAAGTATGAGAATTAATTAGCATATTTTTAATTCAATTTCACTGTTTCACAATTATTTTCCCAACAATCAGGAAAAATAATTACGCGCTGATAACTAAATGAGCGCACGAATTCTTGCGCTGCTGATTGTACAACGAATTGTTGGCACTCAAACTTACATGCATACATATATACATATATATACATACAAATACCTGTATATACATACATATGTAATTCTAATTAGGACCTTTATCGTAACGCCACTTTATAATGAAGCGTCAAATGTGTAGGCGGAGCGCTGTGTGGAAGTGAGTGTGGGAATTTTCGTTTTCTGATATCCTCGACCTGCTCAAGGGAAGCCTGCTACTCTAGGCGCTAATTAAAGAAAAAACTGTTTTGAACATTTGAAGTTAAAATATTTGGATTTGAAAGAAATTGAGCGCTCTTAGTATCCAAGCTTTAGATTTTAGACTGGCTACTATGCGCCTCGCATTTCTGTTGAAACTTTTCAATTCGACCTTGGTGCCTTACAATTGTCACTCGCAATATGACATCCTTATCATGAGGGTTCAACTACTTGACTTTAGAGTTGCACAGTTTCTATTTCTAGCAGAATATTATGAAATCTATGAATCTTATGAAAGATATACTTCGATGGCATTTCTCATTAAAGAGCCTTCCACTTTTAACTTCCGCTAACTCAAAATTATAACATTAGGTAGTCGAAAAAGTATTTTCGTATTTTGTCATAGATGTCGTTGCAGTTATATATCTCCACTGCTAGCAATCACATTGTGTCATACCATATAGTGTTAGAAAGGTGAGATTTTAAGCTTTATTTAATCAAAAAAAAAATTAAATTCAGGAAAGCTTAAAAAAAGTTACAGCTGATCAAAAGTGAGTGAAAATAATGAAGAATTTTTTTTTTGAAATTTTTGTATAAAAAAGGGAAGAATCCCACGTAACCACCAATGAAATTTATGAAGTTTACGAAGACGATGCTGTATCAGTTCGTGGTTCGCTCGTTTCTGTTCTGGAAATTTCGATATGAAAAATGCACCTCGCTCTGATCGACCTATCGTTAAAAAAGTCAATGAAATTATGGCAAAGATTGAGCAGGATCGTGACAAAAGCAGCCATGACATAGCTAAGGAACTTAACATTGATCCTCAAACAGTTTTGATCTATTTAAAAAAGGGCTGACTACAAAAAGAAGCTCGATTTTTAGGTACCACTTGAATTGTCTGTGAAAAATGTAATGGACCGAATTAACATCTGCGATTCTTTGCTGAAACGAAATGAAATCGAACCATTTCTGAAGCGAATGGTAACAGGAGACGAAAAGTGGATCAAATACGACAATAATGTGCGAAAAAAATCATGGTCCAAGCGTGGTGAAGCTCAACAAATGGTCGCAAAGCCAGGATTGACGCCTCGAAAGGTTATGCTGAGTGTTTGGTGGGATTGGAAAGGAATCATCCACGATGAGCTGCTTCAGCCTGGTCGAACAATGGATCCCACATCTTACTGTCAACAAGCGATGAGATTAAAGCAGACAATCAAAGAAAAACGGCCATAACTGATCAAAAGAAAGAGGCTCGTCTTCCAGGACAACGCTAGACCACACATATTATTGATGATACGGGAAAAACTGGAAGAGCTTTGCTGAGAAGTTTTAATGCACACGCAATATAGCCCTGATCTTGCACCATCGAACTACCATTTGTTTCGGTCAATGCAGAACTCTCTTACTGGAGTAAAGTTGGCTTCAAGAGCAGACTGTCGAAACTACTTGTCGCAGTTTTTCGCCGAGAAACCAGAAAAGTTGTACACTGATGGAATAATGTCGCTAGCAAAAAGTGGTCGACCAAAATGGTATTTACATATTTGTTTCATTATAAATTTATAAAAATAAGTTTAAGTTTGATTAGAAATGCCAAAAGAATACTACTACCCAATAAGCACTTGAGAAGGGTATTATAGCTATTAAATTCCTGTTAATAAAACATTTCATCTTCAATGTGCTTGAAGGCCCTTCTTGTCTGCATTAAGTATATCAAGCCTCTATTCCAGCTAAGCAGAGAGACTACTTCAGATGTACAGCGCTAAGCCCGATGGATGGTTTTTTTTCATTTTTTAAGCATAGCTGGAATATAGATTCAACAAGATATATCAGAGACAAAGGCATAGCTAAAAATCTGTGTTTCTATAGAGAAACCCTCAGCAAAAGGTTCTAGTCTGGATATCGATATGCCTTTGAGATTTATTCGATAAATTTTCAAGTGGTTCAATTCTAGGAAAGTCTTAATTTACTTAGATCTGCAATTGGTTTGAAGAAAGTTCTCCAGTTCTTATAAAGCTTTCTGCATTGCTTCTTCCCTTATTAATTATTTTCATTGCTAGTCTCTGCTATTACTTCATTAACACCATTATTGCAGTAAGTATCTGTGCTCTCTACCGTTACTGGGTCACCAAGCCAGCTACATAACCTCTAACTATTGCATGAAAGCGCACAATTTCATTCTAATCCACACAACTAAATACCTATGTTGGTAAAGCAATTAAAGAGTGATGAATTTCTATATAAAGAGATTATTTTTCCGCATACATATTTACCCACACACAAGTTTAAGCTTCTGTATGCATAACCTCTGCATTGCATTGACCGCTATAAACCTATACAGCACTTGATATGAACTAGCGATGCTTTATCATTATGATTAATGGCGAGCGGTTAGGTGTTGCGCTGTGGGGGTCACATTTCCGTAAATACAGAGCCCAAAAACGTGAGTAAATTAATACCAAGGCACATGTGAATATGTATATGTATATATATTTATATGTATATGTATATTTGTATGTATTTATATATGCATGTATATATTTGTATACCAATATGTGTTTATATATGGATCTAGTTTAAGCTTGTTTATTACCACTACAAGTAGTTGGATTTGTTGGGCTTATTTGCTGCTCGTTGCGCCCAACTCTATACATCTCTAGTTTGACAGCTCTGTGTTCTACGCCTAAATTAACATGCGTGCGCTTTGTTATGTCAAAAAGTTTGTTCTAATTTCATTTTTGCTTTCTGAATTCGAGTCCCCCCATCCACATCAACTGAAGCCCTGTTGTATGCTTTCGGTATATGTGAAATTTGCTTCCTATTGTTATTATTATTGTTTTTGCTTATTGTTTGTGACCACTGGCTTTTGTGGCTATTCCCCCAATTTGGCTATTTTCATATATATACATACATATAATATTTATTTATTACTAATTTTTGGCGAAAGTTTTGTGATTTTTAGTCTTAATTCACTTTGTATGGTCGAGAGCTTGGTGAAACTTTGGTTGGCTTTGCTTTATTAAGCATTTGCAAACATCTGCGTGCGTGTGCTTTATTTGGCACTTTTCTCGCCACTTCTCTGCTCTACGCATTTGTTGATTCAGCAATTTGTCTGCTGCCACAAACAAAAGGCGTCGCACGTTACACTTGACTAGCTGCTCAGCGGATTAATATTTATGGCAATCGCATGTTGATTTTTGCCAAATTAGTTTTGTTTGACCAAGGCACAAACACACATACATACAAATACACTGAACTCCTAAGAAAATTTCTTTTGCATTCTGGCTTAAAAGGTATTAGTCGCGCTCGTCTTTTAGCTACGCTGCGCGTTGTCATATTTTGGCGCCTCTAAAGTGGTAGCATCCGCAACTCATCTAAATATTTATAAGCCCGCTTACACTAGTCGCTTAGCGCTGTTTGCTAATACCCTGTCTCATCAACATAATAAGTTAGCGATGGCTGGCCGGAGCGTTTATGCACGCTTGTCGCTGCCATCTATCACACACAAGCATATACACATATACTTACATACACTTGCAGCTGCGCGCTTTGTATTAGTGAATTATTAATAAGTTTTGTTAGTCGCTGGCGCCAAAGTGATTTATTCGGCAATTGGCAAAAGTCGCCGTACAAGTTTGTACCGCTGATCGCCGCTGGCGTGCTCAGCATTTGTTGATCTAGTGTCTTGTTTATAGGCGACTTTGGAAATTTATTTCGGTCTGGCGCTAATTTATGTTCACACGCGGGCAAATGCAAATTGTTAACATAATTGAAATTAAGATTGTGAACGAAACTTAGCAAAGATTAAACAAAAAAGTAATAAAAAAGCAGAGAAATTCTTTTAACGGTTTTTGTAACTAATGGTTTCCCAAAATTAGAACAAAAACCCGTAAAAAAATTATTGCTTTGAAAAATTAGAGGATCAGCAAGTTTTGACTCTATTTGTAGGTACTAGAGGCTATAACCGGGTAAGCGGTGTTTACACTAATAAAGAAGATGTTTTAATTTTGAAGTTGTATTTAAAGTTTTGGCACATAAAGAGACGTTTTCAGGAGTTTTGGCCCAAATGTTATTACGCCATATTTTAACCCTTTTGCATATACCCGACATTGTCCGATAGTTTTTGAGATATCGAACTGAAATTTTCCACATATTCTTTTCTACTACAGAAGCTGCTTATTAGTCGGAACTGTAGCTATCGGACTACTATTACATATAGCTGTGATACAAACTGAACGTTCGAAATTAAGTCCTTGTATGTAAAACTTTTCTACTTTACGAGATATCTGCATGCAACTTGCCATGTAATATTACCTAAAACAATGCTATAATCTGCGAAGAATTTATTCGGATCTGATCACTATTACATATAGCTGCCATACAAACTGATCAATCAAAGACATGTACTTATATGGAAATATCTTTCATTTTCCGAGATATCGACACGAAAATTTGCAGAAATTTTTATCCTCGACAGAGATAGAATCTTCAGAAATATAATTCAGATCGGACTACTATAGCTTATAGCTGTCATACAAACTGATTGACCAAAATCTGGCCGTTGTATGGAAAACTTTTTTATTTGCCAAGATATATTAATACGGTTCAGCAGGGATTATTGCCAAAGAAAAAGGTACAAACTCTGTAGAAATTATCCAGATAGAAGCCCTATAGCATATAGCTGCCATACAAACTGAACGTTCGAAATTAAGTCCTTGTATGGAAAACTTTTGTAATTGGCCAGATATTTTCTTGGAATTGGGTCTGTATTATTTGCCAAAGCAGCATTACAGTCTCTAAAGGAATTGTTCGGATCGGACTACTACAACTTATAGCTGTCATACAAACCAACCGGTCAAAATCGCGAAAAAATATTTTTATGCACTTTGCACTTGTGAAAGCTATTATCGAGGTATCGGTGGAGAATTATTTCTAGTTTACTTAAGATTTTAAGACATTCTAATCTATAGTGTAATCTAAAAATATACTAAAAATTGTCTTAGCCTCCAAATTTTGTGTTCTAGTATAGCTTCTGGTTTACCTATACTATCTGATATTTTTTGTACAACCTCACATACCCAAAAACCTACGAAAACACATTTTTTTTTCATTTTGATTTCATTAAATTAATTTATACTTTAATTAGTTGAAATTGACTGCCAGTTATAAATTGCAACGCCTCACATATGCGCAACGCCACCCCAGCGCACTCATAAAGTTACATATGTATGTACATATATCGATTCCTGCTCCGCCGCGCTGCCGCTCAAAGTTAAAGTATTTCAATGCAATTAAAAATTTACACATAACGCGCAGTAAAAATAGCAGTAAATTTCTAGCATGCCGTTAAGCACATGTAACGGCATAAAAAGCATATTAAAATTAGAAATGAAGAAATGAATAGCGGCGGCTCAGGCGCCCAAACGTGCTGCGGTTACAAAGTAGCGAGAACAGCAAAGGAAATTAAGAAGGATGCGAGAAATCGCGGAAATTCGCGCATAAAGCTAGCGCCGCAGACGGTTTTGTCATGTGTTACACATATATAAGTTATATATTTTGTTATATATTTATTTACATATTTTGATATATATTTATTTATATTTTTGTTGCATTAAATTTGAATTTACATGGCAACGTGAAGCAAGCAATAGAAAAGCGTTCATACACTTATAATTAGTACAAGCGCAGAAGGATATGTGACAACACACTCACATATACATACAAACACCAGCAGCCATACGCATTTGTACACATGTGTGGCATTATGATTACATAATTTCGCTATTAAAGAAAAGCAAACGTCGAAACCACACAACAGCGGCGTTGCTGGTGCGGTAGGGCGGGGAATGTGTAGCTGTAATACAATATACATACATATATCAGTATGGCATTTGCAAGTGTTGAAGCCGCTGCTGTGGTTTTGAAGTTTAAAAACCATTTCGCTACGAAAGTTCGAAAAGTTTGATTGTATGCGTCGTGGCAGGGGTGGTGCAGCGCCACTTCTTGCGTACGCTTGTGTGTGTGCTTGGGTGGCTGTGTAAGCGCAAGGCTGCTTATTTATGCTCCGACACGCAGTGGAAATGAATTCTGTCAGTTTTCAAAAGCGGATTTTCTACAGGTTGTTGTAGCGTACTTCATTTGCATGTATAGTCTTTATGTCTATGTGCTTGTATAGGAAAAATTGCGTAGCTGTTTAAAATTTGTTTCAGCGCTTTAAAACTTTAATGCATACTTTATAAATTAATTGGTAAAAAAAAGTGAATTTCGGTTGCACAGAAGCCAGAATATCTTTCACCGGTGTATATTTTACAGCACAAAATGGTATAAGAAGGTATTTTTCTTTAATTCTGATCGATCAGTTTGTATGGCAGCTATATGTTATAGTGATTCGATCTGAACAATTTCAGCACAGATTGTAGAGTTGCTTCCTGCAATAATTCTTGCCAATTTTTGTTACGATTTCTAGTAAAATAAAGAAGTTTTCCATACAAGGACTCGAGTTGGATTGTATGCTTTGTATGACAGGCATATGCTATAAGTGATGTGAGGTATAGAATATACTCAAAAATTATAGCTATGACTTGGATAATAGTGTGTGCCGAATTTTGTGAAGATATCTTGTCAAATACAAAAGTTTTCCATATAAGAACTAGATTTTGAGCATTCATTTTGTATGGCAGCTATATGCTACAGTAGTCTGATCCGACAATTTTTTTCCAGTTCTTTAGCATTGTTCAAGGAAATAATATATACGGAATTCCGTGAGGATATCTGGTCAAATAAAAAAGTTTTCCATACAAGCACTTTATTCCAATCGTTCAGTCTGTATGGCAGCT
The DNA here is from genome assembly GCF_023373825.1 of Bactrocera dorsalis. Taxonomy (NCBI): domain Eukaryota; kingdom Metazoa; phylum Arthropoda; class Insecta; order Diptera; family Tephritidae; genus Bactrocera; species Bactrocera dorsalis. The sequence continues at coordinate 67,826,832 of NC_064307.1, read as the reverse complement.
ATATGCTATAGTAGACCGATATAGGTGGTAGCAAGAAATGAGCAGCTTCTTGAGCAGAAAAGAACGTGTCCAGAGTTTCAGAGCCATACACCAAAAACTGAGTGACTGGGCTTGAAAAATTCTTCCTGAGGTTAGTGGAATACTTGTGGGTAGTTTTAAAGCCCAAAATAGCATCACAACTATATAATCCTTGATTAGCATAAGTTAGTTATATAAAAAATTATTTAAGTATTAAATTTAAGTTCAAACCATAATCTCTTCCCTACATCAATATATGTAAGTATAGCTTTTGTGTCGCACAATGAGAGTGTCGGGGCGTATGAGTAACATTTGTATGACGACTGTAAAATACGTAATGTAAAATATTTGCCCGTTATACATACATAGATACATCATTAGTTAACGAAATTCTGTATTCGAATACCAAGTTCCATTTTTACTTTATATATAACTAAAGCCTTGTTAATTCTGGTTTAACAAGTTATCAATATTTCAATAAAAAACTGCAGGATTTCATAATTATACCCTCAACAGTACCTTAGTTGTTGAGATATCGGTTTGAAATTTTGCATACGTTCTTTTCTCTCCAAAGCGCTGCTCATTTGTCGAAATGGTTGATATTGAATCACTATAGCATATAGCTGCCATACAAAATGAACGATCGGAATCAAATTCTTATATGGAAAACTTTTTAATTTGACGAGCTATATACACGAAATTTGGCAGAGATTATTTTTTAAGCCAATGCTGAAATATCTGAAAAAATTTGTTAGATTTGACTACTGTAGCATATAGCTGCCATACAAAATGAACGCTCAAAAACAAGTTTTTATATGGAAAACTTTTGTATTTTTGGAGATATCGACACGAAAATCGACGTGACCTATTCCCTGAAGCAGCAATATTTCTCAAAATTTCTCAGATCATATAACTATATCATATAGCTGTCATACAAACAGCACTAACAAAATCAAGTTTTTGTAAGAAAACTGCTTTATTTTTGTATGTATTTTTTGTGTTGAGTTATTCTATTTTAATAATGCAAGCATAACGTAAATATGTGGTATATTCATAGACTGCTTGACATTTTCATATATTTTTATCGTTCTCAGTATGCTTCCTGCATTGCTCATGTTTAAGCCTGCTTCCTTTGTAGGATTTACTCATTAGCGCCGGTTTTCCCATTTACGCATACATGACTCACAGGGAAGTTCATATGTACGCATAAATAATTAAGTGCGTGCTTTAGAGTGCTGTTAGCTGGAATAAATGCGCAATAAGTGGAGGTGAAAAGAATAAGCCCTGTGAGAAAAGCAATGAAGGCACGTTGTACTGGAAATATTAAAAATAATTTTGATAACAAAATAAAATTCCTAAAACAACAGGTCTACAGTTTTGAAAATTGTTAAAAATAACGTGAATAGCTTAAAAAAAATTTAAAAATCATATTATAAGAGTTATGCAAAGTGGTGTTGCAAGCATAGTTCCTTTGATTGCGTGAAAATGCGTTTTACTCTTTGCTTTTCGAGAAATCAAACATAAAACAGCAGTAAGTCGACATTAAGGATTCTCTTTCAGGCCTCTAATTGGTATGCGTGTGCTGTAAGCCGATTATATTACCTCAGCGCACACGCACACAAGCAAGCTGTGGCTCGCATTTGAACGACTTCGCACACACATAACAACTTAATGCTGCGCATACAGGCAATTTATACAAGCTACGCACAAACTCGCTTACATATAGTATATATATATGTATGTATGTATATATTTATAGCTAGGTGTATATGCATGTAACTCATATAACTTTGCGCGCTGCTTTCAACAACGCATTTCCGCTACAGTCCGCCTCACATATACATACCTACATATACAGCAGAAAAAAATCTCCTATATAAGTAGCGTCGTGCGTGCAGTTATCTGCATGTAGCTGTAATTATACGCACGTGTGTACATATTAATATCCTGTTGCAATTTTCACTCTTCCTCTTGCGCTTATTAATAATATTGCCACAAACTAGCAGACACACATGCCCCCCAGCAAGTTTGCGAGTTTACATGCTTGTTGGAGTTCCTGTAATTGTTTGTTTCAACTGTGCTTTGTTTTGTGAGGGTACTTGCATATGTCTGTGTGTAAGTGTGCTTTGGTTTTGTGTCCTTCCGCAAATCCTTAATAATCTGTAATAACTGGCGCATAGTTGTGCATTTTCTTATCTTCATTGCTACATGTGTGCGATGAAAGTGAGTGGCAGCGTTAAACATATATACATACATGCGTGTATTATATAAATTCATACATTATATGGTACATATACATATGTATGTATGTATGCATAGGTATAATAACATACCTGCTGCGCAGATTTAGCTTCTAGAGATTTCCACTAAATACTAGCAGCAGTGTTTCTAGTGTTAAAAACGTGAAGGAAGCTGACTATTTATTATTTTTTAAGCCACAAGAAAGCAGCTTACAAAGTATAAAGTTTAAAGTAAAGCAGAAAACACATTCATTTCCATTACAACGAAGCTAGAATAAATACAATTCCAATACATCGGAGCTAGAACATATGCAAAGGTTTCATACATGGACGTTTCATCGTTCAGTTTGTATGGCAGCTATATGCTACTTTAAACCAATCTGTACAATTTCGTCAGATATTATATATTGTTGCCTAAAACAACAATTTCTGTAAAATTTTATGAGGATATCCCGTAATATCAAAAAGTTTTTCTTACAAGTACTCAATTGTGAGCGTTCAGTTTGTATGACAGTTATATGCTATAGTGATCCGATCTAAACCGTTTCTGCGGAGATTGTGACATTGCTTTGGATAATGATTTGTGCTAATTTTCGTGAAGATATTTCTACAAATGCAAAAGTTTTCCATATAAGGACATAAGTTGGATCTTTCAGTTTGTATGGCAGCTATATGCTATAGTGGTCGGATCTGAATAATTTCTTCGGATATTATACGTTTGCTTTGCGTAATAATTCGTGCCAAATTTCGTCAAGATATCTCAACAAATGCAAAAGTTTTCCTCACAAGGACTTTAGTTTGATCGGTCAGTTTGTATGACAGCTATAGGTTATAATAATCAGATCTAGAAATTTTTACCAGACATATTAGCATCATCTCAGAAAATAATCTGTGTGAAATTTTGTGAATATATTTCGTCATATAAAAAAGTTGTTCATATAAGGATATGATTTGGATTGTTCAGTTTGTATGGCAGCTACATGATATAGTCGTCTGATCTGAACGAACTCTGCAGATATTGTATCATTTTATTACAAAATAATATGTACCAAATTTCGTGAAGATATCTTTTCAAATGCAAAAGTTTTTCATACAAGAACTTGAGTTCGATCGGTCACTTTGTATGACAGCTATATGTTGTAGTAGGCCGATTTAACGAACTTGCTCGCAGATTGTAGCATTGCCTTGAATAATAATTCGTGCCAAAATTCAGTTAGATATCTTTTCAAATAAAAAAGTTTTCCCTACAAGAACTTGATTTTGATGGTTCAGTTTGTATGGCAGCCTTATGCTATAGTTGTCCGATAAAGCCGGTTGCAATAAATAAGGGGCTTCTTGGGAAGAAAAAGTGACGTGCAAAAGTTAAGTACGATATCTCAAAAACTGAGAGACTAGTTCACGTGTATACAGCCAGCCGTCTGCCTGAGTCGGTTAGGAGTTAATCGACAAATTAACTCGCATTATATTCGCAAAAAATATTAATTTTGTTTTAGACATTTCAAAACAGCACCTTATAACCTAAAAATTTTGTTTACTTGCTTTGAAAAGCTATTTTTGAAATTCTACTTTGAGAAACTATTTTCTTTTACACCGTGTTGCAAGTGTAGACGCACAATGCCGTCGCTGCAAAATCCCTGTTCGTAGTTTAAAACAACACCGCTAATCCTGCACTTCTGGCAAGTTTACACATCGCTGCAGCATATTGCATACACACACACATGGAAATATTTTTTCCATTATGTGTGTGTGTGCGTTTTTCCAGGAAAGCGAATGCATTAGTGGAAAGTGCACCGTCAAGTGCTGCTGCTTTGTTGGCGAGTGTGAAGTGTATGCGCATGTGTGCGTTTGCATGCTGAGCCGCTCTTTGAGTGTTTGCTGCGGCGTAAGTCCTTAAAGAGCAAAAAACAAAAAAAACAGTTGCATGCACTTGTGTACAAGCTTTTGAATGTGCAAATGCATAGTAAAAGCAGCGGCGTCGTGAGTGGGGTAATAGGAAAAATGTATTTGGAACTAAATATGTTAAATTGATATAAATATTAAGGTGTTTTGTTGTCATACCACGACTTCTTTCTTTCTCTCGCTCGCTTTTTTCGTTTTCAATTTCTCCTAAAATATTTTTTTATTATAATACGCGCCTTCTATTGGCCAACAAGCGTTTTTAAAAAAGTTTGCCGTCGCTTGCAACTTCACCGCAGCTTTTCAGCCCCCTCTACCACATTACCTCCAACTCCTTCACACCTCCACCTCTGCATATCACATACATTGCGGAAACATTTTTCGTTTTTCGCTATTTTGCCCACCTGCATGTCATTGTTGTTGGGCGGCACTCTGCGAAAAAAGTGTGCTCCACCTGCGCGGCACTGCGCTGACATAACCATAAACGTTTGCGTTGCCATTAACGTTTTCATAGCGCTTTTTGAGATTTTTTTAGTAGCAACTTAAATGCGTACTCATATTTTGTTTCCAATTTTTTCTACGTTGCGCTATAGTGTGTTGTTGCAAGTATGTATGTGTGATATGTAATTTTTGCCATCTACCTTTTATAGCCAGCTCTATGTGTTTTCCTTCCTTTCAGCGCGCGCGTTGCGCTGTTTGTTTATGCAACGTGACTGCGGATATGTTTGCAGCCCCTTCGCAGTGCTGCGCTCATGCCTACCAGCGCGTGGTACTTAGGCCGCGCAGTGCGGCAGTTGAGACGGTAGGTGGCAGCTGGGCGGCTATAAGCGATTTGGTGGCATTAAAAATGCTCACCATTGCCGGTGTGGCCATTACGGCGCGCAGCGATTATGGGCTGCTACCTAATGGTGTTTAGGCGCATTTGCTGGCCCCGAACAGTTGTTGTTGGTGGCGAGCTGCGCCTTGCTACAGCCGCCCCTAACCATGCCCGCGCGCTTTTATTGCGCTTCGAGTGTCTACAAAGCATTTTGTGATGTTGCTTGTAATTGTTTCCTTGCGTCATTGCATATGCACGCCCCACGCTCTACCTGTGCATAGCCATCCGAATTGTAAGCTTGTAGTGCTTCAGCGTAGATCCGTTGCTTTTGTTTGCATTTGAATGCCTGCTAATGGCTTGCGTTGCACAGTGGCAAGCCTATATATCACATACATGCACACACACATCTGCTCAAGCTTTCATCTTGTGTATAAATATATTGCTTATGTATAGGTGCACTATTGTACTCGTATGCGGCAATTTACTTTATGTAGCAGCCTATCGCCTTTGGTTTGGGTGGCAGCTTCTGTGTGTCTATAAACGCGCTAGCCGTGCGCGTCCCGCCGCATAATCATTGCCGTTCGCCTTTGAGTAGATTTTTAATCTCTGTCATTATCGAGTGAAAGCGAGCAAATTTCGACACATCATTTACCGCGCCCTCGCCGCCTGCACTCACGTCAACTGATTGCTTAGATCGCGCTTAACTTTGCTTCCCCTTGCGCGCTACGTCTTCAGCGTCTCCTTGTTTTCAACACTGAAATGTCGATTGTTTTTATGACTTTTGGTCTCGCACGTTGCGACCGCAAACACGACAGTTGCTCTGAGTTTGCTACTACAAGCACTTGCAACATTTTGTTGCTACTGGATTGCGAGACAGCAAATTACTTGGATTACTCGTGGATGTGATTCAAGCCTTTGAAGTTAGCAAGTGCATCTATTAGGGCGATCAAGCTTTGCTGCCGAAGCGCTTTTCATGGTGTAGTATTGCCTAGGGCTTACAGTATATAACGGACGCCCAGCACCACTACTTTGCAATTTTTTGTGGAACCCCGCATATACGTCAGTCTGTCGGCACTAAGAGTCATCAGTGCTTTCTCAACAATACCAAGCGATGCTGCTTACGTAATAGCCAGTATGATGACCACTGACTTTCAAAGTAACGAATACGAGCGTGTATACAAGTTATCAGAGCCGTATATAGGAGTTAAAAGAACAGAGAGAGTCAATCTTATGGCAGCAGCGGTGGCAAACCTCCATAACTGCAACTGTCTTGCGTTTTAGTTATTAGTCTTCACTCAGTTGTGTGCATAAAGCACAGTGACAGTTAACTTATAGTCTGTTTTTGAGAAAGCTTTGCACACGTCCTTTTCTCGCCAAGAAGTTGCTCAATTACCGGAAGAATCGATATCGAACCACCTCAAATATCTTAACAAAATTTGCCGAAGAAATTGTTCCGACCCTTCTAAAGTGATTGTATGGACAACTTTCTTATTTGAGGAGATACCTCCGTCAAATTTGGTATGAGCTATCGCCCAAGTTGACAATGCAATATCCGAAGAAATTATTTAGATCGAGTCACTACAGCAGATAGCTGCCATACAAACAGACGGAACAAAATAATGTTCTCTTAAGGAATTTTTGGTAATCGTGAAGACTATTACACTGCCGGCACAACCGAAGTTAACATTTTTTCTTTTATTTTTAAAGTTTCGTCAACTCAAAGTCTGAGCTATTTACTCTATTTTATTCTCACTACTACTCCCTCACAAAAAATATTGTATTCGGGGTTCCTTGCCACTTCTAATAATATTTGTAAGCGTACCAAACTGCTACAGATTTATCTTCATTTTACTTTCAAAAGTGTGGAATATGCAAAATCAAAATATGCTGCAATAAAATGTCATTCTCCTCCATTATCGCGCCGTTCGCACGCTCCATTTGCCGTCGATGCAAGCAGCAGGCGCCGAATATGAAAAGCATAAATCTCTTATCAGCGCATCAACATAAAATTCACACGAGTGCAGCATATTGACTAAATTAGAAATCTCACCACCTACCGTACAGACATCTAGCATGCCAACCAGCATTTTGTTATGGCGCTGTCGTCTTCTTGTGCGCTACGGTTTTCTTTAAATTTGCGCTTTTGATGTGCGCGAAACGCGTTTAAAGGATTTTCGTCTCATAAAACACAATTGCGTCAAATTAATCACAGCGCCACAGACAAGCAGACAACGGCGGCAGTGAAATACGCGCGTTGCAGTGAGCGAAGTAACGGCAACAACACAAACAACAGCGGCAAGAGCAAAACTCGCTGCTAAACAACGGTAGCTGTAACAGCAGTTTTGTGCATATTTTTCGAAATTTACGAGCACATTTTTTCCAGCACATCAAAATCAGCGAATTTTGCGCGCGAGTGTAGGGGCGGCAGTGTAAATGTGCTTGTGTTGTTGTGCAAGTAACCGCGTGCGCGTGGCAGGCGCGTAACAGCTTTTCTAATTTACGACTGCGACAACGTCAAGTATTAATGTCATTCATTCGTGCAAGACTGCCATGCAACAAGAAAAACAACAACAAATACGCATACATGCATACATACTTATGTATATATTTACGCACATGCAAATGTAAAGCGTTGAAATGCAAGACTTCCTTTTTAAGTTTTTCTTGTAAAAGAGGTGTGGGCTATAGCCTAGCTGTGACTAAGCGCGTTAAGAATGACTCAGTTGTAAAAGTGAAGACTTTGAAACGACTCAGAAGTTCGTGAATAGTAATTAACATAATAAATATCTATAATATAAACATCAGCAGCGAATTCTTCTTCTTCTTTATTAACGTAGAATATTCAAAGTGCATCCAGATCCTTCACCACCTGGTCTTTCCAACGGAGTGGAGGGCTCCCTCTTCCAATCCATTGTCCCCAGTCGCTTTGTTGTTCTTCAGACGGGTAATTGCTATTCAAGCTTCTTCATGGTCGGTCAATGGAACGTCTGTTCCATCGCTATCATCTCCTGGTGTTATGCTTTCACTGCCATTCAGCAGGCTGGAGAGTGTTCCCTCTATTATTTCCTCCAGAAAATCACCTCTGGGGGTTCTTTAAGAGTACGCTCCGGTCTTGAAACCTTCCGTTGGGCTCCACTCTTTTCGTAGGATTTTTAAGCCTCACCTCTGGGTATTCTACAAGAATGCTCCGGTCTTGAAACCTTTTATTAATCGCCGCATCTTTTCGTAGAATTTTTTAGCTTTCCATGCTTGTCAAACTTACAGATTTCGGTCTCTTTCTGTTTTTTTCTGTATATACATCCCGCTTCCTTTTTTAACTCTCGCTATCTATCCCATCTCGCACGTACTGTGGTTGATTGTAAAGTTGTAAGGTAAACAGTCTATTTTCTCTTCGCTGCGACACGGTACTCCTCATCATACCAGCTATTTCTTAGAATTTTCCGAAAACCAATGGTTTCTCTTGTAGCTGTACGTAAGAAGCTTGATATGCCGTCCCACTGTTCCTTATAGTCGAGTAGGAAATCATTCGGCTGTCAGTTGTCATTGCAGCTTCTCTACGTCGAACCCTCCTTATGTTTTTTGACCTGCGTTTTTTGCTGCGTATCTTCGCTATAAGAAGATATGGTTCGAGTTAATGCTATGATCTCTGAGTGTAGGCACCCTTAAAACTCTGGAGACGTGTCTTCCGTCTATCAGAACATGATCGATGTGGTTGGTGGCTTTTCTATGCGGAGACAGCAAGGTAGCTTGATGACTTTTCGTATGGTGGAATACAGTCATACAGATAACCATATTTCGGGCCCCGGCGAAGTCGATCAGCCTAAACACATTTGTGGATGTTACATCATAGAGGCTGAATTTGCTAACCATTGTGCTAAAGCTACATTCTTTGTTCTCCCTGGTGTTAAAGTTGTCAAGAACGTTTTCGACTCTATGGCGTGTGCTTATAGAAGAAATCTTTGGCCACATCGTCCTTCTCTTCCATCGGGGAGTGGGCTCAAATCGGTGATAATGTTGAAGAACTTCGCTTTGATGCGGATTGTGGCTAGACGTTTATCCACGCGGGTGAAAGCCAGTACTCGGCGACGAAGTCTCTCTTTCACTACGAGTCCCAAACCGAATTTGCGCTTCTTTAAGTGCCAAAAGGATCTACTTGTCTTAGTCCTTGTCCCGTCCATCGCACTTCTTAGAGGGCGGTGATGTCAGCCCTTACTCTTACGAGGACATCAACCTGCTGGGCAGCGACACCTTTCCAATCAAGGGACTGGACATTCCAGGTGCATACTCTTAAATCGTAATTCTTAAAAACTAAAATTGAAATCGATTACCGTTAATTGTAAGGCTAAACTTTCACTGCATTAAAGATTTTCATAAAAATCTGAAAGACTTCGAAAAATTCTCATTTTTAAAGCGCTAAATATGATTAAAGTTTAGGTAACCCTAGATAGCGGCAAAAAAGAACCCTTTCGCATGCCTTCTAGTATTTTGTTTATCTGTATATACACTTCATTTCGCTATTACCGCCGAAAATGTACACATCTGCAACTTTCATCTACGCAATTTGATGGATAACAGCACGAAACCCCCCCACAAAAACTGGCTTCCGGCTGCAGCTGCTATGCGAGGCTTTGGCAAATTGCAAATTATGAAGTTGTCGAAATTATGCGACCAGCTGTAAATAAGCATCCATTACCGTTAAACGAAAAATATTTACATTTGACCTTTTGGCCGCTTAACCTAGCGCAAATACACACACACACACACACATGTGTACGCACAAATCCAACGAAATTGCGTATTAACCCAAAAACTCGAGTGCTATGGACACGCATATCTGCTGGGCGCGCTTCATGGTGCCACAGCCAGACGTTAACGCAGAAATAGACACACAGCGGCACAGGCTGGAGCGACAGTGAATATGCAGAGCGCTGAGCAGTATGCTACATGTTTCGCAGTACAAGCGCGCAGTTATGCCCAACCTCAGCTATTAAGCGCAATTGAGGCGCACATACATGCATATATGTATATATAACAGTATATGAGCATATGTGTGCTTTAGTCGTGTCTGTGTGCAAATATTGATGTACTAACGCGCATATGTGCTCTAACGCCTTCATATATGCTACTATTTCGTTAATGGTCGCCCTAAGCACATAACCACAGCGCTTCAACGACCTCAATCGACAACCCTTTCATTTGCCGCACCCCCCGCCTCCACCCGCTGCGTGGCAAACACACAACAAATGCATGTACACAGAGCGCTGCTGCTGTGAAAACTTTTCGTTGCTTAAACGCTTTGAATACCTTCAAAAAAATTGTACACAAGCATGTGTCGGTCGGTGGCTTTGTGTGTGTGCTTGCTAGCGTATATGTTGCATAAGTACTTATAAGTATGTAATATATACACTTAAGTTTATAAGCAGCCGCCATTCATTTTGCGAACATCTTTCCCATTTCTTTGCGCACCGCCTTCCTGCGCGCCATCACGTGCAACTTCCTTTCGCCGCCGACGTGTAACCGCAATTTTCGTGCAATTTTTGAGTTGAAAATAACCCACAAAGTCGAAAGTTAACGTCAAAGTTGGCTTTACAAAAGGAAAATGTTAACGAAAATTGCGCACCGCCACACACACATACATACGTGTATGTCTATATGCCAGGCATCCTCCACGGTCCTTATCATTGCGTCTTCTTATTTTGTGTATTATTTTCTACAAGTACTTCTCGGGTGCATTATTATAGATTATACCTTTGAATTTAAGTACACGTGCGGAATCGCTTGGCGGTTGACATACTCAAAGCGCGCACGCACACACCTACACAGTCAAGCACTCGTGCTTTTGATTCACTTATGTAAGCTGCGCTGGTATAAGTTGGTTGGTTGGTTGGTGTGGTTGGAGGAAGGTAGTGTACACGCCACCGCTGGGTTATAAGTTCGCTCCTCCGCATTTCTTAATGAAACTCAAATATACAAAACACCTAGCTATGTAAAGAGGTGTGTATAAGCGACATGTGTGTGTAACTTTACAGGCATTCACTTTCAGAAATCTCTACACTTGCCACTCCTTCAACGAACTTACTATGCCGCTACCCACTGCTGGATCTGCTGGATGTTGTTAAAGGCAATTCAAGTCAGTTACACTTCCAGAAACAGTTATCTGCTGAGCTTTATAAAGTTTAAACGTTTTTGTTGAGTGAACTGGGGAGACAAATAATGGTGCTACGCCGACATGACATGTGAAAAAATTATTCTATCATTTGCAGCTTGTTCTAACCTCCTGCATCTTACAAAGAACTTCCACTTAATTTTCTGTCTTCATTGTCCTTTTTTATAGTAGGACGAACCATCTAAACCGGAGTGCGGGACTTTAATCCGCTGAACCTAACCTACTCTCAAATTAGGTCTCTACCATGGGGCCACTGGACAAAGTATTACTTCATAAGAGAGAAGAAAACATTTAAGTATCCTATATCGGACAGACTGACTGACGCCTCATCTGTTGTAAATGTCTCAATCTTATTATAATTGCCTTGATCCTCCCAGCGTATATATTTCTCGGCCTGTAGCAGGATATTTTAGCAAGAACGTTTTATTTTTTGATTTAAATGATTAAGGACTGATTTTTAAGTTAAATAATTCTATTTGATCAAGTTGGGTTAGGTTACATGGTCTATCCCAATCAGGATCTCAGTTGGACAGCTTATAGCCGGACTCCATATAGCGAACAAGCGCTTTGAGTCCAACACAAATTTGTTGTGGCGGCTAATTTCAGTTTCTGCTAGGTCTCCTGGTATAAAGGTATACTGACTGTCAAAACGTTTCAACCTCAGTCTTGCGAAAGTGGGATAATGAAGGAGAAAGAGACTGGTTCATCAAGTGGTCCAAGAAAGTGAGTGTCAACCAAAGATCGACTGACTGTCAGAGATGCAAATTAATCATACAGAACCTCATAAACCGACCAAGAGCTACGAGCCCACCACTAATTTGTTGAGGCGTCTAATGTCAGTTTCGTCTATGTCTTCTGGTTCGAAAAAGGTTGACTGACCTTCAAGATGCTTCAACCTTAGTCTTGCAAAAACTGAACAATGGAGGAGAAAGTGACTGGTTCACCAAGTGGTCCAAGAAACTTCTTCCATACAACTTTAGACTTCGACTGGTTTAGACGTGAAATGTGTTATTGTGTAGCTTTCGTATTTTGTATACCCTGAAAAAAGTATATTAAGCTTTCACAGAAAGTTTGTAACTCCTAGGAGGAAAGATCGTGGATCCTCTAAAAAAGTTCATAAACAGTGGCGGATTCAGAGGGGGAAATGGGGAAAATGTAAGGTGTTAACTTTTCTCATTTTGTTTTTCTTTTCTACTGTACTGCTTTTCCACCAATTATTTTTCTCAGTGCATATAATGCATCTCTTAATCACGCATCCCATCAACAAACATCTTTTCCATCTTTTCTCTGCTCAATATTGCTAGCATTTGCTTAAATCTTTGCTATTTTGCTAGGGTTTGAGTTATGGGTAGGCAAGTGAACTCTGACGCTACCACCACACTACACAATTTGATGGCGAGGCGAGTGTTGACTCTATCTGCTCTACCAGCTAGGTAGCAACATAGCATGCTAGCTGGTGAAAGCAGGCGAGTTGAGCATTAAAGTGGGCGTGTACACAGTTGGCAATATATTTTCTTTAATTGCGCGCAATTAATCCTTTTTATGAGCGCTACTCTGTTACTGCAACAAACCTTTGCAACTTAGTTACGTATGCATACACAGCGTTACATAAGTTAGGTAAAGTGTGTTTGTATGTATGAGTTGTAGTGGAAATGCGAAGGGAATGATGAAAGGAGTGGTGCTGTGGTAATGAAAAGAGCATGGCAACTGGTTGGAAAAGCTGGCAGTGGAGGACTATTGGACTTATCGCGGTTATGCTGGAGTTAGCTTAAGAAAGTGTGTATAAGAAATATATTTTTTCGGGTTTGCAGGAAGGAGTGTGTATTAGAAATCTACTCCTTAGATATTGAAAAACTTACTACTCAACTTTTGGTTGCTTCGAGCTTGGCTTGAGCCAGTCGTATACCAATTTGACAACAGTCCTAACTGTAGTGCTCATATTGGCATATTTTTGTTGTTTGCCATTATTAGCAAGAGTTCTCAAAGACAGCCTGACTAGTAAGCAACGAAATATTAAAGCTGTAGGCGCGCAAACAAAGTGTGAGAGGTGAAAGCTGTAACGAAAAATTATTATAAATTTATCAAGGCATACCTACACCCATACATATGCATACATGAAACCTAAGTGCCTAGCAGCAAAGGTTCAAGCAATGAATCTAGCACTTTTCTACACTTACAACGTAGGGGCTTCATGTGGCAAGCCCTGCCACCGGCATAATGAAGAGAAATTTGCGCAGCAAGCAAGGGAAAACGAAGCTGGGGAGAGCACTGTAAGGACGCGCGGTGCGGCTTTTCAATTCCTGCGCACACTTCATGGCTTAATTATAAAAGTTTTCATTTGTACGCGAACGCGCGCATTTAAAGGTCTAATTAAACGCATTTCCCACAGAAATTGCGCACAAACGCACACACACACACATACTTATGTATGTATGTATGTGCTAGACACAAAGCCATAAGCAACAAGCACACAATGAAAAGTGTACTTACTTTCACAGCGCGCCAAAGGATCAAAAAAGGCCAAGTCATACCTGCGTCAATTAGTGAGGCAAGTGCAGGGAAAAGTTGGCTGGCGGAACAAGTAACCGGGTATTATGATTTCTATTTCTGCCACTTGGCTATAATTACTGCCGCGTTCACTTCCGTTTGCTATACTTTTTTCCTATTTTTATTTAAGTCCGTTTTTTTTTCGCTTTCCAGCGCCGCTGCAGGAAGTCAAAACAGCAGAAGTTGCCACCAAGCAAGCGTTCGGCGTTGTTGCAGTTCAGCCAACATTCATTGAATTTGTAGTAGCTGCCTTTGCACTAGTCAAACTATTTATGTGTAGGTAAGTGAGTGTAATTTGCATGTACAAGCCTGCTACATAACTGCGTCTGTTTGTGTGTGTGTGTTTAGTTATTAGTGTGTGGCATGGTAATAAGCCTTTCGCTTGCAATGCCAACAGCAGAACATTGCGCGCTTGTAGCCATGCGTTTATGTGTTGGTGTGTGTGTGTGTGTATGAGTGCCTACACGTATTTTAATTAAAAATTAAGCTATTTGAATAGCTTTTGCAACTCAAATAGAAACGTTACGAGTGTGTTGGCAGCGGTTTTTATGGCCTCTTGACGCTTGTTTAATTAGCGTCTTTGCAATCATTTATCATTTTTTAATTGAATACGCTTGTCGCTGATATGAAAGGCCTCCTTTGATTTTGCTAGTTCGTAAAGGCAGTTTTCGGTGTATGAATGACACAAAGTATACACTAAGCTCGTTCTTTATAGAAGAGGTTAGAGTTCGAAAAGCAGTTTTGGTCTATGAATGACACTAAGTATTCGCTCAGCTCATTCTCTGTATAAGAGGCTCGAGAATTTCTAAATTTCTGGTTCGTAAAAGCAATTTTGGTTTCTGAATTGCACTGAGTATATGCTCAGCTCGGTTTTTTTTATAAGAGATTCGAAATATTCTAAGCTGTGCTGAAAGCATATAGGCCGCCTGAATACTCTTTTTGGTACAAATATACAGAAGAAAGGTATTTCTATATAACAGATAAAAAATTTTTTGGACTTTTTGGGACAAAAATTATATATTTTCTCTATAATCTTGTCATATTTATTCTTTTTACGGTCGCCGTTGTAGAATAAAATCTATATAGTAGAAATTTATAGTAAAAAACAGGAAGAATATTAACTTCGGCTGTACCATAGCTCTAACACCCTTCACAGGTGGGTTTTTTATAGCATAAAATAGTATAAAAAAGTCTTAATTCTAATTTTGATCGATCAGCTTGTATGGCAGCTATATGTTATACTAGTCCGATCTGGAAAATTTCTGCGGAGATTATACCGTTGCTTTAAGTAATAAACCATGCTAAATTTCGTGCAGATATCTCTACAAATAAAAAAGTTTTCCATACAAGGACTTGAGTTTGATCGTTCAGTTTGTATGGTAGCTATATGATATAGTGATCCAACCTAAAAGATGTCTTCAGAATTTATAGCACTATCTTGGGCAAAATTTCATGTTAAATGTCGTGGAAATATCTCGTCAAATAAAATAGTTTTCCCTACAAGGACTTGAGCTGGATTGTTCAGATTGTATGGCAGCTATACGATATACTACGCCGATCTCGAAAATTTCTTAAGATATTATAGTGCTGTTATGGGTATCAATATATGCCAAATTTGGCGAAGATACCTCATCAAATAAAAAAGTTTTTCATACAAGGACCTGAAGTTTATCGTTCAGTTTGTATGGAAACTATATGCTATAATGGGTTGATCAAAAAAATTTCTTCGGATATTGTAGTGTTGTTTTAGATAATATTTAGTGATAAATTTCGTCAAAATATCTCGTCAAATAAAAAAGTTTTTCTAATAAGAACCTTATTCTGTTCATTCATTTGTTTTTCAGCAGAAGTGTATAGTAGTCTGATCTGATCAATTTCTATAGAGAATTTATCGCTACATTAAAAAAATGGTTTCAGCAAAATTTTGTGATGATAACTTAGCAAATAAAAAATATTTTCATAGAATAACTTAATTTCGATCCTTAGGTTTGTAAGGCACCTATGTATAGTATATAGTAGAGTTGTCCGAAACCCGCGGTTGGAAGAAAACCAGCCAACTTACATACAGACTGACTTAGTGTAATTTATGGCATATCACCCATAAATTATGCTTGTTTTCCTTAGAACATATTTTCAAAAAATAATGAAAATATGTAATAAATGCACCACTCGCCCCTACTTATCAGATGCTGAAAAGAAAATTACATGAAAAAATCAAAACGCTCAAAAAACTTCAACTAAGCCAAGGGTTCTGCCAAAAACAAGTATGCTCTTAGTAATTAACTGCAAAAAATTCCCCCACCTTTCCAACATTAACAACAATTTGGGCAGCAGCTGTCACTCGCCACATTTTCTATTACTTCGTTGGCCGATTGCTTCACTTGCTCAGTGTTGCTTTAGAGTAGGCGACCGCTCTGAATAAAGCTGTACGAAACGCGCGTGGAAATTCCATTTAGTAGCGAGTGAATATTAATTTCTATTAGCACTTAAGCCTCTTAACCCATTCTACGCAGCAGCAACAACTACTGCCATTTCCATCAACCGTTTCCTGCCATTAAAAATGGTAAACGTGAATTAAAACACAGAAATGTTTGCGCGAAGGCATGCGAACATTATGGGCACACAAGCTTTTCGGTTAGGAAGGGCGTTATACGCAACAATGCCCACACAGGAATGTCAAAAATTTATGATTTAGCGAAGTTTCATAGACAGCGCGACGGCTCGAGCGCTGCACTGCTTTGGCAAGAACGAACCGGTTATACGAAATTTGTTCTACAGGTCATGAGGTCAGCATAAATGCCATTTGGAAAGTAAGTGAAACTTATAAAGTACTTGTGACAGTTACGCAAGTGCGCGTATCCGTACGAAACTTGTCGGCGTAGTGAAGCGTTGGCGGTGTGCAGGTTGAGCAATTAACATTTGTTCCTATTTTGCTCCAGTAAATTTAATGGGACAAGTTTTACCCCACACAAAAGGCAAAATATGTGTACAACATTGCCGGAATGCTAATGCACAAAGTGAAAATACAAAAAAAAAACGCATAAATAAATACCTTCCCAGCGCCGCTGACCGCACCGCAACCCTTTGTGTCACCCTACGTGGCAGCAAGGGTTGTGTGTCTTGGTGCTGGTGTTTGGGTTTGGGTCGTAAATTCACACTTGATCCTTTTGAGGTTTCAGCGTTGGTGGCACTTTTATTGCCGGTTTTTGTTGTTGGCTTTGGCGACGCACAATAAACTTGAATGAAGGCGTTCTAATGATTTGCATAAATATTACATAAAAGCAGACTCTGCTTTTCAACAATACATACCCACATCATATGCGTTTATATATATGTGTGTGTGCGCATTTTATGTAAATATATTCAATTAGGAAAAATACGAAAACTTGAATAAATGCAATAAAAAGGGTTTAAGCGAATTAATTCCACAACGCGGTGTGGACCCAGTGAAAGTGGAAAAAATATGCTCAAATTTGTTGACGTTCACGATACCAATAAATGGCAGAATATCGAAGGACCTTACGGTACTTACGGAAAATAAAGAGAAACTCTATTACTATTAATTGACAGAAAATTCTGAGCGGATCAATTTTATCAGAAAGACTTCCGAAGTTACACCAGAGCTTACGGAACAACCTACATACTTTTCTTCTTTTTAACAGATCAATTGACAAGTCTCCAGCCTGCCAAAGTAAGACAGAACTTTGAAAAAAAGTGTTTTTATATTCAGCACAGTTTCCTTGAAAGGTGATGCACTAATTACAGGGACCCTCCAACTTTTCCAGACCATTTTCGTAGTACGATTTGTCCTTTGTTTCAAAATAGGCCTCAGTTTCAGTGATCACCCCCTCCTTCGACGAAAATGTTTTCCCAGCGAGCATTCTTTTCAGATCTGAGGACAAAAAATAGTTGCTGGAGAACAGATCTAGAGAATACGGTGGATGTTGAAGCACTGTGAAGTCCAGTGTACGGATTTCTGCCAACGTTTTCACTGACTTGTGATATGTTGATTTGGCTTACTGAAACAGCACTTTCTTTTTTGCTCCGTTTCTCAGCGATTTCGTTCTTATAATGGTCCAATATATCTGTAATAATCGCTGTTGTTGGTCCTTACGTTTCAAGGTAATCAATAGCAAATATTCCTTGCGCGTCCCAAACTACAGACGCCATAACCTTTCCTGTCAACTTTTGCTTTTTCCATGCGGGTTCATCGTGTGCAGTTCACTCGGGTTTCTGTAGATTGGACTTCGGAGTGAAGTCATAGAGCCATGTTTCGTCCATTGCTACATATCAATGTAACAACTCGGGATTACTACGCTTGAATATCTCCAAACACGGCTCCAGTTCATCAAATTGTCGTTGTTGTGGGTCAAAAGTGAACTCGCGTGGCACCCAATTAAATTGAGGACTTTTTTGATATTTCCGTGGGTAACAACTTTTTTCGGGAGTTCACTACCATCGTCATCCTCCGTATGGAAAAAGCAGAAAAACTTTGGTGAATCTGCTGGTCCAATGAGCCACGCCTAGGTCAGATTAGGTCCGTTGTGATACTAGATGGTGTTCAGTTACTAGGTTCATGAGGAGTAGTCATTCTTTCGGATGCCTGCGGTTGACGCGAATTTTAACAGACTCTGTGGCCTCATTATCGATACCTTCTCAAGTGTATAATAACGTGGGGATCCAGGATGCTTACAGTGTAGTCTTGCCGAGGCGGGACACGTGCACAGGAGATGCTCCATTTCTTCCTTGGTGTCTAGCTATGGACATTTCCTGCAGTCTTCTCGATTTGTCAGCCCCATTCTACGTGCGTTGTGTCTCCACCAGTTAGTATTCCGATCATCTTCCTACAGTCTATTTTATCGAGTGACAATAGGATTTTTATGTACTTCCGATCTACCGTTTTGCGCTTGACTTTCGCGGTTTTGCACCCAGGTAGCTCGTTCCATCGGCTTTTGATTTTCTTTACCGTGCTTCTGCCCAGATCGTCGTATAGACACGACAGAGGCTTTCCAAGGTTGATAAAGTTTTCGGATGTTGGCCATACACCATGCTTGGCTCATCTACTATGTCATTGCTCTCGATGCCTTTGTGGGCTGGCACTCAGTAGAAGTGAAAGTGTAAAGTAATGGAACCTTAAGGGAATATAGATGTGCTGACTTGGAGGTCCTCAGAAACGAGCCTCTGTCTTCTTGCCTTTATTAAATCTGTTTGAGTGCTCTAAGTGAATGGCAGACAATGAAGAAAAAGTTCGAGGAGATATTTAAGATATGTATGTACGGGATATCTATATAAGTACATATATAAACATTATTTACTCTCCAACACAATGCACTGCAGTTTTATTCACGCCACTGTGCATACGCATGCACTCACTAAGGCTCATAGTAGCCCATTTGAATGGATAATTGCAGCGGTAAGCGTATTTTTCATCCAAGTTAATTACAATAATAATTCTTTTGATTAAGCAGCGCAAGCAGTGAACCGTTGAGCCAGCGCCAATCAACCAAAACGACGATTGCCGCGGCCGTACGGGCGGCACTGTTGCTCGCGCAGCGTTTGCAACCGTGCAGCCATGAATCCGTGTTGCCAAAGACGGCAGTCGGTGGACGCTGAGCGTCTGTATGTTGTATGTTACGTGTGTTTAAGTGTGTGTTTGTGTATGTATGTGCGTGTTTGTTGTGCGCGGCGCTGCCATTGCAGTGGAGTGTCGGCTACACCTTAAAAATCCATGTGAAAGCAGTCGTAAATCCCGGAGAAAATAAACGGCTGGTGGATAGGGGCAAACAGTGGAGATAAGTACATACATATGTATGTATGTATATATGTATGTATGTACTACTATAGTTATATGCATATTGTAGAAAAAATATAGCGCTGCATTGGCGGCAATGCTTCCGCTGTGCGCACATATCTACACTTACCGCGATTAAAAGTCTCCGGACCACCACTACGACAATTGCTCCGTATACATATGTGTGTCTGTGCTACTGACGCGCGCTTTTTTCGTATTTACATGCATTTATATTTATAGGTTCGGCGGTGCGCTGCATTAAGGTTTATTTGTTGGCCGTTTTAATTTCTAAAATTATGCTATAAATCAATTGTTGAAAACTAATAAATTTCCTTTTGGGCTGGAGGAAGTTGCCGTGCAATTGGAGATTTGTGGCAAGCAACGAAAAAGTAGTAGACGCATTATTTTCGTATTTCAATGCAACATTTCTTCATTTAGCCAGCCGAAAATGTGTGTGGTGCGCAACAGTTGTTATTTATTTATTTTTTGCTTTATTGTTATTATTATTTTGTTTTTGAAAAATATTTTTTAAATTTTTTTTTATTTTTTATTTTTTTTTTTTTATTTTTTTCGTTGCAAATAAATGCTTTTTTTAATTTTGTGCAAGAAAAACATGTGCAGTGAGGCATGCAACCAGAGCAACGTCGAAATATACAGCTACAGACACACACACAGAGCGCCAAGTCAAAAAGAAAAAATATACATAAACAAAATTTCTGTAAAATAAGCACCAAATCGCATTAATGCAATGAAAATTGAAAGAAATATTGAATTGAAAGAGTGAATTTAATTGATTTCCTGTGCACAGAGTGCAGTTCCTGCCACAGCCACATAAATGCACATTTCCATAAGAGCGAAAATAAAGCAACACCCAAAAGTTAAGCTGCGCTGCGAGCACCATGAAGCATTGAAGAAAGCGGAAAATGAGAAAAATTAAGCAGAAAATGATTTTAGTGCTGCACACATACACAGCTACCCCCAATACATGTATAAGCAATAAATTGCTACAACTACAATAATCAATGCAATTATAGTAAATCTGCTAACAATGAAAGCGAAAGCACAAACAATTGCACAGTTGCAACGAATTTTTCCATAGCGAAAAATTGCCAGCAATTTACAGTTAAGTTGTGGTGGGTGTGTCACGTCGTAGACATGAGGGCGGTGATAGGAGGACAGGCTGTCAGTATTTTCAAATTAATGCCATTATCATTATAGCTTATATTCATGCTTATATTCATTACTATATACATATATTTTTTTTTGTAGTAAAAAGACCTAACAAGAAACAAGAAAAAAACGCTAACTTCGGTTGCACTGAGGAGACTTCAAAAATTCTTTATCGGCATTTGAATCTCACTGACAGTGAGTTCTAAGCTAGTCAAGGTTTGCTTTACCCCAGCAGCATAAACTTATCTCGGCACCTGGCCACAGCGGAATCGCCGAAATTGTAAAGCCGTTGAGCTTTCAAGCAAATTCACGCATAACAAAACTCCCGCAGAACGGGAATTCTTTGTCTTCGTGCATTCGGACGCTGGATTTGCAGACTTCGAGCGAGCTCAGCAAACGTTGGCTAGCTACCAACACTTGAGTGATGGCGAAAGCCTTCTGGGCCAAAGTGAAATATATGAGGACTATTGAAGTGCTAATTCATAACAAGCCTCACATCGCCGCAATGAAAAGTGTTCTAACAAGATTGGCATTTATTCGGTGAGACTTAAGATTTTGAAGGAGGCAACTTTTCAATGTTGCTATGACGAAGATGAGGTGAAAACATCTAGACACTTTCTTCTCTACAACGTCCGGTGTGTTTAAAGTGGATACCTGTTGACGACAGCCTTACCTCACGGCGATCAAGAGCACAGCGGATCAAATCAATACCTTGATCAGCACTCTAAAAATGCCAGGCCTTTCCAGTGCCAATGGAAATGGACACATCAACGACTTTAGTAGGGTTCGAGGTCCATCTAAAACCGCTGCCGTACTTTGTGTCCGGTTGCAATTCAACTCCATATTCAAGTGACAAAGTGTCAGTTCTTCCCGTATTCGGGTTTTAATCACAGCCATTACGATATTCTCCGAGGCCGAAGCGAACTCCAAGCGCTCCTACTCCCTGTGATCCAGAGTTAAGTCTCTGGTTAGACCTTGTAGTCGAAACTACTACCCATTGGACTTTCATACTACTCTGGACTGGTGACCAGGACTTTCTTCTCTACAGTCCAGCTTTCGACAGAGAAAGGTTGAAGCATCTCGGTTGCCACTTTTTACGAAACTACTGGAATTGACATTAATCATCTCAGTGAACTTGGCACAGGCGCTAGGTGTTTTATCGATAAGCGCCAGTACCTAGGAGTTTTGGGCATCAGAACGGACAATCGTCTCTACCAGTCTCAATGAGATTATTCGTGATTATACGAGAAACCTAAAACCTTAACATAACCTATAGTTAACGTTTCCTACTTGGTTTTGGAAAAATTGTAACCCTGTTTAGGATATAAAAGGTGGTCTCTCTACCTCAAAAAATATTCGCTACCAACAGATCGTAGACATTTTTCCTCTCTCATGTCAATCAGTTTAAGTTAGGTTAATCTGGTAGGTCAATGAGGCATGCAGAGACCAGTTTTGGTGCTTTGCGCTACCAGACGGGGTACAGTTACTAGGTCCACGAGAAGAAGTCATCCTTTAGGACGCCAAATAACAAAGAAAAAACGCAATACACTAAAACTCTCCCAAAGATATGTGAAATTCCATTTACGGTTTTAAATAAATGCAATTTCCGCCTTTAAACATACAACTTAATTTCTCTGTGGCACACATTAAAATATTCAACTATTGAGTTTGAGTTTGCGGAAAACAACCAAACACATTCACACAAGCGCACATATTGTATATGTATATCGCTTTTGTGTTGCTGATGACTGTGAAATCAATTACAACACGGCAGTGCTCACCGAAACGGTAGCCAATATGCCCGCCAATAACTGCTTTATCAGCAGAATAATGCATATGTGTGCGCATATACTTAAATATTTGAATACCTAATAAATCTTGGCATGTCAAAAAAGGAAAATTTGTCCCCAGAGATTATGGAGATACGGCCGAAATGGGTATTAAGCGGCACAAAGGCGGTGGCAACAATGTTTTTAGGCAACAGCGCGAAGCTGACGCGCAGCAAAGTTGCAAGCATACAAGCACAAATACATATAAATACGTATGTGCTACTATATATACATACATATGTATATGTGCCGGCAGCCGCAACAATAAGTTGCCAATTTTGTATGCCAAATCAAGCCTTCGCGGCCGCACCTTACAAGCGTTGCCACAAAAACACAAACCAAATGAAATATAATAAACGAAAGAAAAGTCTAGCAAACGGTCAATAATATTGGTCAAGCGACCAGCACAGCTCTTAGTTCTTGCGCATGTGTAGATGTGTTGATGCTTGCGCACAACTTTTTCTTGACTTTTTCTAGCTTTTGGTTGTGGTTATTGCCGGTTTTAGGTCGTCAGCGCTTTTATTTGCCATTTATTTGTTGTTGTTTATGCATTGCCAATATATATTTTCCACTGTTGTTGTGCTTATTATTGCGGCTACTGCTGTCTGCAATGTTTATTGCAGTTGTTGCTCGTATTTCTCTGGCAGATCGTGCGCGCATGCGCAGTAAAAAAGCGCTGCAACGCTGCCTATAGTTTAGCCAAGCGAGTGCGCACAACGCAAGGCAGTCAGGGAAAGAGATAGCAGCAAAAGGCAAAGGTAAAGACGAAATCGTATGTGTGTTTTGGTAGGCTCCAACCACAGCATCACGCCAAAAACAGGCTTAGTTATAACAACCGCTTTTTTGTTTACCTCTTTTTCGGTTGTATGTATGTCGTTTGTTATTGTTATTCCATTTGATTGTTTGCTGCTGGCTATCAGTGCCCCCAACAACCGGGGTCTGTATGTTCGTAGCTTGGTTGCGGACGCAAAAGGCCAGTATGAGCTGTGGCAAGTCAGTTTATGCTGCCACAACGCTATTAAGTGGCTGCAAAGCATGAACTGACGTTAAAATAAAAACTAATACAACAAATCAACGCCATTACCAAAAGGAATATATATAAATAATATACATATATACACGAATATATATACAAGAATATATGTAGTTATGTATATATTTTCGTAAAAACTCTAACAAAAAGCGCAAACCCAGTTGCTTGCAGTCCTAATAAACAACTACTCGTTCAGCTTGATATCGGTTGCTTACTTTTTTGCAAGCCATGGCTACTGATTTTTCGTGGTCTGATTGACAGCTTCTACATGTGGCAGCATGAGCGGCGAGTATGGGGTTTCCTTAATCCCCAACTAAGCTGAATGCTTGGCCAGGCCTCAAATTTTATTTGCCAGCTATTCCACAAATGGAGGTTCTACAAGTTCTAAGCTGCCTTTCAAATACTTTCTTTTGAGAAAATTTTTCAGGTGTAAAAAGGTTCGGAGGCTTATTTTTAGCTGCTGAAAGAAGACCAAAATTTTGGAGCTAAGGTCAACTAGATCTTCTATGTAGCAGAATATATTAGGTTTGTTAGGTTAGGTTACGTAAATAACTGATTACACGTGAGACCACGAATAATCCCGCTTGGGCTGCTATATGCTAGGTGCTGCTGCTAGTGAAATCAAGCACTCCCAGACTAACCTTGAGTTTATTGTCGGTGTGATAAAGTCCTGTAAAGCTCTGCTGTTGAAGTGGATGCATATCTCCCTAAAAGAAGACACAGTTCGGAGAAGTTCATCTGATGCTACCTTGATGACTGCCACTTCTGCTTGAAAGAAAATAAAGCGGTCTGGCAATCTAAAAAATAACGTTGATCGAGTGCTTCCGAGAGGAAACTCCGCCTCTATCTTTTAAAGTTTATGGCTAAGTGCTTTTTCTGGCAAGCTCATATATATATCAATTTTTGTCGATTCCGCTGTGTCCAGACACCCAGATAAGTTTAACATGGAAGTAGCTTGACGCTACTGCTAGTGAGACCAAGCAGTTCTTTACTAATTTTAAACTCAAAGGCGGTGAGTTAAAGGTCCAGGAGAAGCTCAATTGCTGCTACCTTGATAGCTGTCACTTCTGCTTGAAAGACATCAAAGTGGTGTGGAAGTCTGACATATAGGGTTGATGGAGACTTTTTGAGAGAACACTCCTCCTCTAACCTTTCCTTTGAGCTTTGATCCGTTCTTGAAATAGCTTACTGGGTCTATTTTCCAGCGACTCCGTTTCACCCAGATTTCACCTGGAGGTATGTATGTAGAGCAGATGTCGCTGGGAGTAGGTCCGCGACGCATGGTCCAAGTTTCACTTCACTGCGGAAGTGGTTCGTGGCTGTCAGCAGGGTTCCATATATTTGGAATCTTATGCTGGACTCTCTGCTTGGACAACTCGAGCCACACTGTAAGTGTTGTGAGCCGGTTCGTTCACCGATTGTCCGGGTGAACAGCATCCCTCCGCCGGAGAAATACGCTATAGGACAGTATTGGCTTAAATATATTTTCCTAAAGCCAAAATACAACTTTTGGTGAGCGACCGCACCGCTTCTCAATAGATTCTTTTAGTAATTAGAGCACTGACAAACGCATTGATCTGATCCGCTGTCCTTTTGAGCGCCGTGGTTCAGGGTATTACGAACTTGGAGGCAAATTTAATATACCTTGTGCAGGGCATACACTGACAAGTATACAGTAGAACTCCCTGTGCGCGTTTTCAATTACTCCATACCCATGGTCTCTAGTCACTGACAGGCTTATTCGTTGCTATCAAGGCATATATGCGTCTGTATTTTAAGTATATATGTGTACTTATTGCTGCTTATATTCATACATGCAATTTAGTCGACTGTTTAAGTTGGCCATAATTTTCTATGTTGCGCTTATCAACGATTTCCCCATTTTTTTTGTTGCTTAGGTCACTTAATTGCTGGCTCCATCATCGATCGTTCGATCGCGGCAGCCACAACCGGCATACAACACAGCTAACGAGTGGCCGACCATCATACGGCTAGCCGCACCAACAGCTGTAGACGGCAACCACGGGTGTGTTGAGTGATTCTACACTCCCCACCGCTTTCACCGCCGCCACCAGTCTTTGCGATCTTCCTTCTACGGTCATTTATGCATGGCGGCTGCGCCAGTCGCCTCATTTATGCGCAGACTCGCAATCAAGCACACAGATGCGGTCCATCGATGCGACCCAGACTCAAGTAGTGTGCCGCGCTGCGCTGCTTTTCATTTGGCTGCGCGTCTGTGGCTTGTCCATTGCAGATCTGTCGGTTGGATAGCCTTTCTAACCGCTCGCTTACTTGCTTGTCTAGCTTGTTGTAAGTTGGTTTGTTTATTTTCGCTTTTTTTGCGCGCTGCGTTCATTGCAATCGTTTAACATTTGCTGCCTTCTTAGGCCGCTGTTCAATTCCACCATCAGCACAGAATTGCCTTGCTAAGCGCCGCTTGACTATTCCCAGCTCAACTCGTCTCGCATTGCCAATATCCATAGCTGACAGCTAAGGTGGAGAGCAGCTGTTGTTGGGCCACTGACTGTGCCGCAGCTTTGCGGCGCGTCTAAATGTTAAAGAACCCAATCACAGCGTATCACTTGGCTGGTCGACAGCGGCAATAACCGTTTATTTTTGTTATTGCTATCGCTTTAGTAACAACTGGTAGTTTCTCCAGCTCCCCTACATACAAACATACATGTGTTTATGTCGCAGCATTTATAAGCGCTTATTTACAATTCTATGGCGATTTCTTTAGCTCGTTTTGAGACCGTGTGACTTTGTATCTAATTTTCAATTATACACCGCTTTTTTCCAATATTTTTGCTGTTGTTTTTGCACTTGCACAAACTAACAATAATTGCACAAAATCGTAATCCTGTTGCAAACAAGTTTTCGATCTCTTTTCTAATGAGCGTTCTGTAGCTCGTTACCGTTGCTATTTTTCTTCTACTTGTCAACATGTGAACTTACGACGAGACTGCTTAAATTGGCTAAATTTTTATGAAAATCAACTCTGGTTTCTTATTTGCCAGATCGCAATTAATATTCGTAATGCGACAGTAAGCGGTTGTACGCACAGCAAGTCAAGCAGCGTCTTATGTGAAAGTGAGAAAAAATTATGCCAGAGGAGAGCGAGTTGAAAAATAATATAGTATTAATATAATACTTTACGCAGCTTGTGAGAAATCCGGTAAGTCTTAGCTGAGATTCGCATAATCCAAATTTATTTATCAAATAACTAACCTACAGTCTATTGTGCCCTCCCCTATAGCACATAAGGCCACCAAGGTCCAGCATGCTGAGCAATTTCAGGAGCCTGCTGGTCGCGATCCAGAATCAGGTGTTCCGGAGTTTCTTGTTCCATGTCGCAGAACCCGCAGTTTGCGCAAGAGACTATGCCCATGTTGGACAAGTGCTTTCTGAGCCTGCAGTGCCTTGTATAGAGCGGAACAAGGAGGCGGAATTTGTCTCGGGGGAAGTCGATCATTTCCTTAAACCATGCAAGGTTGTACTCTCCCAGAAGTAGCTTCGTATGGGACATTCCTACTGCCTGCTGTTAACGCTGTTCTCTCCGCACTCTCTCCTCCGTGCGGAACAGTTCCTTTAAAGTGTGAGACCCCACTGCAATGTACAGTTCGCGCAGAGGGAGCTAGTTTGTCGGCTATCCCTTTATGCCCCGGTACCCAAACTAGGTGTACCCGTTTGCACACTGATAGCCGGTTCAGCCTTCCTATACACACTTCCACTAAAATCGATTTAACCTCATACTCTGAGATCGCCTTAGTGCCGTAGATTGAGTTCTTCACACTGACTTATAGTAAAAACTTCTGCTAAGCAAAGACTTCAGAAACCCTTTGCTGCCATTAGCAGCATGGTATGTTTCGCTACCTGTTTGATTACTAGATGCAGCGGTGTGAGCTCCAGCATGACTTCAAGTGCTGCGGTTGGGCAAGTGCGCATTGCCCCTGAAGCGCAGACACAGACGAGCCTTTGCAGCTTCGATAGTTAAAGGCCTACCGAAGACTGCGTTTTAAAAGGCTACCTGCGGTTCGACGGCTCTGTATTGAGATACAAATCCACATGCGATCGTTATGGATTAAGTATTTAATTTAAAAAAAGTTTTCTAGTGGCATCTAACGACTTATTCAGGAAACCAGATGTAGTGACGAGTTTGGGCGCTAACATATTACTTAGCGATTGAAACAGGGTTAAATCTTCGAAATAACAGTCTTTGAATGGATAAAATTTTGCACACGTCCTTTTCCATCCTAGAAGACGCTCAATTGTCGAAATCGCCAATATCGGACCACAATAGCGTATAGCTGCGATACAAACTGAACGATCGCAATCAAGCTGTTGTATGGAAAACTTTTTTATTTGACCAGATATCTTCACGAAATTCGATAGAGATTAATTTCGAAGACAAGGCTACAATCTGTGAAGAATTTTTTAAGATCGGACCACTATAGCGTATAGCTGCCATACAAACTGAACGATCAAAATCAAGTTCTTCTGTGGTAACTACCTTATTTGTGAAGGGTTTGTTGTTTTTCTTGTTTTTCTTGTTGTCTTTTAATTTTTACTTCGCTCATACACATACATATAGCTGAAAGTACATACATACATAAATGCATGTCCAATATACATATATATATATGTATGTATCTAAATTACCTGTTCAAAGCGATTCCCAAAAAAATCTTTTCGATATTATTTCGTGTATTTTAATTGGGCATTGTTTAACATAATAATTATGGCTAGAATTCTTAGAAAGAATTTGCATGCAAATTTTGAAAAGCAAATACCATAACCAAACAAATATTGCGCAAAATCAATAATAGAGCAAGCTATAGCATATAGTCAATATTGGCACACCACTACCAATGCGATTATTTGTTTTCTTATGCAAATGCGGCACACAGAAAGCAGACGCCAGCCAGCCATCCTTTTTGCTTTATTTTTTATTTTTGTTTAATATTTAGATTTTTTTGCATGTGGTAAATATTATTGTCAGCGCTGCATGGTGTTAAAATCTGTTTACTTCCCGAAGAGTTCTATTTGCTGATTATTTCCAATGAAGAGCTACTGAATTACAGCCAGCAAATGGCTAGAGCTAATCAGTTTTTTTGTATGCATGCGATAAAAGAAGCAACTTGAAAGGCTTTTAGTGAAATTTATGAGGATAAACAACGGACGGTGTGTATTCTTGGGAACTGGTTCTGTGTAGCGCGGCGACGGCACCGGCGGCTACCAATGTGGATTGTCAGCTATATATACAAATGTACATATATATGTACCTATATATTGTATACTCAATTTATTTGCTTTGCTGATTTTTGTCAACTAACGCTTAGTTTATTTTCTACTATTTTGTTCAATCTAGTGCGCATGCGTACAAACAATTCGCTGTTTATGCATGTGTAAGCGTCTGTGTGTAAGCGCTAATGTTCACTGGCGCCAATTGGCGACTTTTTCAATCACTCTGTATTACTACCGGTTTGGGAAGTAAATTTTTATGCACGCACCATAAATCCACTGCGAAATGGGCGAGGAAGCCGCATATAAAAATTAGCAAAGTAAAATACTACAGAAATTAACAAAGCGCAAAATTACGCAAGAATCACAACAAAATAAACCATTTGACTTTACTGCTGATTCTAGTCTCATTTATTTATGTTTACGGGCGTACGGTGTGGTGGCAGGCTATGCTGAGGGACAGAAAGCGGCAAAGCGCTACAACAAAAATATTAGGTGCAAGCAAGAAAAATATTTGACTCCGGCTGTTCGAAGCTATAATACCCCTCACAAATGCAGTTTTTATAATATAAAAGGGTATAAAAAGAAGTTTATCTTGATTTTGAACGGCCAGTTTGTATGGCAGCTATATGCTATAGTGGTCCGATCTGAAAAATTTTTTCGCAGATTACTATTATGCGTTTTGCAATAACGTGCCAAATTTCACGAAGATATCTTTTCAAATAAAAAAGTTTTTCATAAAGGGACTTCATTTTGAACGGCTAATTTGTATGGCAGCTATATGATATAGTGGTTCGATCTGGACATTTTTTTCAGAGATGACGATTCTTCTTTGTGCCAAAATCCTTGCCAAATTTCAGGAAGATATCTTGTGAAGTAAAGAAGTTTTCCATACCAGGATTTCATTTTGGACGGTCAATTTGTATGGCAGCTATATGCTATAGTGGTTCGATATCGACGGTGCCGACAAGTGTGCAAATCCTTGGAAAGAAATGAACGTGTGCAAAATTTCAGCTTGATATCGCCAAAACTATAGGATTAGTTGGCGTATATATAGACGTATATAAAAGGTCTCTAATGTTTCCTTCTAGATCTGACAAACTTGGGGTGGCATACTAAATACCCTGTGCGGGGCATAAAAAGCAGTGTTCAGAAAATTATATTTACTATACATATGTAAAGGGTGATTTTTTAAGAGCTTGATAACTTTTTTAAAAAAAAAAAACGCATAAAATTTGCAAAATCTCATCGGTTCTTTATTTGAAACGTTAGATTGGTTCATGACATTTACTTTTTGAAGATAATTTCATTTAAATGTTGACCGCGGCTGCGTCTTAGGTGGTGGAATAGCCCGAATTTCTTCGGAAATGTTGTCTTCCAAAGCTGGAATAGTTGCTGGCTTATTTCTGTAGAAATGGCCATAGAATCGCGAGCTGTGTGGCATGTAGCGCCATCTTGTTGAAACCACATGTCAACCAAGTTCAGTTCTTCCATTTTTGGCAACAAAACGAACACTGATTTTGGTAATAAAATTCAATGATTTGCAAGCGTTGCTCGTTAGTAAGTCTATTCATGATGAAATGTCAAAGCATACTGAGCATCTTTCTCCTTGACACCATGTCTGAAATCCCACGTGATCTGTCAAATACTAATGCATGAAAATCCTAACCTCAAAAAAATCACCCGTTATATCAATGTGTGGAAAAAAACTTCACCGTATTTATGGCCGCATAAAATGTTTCACACGAAAAAAACGCGACTTGAATTTATAAGGCCGCATTTAACTTAATTATGCCATACCGACTGAATAAACATAAATAAGAATTAATTTCAGACTGTCCAGTTTGGTTGACCAGCGGACAACTAACAAATCGGCTAGCGCACAAGCGCTACCACACAGCCGTGCGCATGTGTGTGTGTCTGTCTCGTCTATATGTATGCCAAGTCGGTCTACAGGCCAGCTCAGCTGTCTGCTTGGCTATTGGTACCCCTGCCTTTCCCGCCTTGTACCGCGCCGCCAAAAGCACTGCGCGTGTTGCGAACTTTAAAGTCTTTTGCCTGCGCAAAGCTCGAGTTCTGCTTGTGTTTTGCTCGCTTACGAGCCGCTTTTGTTGCCTTTTTGCCAAGCGTCTATTTGTAGTTATTAGCCTTTAAGTTGTACTAGCAGTTGTTGTTGTACTCTTTGTTGTGATTTGTTTTTAAGCGCGCTCTGTTGTGACAGATTTTTTATGTTAATGGCAGTTCGAGCGTTTTGTTAGATTTTTATTCGGGCTTTTTGTGCTGTAATAGGTTTTTGGACAATATCATGCGGATTTGGGTCTAAATATTTATGGGCTCCGCCGAGCAAAACATGCATTAAAGAAATATTTCGCTAAAAATCACAATAAAGTGTTTGGCAATAAATTCGGCATTAACGGCATGCCAGTGTAAATTAATAAACCATATTATTTAATGGCGTGCAATAATTGTGGAAATTTGTGTGGATATTTGAAAAATCGTTTAGAGTTTTTGAAAGTGTCGAAATTTTGAAATCGTTGGAAGGTGAAGAGTTTGAAGTTGCTTAGATAAGATTTTCAGTGGCAAAACATTTTAAGCTGCTTAGGTAAGACTTTCAGAGCATGCTTGTTTTGTTTGACCTGGTTAGATAATATTTGGAAACCAACAGGGTCATAGTAGATCGAAAAACTGTGTATTTGGGTAATAAGAAGTTAAGTTGACGCCATATTTTGTAAAAGAAAACAAATTTTATACAGAATAAAAAAGAAAAAGAAAACAAATTTTATATAGGATAAAAATGAAAACCCAAAAAACTTGTACATTTGATTTTTTCACATAAATTTTGAGGTTATGTGAAAAAGATGTTCATACAAGAGTTATAGATCGCTTCATTAGCTGCAACTCTGTCATACAATTTTTTTTCTATAGTATTAGTGATTTTGCCGTAAATCAACATAAACCATTTTTAACCATTAAAAAGTCAGCCATGCCCGTGAGAGCTATTTCTCTTATCGACCTCAGTTCGCAAGCAAAGTATTTCTCCTTTAATTCTTGTTATTTTATCTTCCCTTTCCAAGGCGTTTCGAGCCACAATAAATTTCGTTAAATGTTTACCATTTTCAAACGCTTCTATAGTATACTATGAAATCTGAGTTAAGCAGCTCATACTGGCAACGCGTTGGAGGAGCATTTTCAAGAGTTTCAGGTGTATTATTTGAAATCTAAGTGAGCTCATATTCGAGCAAACATATATCTATGGTTGGCAGTGAAACATTTCGTAAACATTCGAGAATTTTTTTTCTCAAAAACTCGCAGATTTTGATGCATATTTATCTTGCATGAGATGCAATATTACGAAAGAACATTCTAAAGCCTTGTTATAACGCTTTCAGATCTACTTAGCTATAACTTTATAGCAATGGCCGACCAAATTTGAAATAAAGTAATTATTTGCTGAGATTGGTTATTTATAGCTCCAGCTAAAGAAATACTATTTAGAAGAACTGTGAAAAATTCCAAAAAGATCGTCCGACAATCGTGAACCCCTGACTTTGAAAATGATTATTCGAGAAATACACGATTAAAGATTGAAGTGGCCGACCGGTCTAGCCTGACGGCTCTTATTCCTCTTTATTTCTCTGCTTCTCCCAGCGGGTACTGCGTAGAATACTTTCAGAGCTGAGTGACGATATGACCTAGCCAGCATAGCCGAATGATATCGATGTCTTCGGCATACGCCATCAGTTGTATACTTTTGTAGAAGATATATTTAGCTCTGCAGCTCGAATTATTTTCTTCATCAGTAGATTGATCAATGATCATATAGCCTTGCCTGAAATCTCATTTGATATCGAACGGCTCGGATAGATACTACCGGATCTTGACGGAGCTTTTGGTGTTGCTCAATCTTGGTTAACGATAGATTCCTATTGTATTTCAATATGACCCTAAATGTAGGCAACGTTATATTTCTAGGCGCTGAAAAGCTACCTATGAAAGGCTTGAAAACTAAGACTAAAATTAGTCACGGACTTCGAATTATGACTGTAAACAATGATGTGGGAGCCAAGCCGTGAAAGCGACGACGAATAACTCTTTACCTATTGTGATGGCCTTGAAACTTTAAAAATATATTCTAGACATATCGTAGCATTAAAAAATAAAAGAAATAAACGATTTTTCGAACTTTTCTCGATGAAGCTCTTTGCGCCTACGAGCAGATTCGTGCTGAAGAAGTCGGTTAACCCGCTCTAATTATAATTATCTACTGCCTAGTTTGATTTGAGAGCATTGTGGCTATTGTACACTTTATGCTGAAATAATTTTATCTTGTATACCTACGTATGTATGTAGCTAGACAAGCTTTAGTATAACTATACATACATATGCTTTTGCTGAACTATATCTTCGAGTTGTATAAGACAAATCAACTCAAGAGTTTATTTTTCAGTTAAGCAAGCTCATAAAGTAAGAAACCAAGATCGCTTGCGATTAAATCGACTTTTTATAGCTTGTTGTCGGCAGTCATGAGGCTGTAGTAAGCGATATTGTAGTATTTTTTGTTTTTGTTTTTGAAACTGTAAATAATTTATCGCCGCTTTCCATGCGCTGCCAAAACGTAGTCGTAGGTTAGTTCTAGCGCTGCTTGGCTAAGTGGCATTACCAGTTTTCTTACGTTTAATGCGTTTCCACTCGCTGCTTTATGCGCAGACACACTTAAAAAGGTACATACATGTGTGTATATCACATATATTTATATATAAGTTGCATATATATATATATATTTATACATATATGTATGTTTGTTCGGGTTTGCATGCCACTTTTGAGTTTGTGTGTGCTTGTGACGCTGCAATTGCCTTCATTACGAATGCAGTGTGATGCGATTTGAAGCGATTGTGGTACATTGTTGTTGCTGTTATTCACTTAAATCTATTATTTTTATTTTTTGTGTGTTTTTACTTTGATTATTCTACGAACTTTCTAAACAAGCATATAAACTCACTCACCAATGATTATCACAACGATCGCGGCACACATAAGTACATAGATACATATACATATGTATATGTACATACATATTGGGACCTGTAGAGGAGCTCAGTAGTAAGAAGCAGGCACTCATATAAACACAGAACTAGTAGGTTTTCACATAATGTGTGTTTTACTTAGTTGTAAGCTAGGTAAAAGGTTTATGGCGTTGCTGAGGGAGTTTTGGCTGGAGCAGCCTGAGCTGTAAGGAGCCGAGGATCAGCATTTTGGTTTGAATTTTGTTGACTTATCACAAAATGTGTGTACATATTTACATATGTATGTGTGTAGTATGTACTTAAGATCATATATAAGTACATACATATGTATATACCACTTACATAAACCACATCATATTGATAAGCATCAGGAAATAGGCACACGCGCAGCGCATAAGGAAATCTCTTACGATAAAAGTGGATTTAAGGTGGATCAGTTGTTCATATTTATTTATTGTTATTATTTTTTACCACTTTACTCAAAACAACAACAATTCTAGTGATTTCATTATTATGTATCTTACTTTTTGTTACTCGTAGCGCTGTCAGCCTCTTTTATTTGATTTTTTTCGTCTACTTGTTTGGTTTTGGAACCAGTTTCTAGCAAAACAAAGCCAGCGTTAGCTAGAACAACAACAGCCACGCATTTATTGTGGCTGTCGTTTGTCTACTTTTGAGTCACAATGTCCCAACCAAAGCGGCGATGGCTTGGCTTCGTCTACAGCCGCTGGGCACAGGCTTGTGCCACCACCGCGCAGCCGCCGCGTCGCTTGCGCAGCAGAACCAGTTCGAAAATCAAAATAAAAGACAATCATATTTTTTGTTTGCCATAACATTTTGTGCTTCGCTTGCTTTTTCTGTTTGTTTTGCTGTGCTTTTGTGTTGTGTTTTTGTGCCTCTGCGCCATGAACCACGGCTTTTTTACGCACAGCGCGACTTTTTTCTTCAGCAATTTGCCTATTTTACCCGTTTGCTTGTATGTATGTATTTGTTGTTGGGTTAGTTGAGTTTTTATTATTTTTTTGTTGTTTTTATTTTGCCTTTATTTTCATATTTACGACTTGAAGCTCGGCTTAAATTGGTTTTATGCCGCATAAAATTACTATAAGACTTTTCTTTCTTACCCATTTGATTGTTCTTCTCTATTATTACGCTGCCGCTGTCGCTGTTGCAGACGCTGCCGACGCTTTCATTGTTGTGTTTCTTGTTGCTGTTTTGCCTATGGATAAAAAATTGTTTACAACTTAGTGAGGCATGACAATGTAAAAAAGATTGAAGAAATAAAAATAAAAAAAATATAAAAAAATTATAAAAAAATAAAAAAAAATGTAAAAAAAATATAAAAATTTATAAAGAATAAAAAAAATGTAAAAAGAAAAAATAAAAAAAGTATAGAACATACAGACATTTGTATTTTACGAATGCAAGAATAGTGGCTAGAGACGGCGGTAAGCAGTTTGTAATTGAAAAAGGGTGCGAGTGCACACGCGCAGCTCACACAACTTTGCGCTGAGTGCCGGTGTATGCTCGAGCTCTTTATGATATGTATATACATACATATGTATGGTGTTTTAAGCAGTCTCATGTTTTCTTTAGTACTATGTGCTTTTTGGTATCACTTTTGTACGCTATTTTTGTTCGCAGCTCAATTTTTCTAATACATTTTTTGTCCAAGTGTGGCACTTGCCTCGATTGACGACTCGATGGTGCTTGAGAAGTATTGCAAATTGTGTGAAGTGAGCCGGGTTCTTAAAGCGAAATTCATGCAACAACTTGGATGTCTACTAAGACCAAAGAAAATAGTTTTTTTTCAGAGGAAATAAGGTGAAATATAAGCGAAGGCTGG
Source organism: Bactrocera dorsalis (assembly GCF_023373825.1). Taxonomy (NCBI): domain Eukaryota; kingdom Metazoa; phylum Arthropoda; class Insecta; order Diptera; family Tephritidae; genus Bactrocera; species Bactrocera dorsalis. The sequence goes on along the minus strand of NC_064307.1, from coordinate 67,791,211 downwards.
TGGAAGGTGGGGATTACAGTCAGGAGCTCTCTATCAACTCCAGCTTCAGACTATTGCAGTGTTTTCTAGGCCAAAGTTGCCGCCTTTAGGGTAGGAGTAGATTTTGGAGGAACAAGAATTAAAAACTTGGGAGCGCATAACTTCAGACAGCCCACCGAACTGGCGGAGGTGGCAATTAAACGCCTGTGCAAATATGTATTGGCTTCTAAGCGTTTTGCTAATTTATAGGTTCGAACACAGGATTTGTTCTCTTCTATGATTTCACAAACGACTATATAAACCAATCCAAGTGCGACCTCGTTCGATCATTTCAACTGGTAACAGGCAAATGATACACGATTGTTTGCTTCAAAGCCTGAATCGAAGCGGATATGTCCGTATAGGCTTTAAACTTTCCATATCGCCACAGGAAAAAGTCTAACGGTGTGATATCACCCGATCTCGGCGACTACTCGACCGGCCCAAAACCTGAAATTATCTGCCCACGGAAATGTTTGTTCAATAAATCCATAGATTGATGCGATGTGGTGTCTTGTTGAAACCGCAATGTCGCCGAGATCACAAGCTTCAATAACAGGCATCAAATAGTCGGTTAGCATGGCATGGTAATGAGCCGATAATTCCGCCGGCGCTAGAAATGGGCCTCATCTCTGAACTAAATTTGGCTGGAAAACGTCGCATCTTCGTTTAACTTTTCAAGAGCCCTTAGAGAGAAACGATGTCACTTGGGAAGCTTGACGTAAAATGCCCAAAGTCGTTACATACTACAGTTCTTTTAGCTGCGAATGGCGGCCAATCAACTTTCCACGGTCTGTGGACTCTCAACTATGGCTGTTATATTTTCTTCACTGAGTCATGGACGTCATCTATTCGTTCGAATATGATCTAGTAATGAATGTTGGGTCTGAAGTTGGCTGAGGGTGTTACAAATATCGGCTCAGTATGCCGATTATATTTATCATAAAACCTTCAAAGGCGGTAGATATATGAAGGACAGACTGCCCGACAGACAGAGAGTCACGCGGATTTCAACTCGACTCGTTCTCTCGACCGTTTATTTTTTAATATACAACTCCATATCTATCTCGATTAGTTTTAGTTGTTACAAAAAAGCATTAGGTGAACAAAACTGTTATATTCTTCAGCCACATAAATAAATAAAAAAAAATAGATAGTCTAGACTAAAAAAAAACAAGCAAAAATAATACAATAGCGCTAACTACTTCCTGTGCAAAGGTGAAATCCATTCAAACATAATCATTAATCACCCAGTCCTTCAAGCAGTTCGCTGCCCTTTCAAACCGGCTGCAACGCCTACACATATGCTATGACATAGTTATTACTACCGCATTATTTGTTGCAACATATACTTAAACTAATGTGGCCGAGACATCAGCTGTGAATTCGACAACAATTTCACACAAGACATCATTAGTGCGGAAAGAGAGCGGCCAAGCGGTGCTATAGTGTAGGTCAAAAGGGATACACATGGTAGGAATACGGGAAAATGTGGGTGTGGGCAAGGTAGGCTAAACATTGAAGTCCAAAAGGTCAGAGAAATAAAAAAAAATTATATAAATACTATAAAAGTAGTTATATACAGGGTTTTCTTATAAGAGTGTTATGATTTCTTTATAAAAAAAAGGAAATTAGAGTCCTTTTTATTTAGTGTGATATACAATCGATACAATTAAGTGCTGAAACATAATTCAAGTGACTTTAACGACTACTTTTGCAGAAACGAATTCGATGAACCCCACTTTTGAATACCTTTTCCACTAAATGAGTAACAAGTATCTTCCCCTTTATCTTTATCGCCTTGTCTGAAACCTCGTTTGGTATCGAACGGCTTAGAGAGGTTCTCCACGATCCTGACGGATCTTTTAGTATTAATCAACTTCACTTCACACAGTCGTATTAGCTTTGCGGGATACCAAGTTCAGACAAAGTGGCATAAAGCAGCTCTTTTCGTGCTGTCGAAGGCGGCTTTAAAATCGACGAAGAGTTTGTGCATGTCGATCCTCTTTTTTACGGGTCTTTTCCAAGGTTTAGCGCGTTGTGAATATCTGGTCAGTTGTTGATTTTCCCAACCTAAAGCCACACTGATAAGATCCAATCAGTTTGTTGACGGTGGGCTTCAGCCTTTCACACAATACGCCCGATAGAACTTTATATGCGATGTTGAGGAGGCTTGGATTGGCCAAAGCCCACTTATATTCCAATCGTCGGTCGTGCTTTCATTAGACCATATTCAATAAAGAAGCTGATTCATACTCTTTATCAGTTCTTCACCAATCCCACGGATTCTCCCGCTTTTTTGTTCTTCAAACGGGTAATTGCTATTCGAACTTCTTCGTGGTTGGACAGTGGAACGTCCCCTGCATCGTCTTCGATTGCGGAGTTGTCATGTAAAGCACGTTTAATATTGACTTCTCAAGCTTGTAAAGTGTCTGGCTTGTGGCTAAAGACCAATGACTTCAAATAAACCCTCAAGAAACAGTCTAATGACATTAAATCACAACCTCTTGGAGGCCATTGAATGTTAATTTCTTGAAAAAATCGAATTTCCAAACTTATCTCGCAATAATTCAGTTATTTCATATTAGCTTTCTTCATCACATTTTTTTTTATAATAATATTCCAATTTTGGTAATTTTGAAGTCTAATATATAAGGTACTCGATATTTTTCACCTATTAACTCTGGATATCCAATTACCTTCAGATATAGGCAACTTAATTTAATTTTTCAGCAATTTCCCCAAAATGATTTAAATTGTGAGCGCTCGCTTTCAACGCTTTTTGATAAGGTTGTATACATATATACTTATCATATACATACACTTATACACAAAAGTATGCGTTGATATGTGTGAGTGTGTCGATTTGTGGTGCTTTCAAGCATTTACATCAATGTCAGTTGGCAAATTTCGTTTTAGCATATAACAAATTTAGACATCAATTTTAAGGCAAAGCAAACGAAATTGTATACCCACAAGTCGCAAGTGGCAACACTTACAAACAAACACACTCATATTTGTATATATGTATGTTATATTAAAAGTACGAATTTGTGAATATATTACGCTGAACAACACAATTTCGCCGGGTGTGAATTTTCACGTATTGATGATTTTTTGATATAAACCAAAAGCAAAAGCAAAGGCCGCAACAGAAAAGGGCAAACAAAGTAAGCCGGCAGCAATTACAACAAACACACGACTGTGTGGCACATATATATGTATATGCTTGCAGATGTGTGCGGGTTGCGGAGCTAAGAAAAAATATTGCATGAAAAAGGGAAAAACAAAGTAAAGTCGGGGTGCGGCGTGGCAAAGAATACACATTAAATTTAGATTAATGGAAGAAATAGAAAATTACAGCCAAACAAAGCACAAGAAAACGCAACAAATCAGCATGTTTATGTGCCTGCATGTACATATACATATACATATATGTATGTGTGTTGCTGGCTGAAGCAAGCTGTAAGCTCAAAATACTCATTTAAATCCAATGTCGACGACTAACGAAGGCACAACAGGAAAGGCAACAGTGTGTGGTGGCAAATTAAGATGGGCAAGAAGCTAAGACGCCTGCTGCAAAGGGAAGATAAATTGAAAGACACGCATGCCAAGCGCGTTTGCGGGCGCTGTATACACATTTGACATGTGTGCGCGTGTGTGTGTGAAAAATAACGCAACAAAATGAAACACTTGTCGGATTTACATATCAAATTGCAAGACACATCAAGGAGACTTTTCAGCCTTTGCAGGCAACACTTTGAGGCTGCTCTGTGTGTGTTATATTTTTTTAAATTATACATTTAAGTATGTGTGCGTGTAAAAATAAAATATTACAAACATGTACATGCATATGCCGCACACACTGATGCAGGAAGATAAAAGTTAAGCCGTGGCGTAGAAGGAAATCAGCTTGCTGGGTGTCAAGAAAAATCAAGAAAAAAGCGAATGCGCCAAAATAAGTGAAAGAAGTAGCGAATATAAACAGCTTACTAAATGTACGACTGTGCATACAGTATTTACATATATACTTTACTCATATACATACATATGTATACATATATTTATATACCGCGTTTTCCCATAAGGATGACTGTGAGCCAAAAATAGTAAGACTTTTTAATTTAAATTTCTCGCGAAAACCCAATCGTCGAGATATTTTTTTCTAGGTAGGTCAGAGATCTTACTGCCATCATTGGAATATCGAAAAAATTAATGAAAATCATTTTGAAGGATCATTTAGGCCAAAAAAAGGTGAAAGCATCATTGGTTCCAAAAACACAGACCTTTTGGTCTATATATGGCACGCCAGATGGCTGAAATAACCTTTTTTATTATGTAATATTTTTGGTAAAAATCGGTAATAGCTACCCTTACCACCATAAGAAACTGTTGTGGTAAAGTTTCTCTCAGAAGATGTTTTCTCACCGACGACTTTCCTCTAGTTTTCTAGATTATTATTTTGGGAAAATCTTTTCATTCTCTTTTCGTAAGGATTGGCCGAAAATGAATGTCCATGATTAGCTCAAGCGTTGGGTTTTATGCCAAATTCAACAGAAATCGTTCGCTTTCATAGAGCAACGATTGAGGCCAGCCCTTCTCGCTGTAAGTTGCCTTTATAGCAATGCGAGCCTGTCATTTGTTAAAGGCAAACAAACAACTTGGTAAAATTTGTCACTTGTTAAAGCCTTGTAAAATTATTTTGAAAAACAAAGGCATCCCTCGTTAGTCGAAGTGAATTCTAATATATTGTCAAACCTTCTTGACGTGTCATCTCTTATGTAAACTTGATGAGAACATAAATAATTTCCTTTTCTTGACATAAATCAAAGATTTTTAAGTACTTAGAATGTTGAGAATGTTTCTCCCTCGCTTTCAGAGCTTTGAATTTGTGGACTCAGACACTAACGTCTTCCAAAGTTGGTTTCCTTTCTCAACTACTGTTGATGTCATAAGTACTGCTGGAAGTTTTTCAAAGTCTGTCACTGTAGGAAGACACTGCCAGTTGGAGGAGGAATCTGCTTAAATTTTTAATTTATAATAATGTTTAAACGTGAAAAAGCTGGCAGTTTTGGGTAACAAGTTCAAGTAAGCAAAATTTCCATCCTTGTCTCCACTCTTTCTTTCAGCGTGTCATGCCTTTCAATTTAGATTTTTAATATGTAATATCGCTTAATTAACAATTTGTTAAAGCCTCCGTAAATACTAGGCAGCAGATATTAATAAAGTCACTTTGATATTTCCGCCACAAGCACGCTTCCGTTTGCCAAAAGCAATGCCCCTTATTAGCAACATCTGCGCCAGATATTGTCAGCAGTGAAAAATATACTTTAAGGCACTCAATTTTAATTTGTTACACGCGTACGCAGCGGCCACTTTATTTATTTGTTGTAGCAAAGCGTCAAGGTGCTCCCGGCACGCGCCTTCAAACTGTCATAAATCAAAGGTGGCGTCAGCTCTGCCCACCTGAAGCGCGCCATCCCCAAAGTAATAGCGTCGCTGGCTACTTACGCTAGTAACCTATAATACTTTCAAGTTGCAACAACAAAATTTCGCAGATTAACTATAAACACGCTTGTTGGCTGTATGTATATATATGAGTATATAGTACTCCCACCTGCACTTGTATGCTTGTACGCTTGTTTGCAGCATCTACTCGTATCGCGCCAAACTCCACTACGGCTTACTGTTATCGGTAAATGACCAAAAATGTTTGTCTATTAAATTTAAAACGATTTTATATACTCTTCAAGGCAGTGCTAAGCAGCTTACCTTTACATAGTAGTTAAAGATGTGAGCTGCTGCTTTTTGTTTTTGTTGGCACACATTTTTAAGGATGCTACTAAGTGGGTATTTGCTTGTATGCACGCAAAGGGGGGTGGTTTTAATAGAAAATCTTCTTAAATTTATTTTGAGATTTCGCTTTTTGTTGTTGCTGCAAATGTAATGCTTTAGAATTACCAGATATAGCTGGGATACAAAGGGAATTTTCGTTGATGCCATGAAGGTGGATATTAAGATTCGTATTTATTGCCATATGTAGGTAGATATTTGGTGCGGCGTTGCGCCGGAGGTCACTTTGTAGTTTCACATAAATTTTTAATTTCCTTAATAGCTGCGTGAGCGTATAGGTCTACGTTTAGGAAGACCTTGCAGATGTTTTACAAATTTATAAAGATTTTACTTATTTTTACAGAAGACTTATTAGTGAAAACATATACAATAAAATATTGGTTAAGTATTAGAAATGTGATTATTTGCATTAATATTTAAAATCAATTTAAAAGGCACTAAGATAAGCAGTATTTGGAGGCAATTTGGTATGTTTAGGCCTTGGGAGTATGACTTCGCTAAGTTTGCGCCAGAATGTAGGCAACGTTTCTTAAAAAGTAGAAATTATAGAAAATTAAAAATCTGAGAATTTAAGTAGTGGTAAGTTTCCACAAGAAAAACTTTTCTATACACCAATCTTAACAGAAGAGAGCATAAACAAATAGATATTTTTTACTTTAATATTTAAATCAATTTAAAACACATTAAGATTAGCAGTATTTAGAAGTAATATATTTATTATCTGTTGGCATTGGGAGTATGACTTCGCTAAGTTTGCGCCGGAATGTAGGCAACGTTGCTTTTAATTGTATGGAAAAACATTCCTATACCCAAAAACTGATCAGAAGAAAGCAGAAGCAGAGAGAATTTATATATATTAATATTTAAAATCAATTTGATATTAACTAAACTTAATTTTAGTTGGAAGTTATTTAATATCTATAAACCTTGGAGTGTGACTTTGCTTAGTTTGCGCCGGAAGGTAGGCAACGTTACTTTAACTATAGAAATTAAAGAAAATGAAGAAATATGTAATTTGAAAAATTAAAAACTTAACAGGAGAGCATAAACAAGAAGAGCTTTTTTACTTTATTACTTAAATCAATTTAAAGCTCATTAAACTTAATATTATTTGCAAGAAAATTGTTATTTATAGGCCTTGGGAGTGCGACTTTGCTAAGTTTGCGCTGGAATGCAGGCCTCGGGAGTGTGACATTGCTAAGTTTGCGGCGAAACATAGGCAACGTCTCTAAAATTATAAAAAAAAATAAGAATTTTGTACAAGAAAAACGTTTCTATGACCAAAGAATTTACAGCAGAGAGCATAAAAAAAGCATAAGAAGCTGAGAGAGCTGCTAGTAAAAATTATGTTTTCCTTATTCCACTCTTTATGAGTGATAGCTTGTCAATTTTTGCATTATTCTACCTCCTGATAGCTAGCAGTCACTCGCACTTCATAAACAAACCTTAGAACTTAAAATAAAATGGCTAGAAAAATTTCCAAGACTTCCAAAAGTCCATTCACAAATTGTTCTTTAAAAAAATTATAACTAAATGTATAGTATACTATGAAACACAGCTCAGCTGGCACCACCACAATTCTCCGTATTTTGAAAGCACCATTCCTTGGAGACCTGTGGTGTATGCGCTAAAGCAATGACCAAACAAAAAATATCCGTAAAATAAATGAACCGAAAGCAAATGGTGAACATTAAATATTTATTAAAAAATTACGAAGAGAACAAAAACGAAATGGCAGCACTGGGTTTGAGGGGCAAACATATTTACGAACTGTAAAAGCAACACACTACAAATGGACGCAAGCTAGCAAGGCGGCAGAGAAGAGGAAAGCAAGCAAAGTAGGAGGGCAGAGGAAAGCAAGCAAGCAGCTTCAGCAACAACAGCGGAAGGACCTCCAAGCACACAAAGCGCGCTATTGCCGTAAGGAAATCTTTGCACTGTGTCGTTACCAACTGCTGGGACAGCTGTAAAAGCTAAGCATAGAAAACAACAAAAAGGGCAGGAAAAGCATAGCTACTAACACTAAAATAGCATAATGATGATGATGAAGATTATAATGTTAAGACAGAGCATACATCATCGCACTAATGCCCACAGTTTGTTAATGACGTTCTTGCAACTCACGCGTTCACCCTGCCACAACTGCGCTCACTCCAACCACTCCACTCACACCGCCAGTGGCACTGGTCATTTAGTTCGTAGCAACAACTGATGCTATAAATGTGTTTTTTGGTGGAGGGGTGTTACTGTCCAGTTGGTAGTCTCAGCTGGTGTTGCTTGCCACACGTTTTAAATGTTGCTTTGGGCTGTTGCTGGACACGGTTGTTGTCACGTTGATGCATAAGTTTGTGGAACAAAAGAGAGAAATAGGAATTCATAAATAGTAAGTGACAAAAAATCGTTTGAAGAGTATATTGGAATAATCAAAAACTGAAGCAGGAGTTCTATATTTAAACTAAACGATTTGGTAGTAGACTCAACGAAATGCATATGAATAAAAGCGTAGACTTAGGTCTCAAAACTGAATAATTTCTGCGGAAATTTTATCGTTACTCTAGATCATTATCTGTGTCGAATTTCGTATAAATGTCTTCTCAAACAAAAAAGTTTTCCATACAAGAACTTCAGTTGGATCGGTCAACTTGTATGGCAGCTATATGCTATAACATTCCAATCTGAACAATTTATTCGGAGATTATATCGCTACTTTGGGTGATCTTTGTACCAAATTTAGTAATGATATCTTGTCAAACGAAAAAGTTCTCCATACAAGAACTACAGTTGGATCGGTCAGTTTGTATGGCAGCTATATGCTATAAAAGTCCGATCCGAACAATTTCTTCGGAGAATACATTTCTACTCTGGATCATTCTCTGTACCGAATTTAGTAATGATATATTGTCAAACGAAATAATTTTCCATACAAAAACTGCAGTTGGATCGTTCAGTTTGTATGGCAGCTATATGTTGAAGTAGTCCGATCTGAAAAATTTTTATTGAGAATATAGCGTTGTCTATGATTATAATTTGTGCCAAATATCGTGCAGATATCTGTTCATATAAAAAAGTTTTCCTAATAAAGACTGAACTGAGTTTGTATGCTATGTTTTTACTATAGTGGTTAATACAGGGTGATGCACATAAAATAAAAAAAAATATTTCTTCACTACACCCCACAAAAAATCTTCGAAAATACCCAATTTTCGTTAGCAAATCGCCTCGCTTAATTTTTCAACATTCGCTTCGCCTGCCATTCGCCCCTAAGTTGCCGTCTGCTTTGCCAGCGCTCGGTCGTACGGGTGGTATACGTAATTTTAATTTTAATATAAATTAATGAAGTAGCCACACGAGCTGCCGCATACACGCCACACCAGCGTTTGGACCAGCGTGGAAAGTGAGAGGGCAGCGAATATTTGCCAGCTGCAAAATGAGTAGCAATAATAATTATTTTTCTAAGAACAGCAATGAGCAACAAAGGGGCCGCCAACGACAGCAACATGCTACAAAGCGACCATTTGTTAAGCTTCCAAAGTTACTATGAAAAGGTAGGGTGCGAACGCAGCATGCTGCCACTACACGTTCGGGTCCATTGAACTGCGGAAAAGCTTTGTGAGTAACTTTGGAAATTTTGTTGCTATTGAGTTTAGAGTGGAATGGTCTGGAGTGCAGTGGAGGTGAGTGGCGTGGCGTTCTCCACTTACACTTTTCGCTTATTGCTTGATAATTGTAATATTATTTAATAGCGCGCGGTGCATTGTAGCAAATTTTCCATTGGAAAGTTTACAAGTAGCTAACGTCAACTTTATCTACGCTCCTTTCCAAGTGGAAGCTGTTCACCAACAAGCGTTTACGTAATAGTTAAACACCTCAAAGTGCACACAACACACAAAAAACGTACTTGGGATATTATTGTATAAGCGCCATTCTTTATTTTTGCCTGCTGGTAAAATTAAATGGGAATTTATGCCACAGCGCACCGCCCTTTTCACGTGCAACATTATTGCTTGGTGCGCTCCCATCGCCACATTTCATTAGTTATTGCTTGCTTGGTTACGCTTTGCCGGGCGCTGGCATAGAAATTGTCCTGCTGCAATGCATTATCCTGCGGTGGCAAAAACTGTGCGCCATAAAAATAATTGGCGTTACTCCACCTTTACGTACACGCTTTCAGCTTGCCGCTGCCACTGCTTCGCCACCGTCGCCGCGGCGTAACTGCCCGCAGCTGCCTTGTCTTGTTCCAATTTGTGCTCCCTTGTTCGATTCATTTAAGCAATAATTTTCTACGCCTACAGCCATCATTACAATGCTATGTGTGCTTCTTTTTTTATTTACGAGCGACTTCTTTTATTCGTTCAATTGCATTGAAGCGTAGCGATTCAACGGTATTTCGCCCATTTAGTGTCATTTAGATATTCCTTCATTCATTCATTCAGCCATTCACTCGCTCATTCCAACGTTTTGTCGTTCTTGCATAACTGCAATTGAATATTTTACGTGTGTAGCCGTGTGGGTGTATATCCGAGCACAGTATAACTGTGTCTCTGTGTATGCATGTGTGTGCTCATCCAATCAAAGTGTCCGCCATAGTTGTCTTTCGTTCGTTGTCTGTTGTCCTTTGAAAGGACATAGTTTATCGCTTTGGTTTGCAGTTTTTGCTGTTATTGTTGTATTGTGTTTCCTTTCTTTTGGTTAATTTCGCATACGTTTCGGAATTTTTATTACAATTGTGGGCCAAGTGAAATGTGTGCATTTGGTCTTGCTGTCGCTTGGTGGAGTGGTGTGTAGGCGTTTAAACACTATGGTAAAATAAACAAATAAATTTGTGCGCTTACAAATGTGTGGCCTAAGTTTGTGCACAGTGTTTAAAGGTGAAGAAAATTTCAGTATTTTCAAATAATTTGAGTTAAATTTCCGTTCTAAACTAAAAAGTCGGAAGACTTTCTGAAAATATTTAGAATATTTATGATGAAAAGGTTTCACTACTATTTTGAGACAATACTTTGGTCTCTACGAAAGAAGTACCAGAAGTCCGGATCCAGTTTTACTATTTCCAAGAATATTGGCATTGATTGTTGATAGAGATGATTAACAAATCTACTTAGCATATATCAACGTTCCAGATGAAGGAAAAGATATTCGAACCTCTAGAAGGCCGACCTACTTAGGATATACCATTGTTACAGATGAAGGAAAATAGATTTTAAGCCCTACAAGGAGGACACAGAGGAAGGAAAAAATATTGGAACCTCTAAAAGAATGACCTATTTAGGATATACAATTGTTTCATATGAAGGAAAAGAGATTTAAATCCCTAAAAAGAAGACCTAGATGAAGGAACAGATATTTGAACCTCTAGAAAGACGTTCTATTTAAGCTATAACATTGTTCCAGATCGAGGGAAAAAGATTTTAATTTCTAAAAAGCTGACACACATGAAGGAAAAAGTATTTGAACCTCAAGAAGAACGACCTATTTTGGATATATCAAAGTTTCAGATGAAGGAAAATAGATTATAACCTCTAAATAGACGACCCTTTGAGCATATAACATTTCTAGCTGGCAGCATTCTTTAAAACCGAACCATCTTCAAGAGAGTCTACTCACTCCAATTCCCTCTCTAATCATAGCTGTATTAGTTTTAACTTTGATAGACCAGATTCAGTCAGGGAACCATTTAGAAACTTTATAAACACGAATTGAGGCCTTTACGAAAATAAGATTCAATCAGCATTTGCGGGGAGCCGAATTTCAATACTATTTGCCAGCGCAATCGATGAATGTGTTGGGGTGGTGTGTTATTTATGTCGGTCTGTCCTCGAAAGCTCTTGAAAAATATTCTCGTTGGACACCAGAGCTATGGGAAATAAGATCTTCCAGCAGAAGATCATTTAATAAGGCCCGCAAAAGTGAACTAAGTGCAGAGTGAGCATTGAATATGGTAAAGCGGATAGCTTGGATAGTCATCTGCGAAAGCGTAGAGGCTTCTAGATTTAGGCGTATTCTCGCAAAGATTCCTACTCCACTGGTGTATCTGCAGTATGGGTCCGGTAACTGGGCTGCGGGTAGTCGCTTAGGCTATTTCTAGACGCGCACTTTCCATTTCTCTTAAAAAATAATCCAGTCCAAACATGCAGTGATTGATTTCGTCCCTTCAAAGACTTTGATTTCGATATTAACGACCGTCCGTCTTCAAAGACGGTCAATTGGAGACCTTCCTCCATGAGAATTGGTGTCAAATGTGAGAAGAGCTTTCTTCATGGTTGGGATCATTTGTCAAGCAATTCCAAAGTGACTACAGAAGTAAGAAAATTTGGTTCCTTATGACCTCAATTCCAGGAGAGGGACGAACACTCGGTCTCACATTGTCAAACCCGTCCTAAAGTATATATAACCTAAATTTTCCTGGGATATAAATTATATTTTTAGCCAACTCAATGTCAAACTAGCATACAGTGCCTGGGAACGCTTTGGACTACGAATGTCCCTGACAAAACAGTGGACCAGCCTTGAAATAAACTTCGCATATAAGTTTATCGCTTGTTGTTGTTATTACTGTTGCTTCATGCGGCACAAATACTGCAAGGAATTTAATTAAGGCGTTTCCCGATCGTTGAGCACACAACGGCACGCACGCATTGCAAACGGACTAGTTACTAAACGCTGGCTAGAATGTGTGGCAAACATGCGTGAACACATGTGGGTGCGTGTGTGTGAGCTGTGCCCGCTGGCGCAGTGTTTGAATAGCAATTTCTGGCAGTGGCATGACAAGCCGACGAACAGTCAAGCGACTGAGTACAACGGCTTTGAGCGCAGGCAAATCATTATCATTGGCAGCAGCAACAACAACACGGTCAACTTCAGCAGCAATGCACGCCATTGATTTACCAATACAGTGACATAATGGTGGATGGCACACAAACGCTTCAACCATTAAAGGAAAAAGAGCGCAAGGGCGGCAGTCAGCTGTAAGCGAAATGTGAGTGATGGAGGGTGGTTTCATATCATAGAAGCGGATACAGTATGTGTGTATGTGTGTGTGTGCGTATGCATTCACTTGTAAGCGATTGAAAGGTTGTTGACATTTCGTCAAAATATACGCATACACATAAATATGCGCGTTAGCAAGCCGGTGACCCCGAGCAGCGCAGCACATGAATCCACACCATCGAGTTCAAATAGTTACGATAGCGTATTTTTCTACCGACACACCATAGTAGTTGCATAATCCGTATGTTTGTATGTATATATATGCCAGTGGTGCCAAAGAAATGTAGCATTCGCATGATAATGTCCATTTCCATTCAACTTTTGCGCAGCCAACGCACCAGCGCCTTCTAGTATGCGTCCTTCCCGTGCTCGCACGTCCTGCCATTTCATTACGCTTCGTTGTGTGCTTTGTTGGTTGGCGCTGAAAGCACTGCTCGTTTGCACTCATTTGGAATTTAATCTGATTTCTTTTTATTAAATACAAATGCCCGCTTTCACACCCCCCAATGGTATATTAGTTCCTGCCGGCCACATTCATTTGCCAAGCTGTTTCACATATTTTATTTATTCATCTCTTTTGTATTTTTCCACCCGCTTTACCATTTCATTTCACTTCATTTGCAATTCTCGTTCGACTCTGTTATAATAATTCTGCAGAAACTCAAATGAAAATACCAATTTCGAGTTGTGGCACGCTGCTCTTGGAAATTGCTAAGATTTCTTCGTTGTCTTCATTGAATTTTTCTCGGTTGACCCAATCTGTCAGTAATTTGCAGTGCTTCGCAAAATCCGCCAGCAGCTCAGGCTGGCATTTTGATTGAGATCACGCTGAGCAAATGCTTTTTAATATAAGTATTTCAAGTGGATTTTTTCTTAAATATTGTATACAGTGGGACATTAAAATAAATAAGGAAAAATATATATGAACTATTTGGTTCAAGTCGTTTAATATAATGTTTTTGAATAAGACACTACAAAAGAAGACCGTTGGGGATAGAAAAAGACGCCATATTTTTTCCGCTCTTTTGACATTTCTCTTCAGTAAGATTTGTCATTTTATCGTGGAAAGATATATGATCCAACAACGAGTCAAAGTTATTAAAATTCAATATCGCAGTTCAGTGTCTTCAACTTTAAGAGTCACTATAGTTTCCTTGTCTTGTCATAAAGTGCACCTAGTGTAAGTTTTAGACTTTTAAGTTGTCTGTTGTTGCTGATAATGCTACTAATATCTGGCTTGAAATTAGTACCCCTATGAAAAACTTGGAGCTTATGCCGTATTCCCTTTGAGTTTTAATTACGTTCCAACGTACCTTTTCGCGAGTAAAGCTAAAATACTGATAGTCCTCAAAAATCCACTTTAAAATGCTTGCTTTTAAAGCGAAAGCCCGTTTGCCGCAAAAAAGATCACTGAACGACAATTTAATCTCCACACTCTAACTTCGTCTCAACTTGAGACTCTCAAGTATGCGAGAAAATTCATATCAATGCTCTTGCCTGATCAAAACGAGTCATAAAAGTTTAGTGGCTTACGGAAAAAAGGCAAATCTTACAAATTTTGTTATGAAAAGCTGAGCTGCCTTGATTACCTATACTTATATGCCAAGTTCCCTAAAAAGTTTGATGTCTTACTGTCACTTTGTTATGATTCGGTAAAAGAAATATATAGAAGAAGTAGCAGATTTCAACTAAAGAGCTTAAAATGTAGCCTATCCACAGGCGCGATTGTTTAGTTGAAGGAACTCGAAACATTTCTAAGCGTCTAAGCAAATTTTACCTGTATCCAACAACTTTTAGATCATAATATACAAATATTGTTTGAAAAAATATATATATAACATACGATCAAAATTGAACCGGACTGGCAATAATAAAAAAAAAATGTCCATGTATTTTAATAAAACGCTTTACTATTTTTAAGCGTATAAGCAAGATTTACTGATACCCAATAACTCTTGTAACATAATATGCAATTATTGTTTGAAAAAAAAATATATATAACATCCGATCAAAATTGAACCGGACTTTAAAAATAAAAACATTGCCATGTATTTTAATAAAACTCTTTATTATAGCCCTCAAAATGAACTGTTTTTGAGCCAATACATATACTTTTACCATACTCTTGTCATATGCGTCTCTTAATTCATCCTCTTGTTCTTCGTAATACTCAGAAGGATACGTCGAAAGCTTAGTCGATCTAGCCATGTTTTGCTATCTTTATATAGGCCAAATAGTCTCTCGGGTTTTAAGATACCAACTTGAGATTTTGCATACGATATTTTATTCCCACTAAGCTGCTTTTTTGTCGGAATCACCGATATCGGGCCACTATAGCATATAAGTACCATACAAACTCATCGATCAATTTCAGTCCTTATATGGAAAACTTTTTTATTTGACAAGGTATCATCACGAAATTTGTCACGGTTTATTTTCAAGAGCATAGTTATAATATCCGAAAAAAAAATTTCGGATCAGCCTACTATAGCATATAGCTGCCATACAAACTGAACGTTGGATATCCAGTCCTTGTATGGATCACTTTTTTATTTGACAAGATATGGTCAAGAAAATTGGCACGGATTATTATCAGGAGCCTAGTTATAAAATTCTATAAAATTTTTCAGAACAGCGTACTATAGCATATAGCTGCCTTGCAAACTGAACGATCAAATAAAAGTCGTGGTAGGGAAAACTTTTTTATTTGACAAGATATCATTACGAAATTTCGTACAGATTATTGCCGTAAGTATAGGTACAATATCCGAAGAAATGCTTCAGATCAGACTACTATAGCATATAGCTGCCATACAAACTAAACGATGAAAATACAGTCATTATATGGACAATTTTTTGATTTGACAAGATAGGGTCGGAAAATTGCTCAGATCAGACTACTACTTATATCATATAGCAGTCATACAGTATCGTTTCTTATCTGTATATACCCTAAAAGGGACCAATCTACCCGTTTGTGCTACCTGATATTAGTATAAGTTCAAAAAACCTCAAAGAAAGATACTTGAAATTATGCCCACAACCGTATTTAGTATGCGTACTTTATTATCCTTAGCTCCTCAACACTCCAGCATATAATTGAAGCTCTTCAGCAACTTCACTTTAAATTATTTGACCAATAAACCTCAACTTAGCTGTCATGGTTGCTGCAAATCCCTGCTGACTGAACCTCAATTCGCTACGAGTGTTAATAAAAACTGAAACAGAAACTAGAAATATGCTACGCTTGGTAATTGCGTAAGGATTTGCCACTCCACGCATACCCATTGGTAAATTAATATTAAAAAAAAACAGTTAAAACACTACCCGAAAGCTTCTACTTAACTGAATTCATGCGAGTGTTTCTCTAGAAACTTTCTGTGCAAATGCTTGTGCTGTGTCAAATTGCAACGCACGGTTGCATGCCGCCACACTCCATTTACTCCGAATGCCCCAAAGGCGATACACATACAACAGCAGCATTTTGTGTGCATTTGTCTGTGTGTGGGCACTTACACATTCGGAATACGTTATGAAGATAGCGCAACCCCAGGACACACATCAAAGTTTCATGGCAACGAAAAAGCAAATGCAAAGCATAAATACTTGAATAGAAAATATGAAAAGGCGAGGAGTCTTTTAGTTTGCATGCTTACTTATTTATTTTTTAGTTAGAAAAAAGTTTAAAAAAGTTAAGTAGTGGCATGAAAATTGTATGCAAAGCAGTGCTTGGCACGTTTTAAACATTTTTGCTTCAAATATTCATGCCTTAAGTGAGACAACACGAAAAATACGTGGAAAAAACTATTTTATTGAAACCAAAAAGCATCAAGCGTGTCACAGCGAACATAGCTTAAGCCAGCAAATAAAGCATGTAAAGTTTATATAACTGCTAGCTGAGCACACAAAGCCCAACTAGCTAACCATTTCACGCCTTACCGCACACCCTGCGCCCCCTCACCACACCAATATGCCAAACTGCTTAACATGAGATTCCACTTCATTGCGCTGGCGTCGTGTTACGGAGCTGAGCTATTCTAGCAGCGCCGCAAGCGTAATTTGTTTGAAAACTAATTTATATAATACACACACACACACAGCCACATGAACGCCTGCTCATGTAAGCATATGTGGTTCAAGCATTTTAGCATCTTTTCATGCAATGATCCTTATCTCCGCATTTGATGGAAATCAAATAAAATAAAAGCACTTTCGCGTTAAGCTGAAATAAAAGTTGTTTAGTGGCACTCTATGTCAGGCGCAGCGCTGCTGGCTCACTTTGAAGCCAGCTCCTTAGCTTCAGCATTGCTGCCTCCCCTTCAAAGGAGCTGGCTTGCATCATTGCGTAAATGCTGCGCATATGTACATATGTACAAAGCTGGTGTTATTTATTTAGCGCTCGCATTGCTTGTTTGGGATATAAGTTAAGTTCGGCTGACGTTGAAACTGTTAGTGTGCTTGTGTGCGTATTTGGCATGTATTATATACTCTAATTGAGGAAATGGATTTCTTAGAACAATGAAAATGTGTATGCTACACCAATACACTGATAAATATGTGGTTAAGCTTGTAAGCGCCAGCGGTTCTGTGCATAAATTTGCAATAAAAAAACCTTAAAGAATCTGTGCTTATATAGAATTTAGCAAATTTATTCAAATTGTTGTGCCAAATTGATTATAAAAAGCGAAGAAATGTAAAAAAAATTTATTTAGCTAACATTTTGTATGGCAGCTATATGCTATAGTAGTCCGATCTGATCAGTTTTTACGGAGATTATAACCTTACTTTGGAAAATAGTTCTTGCCAAATTTCGTGTAGATAGCTCGTCATAAAAAAAGTTTTTCATACAAGGACATGATTTTGATGGGTCAGTTTGTATGGCAGCTATATGCTATAGCACTCCAATCTGAACAATTTTTTCACAGATTATAAAATGGCTTTGGACAATAATTCATAGAAAATTTCTTTGAGATAGCTCGTCATATAAAAAAGTTTTTTTTACAAGGACATGATTTTGATCTATCAGTTTGTATGGTAGCTATATGCTATAGTAGTCCGATCTCAGAAATTTTTCGGGAGATTGTAACGTTGCTTTGGAAAATAATTCGTGCCAAATTTCGGGTAGATGTCTCATCAAATAACACAGTTTCTCATACAAAGTTTTGATTTTGACGAGTCCGCTTGTATGACAGCTATATGCTATAGTGGTTCGATCTGAAAAATTTCTACGAAAATTGTACTCCTGCCAAAGCTTATAATATATGTCAAATTTTGTGAATATATCTTATCAAATAAAAAAGTTTTCCATACAAAGATTTGATTTTGATGGGTCAGTTTGTATGACAGCTATATGCTATAGTTGTTCAATCTCAACAATTTCTAAAAGAATTACACACTTGGCTGGGCTAAAAATTCACGCAAACTTTAGTGAAGATATCTCTTTAAATAAACAAGTTTTCCATACAAGGACATGATTTTTATGAAAGAAAGTTTTTTTCCAAAGCAACATTAATTACCACGCTTAGTACAAATCGACGAAAGCAGCGTCATAAGCAAATACGCACTGTGCGCCCATTAAGACAAGTGCTCAAATCGATTTTTAAACACACACCATTAGCCTACAAAAGCAATATAAGTGCCACCCTCCTCCCCCCTACCCAGGCACCAGCGCAATTTTACGATCATCCTCTTCAAAAATCACTTCCAACAATGAAATAAAAACATTAAGCAAAATTTATTGCCGGCCAACAACACAAACAAATAATTGCAATCAAAAACAATAACAACAACAGCAACAGCAAACAAAAATCTAATAAAAATGTCCTCAAACACAATCACTGCGTGACTTAGTGACGGAAATGTGCAGCAAGGCAATATGAGTGCCACCCTGCCACCCGCCAGCAGCACACACAGCAACAAAACCACACCCTAAAGACGAAAAAAAGCGTCATAAAAAGTTAAGCGTAGGTGTTACTGTATTACATGTGTGTGCGTGTGTTTGCTTTTGCATTGCGTAAAAATGCAAATTGGTTGTCATTTAATTTTTGGACTGATATGCGACCGGAAAAGAATTTCGCGGCGTCACAGCGCGCGGCTATGGGATGGCTCAGCTAATAGGCGGTCGTGTTGGTACACTTGCGGAAGCGTGAAATACATTTTCTACACTTTAGCATATAAATGATCGTATAATGAGTGTGTGGGGCTAGAGAGCATACGCTTAACAGCTCAGCGTGAGTACTTTAAAAGCAAAAAACCAAAAAAAAAAAATAGTAACAATAAAAATAAGCTCGTTTTAATGCCTCTAATGGCGGCTAATGCACAAGGCTCATATATTATGTATCTGCATAGCTCAAGTGAGGCATCTACATGCGGTGACTTTGCGAGCAGGGACGAAAAATCGAAGTTGAAGCAATGGATTTAAGGGAATATATACCAGAGAAGCCGAAAATTTCCTTTAAATACTGGGCGTTATGGACTGAAAAGGTTTCTTAAAGCCAATGAAATGGTGCGAAGGGTGTCTCACGGATCCTATATTCAATCATCATTGAAAACATAGCACTGCTCATCCCCAAAACATGGTAAAAATCTGTCGATCTTGCGAAAACATCGCTAAGAACCACTACAATAGCTGCACTAAAAAGGTTACTCAACACACAACCAGGATCTTGGAATATAGCTCAAGAAGCAGACAATAAGCAGAGTGGGTAGACCACATACCCTCCAGCTTTATTTGATAGAGAAGGTTTCAAGTCAAACTAAAAGACGGTGAATGGCGCAGGAGCTTGCGACTCGTCAGACGTACTAACCAGACAGATCAGAAATGGCTAAGATAGTAGGAGCAAGAGTCTATTGCAAGATATCCGGCGATAGCTAAAAAACTTCTACATACTGGATCATACGACCCGATGAAATCGGCAATCGGCAATCGAGCCTATCAGAAACTTGTTGAGACTGCTTACGTCAGTTTCGGCTATGTCATCCGGTTCGCTGAAAGTAAGGCTACCGAGATGTTTCAACCTTAGACGTGGTAAGCTTGGACAATAGAGGTGAAAGTGCCTAGATGTTTCCACCTCAGTCTCCTTCATACAATTTTGACAACTAGCGTCCGACAAGATTTTTAGACAGTATCCAGTAAGTACCCCTAGGATTGTGGCAAGATGAACCTTGTTCAAGGCATATATCATATAGATCTCCTGCGTTCTACTTTTGTAAAGTTCCACGGGAGGCCGATGGTTCCACTGATAGAACGCTAGCCGATAATAGGTATCCAACTCGGTTCCACACCGATGTAAGCAGAGCAAAAGTGCGCTCTCTTGCAAGCTCATCGACTTTACTTACATTTGCGAGCTATTTTGCTATGACGTGGCAATCAAACAAATCTGTTGATGAAGAAGCTTAATGCTGTTTCCAGTGAGGAAAAACACTCCTTCGATAGCGCTTAGATAGCGAGCTCAGCTTCAGTATTGCCGCTCTGCTGTCGGATTGGATGCTCGACTCCTTAAAACAAGCTGCACCTCGTAGCAGTACGTCCCACGGGACCTTGATAGCAGGTCTGAAGGAGAGCTCTTTACAGCAAACTTTTCCTCCAACCTTCCTTCCTAACTTCGACGTAACTGTGAAAATGCTTATTGTGCCTCTTCTCCAGCCACTTCTACCCATTCACGTATCCCCGACCAAATATATTCCCTTCCATATATCCCTCATCAGAATGTGAGCAGAGAAACGTGTGGCTTCTTTATTTCATTTAAGTATTTAACTATACAGGATTAGTCGAAATTCAAACTTTGCTGAAAAAAATATTTTAAATTATCTTAATTTAATTTTCATTCCTGTAGTAGATCCGCAAAACAGTTAACGAAATTGTCAGCTTAATGAACTTCCTTCAACATGCTGTGAATTGATGGCAGGCAACCAACATATTTCTTACGGAAATCTTGTACGCTGTCAATCTAGCTCAGCTTCCGTTCGCCACATACCCAACGTCATTACCACCTTCCTTCTGTCGTAGAAGCCACAATATCACGCTTTTGCACGCATACTGCGGTTGTGGCCAGACCGACAACGGAACTCAGCACTCACGACCCTTAATTATCCCAAACTCATTTTGCTGCACGTTGTCAACGCCGTTGTGCGTGGTCTTTGCCTGTCCATACGACATGGCCTTAAAATTTCAATTTTCTCAGCGTACACTCCCTACATTTCCAGATTTTTAAGAACGCGCTGCTCTGGCGCTATTTATAATTTTCACTTCGTGGACATGTAAGTGAAAGAAAATTAAGAAAAGACATTATCGAAGCAAGCAAAAAAGGAAAATCGAAAAGAAAAAGACGCTAGAAAAACTTTGCAGTTAACGTAAAGCAGCGCGGGCGGACCGAAAATTCGTAGCTCCTGAAGCCATTGACGAAAGCCGTGCTAGTGCAAGCAAGCTTGAGTTCGTGTGAGGGGGTGTGTGTGTGTGTCGCAAAGTTACCAAAGTGGAAACAGAATTAATTTAACTTTTTTGAGCTGGGTTGTCTTTTGCAGTCGCAGGACACACTGAAACACGCGCATACAAGCGGCTGCCCGCGGCCCGTTTAAGCGCTGCGTATTCTTCCGTATTTTGCTGCCTTTCCTGGCAGTTGTTGTCTTGTACATTGTCGAAAAGTCGCTACAGAAATGACACTTCGCTCTGCAGCCAACGCCAGCGCCGCGTGATGGCGCACGCCCTTGCTGGCCTCAGCATTATTTCTCTGGCTTCAATCTTCTACGTGCCACATTCGCACGTTCGTTCTCGCACCTCGGCCGCCCACACCGTGTCAGAAACTTTGCGCTCACACTGCCCTAACAGGTTGTGGTTGACGGCGCTCGGCCACTTGGCTATACATGTCCTTTGCGCCAGCCAGCCAGCCAGCACTCCTAACGGCCGCGCTTGCCGTATTTTGTATTTAAAGTTTGAATGCAAAGCAATACAAAGATGGGAAAATTGCATTTTTAACTTGCCCCAACGCTTGTGTACCTTTAAAGTTTTCCCTTCAAATGCGTAACAGTGTGGGAAAAAATAAAAAGTAGAACTCTAAGACCAGCTCAAGGCTCACGCTCGTAAATGAAAATGTCAAAATGGTCAAATTGTATAGTTCGCGCCACGAACGTCAACTAACAGTTGCACGAAATCCCTCAAGAGCAAAAGTTTTCACAGCGCTGCCGTCGTTGTATTGTGCGTCCGCCTTTGTTGCTTCTTTCCTGAGTGAAATAAAACTTTGCGCCCGCATAAAAGTGGATCTTGTTATACTAGTGTGCTGACTTTGCGGCAAAAAAATATAAATTAAATTTCTCCGAAAATAATCTTAAATCTATAAGCGCATAACTACCTGCCACAAAACACACGCGCTTGCTCTGTATATACTATGTATGTATGCACAGTAATCGCGAGAGTGAAAAAAGTGATAAATTATATCTGCTTAAGTGGCGCCAGCTGCGTAGTTTTTATCTTGTAAAGCGGCTTTATTTTAAATTTCAATACTTAATAGGCTTTAAAATTATGTTGGCTTAAATTAATCACACGAGTATTAAGAAGTACTTTTTCAGCCGCTGCGTAAGCTAATTGAATTTATGATAATCTCGATAGATGTCATATAAGGTTAGTAGTTTAAAAATAAAATATAGCTTCTTCCAAAGTTGCTAATGTGTTGATGGCAAACTAATTGTTTCAGTCAGTCAATCTCATCATGAAACGAATGTACCGAAACACTACAATTAACTGGAAAAACCGTTAACTTCAGCTGCATCTAAGCTATAAAAGGGTATTATAGTTAAAAGCTTATAGCACCGAAGCTATAAAAAGGTAGTATAAGTATAGGTGGATTTTTTATAGCATAAAAGGGGTATAAATAGAATTTATTCCGATTTTGATTTTTCAGTTTGTATGACAGCTGTATCATATAGTAGTCCGATCCAAATAAAATATTCGGAGATTGTACCGCTGATTTGGATAATCACTCATGCCAAATTTCTTGAAGATATCTCTTCAAACACAAAAGTTTTATATACAAGGACTTGAGTTTGATCGGGCAGTTCATATGACAGCTATACGCTATAGTTTTCCGATCTGAGCAATATGTTTGGAAATTATACCGCTGCTTTAGATAATAATCTATACCAAATTTCGGGACAATAGCTTGTCAAATAAAAAAGTTTTCCATATAAGGATTTGAGTTTGAACCGCCAGATTGTATGGTAACCATATGCTAAGTGATCCGATATCAGCGGTTACTACAAATAAGCAGTGCCTTGATGAGAAAAGAACATGTGAGAAATTGCAGGGCGATATCTCAAAAACTGTCGGTTTAGTAAGCGTATATACAGACATACAGAAGAACATGAACAAAACGACGGCACATCCTCAAGCTGACTTTATATACTATATAGGGTCTATTTCTCCGACCAGCGCGTAGAGATGTCTGGCGGCGACGAAGAATTTTCCGCTTATACTTATAACAACAGATGAATACAGGTATCAATAGAGGAACTAGTTGAAATGTACTCAGAATGCCTTCTCTTCCTACTGTAGAACAAGTGAAGTCGCCATGATATCTCCTATGCCGCGATCGTTCTATGCGATCGGTCTCCACGTCACCGTTCTCCAGGTGTTTCTGTTGCCGTTCCCTGAGGCGAAAATATACGTTTCCAACGTGCCATTTTCCGAACCGCGCGTAGAGAATATTATCTGCCTTCTCATTGATCTGAATAACGAAGCTTTGGACTCCATCTTCACTTAAAGGTTTCGCCACACTCTGTATCCTTTCGGAAGCGTTCTGATAGCTTCCATTACCCATGCTAGTTGACTGCGCTAAATCATCCAGCTGCATCAGAATGTCGTCTGCTTTCGTATTGATCGATTGATTGAAGAACGCAGCTATGGCCTCCATCTTCACTTAAAGATTTCGTCAGGCTAAATATCCGCCAGTTGCTTGTCGGCACAACCGGATTCTGACGTTGTAGTAGAGGCAGTCAGTTTTCCGGATCAACCACGTAGGCATGCTGGCCCCGATGAAATGTTTCTGCGGTTCGGAAGCGTCCTTACAGTTTTCCTCACCCTTGTTAGCGAAGGGTATACTTGCATATCAGGATTTTGACTCCGCTAAATCATACTGCTGCATCAAATGATGGCATGAGCGCGTTTGCCTCTGTGGCTGTCCTCGAGAAGAGGGCTTCTAATAGCTTTATACCATCAATTTTATATCACTCATGCACCATCTCTCCCAGCAGGTTTCTGCGGTCGATGGTTGGCAGTATCAGTTATCGGAATCAGTTTTGGAATCCTACTGTTTCCTGCTGGGCTTTGTGCGTTTTCGAGTTGTCGTTCACGTGCTTGATGTTCTGTTACTTGGCTACATTCTCTTTTCTAGTTTTCAGATAATATTTTCAAAAAAATGTCGAGTGTTAAAAACTGTTTAACTGAGAGCATGAGCAAAACTTTACATTTAGAAAATTTCCGCTTTACCGAATTGCCTCAATGAGCTTTCCACGTGACACTTTCTTTCACTACCTGCAAGTAAAAATCTATAAATATGCTTACATACGCGGCAATCACTGTCGGAAACGCTGTAATTCTCATTTCAAATGCATAATTAAGTAAACAAGAAACGTCTTACATTCCGCAGCAACTAAATTAAACTGTCTGTGCATTTCCTATTGGCACATTTCAGCTATCACACTTCCTGCATAATAATCGCAATGGTATTTAAAGTGTAAACAAACTGTAGATATGTTATAAATAATTATGCACTAATTTTCAAAACAAAATAGATGCACTGTCTAATTTTATCACAGACAAACGCGGCTGAAAATCACCAAATTTCGAAAACCAAATAGATTATGCCTAGAATAAATAGAGAATAAATACAATAAATGGCAAAGTACGAAATTTTTAATTCGAACGCACAACTGCATATACATACATACATATGTACATACAAACATGCAAAAAAAAAGAAGAAACAAGTAAGGAAGCGCTAAATTCGGGAGCTATCGAGCTCTCTTGCCACCTCTCTAACACTTGCCTGACGGTTTCAAGCACCGTATCCTTCAGTTCTTTTTAAATATTTTCATTAGTTGAAGAGGTCGATGGTCGTTCAACGATTTCCCGACTGTCTTTGAAAGCTTTGTAATCACCCAAATCCTTATTCAAAATCCGCCAGGTTGTGGTTTGAGACACTCACAAGTCTTGAGAACGTCTTGAAATCGACAAATTGCGTTCTTCAGCAACACTTGCCTGAACGGCAGTAATATTTTCATTACTTGGAGAGATCTTTTGTCTTACAGATACTCAAAAAGCCTGATATGTTATATGGTTGCTGGGTCAAGTTTTCGCCCAATTTTGGCCATTTTTGAGAGAAAAATGCACTGTGATAACTAAAATATGATCTCTCATTTTCATTGAGATAACTCACATGTTGGTCGATATACGAGGTATAAAGTCAGCCGGCAGTTCGACAATCTTTATATTAGGTATATGAGAGCTCAGGGTAGTATTTACGCGATGCAAACCATTTTTGACATTCAAGCATACTATAATCAGGAAAGAGTTCGCTTAGAATTTCTCTAATATGTTTTTCTCGCAGGTTGACCGCTAGTTTCGATAAAAGATTCATAACAGGAAGTGGGCTCAACAAATTCGGTTTCTGTGGGCTTAAACAAGTTTGGTCGGTGTGGCCAATTTTTGATCACACTTCAGAGGCACTATTCATGCGATGCAAAGATACTATTCCTGCAAAGTTTTTGACGTTATATTAATTGATGCTTTAGCTAAACATACGGATAGATAGACAGACAGATGTCCGGATTTCAACTCGGCGCCTCATCCTGATCATTTACATACGTATGTATGCATATCGTAACTTAAAATGCAAAAGACCTAACATCACTTTTCATAAGTTTGCAGGCGAAGGAAAAACGATATAAGAGAAACCATTCGTATTGAAACAAAATGTTGAGTTTTGGTTATAAAGTGGTTATATACTGGTTACACATTGGTTATATATTGGTTATACATTGGTTGTATATTGGTTATACATTGGTTATATATTGGTTATACATTGGTTATACATTGGTTATACATTGGTTATATACTGGTTATGCATTGGTTATACATTGGTTGTATATTGGTTATACATTGGTTATATATTGGTTATACATTGGTTATACATTGGTTATATATTGGTTATATACTGGTTATGCATTGGTTATATATTGGTTATATTGTATTTATGCATTCAAATACATAATAAAATTCCAATTTTTATTTTTTCCATGACAAGTTGTTTTACATTTTAGGTGACAATATATAAACCAAGAGCAATAACAGTTAGTTTCAGGTTAAATACAAACAAGATTAGCTGCTTAAAACTATTATACTCTATAGCAACATGTTGCAGTGCATAAAGAGTACGTACAAGCTATCATGAGCGTATGTAAATAAACACATACTTAATGCGGCACACCATAGCTGCCATAAATGCATCCGCTACGCGAGCTATTAAAAATTTCTGCACTTAATTTATGATTTTGCATCAATTAAGTCGGTAGAATGCCGGCAGCATGAGCATTGTGGCGCATTCAAATGTGGTCGCCAGCACACATATACATGAATGTGTGTGTCTGTGTTTTTGTTGACAGCCGGCAGCTCATGTTTCGCCGGCTGCGAATTAGCGCGAGCGCAAGTGAGGTGCGGCTCATCAAAACAGCAGCTAAACTAAAATGTATTCGTGTATGTATGTGTGTGAGCAAAGCAACTGCGCAATTTCTCAAACTTATTGTATGATTTATAGACAGCCAGACGGACAGCCACCCGCAAAGCAGCGGCCGCGGCAGCGACTTGCAAGCAGGTTGCGCATACGTCCCGTTGGCCGCGCGAGGAAGCGCGTGAATGGAGCGTGATGCGAGCGAAAAATTCGTGCGCACAATTTACAAATCTGAGCATACATTTTTTCTAAAGCACTTTATTTCATTATATTTCACATACATACCTATATTTCACATACTTATTTCACTACATACTATACAGCGCGGCGAGCTAATTAAAATTGTACAAGTGGCAGGCAACAATAACAGCAACAACACTTAAAAGCAGCACAACTAATACGCTGCATATATTAATGATAGCAACAAAAACATGTTGTACAACAACATATAACACTCGTAGTGCTAATAAAGCGAAGGCGTATGGCGTGCCTTAAGGCGAGTGAGTGGCGAGCGAGGCGGGCGGCTATGCCAAGCGGCGAGTGACATTTGTTGCGGCGCGTTGGACGCTTTTGCCCACATGCGACACATACGCTAGCGCACACGCTATTTATATGCTAATGTGTATTGTGACTAGTTTTGCATTTGTTGTTGTTGCGTTTTAATGTCGCGCTTCGTGCTGTATGCCTTTGGCTGCGGCGCATCAGAAATTCATAATGCGCAACATGTTTTGTTTACAAACATAATTTATGTGCTAAAACCAAAAAAGTAGCTAAGCAGTCGAAACAAAAACAACAGTCGAAACAACAACAACAGTCGAAGTATTATTATTGCGGCGAAAAAGGCATGCATAAGCAAAAGCAAAAACACAAAAACATAAAAACATAAATAAATTGTATAAAATGCTGATGAAAGAGGCCCTTTGTGAGAAGTCAGCATTTGGCAAGTAACTGTTAGATGGCGGACGATGGACTGTTTAGCGGTTAGGAGGTCGATAGAAACGTGCTGCCGAAAAAAATTGAGAGATTAACAAATGTGTGTGTGTGTATGGCAAATATAGAAAACAATTAGCAACATTTTATACAATGCCAAAGTGATATTACAAAAAGTAAAGCTCGTCAATTTACATACAAACATACATACATATGAGAAAATAACAAGCAAGGCGCTACGCAAGCCAGCAGGCGCACAGTGGCGCTGTTTGCGAAAGCGTAGTAAAAAATGCAAAATATGAAAATAATTCCAAAAAATAAAAATTCAAAATCTTAAGTAAGTATAACTCATCCAAAATTTTTTTTAATTTACCTTTACTTTTTTTTGTTTCTTAACTTTGGTTCATCAAGACTTCAGCAAAAAAAATATTTTTGAAAATTAATCAGACTAACTTATTACATATATACAGTTGTCCACAAAATAATAGGAGTGCCAATCTGAAAAATGTGTTTGGCTGCATAACTTTTTTAAATCACATGTAAATGACACGAAACAATAACGGTACACATAACGGGATACTAGCATTAAAATACAAAACAAATTTTTATTGTGACGATTGCTATTCTAGTTCTGCTTTGCTAGTTCTCGGAGACACTTATTATTGCTTTCCACAAAAAAATAGGAGTGTTAGATATTTCGTTTTCAAAATAGTCCTTAACATAAAAAATTTTCACAAAACTAGAAAAGTAGATATAGTTCCATAATCTAGCAGCAATTTTAATTAGTTATTATTTTATTTAATCATTGTGTTTTTCTCCTGTGGGTAGAGGAAATCATTATACAGAGGAAAAGCGGAAAACGATAAAAAAAATTGAGAAAACTAGGAAAAACTTATAAAGAGATCCAAAAAATCGTAAAATGCTCTCCTCAAATGATAGAAAATGCCTTTAATTATAGAAACAAAAATGAAACTCGTAGACAAAAGCGCAAAAAATCCACTGCAGACGATCGCAATATAGTACGCTACTGCAAAATTAATCCTTTTGCTTCAGCCAGGAGCATCCATGACGAACTAAATTTGTCAGTTAATACTGAAACTGTTCGTAGGCGTTTGGAGCAGAACAAATTATTTGACAGAAGTCCACGAAAAAGACCCCCATTAAAAAAGAAACACAAGGAAGCCCGCATATAATTTGCAAAAGAGCATGGCTCCTGACCCGCGTCTAAATGGCGAAACATATTGTGGTCAGACGGATCCAAAGTTGAGTTAGTTGGTAGTACAGGCTCTAGGAACTTTGTCCGACGTCCCCCTAACTCAGAATATAATCCCCGGTTTACCACAAAAACCGTTATACATAACGATGTCAAATCATGGTACGTGGTCGTTTTTCCCATTGTGGTGTTGGTCCAATTCACTTAATTGAAGCCATCAATGACCAAAGGGTATATGTCAAAATATTATATGAGGTAAAGTTAACACATGCCTCATGGAATATGCCATTGATATGATAATGACTCTAAACATAATAGCAAGTGCGCAAAAAAATGGTTTAGGGCCAACGGAGTTGAGGTTATGTGGTGATCTGCTTAGTCTCCTGACCTCAACCCCATTGCAAACCTGTGGACATATATCAAGAAGAAAGTAGCTGAAGAGAAACCAATCAATTCGAGAGATTTATGGCAAGTAGTGGAAGAGACTTCCAAAGGAATACCAATAAAGCGTTGCCAGGATATCATAGACTCCATGCCTCGAAGATGTGATGCTGTGTTAAAAAAATCGAGGTTATTCAACGGAAAATTAATTATTTTAATATTTTGTGAAACTTTGGAAGCATTTTATATTAAAAATATAGAACGGTCACGTATTCCATAAAATACTCCTATTTTTTTGTGGAACTAGTTTTTTAGTTTACTTGATATAAACTGCGATATAAAATTTTGCTTATGCTTAATTGAAATAAATGAAATCTGGAAATATTAATAGATCTTTAACAAATTACATTGTGCAAAAATTTTGAAAAAAACAAACATTTTTGTTAATGAAAAATAACAATTCGTTTTTCTCATGTGGCCACTCCTATTTTTTTGTGGACAACTGTATGTACCTATTTTCACATTATATTATTGATATATTTTTTGATTTTATAAAACCTGTTGTATATATTTAGGCTGAATAAAGATTTTTGAGTTTGAAAGCCTAAATGTAGGTAACAAAATATGTTTGTAAATTAATTTAAATACTAATATATTAACATTTTTTATTTTATTATTTCTTTCTGATTTCAGTGCCGCGAGTTGCGAAAAAATTGTAAAAATGTAACTCATGCAAGATTTTTTAAAATATAAATTTTAAATTTTTTTTGTTTCTTCAAAACTTGAGATCAAATATATTTTTGCAAATTAATTAGACCATCACATAACCATTTAGACATTATTGATATATTTTTTGATTATTCAAAACCAAACGAATTTTTGATTTCGAAAGCCTAAAGGTAGGCAACAAAATATTTGCCAAATGAATTAGATTTAGTTACACAAGCAATTTTTTCTTATTTTATATCATTTTTTAAAACCTTTTGCTAATATAAACACTAAATGCAAAATTTTTACTTTCAAAGTCTAAATGTAGGCAAAAAAATATTTTGAAAATTATTTAGATTAGTTGATATACATTTGTTGGCACGTTTTTATTAATTTCTGTTATTTTCTAAGAGCCGCTCTTTATATTTCAGTTAAATGCCAATTTTTGTTTACAAAACCCTAAATGTAGGCAACAAAATATTTTTGTAAGTAGCTTTGATTAAATAATATATAATTTGTTTCACATATTTTTTATTAATTTAATTATTTTATAAAAACCGATATTTTATTTAGGCTAAATAAGTATTTTTGAGCATAAACCCCTAAATATAGGCAACAAATTAATTTTGAAAATTATTTCGATTAATTAATATAGAATTTCTATGCTTGTTTTCACTCATTTCTGTTATTTTCTAGCAGCAGTTTTTTCATTTACGCTAAAAGCGTATGCTTGAGTATAAAACCCAAAATGTAGGCAACAAGGTATTGTACAAATTATTTAAATTAATATATTTCCCTTTCTTTCTGAAGCCTGTTGCATATATTAAAGCTTTATACGAATTTTTGAGTATGAAACCCTAAATGTAGGCAATGTTTTTACATTATAGTGAAGATATATATGAAGATATATACTATCGATCCTAGGTTTCTAAAAACTATTCCTTGTACTAGTTTTAGCAACTATTTTAAACTATTGTGGCATGATTTTCAATCGAAATTGTTTCTGCTTAGAAATTAAAAAATAGTTTTACAAATATCACATACTGGAAAACATGTTCTTCTGTGCCTTTTGTTGAGTAGTGCGCCTCATTTTGCCGAAATTTGGTTGGTTCTTAGCATTGTCATCGAAAATTTGAGGGTTTTTAGAGCCATTTGCATACTTTAGAGAATGAGACCCTAAATGTAGGCAACATTTTAACAATACAGTACCTATATGATTATTATAACAAAATTTTAAGTAATTATCGACACTCAGTTGCAAGTAACTATTTCTTTCCCAATTTTAATAAGCTATTTCAAACTATTTTTGGTTATTTTTTAATTAATTTGTCAAGGCAGAAAACATTTCAAATTACTTTGAATACTTTATAGGTACCACAGACTAAATGGCCTCTTTTGTTGTGCGGTGAAGCTTGGTATGTGGAAATCTGGCGGGTTCTTAGTGTCGTGATACATTTTTTTTTTATGTTTTTAAGGCATTTGTAGAGTTATTTGAATATGTAACCCTAAAGGTATGCTAACTTTTTTATTTGTGTTTGTAAAAATATCATTACTTTAGCAAAATTTCAGAAATTATGGGCACCCAGTAGCATATAATTAATTTTATACCAGTTTCAAAAGCTCTCCCAAGCTGCTTTGTGATCATTTTTTAACTAAATTTTTTCTGTTTGGACCTTTGAAAAGTATTTTACAGTGCTTATATATTGAATGTGTTTCTTTTTTAAGAGGAGAACCTGATTTAGTAGAAATATGGTTGGTCGCAATCAAAATTGTGACTGTTTTTTGAGGCCTTTGCATATTTTTGAAAATGTAGGCATAGTTTTTTACATTATATTGAAAATATCATTCTTTCAAGAGCTTTTGCAGATTTCTTTTAATATGTAACCTTAAATGTAGGCAACGGGTGGGGTATGCACGAGCTTAAAATTTGATTATGATCTCTTGAACCTGTTGTGGCTTTAAGCAGCGACTACAAAATTCAAAAGTAACTGTCAGTAGGTCGGCATGGAGTTTGTTGTAAACACTGTACCATCTGCGATAAGCTTTTGTGTACAAAAATCTGCATAATTTTTTTTTCCTAAACGACCAAGCTACATACATACATACATATGAACAATAACAGCTTTTTATCATGCCATGTTGTTATTTCTCACGACCAACGCTTTTCTATTGTTACTTTTCCACTGCTGGCACACACCTCTTTGGCGCTTGCATGTGCGGGTTACATACATTCAATATATTTACATGTATATACATAGGTATATTTACGCTAACTTATATACATATGTATGTATGTATGTATATTACTACTTTATTTTTTATTTTTACGCATTTCAATTTTGATATTTTCTAAGCAGTTCACACACACTTCAGCACTCACACAACCGCAATTTGTCCACATATGGCGCGTACGACGTTGTTGTTGATGTTGTTGCTGTCTATGCCAAATTGCATTTACATTTAAATTTATTTGTAGCTAAATTAATTTTATTATTTTTCCCTCTTAACTTTTAGCTTTCGTGTGTGTGTTGTGTGTTTATCACTATTGGTTGGTCGGTTTCGATATCAAGCGTACGGTATGCCGTACACGCGCAGACGCCCCCACAATAAGCATGACAAGCAGAAAAAATTATAGTAACTACGTAGTATTAGAAAAATAATAAAAACAAATTTAAACAATAATAATAACAAAAGGTGTTCAAGTGAGCAACACAAGCTGAGAAAAAAGACACAATGTTGTTTTACGCTATAAAGTGGCTCTAATAGAACCTGTAGCGGCACTTAGTGGGTATAAGCTTAGAAAAAATGATAAAAATATTAACCTCGGCTGCAACGATACTATGATATCCGTGAGGGGTGTAACTTTTATTGCATAAATGAGTATAACAAGCTCTTTAATTTGATTTTGATCGGTCAGTTTGTATGGCAGCTATATGCTATAGTTGTCCGATCTGAACAATTTCTTCAGAGATTGTAGCTGTATCAAAAATGATGATCTATGCCAAATTTCGTGAAGATATCATATAAAATAAAAAGTTTTCCATACAGGAACTTGAGTTTGATCATACTGTTTGTATGGCAGCTATATGCTATAGTTGCTCGATCTGAATAATTTCTTCTCAGATTATAGCAATGCTTTGGGTCAAAATCGACTCAAAATTCTGTGACGATACCTAGTCAACTAAAAAAAGTTTTCATATGAGGACTTGAGTGGCGTCGACCAGCTTATATGACAGCTATATGCTATAGTTGTCCGATCTGTGCAATTTCTTCGGAGATTGTAGCAATGGATCAGATAATAATCTGTGAAAAAGTTTGTAACGATATCTTGTAAAATAAAAAAGTTTTTCATATAGGGACTTGAGTTTGATTGGTCAATTTGTAAGGCAGCTATAGTTTTTCGATCGAAACAATTTCTTTCCATATAGTAGCAATGTCTTGCATAAAATTCTGCGTCAAATTTTGTAATGATAATTTGTCTACTAAAAGGTTTTCCATACAGTTTTCAATAAAGGTAGGCAGATAGGCAGATCAACTTGGCTGAATCGATTCGGCTCCTTTCCTTCAGGGTGTTATAAACTTAGTGGCAAACTTAATATACTCTAGCATAAAAGAATACAAATTTGAAATTCTGTGTTATAGATAACGAAACCATTAATTACTCAAAACAATTTCTCTTGACAGAACAAAAATTCTTTGGTTCCACGAAACTTGACAGGTAAATTTGAAAAATTAAATTTCTGAAAATTTCTTTTATTAGCTTCCTCTACTTAATAATGAAAAAAAATTCTGCGTAATTTGATTTAAAACGTAAATAGTTTAATAGGAAATCTGGCATGCCATTAAAAACAGTGATGAGATAGATACATAAATACAGAAGTAGGTCCCCAAGGCTATCACCTCTGACGTATTTTTATTAACTACATAATTAATGCCACCTAATTTAGAATCAAGTAGCACTACATAATAGTCAAAAATGTGATAAATCAATCCAGAACAACATTTAGCGCGCTACTAAATATTTCAATATTTCGAAAACATACAAATTTTGAAACAAAAAACAGCTCGGCTGACGCAAAAATCCAACATAAATAATTTTTAGTACAAAAAAATCAGCAACACGCGCTTCAGCTATTGCGTGCTCTGTGTTATGCTAAACAGATGTCATATTAAATATGTTTTATGCACAGGGCATAAACGTACATACATTCTTTATATATATAAATATAAAAAAAGTATATTTGTACATATGTATGCATGTATATCTTTATATATTTCAACATGTATGCCTCTATCAAAGTGTTTTTGGCGTTTCGAATTTTGAAACTAAAACACCGAAAACACTACAACCGTTTGACAATTTGACATCTCGTCGCGCTGGCGGACGATATGCCTAATCAGCGGCACATTCGATCCACACACTTTGCTGGCTTTGCGTTTTTTGCTCGTTCCACTTGAGCGTCGCGTTGGCCGTCGTGCGTTTCTTCGACGCATTAGTTTTGTTTACATTATTTTATTGTTCATATTTCTAAATTTTTATTATAAATTGTTGCGGTACATACATACATACATACTTTGTACATGTGGTGTTCAACATAAATACTACATAAGCTGTATGTTGGCCTCTTTGGTGACTTCTAATTAGTCATAAATGATAAATAAGTCATACATATGTAATTACACTTGTCTCATGGGTAGATATTTTTAATATTTACGAATTAAAAATTCTTGGATTTTTTTATATGCTATATTGGTCTGATCTGCATATAGCAATTTCTTCAGATATTAATCCTTTGCTTTGGTTGATTAGTTTGTAAAAAGGAGGAATATGAGCATCGGGCATAGTCGACCGCATTAGGCCATCATTAGGCTCATTGTGCTCCCGAGTGGAAACCAATTTAAGCCTTATCAAGCAACTCCGTGGATTTGGTAAAAAACCTGAACCCCAGCTCCTTATTTTCGCTACAGTTAGCGTTTTGGGAGCCATGGAATATGTTTCTTTTCTTCCGGATGAAGGCTGGGAATAGCCCAGATAGCCTTTCAGCATCCAGGGTGGGAACCAAATAAAGCCTTATCCAGCAACTCTCTGGATTAGGTAAAAATCTGCATCTTTTCCACTCCATCTGCCCACTGCCTCTTAAGTTGAAGTTGCAATATGTTTATTTTCATCCGGATAGTGTTCCAGCGTCCCAACTTTCTCCGTTCATACTCTGCTCCATCAATCCACTCTCTCCATCTTCTGAAGATGGGATCTAACGAGTAAATGGCTTGTGATGATCCCTGCAATGCTACTAAGCTCTCTTTTTCCAACGATTTTTGGTCTGTCCACCACCAACACTACCTCAAAGTAAGTTTGTGGCGTCTTCTGTATTGCTTGTGTCCCAAGACATGAGATGTTCTTCTGGGATCCATTGCTTCAAACTACTCTGAAGGTGCTGAATGAGTCGAAACTGCTTCGAGGACTTTTGTACGATTGGGAACTGCGGGAAGAAAATGTACTAAATTTTCCAGAGGTCTGTGCTACCGCCAAAGATATATTACAAATTTCAAAATTACAACAAAATATGAGCGTTATTAGCGGCAAAAAAGTAGCACGTTTGGAACGTGATGTTTTATTAATAACCAAATTTTCATATTCTTAAGGTTGTTTACATAAATATGTATGTACGTACATCTACAATATTTTTCGTGCTTCTAAATTTGACGTGCACGAGCCGTACGTATCATATTGTGCATTTGACAGCTGAGGTCTTTTGATCGGCGATTTGCCGCCCACGCTTCCTCAAACGAAAACTACTTTCGCATATTACCCTACAGTGGCTACCAGTGGACCCAACGATTTGCTGCCGCTGTTATTTCGGCCTTCATGTTTTTATACAAAATATTAATTTGTTGCTGTGAGTTGATATGATTCGAACTATAGCAACATATTCGAGTTTCAAAAGCCGGCCAGCAAAGTTCATAAGTATGTACATATGTATGTAACGCGCCACGCTATGCTTTACAAGCACATTTGCTATATTTACGATTTTTTATTGGCACTTTCCACGCCGCGTCGTTATGCAGGCGGTTGCCTACGTCCCTTGTGCACCGATTACAGATGCGCGCCGTGTCCGTCCGGCCCTGCACGTGTGCGGCATTAT
Source organism: Bactrocera dorsalis (assembly GCF_023373825.1). Lineage (NCBI taxonomy): Eukaryota > Metazoa > Arthropoda > Insecta > Diptera > Tephritidae > Bactrocera > Bactrocera dorsalis. Next base: position 67,755,260 of record NC_064307.1, on the reverse strand, counting down.
AAAATGATGTCACAAGTAGCAAACGCGCCCAGGCGCTCCAACTAACAGACAATAAATTTCATTATATTCATATCTATTAAATTACTTCGACCATTTTCTTTAATTTTTTGTTATTGGCTTAGCTGCCGCTGCGGCCGCTTCGTCTGGCGCTGCGTTTCCGCGAACACCACAACTCGTTAATTTATATTTCAAGTGTGCACTCGCCGCAAATCAAGCCAAGCCAAGCTGAGTCGCTTTGAAGCGCTTCAATTTACTTATTTATTTTTTGTTTTTATTTATTTATTTTATATTGTTTCTGGTATTGTTGTAGCGCCTTCAATTCTTCATTAAGCGCAACAAAAACACTATTGCCTGCGCTTCGCTTGTGATTCTCAATACTTTTTTGTGCGAGTTGCCGCAAATGGCAATTTTGTTCGTAAAAAAAACTCGCGCAGCGGCAAAAACAACAATTAAGCGCGTGTGCTGAAAGCCACATTTGAATATGCAATAAAAAAATTGTTTATCAATGTTTGCATTCACACATCACTGTAAATATGGTGGCTCATTTATGCACAGCGCGGCGTATAAGGCAAGTGTTGGCCCAGCCCAAGCTGCGCCACTCCAAAAGGCACTTGGTCGTGTGCCTTTTTTGGTAACCTGCCCCCAAGCAATTAGATACACTTGTTGACTTCCACTAAATGTAAATATACAAATTTCAGCAAATAAAAACGAACATGCTGAGAGTGGCTACATCCTCGTGATTTTTTTTTATGGCTTGATATTTAAATAATTATTGAAAGCTCATGAGTTTATGAACAGATTTTGATTTCTGCCTTTTTTATCATGGCATATATTATAAGTAACTTATAGAAATATCAAACAGGTTATAAAAGTAATACTTATTTTTTCTTGATGATTCTCGCAACTCTCGAAGGCAATGAGTATGGCAAAAATTTAAATATGAAATATTGAATAAAAGAGGTCGGATAAGACACCACTTGTCGCGCCGTGTAAAAAAAAAAGTCTTAAGACGTGCGATATTCAATGAGTCAATACATAGTAGGCATACCAAGCTACTATGTATAGCTTTATATACTATAATGTGGCACTAGTAAAAGTATAACAATAACTTCCTGAAATTCAACACTTTAGTTTCCTTCCGCCATCTTAGATCTAATTAGGAAACATTATAAAGTCTTTAGGTTTTATTATGAAGGCTGATCCATTTCGAGATTTCTCACTTTTGTAAAGAAACAAACAGAAATTTCAAAATTAATGGTGATTTTTATTATCGTTTGAAAGAACATTCACTCCAATTTTCGATGACTGCTTCGAGCATTTCGTCTAGTAAGTGGCGAGTGATAACGTGATATTTTTTGCTTCAATGCCTGAATCGAAGCGGGATTGTACGCATAGACTTTAGACTTTACATATCTCACAGAAAAAAGTCTAACAGTTTTTTTATCACACGATCTTGTTGTTGACCAATCGACTGGCCCAAAACGTAAAATTATCTGCTCATCGAAGTGTTCTCTCAATAAATCCAATGATTGATGCGATCTGTAAGAAGAGGCACAGTCTTCTTGAAACTAAATGTGGTCGAGATCACGAGCTACAATTTCAGGCATCAAATAGTCGGATATCATGGCGCGATAATGCTCGCTATTGACGGTTACGTTCTCACCGATGTCACTTTTGATGAAATATAGACCAATGATTCCAGCGGCCCACAAACCACACCAAACCGTTGTTTTATCTGGATATCTTGAATGAGGCGATTACGCTTTTTTTTCATACCGTTTGAGCCAGAACAAACGTCGGATCTTCTAGGAACTTTGCAAGAGCCCATAGAGCAAAGTGATTTCTCTTAGGAAGGTCTAGCTATCCACTTGGGACTCACGATTAAGTCTTTAGGTTTTATTATATTAGAGGGAAGCATCAAAAGCTGGATATTCGTATTTTATATTTGTTGTAACCAGCGCGATATCGCTCCAGACTGAGTTCCTGCCCTCGAGTGTTCTATTATAAGTGTGCTTTTCAATTAAACAATACTATTTTCGGATATTGTTTGTTTGGCAACTGTTTGTTGATTTATACTTCGCTTCATTCGCCATTTCATAATGAACAGACTCAGCTCGAAACAACGTTTGGAAATCGCTCAAATTTATTACCAACATAATGATACGGTTCGCAGAAGGCAACACGGATCCCATCCAACATTCAGTTGACAGAATCTCCTAAAAGAGTCTGTAATTCGAGCAACTAGAGAATAATACGCATCTTCAGAGACGCCTTACAGTGTGTACCGAAGACGCTATTGCTACTGTGAAGCTGCGAAGACCTTAATGAGTCCAACCGTCCTCGCGCGCAACAATTGGAGCTGTGCGCTTTATGAAAGATTTCGTGGGATAGTCTTCGCATGCGGGCTTATGAAATTCAATTAGTCCTGAACTGTAGCCGAACTACCATCCAATCTGTTACATGTTCGAGGGAAAGGTCCCAAAACGAGATGGCATGAGGCCAGATCGTGCGATTTAACATCGCTGGACTTCTTTTTGTGGATACATGTATACTATATCATATATAAGTATGTATATTAGGATGGTTACTTAGGCCCTCAGACACTTCAACCAAAATCTCTTCAAGTATGAACTCTTAGGAACCTACAGTTTTCTGCTTTCACCAGTTAGAGAAATTCATATCTCGCTTCCGGATGCTTGAAAAATAACTTCTTCCCTAAATTTTTTGGAAATGAAACCCTCTATAGAATAGTCTGTTATGTTTTCTTGTCTGTACATATGTATGTATGCTTCAAAGTGTACAATATATTCATACATATTTATATATGTAAGTAAGTGAGCAACTGTATGTAAATGAGTGCCTGAAATGAACTTTGTGTAACGAGCATATTAGGCAGTAGCTAATTATTTTCACATAACCTAATGTTTATGTAAATACGCTAAATATATACATACATACATATATCTATATAAAAATTATTTATGTATGTATCTTGCTTGTAGCACAGAATTTTCTAAAGCATAGCTTTAAATATTCAACTAACCATTTCGTAAATTGCTGGTTATTTCTTGTGCGGCGGCTTAATTATAGATTATTACAAATTTAAGGGCTCACTAACTTCGCTTAATGGCTAAAACATGTTAATTTCAGGCAATAGAAAGGCGTACAAAGTGCCAATTTATATGCTAATTATTGACAGCCCTACGTAATAAGCGCGGGTCGTGCTGTACCCGGCTAGGTAGGGCAGGCAGCACATTTTGTTATTTTCGAATTTTTCACACAAATACAGGGTGATCAGCAGCCTATGGGCTGAGGAAAAATGTGTTCTGTATAAACTATTAGGCAACGAAAAAGTTTAAATTCCCGTAATCCCTGCTTAGCTGCTACTGGAAGCACTCTTTAACACACCATGGGGGCAGTTTGCGCTGCTTGCTTAGTAATCATTATACTAGCTGTGAGTTTCTAATTTATTTCGCATTGCTTTGCGGCCTTTAATTAATGTCAATTATATATTTACATGTTAGCACTGAGAACAGAGGCCAGTCGGGTAATTAAAAACTTATTAATGACATATTTCATTTGCTAATTTCTATTTTATTTTCTGTTTTTGACTTTTGTATGGTGTAAGCTCTTATGTCATTATTAGTGAATTGCAAATGTGTAGTGGGAGGACAGCAGAAAAGTGCTGTCATTACGAGGTGGGGTGCTTGAGTTCGTAAATTAATTATTTGTGGCATTAAAATGAAGGCTTGATAGAAAATAATAGTGTTTATGACCATTAATGAATATTAAATACACTTTTTTAGGTGAGCCTGTATTTTGTGGTGTTTAAAAGCCGGCTTAGAACAGTATCAAAGCTTTATTTAATGCGATATTTTGTGGGTGAGGAGGTGGATCATCAGCTTTGTCGTCACAGCATGCATGAAAAGACAACAAAATTCGCAAATTGAGACAAGAAACACAAAATCTACGATTTCAAGCCATAAATTGAAAACTAAAGATGAAAAATTCCATTATTAAATGATTTTATTAGCAATTTCGCGCACATGCGTTCAAACTAGTTGTTATTGTAGTTTGAAATTGTGAGTTTTTTCCATGCCATTACTTGTTTGCTGCGTTTTGCCCATAAATGCAAACTGATTAGCCGTCCGCCCCATTCAACGCTTCACAAAACCCATTTCAACGCCACTCAACGCAAAATCGATGGCGAGCAAAGTAAATTGAATTGAAATATTTTTGAAAACTTGATACGAATTTGTTTTCGCGGTTGTTTCGAATTTCAATAACATTAAATATGCGCGTGTGTGTGTGAACTTTCTTTGTGGCGTACGCATGTGTGTGCGTGTGTGTTGAGCACTTTGTTGATTTGGGCAAATCCGTTGCCAGTCACATGAAAAATATGCAAAAGCGACACACACACATACATACATGGACACGGTAAACAGCAGAAAATTAAAACAACAATAATAGCGCAGCGTACGAAGGAAAAAACGAACGAAATAAACCAATAATAACAAACAATAGCGGTCTATTGTTATTTATATTTGCATCGTGGCTCATTTAATATGTTGATTTGACACACTTACGCGCCCATACGCGGCGCAGCGTAGCACAACAGAAACGAAAACAAGCAACAACAACAGCAGCTAGGGTAACAGCAACAACAACAGTGGCACAGCAGCCAGCTAAAACACCGCAAAAAGCCATGTGCGTGCACTGAGAGAAATTGGGCGCGCGTGGCTGGACAGCAGCAAAATGGAAACTTGAGGGCTTCAGTTCCAACTTTGTCATTCAAAACTGAAGGGGTTCGGGATTTGGTTACTACTAAATTTTATGCAATTTCATTATTATTATTATTGTACTCAATGAAGTAAAAAATTAAAAACAAAACACTTCAAAAATCGATAAGTTTTGCAACTAACCTTTAGGGCGGCCGAGGAAGCGTTGAGATGCCGGCGGTGTAAGTCAGAGCGTTGTCGTGGTGCAACTTCCAAACGGCTGCGATGTCTTGTCAAACCCGATTGACCCATCGTTTGAGTCTCTTGAGGACTTCCAAACTTGGTGTTGACGGTTTGTCCAGGAGAAACAAATTCATCGTGGACGATGCCTTTGATGTCAATTAAAACAATGAGCATCGTTTTCACTTTGGTCTTCTTTTACCACCTCTTCCCGGCCCTCCAAAAAGGCCTGGCGCCACCGAAACATACCACTTCTTCCTAAAACATCATCTGGGTAAGCTTGCTTGATCATATCAAAGGTCTCTGTCGCAGATTCACCGAGTTTCACACAGAATTTAATGGTATACCTCTGATCTAACGAACGCTACAATGGATGAAACGTGGCTCCGTTCCAAAATTTCACTCCGAAATCTAATCCACAGTCACCCAAGTGGACTGCGCACTATAAACTCGCTTCAAAGCGATGGCGAGGTTATGGCGTCTCTATTTTGAGATGCGCATGGAATAATTTTTTTTGTTCACTTTGAGAAGGAAGAACTATCAACAGCAACTATTACACGGTATTTTTGGATGGTTAGAAGGACAAAATCGCCGCTGTTTTGCCATGACAATGCAACTTGTCACAAGTCAGTGCAAACGATGGCAAAAATCCATGAACTGGGCTTCGAATTGCTTGCGCATCCATCGTTTTCTTTAGGTCAGACTCCAGCGACTACTTCCTAGTCACAGATCTCAAAGGAATGCTCGCTGGGAAGAAATTTTCGGCTATTTCCTGTTCCCAGATCTCAAAACAATGATCGCTTCGATAAAATTTTCATCGAATGAAGAAGGGACCGCCGGAACTGAGGCCTTTTTTGCAGCAACGTACGACGAAAATTGTATCGAAATTTTGGAAGGTCTCTATGGTAATGCATCACCATTGAAGAGAATTACATATGTTGAATAAAAAACCCAATTTTGTCAAAAAGAAATTGTGTTTCACTATAGTAAGCCGGTGACTTTTCAGTTGACCTGATATTATCATATCGGTATTGATTTTCTCATGTTGGCGATTTTGTTCTTACTACGCACTTGGCCAAATTTTCGCATTTTTTACAAAGTACCCTCATAAATACTCTCATTGGGCAATATTTTGCTAAACCAATAACAACACGCCCATATGTTTTCGAATCATTACAAATACAACAACACAAACAAATTTCTATTAGGAAGAGCAAAACAAAGGAGCAAAGCCACCACACATCTAAATTATAAATTCGCAAATGCTTATAAAACACAAACAAAAACCGTGCCACTTTTTTCTTAGCAGCAAAATCAACAACGTGTAATTTATGCAACCGCAATTGCTTTAAATTCCAAACACATTAGAAATAGAATATTTTATTAACGCAGAGCAGCAAACGCAATGAATGAATGAAATACGCAAAAATGTTGAGGCATTAAAGCCACGAGGGTGTGTTACGAGCTGTGACTATAATGAGAATGCATTTGCAAATCTACAAAATTTCACTTGATTTGCAGAAAAAATTTAAAAATTGTAGAAGAAGCTCGCAAAAATTGCAAAAAAGAGATGCTTGCGAATCGATTTATTGAATTCAAGGCTTACTATTTTAGTTAATAGGTTTCTTGAACTGCTTGCTGTTGACAGTCTATAGAGGGGACCATATTTGTGGAAGATTTGGTTCATCAATTATGAAAACCTGTCTCTATAAAACCGGAGTCATAAAAACTTTCAGAGCGTAAAGCAGCTGAAGTAAACATTTTTATATGCTGCTTGATTAGGTGTAAACAAAATTCGTTAATTAAGTGCCCGCTGGATAAACAAGGAGTATGAAAAAAGTTAGGAGGAAAGTACTTAAAAAACAAGATATGTTGTCAACATCGGTTGCACCGAAGCTATACACGTAATAGCCTTCATAACAACAAAATATTTCATACAAGAACTAGATTTGATCGCTCAGTTTGTATGACAGCTATATGATATAATAGTCTGATCTTCCTCGAAACATTTTTTGGGGTGGCCTTCAGTATTGCTTAGTCATTTTATCTCTTCGATCGATTTGAAACGGTTCCACGCAGTAGTCATTTCAGTTTTGGGAACAAGAAAAAAACACACGGTATCAAATCTGGTGAGTACAATGGTTGATCGATGGTATTCATTGCGTTTTTGGCTCGTAATGCGGTCACAAACTTAGCCATGAATTGTTCTTCCACAATTTCGATCGTTTTAGACGAATATTCTTACGCAAAGGCCTCAATACGGTCAAATAGAACTCCTTATTGACCATTTGTCCCTTTGGAACAGATTCATGATGCACCAAACCACGAATATCGCAAAAAATGAGCATCACCTCGATTTTTGAGTGGTTCTCATCGACAGTTTTAATGCTCTCCATGAATGTGGGATCGAAATGGTATTGATTCCGCCTTGTATTCGTCTAAAGAAGGTCCTAGTTTTGAAAACTATTCTACTTTCTTTTTGCCGAAAATATTCCTGCGTCCGGGAACCTCAATTGTGGACAAGTAGAGATGATCTGCCAGAGAGCTTGTGGACTACGCTGGAATTAATCTGTAGTGTCAACAAGGCTAGCAATGTCGCCTGGCTGTCCGTGTATATGATCGTTTTCTGTATTCTCCCGTAGTTATTCAATATAACTTCACAGGCCTTCTCTATACTCAGTAGTTTCGCTTGGAAGTTGCTGTCTGAGTTTGGAAGCGCATTGAAAGAGAGATGTGAAGATCATTGGAGTACGGGGGTATACTCTGCAGTCTATTTTAAACACATCGGTATAGATAGAAGTAGTATTCTGCTTGCCTTTTAGGCCTCTTCTCTATTCGCATCTAAAGGCAACCTCATATGAAAGTGACTATAAAAATCTCACCTTGGGATCTTGTAGGGTGATTTACCTATGACTGGTGGGTTTAGGATAGCACTATATTCACATTTAATATTCTCGAAAGCTTATGAAAATTCAACAAATTTTGGATTACGGATTTTCCGCTCTTCGAGTCTTGAATACATACATATGTATGTACTATATGTACATATGTATGTTATTGAATAATTGATTATATTACTTTTTATAGCACGTGTTACCTTTTGCAGCTTAAATCGTGCTGCTCCAAAATTTAATATCTACGAAAACTTATTTTACCAAAAAAAAAGAAACGAAATCAAAGAAAAGTGATCACTCCCAAATTCTAGCGAAATGCGTGATTTCCCCATAAACCACGCAATGCGTGCGTTTATTTATTCATAAATTATGTTTGTACAACAACACGCGTACGCAGTTTGTTTACCTTGGCGTACGGCGTAAGGTTATCAATGCTCTCGCATTTGGGTCGGTATACTTTTAAATATTTTATAATCACATAAACCACAAAAAGATATTGCACAAATAGGCGCACGCACACTGATATGTCCGTCTGTTTAGGTTTATTTTTAGAACAAACAAATGGTTATGTTAAGTTGCGAGTATTTTCATCTGTTGGATACGCCGCCCGAAGGCATTGGCTAATAGCTAATTTGCGTCGAATGAAATTTTTTTGCAGCAGGTAAAATTAGAATATCAAAATATTTACGAAAAATGCCGAAAGATTTGCGCAATCAAAATGCAAACAAACACACGCATACACGCCGGCAATGAGCGGAACTAAGCGGAAAAATAAACAAGAGCCAATGACTTTTGCAAATAAAATAGTGTAGGGGTATAAGCACACACACTCATATACATATATTGTTCTGCTCCCAAAACCAAAGAAACCAGCTGAAGAACCTTCATCATACCGACCTCTGGGTAAAGTGTTCAAAAATATAAAATACGAAACCGCTTGGAGTTACCTATCCAGAAAGAGAGAGAAATAACCACCGGCGGATTATCAGAGAGACAATAAGGCTTCATAAAAAAGAGAACCACTATTGAAGTACTAGGAAAAGTCACCGATACTGCAAAATGTGTAGTAAGTGACAAAAGATGGAAAGGTTGCGCAAAAAAGTACAGCGCGGGGTTGACCCTGGATATTAAGAATGCGTTCAACAAGGCATAATTGGTACAACTAATCAAAGCCCTGGATGAAATAGATGTTTCTGAATACCTCATAAATATTATCAAGAGTTATATTAAAAACAGAAGGCTGATATTTGATACGGATGAAGGCACTAAGAGCTACTTTATCTTGAATGGAGTACCCCAAAGCTCAGTACTAGGCATACTATTATGGAAACTCATGTATGACGGGGTGCTAGGAAGACAGCAACCAACAGACGTGAAACTAATAGCGTATGCAGACGATCTTATAGTGGTAGCTGTGGCTAATCGATCTAAAATGCAAATGCAATCAGTGCTTAAATGGTCTCCGTCAAAGGTTCTCTTCTATGTATCTGAAGCTGGCGGACCACCAAACAGAAGTTTTACTCATAAATACCAGGAAGAACGAATAGAGTTCATCATAAGTTCATCGCTTTTCTAATAAATAAAAACTAAAGTAGTTGGTAGTTTTATGGTTGATAATTTAACTACACTCTTGTGTCAGTCGACTGAGAAATGGAAAGCTCTTAGCGAAGCGTCAGCATTCATAATGACAAATCAGAGAGTTTTTGAACAGATAAAGCGTCCGTCAGTCCACATAATATACGAAATTTAAATGTCCTGTCCCTCTTGGTGGTTAACCGGTGGATACGCGGGAGAGTCTTGGGTTGGAAATAGGTTGGTTTAGCGGATTAAAGTTCCGCACTCCGGCTTTCGATGCCTCCCCTAATATAAAAAAACGGTAACTAGTCCCTCAGTTTTTGAGATATCGATACGAAATCTTGCATCCGTTATTTTCTTACCAAAAAACTGCTTGTTTGTCGGAACCGTCGATATCGCCGAATGATAGGGTATAGCTGTCGTAAATATAAACTGACCTATCCAACTCCAGTCCTTGTATGGAAAACATTTTTATTTGCCAAGATATCATCACAAAATTTGGAAGGGATTATTTTCTCAGACATCGCTATGCTCTCCGAAGAAATTGTTGAGATCGGTTCACTATAACACATAGCTGTCATACAAATTGACACCTCAATCTTATGTTCTTGTATGGAAAATATTTTTATTTGATAGGATATCGTCACAAAATTGTGTACATAGCTTCGGAGCAGCCGCTGTGAACGTTTTGTCTTATTCTAAACATATAAGATTGTATGTAAATATGCTTAAATAAACCTCAATCTATATTTCTAATGCTAATTTTTCTAACTGTATGCATTAGAGCTTATCCACCTTTGTTCCGTAGCCTTAAAATAGTTGCTAATTCGTAACCATAAACTACTTGAGTCCTTTCTTCAGCGACCGGTTTTTGCGCGCAGCAATAACTGTATTATAATTGACAGCACCTTTTCTGCTGTGGTATTTCAAATTGTCTTGTCAAGCGAGTGGCTTCGTGCTTTTATGCGCAGTAGCACGAAAGTGTCAAAAACGCTATCCTTTGTTAACAAAAAAAGATGCTTCAGAGAAAATCGTAAACAAATCGGCAGATCCTCAAGACATGCGAAACAAGGCACAAGGGTGCCAGTAACGCCAAACCCCTTTGTATTGCGCAATAGCAAGGCGTTGCCATACCTGTCGAGCATAATTAATTTAATCATTACGGTCACATTTGCCACTATTGTGTCGCCAGTAAACACGTTTGACAGGAACGCACAAAGGAAAGTGAGGAAAACAACAAACAATAGTGCGGAGACAACAAGAAAATCTTCTGGAAACAGGAGTGCCAGTGTTGGCTGCGGATTTGTGACAGCGTGACAGGCACAATTTCTGCTTTGATTGAGTTGCGGCTTAGGTGAGACCAAACAACAGCAGAAGCAACAACAACACTACTTCGATATTGTTGTTGTGCTCAACGAGTTAGCGTGCGGGTCGCTCCTGCTTTGTGTGTGACGGTGTTGGTTTGACAGGATCTTCAAGTTGTGCTGCGTTGCGTAATGGCATCCCGCTGTGTCTCGTTAATGTTGATGAGTTTTTTTTTTGTTTTTATTTATAACTAAGACATTTTATTATATAATAGGTGTGTGTATGTATATGTGCATATGTATCTATTCATCTATATGCGTTCGCATAGCCTTTCCTGGTAAACAAACGCGCTGTGATCATGTTGAAGATCTTGATCAAACCCTTAAGTTGACATACAGACACACATAAGCACCACATATGTATATATGTATATTTACATATGTGTGTATATATGTACATAGTTACACGCATAACCTACATACTATATGGATATCTGATACTTATATTCCATACAAATTAACCTACACACAGCAAATCGCTGTCCAGGGTCACATAATCCGCTGATTTGTCGATCGCTTGATGCCAATAGTTGTTTGTGGAGCGTCAAGTGTATGTTCTCGCAGCATTAGCGGGTGGTATTCTTTATTGTTGATCAGCTGTAGGCCATTTAAGACCTTCGAAAGTGCTTAGCAAAACGATTTGAGCATAAAACTGTAGCCTCAAGTGTGCCCCTATTGCTGTTTTGGTTCAACAAGCAGCAAGCATAGATGCTTAGCAGCCTCTGCAAACAGCTCTTAATAGTTTTTTTTATCATATATGCACATATGTATGTATGTATGTGTGTTGTGTATGTTTTGCTTGTCAGCTCAATTTGAAAATTTCGGTTTCATTGCTGTCGAAAATCTTCTAACCTTGATGTCTATTGTTTAACTCGTCAGCGTGCATACATATCTAGATACATATGTATGTATGTTGTTATGTATACATGTATATGCATATACATATGTATGTATGTACTTATGTATGTATCTATTTTGTTCACATTGATCGACTTGAGTGGCATACAAAATTAAAAACGTTTTTCGTTTGCTGTTTGTTGCCTTCAGCAGTGCCTTCGCAGCACTCCAAGTACATAGCTGCAAACCTACATAGCTAGCATAGGTTATACATCCATACGTACATACATATTTTCAAATATATGTACATATGTTTATACATATGCACAGACATACATATATTTTGCTGTACATGATTACACTCTAACGTTTTCCTGGAGATACTCGTATGTTTTCAGTATACTATATGTTTATACAGGCAGCCATACTGATACTTTGACATATCGATACATTTATGATACATATATACATACAACCACAGAGATAAAACAAGCAAACACGTTAAGTTCAGTTGCACCTCATCTATTATACCCAACACAAATATAAAAGTTTTCTATACAAAGACTAGATTTGGATCAATCAATATGTATGGCAGCTATATGCGATAGTGGTCCGATCTGAATAATTTCTACGGAAATTGTACCATTATTTAAGATAATGAGCCAAACCAAATTTCGTAAAAATATCTCGAGAAATGTAACACGTTTCCATACAACAACTTGATTATGAGCGTTCAGTTTGTATGGCAGCTATAAGCTATATTGGTCCGATCTTAATGATTTCTACAGATATTATACCGTTAATTTTGATATTAATCTATACTAAATTTCGTTCAGATATCTCGACAAATACAAGAGTTTTCCATACAAGCATTGGATGCCGATCGTTCAGTTTGTATGGACGCTATATGCTAAAGTGTTCTGATCTGAATGATTTCTGCGAATATTATACCGTTATTTTAAACAATAATCTTTGCCAAATTTAGTGAAGATATCTTTACAAATAAAAAAGTTTTCAAACAAACACTTAATACCGGGCGTCCAGTTTGTATGGCAGCTATACGTCATATTCTTCCGATCTTAACGATTTCTACAGAGATTGTATCCTTACTTTGGACAATAATCCTTACCAAATTTCGTACAGATATCTCGACAAATACAAAAGTTTTTCAAACAAACACTTAATGCCGAACGTTCAGTTTGTATGGCAGCTATATGCTATATTGGTCCGATCTGAACGTTTTCTACAGATATTATACCGTTACTTTTGGTACTAATCTGTACCAAATTTCGTGCAGATATCTCGTCAAATAAAAAAATTTTCCATACAAGTACTTAATGCCGATCGTTCAGTTTATATGACAGCTATATGGCAGCGTGGTCCGATATCGACTCTTCCGACAAATGAACCGCTTTTTGGCGAGAACAGCAAGTGTGCAAAATTTCAGCTTAATAACTCAGCAACTGTGGCTTACAAGCTCACTATACACTCACTATACCATGTGCAGGGTATAAAAATATCTGTTTGCTTTCTAGTAATACATATATGGCAATTTGACGGCGTTACATTTCCACGTTGTTTCAATGCGTCTGTTTGTCTGCTATTGCTGTTGCCTTGTACGCTGATATGAATTTCTTATCAGTTTGTACTGTCCGCCCTCCTGCACTCCCCGCCCTGTTTCAACCCAACCGCTTGGATATTTAATTACACTTTGTTTGTTTATGGTTTGAAGTCCATAATTAAAATAGTGTCAATTGTTAGCACGATTTTCTATGCTTTAACCATTTTTTATCGTCTGTTGTTGTTGTTGTTGGTGTTAGTTTTCAGCTGCTCTTTGCATGGCGGCGTGTAGCTCGCTCTCACAGCGGTTTGCTGTCGTGCAGTCGCACTAATCACTTGTTTGTTTGTTTGGCGTAAGGCAGGAGGATGGTCGCGCCACTAGAAACCGTTAAGTAAATAAATAAGCTTAATTAAAGTTTCCAATTAAGCCACCGTATTTTTGTTGTTTGTTTGTTTGCATGTCTTAATTTAATTTTTATGTTTTTTTTTTTCCTTTTGTATTTGTTTGTATCTTTTTATTGGCGATAGCAGCCTATTTCGAATGCTATTTGCTGTAAAGTTTTCTGTGTGTCAGACCTTGAGACACCATTAGTTGGTATCTCGGGGTCTTATAGTGTTTAAACATACATACATATGTAAGTATGTCTGCGCCGTTTGAGACACTTTCGCAAGCAAAAACAAAGTTTTCGATTTCATTTTCTAATTACACATTAAAGCACTTATGCTTTTCGTTATTGAAGCGGGATTTAAAGGGGAGCTTATGGAGACTAAGAAGATAACGGTATATGTGGAGTGATTCCATAAGCATATTGCCATATTTTAATTCACAAATATGTTCATAAGTATATACATACTTAGCTTCGGAACTAAGTATATGGAGGCCAAATGTACATATTGTATAACTAGTATCTCATTTTAGTGTTGAGATTATTTCGTTGCCCTCTCTATACCTTCACTTGAGTTATATATTTTTTTTTTAAGAGGGAGCATCGCAAAGCTGAACCCAATATCAATCAAGCAATGTCTTTAATACTATCGAAATCTTCTACCAGTATGTACCGATCACTACAGTCATCATCGTCAAGTATTAACTACGTCGGGAACATGTCTGAGCAATGCTTTTGAGTCTGTCATAGTCTGAACGTATGCACTTATAAATTGCATTTACTTGACTCCACCTTCTTCGGCTTCTGATTCCGTCCGAGTAAATGCGTGTCCCTAAACCCATCCCATTGAGGTAGCAGTAGATCTGCTGCTCCCGAGTGCAGCCTTCTTCAGTGAAGTGACCATTTGAACTCATTGACAGTGTGTCCAGTATCGAAGGTGTGTCTCTGGGTTGGTCGAGGAGTGCCTAACCTCGCTTCGAAACCATCGAGTGTCTTTGTGGTAACCTCGCAACAAATTGCAAAGCTGATGAGCTGGCAAGAAAGGGCACCCTACAAGGCTATCGGCAGAATGGGAGCGGGACGTTTATTACGTATTCTAGGCTAGCCTGTCCCTAGTTGTGATGCTTTTAACAGACCACTACTGGCGTTCATTCTGTAAGGTTGGGAATCCTATCAGACGCCATTTGCAGAAGTTACATGGAAGAAGATGTGGTCGAAACAACTCAACACTTCTTCCTTGACTGTCCCGCGTTTGAAAGGTTAAGCCAAGCGTTTTGATCATTGATAAGTTCGAACACAGTAGTTCTTCTTTTCTATGACTTCACAAAGGTCTACATATAGCAGTCCACGTGCGATCTTCGATCAGCCATTTAACCTAACCTAACTTAATATACTTTGAATCGGCTGTGTCTTGCAAGAACTTAGGTTACGTAAAAATGTATGTACCTCGCCTAGTGGGTTTTTTTAGCCATGATGCAATGTTGGGATCTGTCGGCAAGTCCTAAGACTATTTAGATATTCCTATTGTCTTTGCAAGTTCTTCAAGGCCTCAGCTGAAGCATTTTATTTTTGAATTCTAGGGGATAAGTTACTTAAAGGCTTCTTTTTCCCTGGCTAAGGGTTTTGATGGATGCTTGCGATTACAGGGGTAGCCACTTTCAATTTTGTACGATACTGGATTTATAGATCCGGAATTGCTCGTGTTATAGCCTAGTTTTAAGGCTAAGTAGCGCTGAGCTGACTTTTTCTTGTCTCAACACAAAGCTTTTCAGTATTTTGTAATTTTTATTGACATTCCCATAAAAGTAAAAATAAGTTTGAGCTGCATGCAACATAAAATATAGTTATAAGCATTTGATAATTGGTTTTTATGAGCTTTGAGGGAAACACAAATGCATAAACCGGAAAATATTTACTTGGACGCGATAAAATTGTATGTGGACACATCAAATATAACGGGTAAACAAACCGGTAAAATGCACTTGGATTAACGCTTAATTGTAAACCTCTTCCGATGCATTTAATTATCTATATAAGTACTTATATATGTAAATAATATAACTGTGTGTGAGTGAGAGTGATGCCCATGGCATGAGCTTGCAGCTGCGCCGCTTGTCAACCGTTTGCTATTTTACGCTTATTTATACAACAAAATAAACGCAAGTAAATCAAGCAGCAAGCGAACAAACAGAAAGGTAAACAATTAACATTCGCGCTGTCAATTATTTACCTTTGTCATTTGCACTAACGGCGCGGGTAAATAGAACGGTATTGATATTTAGTTGCCAGCAAGCGACTGACGGACTGCCAGGCAACGACTGACGTAGCGTCATGCCATGCCAAACTGCCAAGCGACTGTGCTATCTTATCGAAGTGGTGCGGAATCGCGGCGGTCATTCAAATTAGTGATATATATAAACACGCACATGAATATAAATATACATACATTTATTTGCGTTAATACATATGCAATAGAGTAGTAGACAGGCTTATTATCTTATCTGGCACATCTGTTGTACTTTCGCTAGTAATTTGTAAATATTTGCCTAACTATTATTGTCGAGGTATGCGTCTTGTTCTCTGTGTTCTTGTTGTTGTTGTTTGCATAGAAATTATTTGAAAAGCAAACTGCCACAAAACCGTTCGATTAAATGCAAATCACAACTGAATTTTATTGATAATTCGACATTTCAAACATGCAAGCAGACAGACATACATACATGTATGTACATACATACATAAGTACATATGTATGTATGTTTGTATATATGTAATTTTCTACACATGCTTTACTAATTAAATAAGCTACAAAGCACTCCACTAATGAACGCATACATACATACATACATATGTACATAGTATATCATATGTCGTGTTGGTTTAATTGAAATGATTTGCTCGTTTTGCTTTCTCGTAATTATCACTTTGATCTGTTGTGGAGGACAAAAAATCTGCGTTAATTAATTAGTTATCGAATGTGTAGGAAAATTACTAGAATATTTGTCATATTTTATTACCAAAAAATCCATCATAGTTGTGTTAAGATAATGACTGGTTTCTGCTGTGATAATTTGAAGACAGCGACACATTTGATTCCAACGATATCTCGCTGCAAATATAAAGCTGGGTTAGCACTATGACAGCGTTTGTGAACACATTTGACATAACAAATTTACCAACTGACAGTGGTTACTGTTGGTTTCAACGTTATTTGAATAGACAAAGTCACAAACTTCTACTTTTTATAATCAAAACTGTGTTTAATATGTTTGCCACGAAGTTTGTAATACCCAGTAAGAAACATCGAAGACGCTATAAAATACTTCTACATACGAGTATTAATAATAATACGAATCACGAATAGAGTCCATCTGTCTGTATAAGCGTAAAATAATCCCTCAATTTACGAGATAATTTTCCACACGTCACTTTCTCTCAAAGAAACTGCTAAATTGTCGCAACCGCTTATATCAGATAACTAAAGCATACAGCTATCATACAAAGTGATCAATCAAATCGATCGCATGCTTGTATGGAACACTTATTATTTGAAGAGATAGCTTCACGAAATTTGGTTTGAGATATAGACCGATATATCATATAGCTGTCATATAAATTCAACGATCAAAATCAAGTTCCCGAATGGAAACTTTTTTTTTGTGAAAATTTCGAGTCTAAGAAAACCACCCGACCTGATCCATAGATGGCGCTACCAGAACTTAATCGACAAAACTTTTAGTTAGTGCTGATTTTCAAAAAATGCGTCTATAAATTTGACAGCTGTCGGTTCATTAGTTTGCGAATTATATCACTTTAAGTGAAGCAACTTTTATTATTGTGGAAAAATAGGTAAAGAGGAATTTCACGTTTTGATAAAATGTTACTATTTCAAAAGAACAAATACAATTGAAGCCCAAGGTAGAGCTGATGACGAGTTTCTGAGCACTGTCGCCGCAAAATCAATCATTAAGGATTAGTATGAGCATCGGAGACCTTGAACGCAGAGAGAGAGATTGTTACCGACGAAAACATAGAAAAAGCCGAGAAAATAACTTTGGAGGATTGTAAAGTGAAGCTGATCTTAACAGTAGGCATTTTAAGGATATCAACTGAAGGTGTACATCATATCATTCACGAATATTTGGGTAAGAGATAGCTCTGTGTAAAGTGAGACCACCGCGAGCTCACTTTTGACCAAAAGCAACGACGAGTTGATTAATCGGAGCAGTGCTTGGAGATGCTCAGAAGTACGAAACCCGAGTTTTACATCGTTGTGTGACAATGGATGAAACTTGACACCATAACTTCATTCCGAAGTTCAATCGATAGTCATCTGAGTGACACCATAACTTCATTCTGAAGTCCAAGCTATAGTCATCAGAGTGGGCTGTGCATAATGAACCCGCTCCAAAGCGTGGAAAAACTTAACAGTCGGCTAGTGAGGTTATGGCGTCTGTATTTTGGCATGCGCATGGAATAATTTTTATAGTCTTCAGTGGAAAATGGGGAATCATCAACAGAGACTAATACATAGCGTTATTTGATCGTTTGAAGTACTAAATCGTCAATCACCATGGCATTTGAAGAAAAAAGAAGTGCTGTTTCAGTAAGACAAAGCACCGTGTCACAAGTCAGTGAAAACGGAGACAAAAATGCATAAATTGGACTTCGCATTACTTCGGCACCCAACGTATTTTCCAGGTTTGGCCGCCAGCGACTATTTTCTGTTCTCAGACCGCAAAAGAATGCTAACTGGGAAGAAATGTTGGTCGAATGAAGAGATGATCGCTGAAATGGAAGCCTATTTTGAGACAGAGAACAAATCATGCAACGAAAATGGTAACGAAAAGTTGGAGGATGACTATAATCAGTGTATCATCCTTGAAGCATTGTTCCCTGAACAAAAAAAAAAAACGAATTTTGCCAAAAAAGTGTATTTTACTATGGTATGTTAGGGACTCTTCAACAGACCGGCTATTAATTGTATTTAAGCACACTAAAATTCTTGGTTCGTGCAACAAAACACATTTACGACATTTATGAGGGTAATTTGTTTGATAAATTTCAACACGGCCACAGCCACAAGCAACAAACGAGGAGCACTAGCATTCGGGTACCAAGCGGCAGCCTTGCGTCCAAAGCAACATGAGTCCGCTGCCTTCGTTCAGACCCAAACCGCACAACAGCCACACTTCGTGGGTCTTTTCTGTGACTTTAATCCACACCACATCGATGCTCGAACGATGAGCTCAATCGGCTTTCAGTATCGAGGTCTACTGCTGCTGGCCAACATTCTCAACGTTATAATCAGCAACAAAGTTGGCTGCATGAAAATGCTGTATGCCACTAAGCAATCAATGGCAGCCGCGCGCTGCTCGCTCCACGCTGGAGCGGCGGTTAGTCGCGCCATAATAAATAGTTTTGGATTAGTGTTTGAGCCTTATCGAATGGCGAAAATACAAATTATGTATTTACAATAACAATAATGACAAGAAAGTAGCACCATCAACAGCAACATCAGGCACAACAGTGGCAACAACAATTGTTGACCATGAAGAAAACTATTATGTGGCATAAGTAATTGCCGAAATGGTTTGCTGTTTATATTTTCTATTATCATTTGTCTCGCTCAACACCTTGAGCAACTGAAGGTGCCCCTGGCACCACCACTCTGCCAACGAGAACACTCTGCTCAGCGCTTTCTTCTGCGCCGTTTGTCTATTTTGCTTGGCATATGTTTTTGTTTTCTGCAATTTTGTCCGCTTCTTCTTCTTCTTCTACTTCGGCTGCTGCTTAATTAATATCATATTTTCTTCCAGCCAGCGCTGTGGCGAAAAAGCGTGAAGCAGCATCATCGGATTTGCGCTCCACTCGCTTATTGCTGATTATACTGTGTCTGTGGTTCTCATTGTTGTTGCATTATTGTTTATTAGTGTCTGGCATGAGTTTTACCTTCATTATTGTTATAGCTGCGAGAAAGCTTTGTTTATTGCCAAACTTGCACACATTTATAATTTCAATAATAAGCACTGGAAGATAAGTGTTTACCAATTATTTGTTTGAGTCTGGCATTGATTCGCTCGTCGCGCCAATATGTGTTTGTATGTAATGCTGTGACCCTGAAGAGTGCTACATTATGTCTATTACTCGCCACGAATCTTCACAACCTACAAATTAGACGGCTTCACAAAGCAACTCAAAGTTTCCTCTAAAGGGTTTGATGATGTGATGAGCATCAGCTGTGAATTGTATATAGAACCTGTAGCCCATCAGACACTACATGTCAGCTGATCAATCATTTGTTCCGCAGTGCTGACGAGAAAACTCTTCAGTTCTAGGCATTTTTTTTTTTGAAAAGGCAAAATGGTGAAAAAAATTTTATAATTTTGGCGAATTTGCACAAATTTGGTTACATATATGTAGTGGGGTTTATTAATATTACTGTCAATCTATAAACGGAATTTATAACAATTCGGAAACAAAATTATAAAAAAAATTAAAAAATTTGTAAAAAATTAAACAGATTTAAAAAAAAAATTAAAAAATTATAAAAAAAAATTTAAAACATTAAAAAAAAAATTTAAAATATTAAAAAAAAATTTAAAAAAAAATTGTAAAAATTAAACAGATTTAAAAAAAAAAAAATTAAAAAAATTAAAAAAAAATTTAAAAAAAATTATAAAAATTAAAAAAAAATTTTAAAATATTAAAAAAAAAAATTTATAAAAATTAAAAAAACTTAAAAAAATAAAATTTTAAAATTTTGTAAAAAAAAAAATAAAAAGATTTGTAAAAAGATTTAAAAAACTCATATAAAAACTTAAAGAATTGATTTACACATTCAGTTGATATCTTCGAAGTGCCTGCTTTCAAGAACAGTTTCACATTGCGGCCATCCAAAAGTATTCTGTAAACTTTTCAGATGTTTTCTTCGGTAACAACCTCTTTCAGGCGTTCACTGCGTTCACCGTTTTTGGTGCTCGTATCTCAGAAAAATCAGTCCTTTAGAACTTGAGAAATTCTGGGTATCGTTTTGAAAAAGATAGATTGGGGAAAAAACTCTTTTGTTCCAGCCGAACCACTTTGGATGTCGGAACAGCAAAATACCTATGATTCCGAAAATAATATGAATTTTGAAAAATCCGCCCGTAGATATAATATATGATCGAATAATTAAATACAGAAAAGAGAAATAAATCGTTTTTTATGGAATCATCCGAATGGAAAAGCAACTCGAGCAAAAGCTTGCAACTCTCTTACATATTTATATATACCCGATATCCGTATGCATTAAGATACAGCATGTAGTACCGTGGTCCATTATACCCAAAATATATGTATGTGTATTACGCGCATAAAATCATATAGTCACTTTTATTATTGTCCATCGACTTCATTACGAGCAGCAAACGCAATTTTCATAAAGTCACAATGAATATTTTTAAATGTGCAACGAATTGCGCATATGTGTGTCTGTATGCTGTTGCAATTTCCTTGCGGTAAAATGCAGCAAATAATAAAAATAAAAAGCCAAAAACCACAAAAGCAGTGAGATACAAAGCGAAAGAGAAAGCGCAAACAGGAAATGCAAAATTGTTGATTTCAAACAAAGACCAAAAACCAAGTCATTTTAAGCCCATTCTGACTGAATGCTGGCTGAATGCCGAATCCGAATGAGTAGTCGAATGCATGGTTAGGCCGAAAATAATAAAAAATATAAAAAATAAGAAAAATTGTTAACTTTGGCTCCAATAAAGTTCGAATACCCTGTAAAAATGGTGAAGTTTTCATACAAGTACTTCGTTTTGATCGTTCAGTTTGTATGGCAGCTATATGATATAGTGGTGCGATCTAAATAATTTCTCAGGATATGATAGCGGTGTCTCTGAAAATAATTCGTGTCAAATTTCGTGAAGATACCTCCTCAAATAAAGGAGTTTTGCATACAAAGACTCAATTTTGAACGTTTAGTTTGTATGGCAGCTATATGATATAGTGATCCGATTTAGAAAATTTTTGGAAATATTAAAGCGGTGTTCTTAAAAATAATTCCTGCCAAATTTCATGCATATATCTCGCCAAATACAAAAGTTTTCCATACAAGAACTTATGTTTGTTTGTACAGTTTGTATGACAGCTATATGCTATAGTGACCCGATCGGAACAATTTTTTCAGTTATTTTATATTTGCTTTAGATAATAATCTATGCGAAATTTCATGCAGATATCTCGTCAATTAAAGATGTTTTCCATACAACAACTTATGTTGGATCGTTCAGTTTATATGACAACTATATGCTATAGTGATGCGATATCAGCGATTTCTGTAACTGACCAGCTTCTTGGAAAGTAGAGGACGTATGCACAGTTTCAGAGCGATATCTCAAAACCTAGGGCTAATTCGCATACATATATACTAAGTCACCTTGTATAGGGTATATAAAAAACTATCCATAAAAATTAACTACTGTGCGTTCAAGCACTTATAGACACATCTCCCTCTTTGTGTATGTGTGTGTGCGTTTTCAACAGTAAATTGCATATTTATGAAACTGTCAATTGTGTGTGTTGCACATTATGCCTCAGTGTCTCGCCCCACTAACCGACCGCTCGTTACCCTTAACCAATTTATGCCTGTTGCATTGTGGCCAGTTGCGCCGTTGTTGCAAGCACCAAAACACATGAGCGCACACATACATGTGCACATATAGTATGTTGCGCTTGCTAACCAATCGCTTTCCATTCAGTGCCTTGCGTTTGGTCAGCAGTGCACTTTTCTTTCCGGTATCCACATTGCCACACTTCATCCGTCTGTCCGTCCATGCCCGTTGCCCGGACGCTTTGCTTTGCTGGAAAAGTCTAGCTTTTGAATGTTCCACAGAAAACATTTCTCACACAGTAGGTTGTCGGTTGACTGGTTAGTTGGTTATTTAGTTGGTTGGTTGCTCGGTTGTTGCGCTGACTGGTTGGCCGATTGCTGAGTTGCTTGCTCAGTTCGTTTTGTGCCAGTAAAAGGCTATAAAGTTCTGTGGTGTACCAACTGGTGCGAGCATTTCCTTGTTTGTTATTCTTTTGATTTAGTGCACTGACAGAAGCCGAATGTGAAAGCGGGTTTTAGTTATCAAGTCAAGGGTAATAAAATCACACTTCGGTCCATCACTGGTGGTATAGCGTTTTTCTGTAGAAGCTGAACAGCTTTTACCTGTGAAATCTTATTACGTTTTCAGACTTTTTCATTGAATTGATTCAAACGCTTCTTATGACAGCTGAAGAGCTTTCGTCTCTGAAAGCTTACTACACCTTTCAAACTTTTCAGGAGTTCATGTAAAGCTTAAACAAACTGCCTTTTCAATGAGTTATTTTGAGAGCCTATTTTGCCAACTGAAGAGCTTTCATGTATGAAAGCTTATTACGTTTGCAGAATTTTCAGGAGTTCATGTATAGCTTAAACTGCATTTTCAATGCAATCATTTGAATGCTTCTTCTGCGAACTAAAGAGCTTTCGCCTGTGAAAGCTTTTTACGTTTTCAAACTTATCAGAAATTTATATACTATATATAACTTCAACTGCATTTTCAATGAATTTATTGAAAGCTTTTTCTGTCAGTTGAAGAGCTTTCACCTGCGAAAGCTTATTACGTTTTCAAACTTATCAGAAATTTGTACTTATAACTTAAACTTTATTTTCAATGAATTTATTGAAAGCTTCTTCTGCGAACTAAAGAGCTTTCGCCTGTGAAAGCTTTTTACGTTTTCAAACTTATCAGAAATTTGTACTTATAATTTAAACTGCATTTTCAAAGAGCTTTCGCCAGAAAAAAAATGAAAGCTCTCGTGACTCATTTTGAAAGCTCTTCTCTAGTGAAAGGAAACCTTCTATACGACTTTTCTTGTCTTGCTTTTTCTCAGTGTAACTATTTACTTGCAATAACACCGTAATTTACAGAAGGATGTAGAAAAATGTAAAAAGTTTGTAACTGCAGCTATAGCAGCAGCTAAACACTCTCTGGCAAAAAAAGGCCGAGACATTGAAGCGAAAAAACATGAATGTAAAAATGTCGAAATTCCTTCACAGAACATTTATTTCGGTGTTTCGCTTGGCTACGGCTACACACACATACCCAAATACATTGATTACGCAGCAGAGATAGTATTAAAAAAAGATGTAGCAAGCAGTAACGAAAAATACACGAAACAAAAGTAACAAAAACAAGGCATAAGCAACAACACTACACAGCCACGGTAGGAAGCAAAAATGAAACTACGCTTAAATAACCTAAAAAGCCAACAACAACACTTGAGCACAGCGCACAGTAGAGGAAGAGTGTTTCTTTCTTTTTCGTCAAGCGAAATGCATTGGAACTACTGAAGTTGGTACGCATGGTTGGCTGATGGCACGTAAGCCTATGGTATCGGTTGGCAGTTGGCCTGCTCTCGGTTTGTCACTCGTTTGGTTCGCTGGAAGCGCGAGTGGATTTACTGATGAAAGCGGATCGAAAGGAAGTAATGGGCAACATAACAACAGCATAGCCATTAGTGCGAACTGCGAAGGCTTCATCAACACAGAGGCTTGTTTTTGCAGAGGAAGCGACGTTTTTGAATTTACAATGTGTGATTTCTTACTGAGGTTTTCGTAAAATGGTCAGATAGTAGAAACGACTCTCGGTCTAAGACGTATTCTCTGTGTAGCCATAAAACATCTGTTGGAAGGCGAGCTAAAATGAGTAGGTAAAACATCTCTCCCCTGGGTTTGAGATCCGCCACGTAAAACCACTTCCCATGAAAGGAAGAAGCCTCGTATCACCCCTTTTGATAACTCAACATACCCAATTCTGCTAAAAGGTACAGAAGCATGAGCAATGACAACAGCTAATAAGTCGACATTACTAGTTTTCGAAAGAAAGGTTCTGCGGAAGATTTATGGCCCTTGGTGCATTGGAAACGGCGAATACCGCAGTCGATGGAACGATGAGCTGTACGAGATATACGATGACATTGACATATGTATGTAGTTCAGCGAATTAAGAGAAAGCGGCTGCGCTTGCTAAGTCATGTCGTCCGAATGGATGAAAGAACTTCAGCTCTGAAAGTATGCGACACAGGTCCTTCCAGGGGTACCAGAGAAAGAGGAAGACCACCGAGTTGGAAAGGGCAGGTGGAGAAGGACTTGCCTAATCTGAATCTCAAATAGGCGCAAAAAAGTGAAGAGGAAGAACGATTGACGCGCTGCTTGAAACTCGGCTATAACCGCGTCAGTGAACTCGAACTTCAAACACAATTTTTCTCCAAGCAGCATGAAAAGCCGATATTCTGTCGAATACCCCTCCTCAAATCAAATTTTGCCTGCGACCTTGTCGACTCCTGCATAAATGTTAAAGCAAAGCCCGTTCATTTTCGCTTAAGCCCAACAACTTAAGCCTTTCCTTTTGCTGATGTCTTTCTTGCTTACGCTTACTTGATTTTCTTCACATGTGTGTGCGTATGAGTGTGTTCCGCCTGCTGCTGCTCTTGATTGCATTCATTGCTACTGTTTTTTTCGGCTCACAAGCATTCGCTACCTTGTACATGTTCGTACACATGTATGTGTATGTATGTGAGTGTGGTCGCCTGCTCGTGGTGGCAGATATCTTTCCGTTGTATCTGTCATCCGCCACTGTGCGTTCAACATTTCTCTGCTTGTACGAGTGCTGTTGCCACAAGCTGGTGCATGTATCTCAAGTGTATGCCATTAATTTTCGTTGTTGGCCATATCGTTGTTATTGCTGTTGCCATTTAACCGGTAAAAGGTACAAGCATTCACCGGTGTACACGCACACACACATACCACGCTGGTTATCTCCAAAAACTTCAACATAAGTATGTATGTTAATTGAGTGTTTCGTAGGCAACACTGTTATCACATATCCGTGTCAGCAAACGAACCAATGTACTGGTACTCAAGCCCAGTCGCTTTAAAGTATGGCAAGTCATATGTTCAGCACTCACTGCCTGCCTGCTTGCCGGTTTGCTGCTTTGACGTTCGTCCCGCACATCCTGATCGACCGGTTGCAAGCAGTGCACAACCGCACGCCCGGCTCGCAGCGGCCTGCATTTTGGAAATCTAAACTGTCCATCGTCCAGCAGTTGCCACCTCAGTTTCGGTTTTGGTTTTCGTCTGTTCTCCTTTCCCTATGCATTCTGGCTGTCGTACTCTGCTGCTTGCACGCGCATACAATTTGATTCCCGTTCTTTTTTTCCTGTTTTTCGTTTCAGCTTGGCTAAATTTTTGTGCCTCTTGGTAACGAAATTTTCTCGTCTGCTTTCTTTTTTCTCTGCTATCTAGTAAATTTAAGCTGGTAATAATGTTAAGTCGCTTGTAGTTAATTCGATTCAACGTCACAGTTTGTGATGTTGCTGATACCCTCGTACACTGAGCGAGAAAAGTATGCGACAGAATAAAAATGTTGGATTCGCTCACAGAAAAATGTTACTCTTTGAACCTTGAAACTTCGTCGATGAAGAACGAACATAGTACTATTATAAAGTCGTTATTTGTGTATATCGATAAGTTTTAAGTACTAACTACGAAGTCATAGATAGTTTCGTCTATCTAGGAACCAACTTCAATACCAAACGGTCCAATTTTCGATAACTCGTTCAAGCATTTCGACGGGTAATTAGCGAAAGCCACGCATGATGCTTTGTTCCACGGCCTGAATCTAGCGGATATGCCCGTATAAACTTTAGACTTGCCATATCCCCACAGAAAAAAGTCTAACGATGTGATATCACATGATCTTGATAGCCAATAGACCGACCCAAAACGTGAAATTATCTGCTCACCGAAGTATCCTCTCAAAATATTTATTGATTGATGCGTTGTGTGGGCAGTTGCGCCGTCTTGTTGAAACAAAATGTCACCAAGATCTCGAGCTTCAACTCAATTTCAGGCTTACAGTTATTATTGACGTCATTATTCTCACCGTCATAGTTTTTGAAGAAATATGGACCGATGATTCCACAGGCTTACTAACCACACTAAACCGTTGCATTTTCTGAATGAACTGGCAGCTCTTGAATCTCTTCAGGTGGTCTTCGTTCCAAATGCTATAATATTGATTGTTTATATACCCATTGAGCCAGAAAAGTGACTCATCCCAGAAAAAAACATTCGGAAACATTGGATCTTCTTGGACCTTTTCAAGAGGCCTTAGAGCGAAGCAATGAAGCTTGAGAATGTCGAGCGGGTTGAGTTCTTGCATAAGCTGAATTTTTTCAATATAAGATCTCGACGTAAAATGCGCCAAGCCGTTCCATACTTCAGTCCGAGTTACTACGAATGACGCCGAATCGACTCTCTACGGTCTTCGTGTACACACTCAGCTACGGTTGCTATATTTTCTTCACTCCGTGCTGGACGTCTATTCAGTCAAAGAGCGAAGCGCTCTAAACATATTCTTCACAGAACTTGAATTTTCATAATAAAGTTCAACGATTTGTAAATTTGTAAACGTAGTTCAGGCGTAATGCCAAACATAACTGAACAAAAATAACATGACAGCTGAACACGACTCATGCGTGATCTGTCCAAAAAAGACTATTGAAAAAAGTACCCACTTTGATCTACCTTGATCATCCTGTGCTGAATCAATTTAACCATGGCCGTCTGTCTGTCCGTAGATCTGTCTGAACTAGTGCCTCGGTTTCTGAGTTCTTGATCTGATGTATTGCGCACGTCCTTTTGCTGCAAGAAGGAGCTTATTTGTCGGAATCGCCAATATCGGATAACTAGAGGATATGGCTGCCATACAAACTGAACAATTAGAGACAAGTTCCTGTTTCATTTTTGACAGGTATTTCGGATCGGAGAAATCGAATTAGGAGTAGACACCTCTCATGCGATTCCAGCTTGAAATTCTCCTCATTTTTCTCAGTGTAAGCATGACAAGCGCAAGCTCCCAGCAATTGCACACTTGAACCAAACATTTTGAAGAAGAGCAAAAATGCAACAACAACATCAGCGCCAGCACCAGCACCAAAATAACCGAAACGAATTGTAAATGGCAAAAATAGAAAGCAGCAAAAAAAAATTTACAAGCTGACTGAGTGAATTATCTGTCTCTGCGACGCTTTTAAGTGTTTCAATTCAGCTTGTAGTCGCATCTTTTTTGCTTTTTGATGAGGAAGTTAGCATTTCCTTTATGCAGCTCGAAGGGCGAATTTGCCATGTGAAGCGTTAAGTGTACACAAATTAGTTTGGTTACCTGATAAGTAATTTCTGCCTCAGCTTGTAGTGTATATCAACAAACACACACGCTCTCTACACACACACATGCGCGGACGCTTTCACACATATTTAATTGCATTTCATTTGTCTGCTTGCTGCGTTTGGCCTTTGCCAGCGTACAACTTGTTTGGTTGTTTGACCATTGCTCCCCCTTCTTTGACCTAACGTTTATTGCTTTTTTCGGCAATTTGCATTGCATTAATTAATTTTGTATTATTTGGTACACATTTTTTGGTATTTTTTTTTTTTTGATATTTTTTATTGTTTTACTGCTGTAATGGACGGTGATGTTGTAATGAGGGTGAATTTTCACGCTAAAATAATTGAATTCTTTATCAATTTTACTTAAAAAAGACCTAGAAGAAGGCGAAAAAACATAAAAGCCATTACTTGTGTTATGAGCTAAATGAAGGTTTTTACCCTTCTGCAGTGGACAGGTGCGGCAAGCGTATGTCAGCAGTTTTCATGCCATTTGCTTGAGGAAAGCAAGCGATCTACTTGCTGATAGCGGCGGAGCGGGTATAATAAAGCAGAGAGAAATGTTGGTGGGAGAAATTTAACCCCAAATTAACCCAAATTTTCGGCTTAGAAAACAAAAAATTTTTTTTAAGGACAAAATTGTATTTATTTTTTTAATAAATATGACGCCGAATGAAAAAAAGTTTCGATTTTCGATCTTCTTTTTTAATGTTGAGAGATATCAACTATAACATCAACACCTCTTTGGAGTTTCTGGAGGTTATAGCTAAGTTAAGATAGGTTAGGTTCATCTGGTAGGCGAATGGAAGTGAAGACCTTTACACAAATTTAGCGCTCAGCCAGTTTAGTATTAGGCTTGATTATCAGCTATTTTTGTCTGTCAACGAAACTAAAATATACGCTTTATAAGGAAAATTTTACTGAAAATTCATTCTTTGTCTATAAGACATCAATATTTCAGTATTTATCAAAATCGGCAGACTCCATAGAAATATATACTAACACTCGAAAAAAACTTGCTTGAAATTTATAGACCAAAAAACATAAAATTAAAATTTAATATGCTGCCTTATGGTATTTTCAGATATTTTTTTTATAATTTTTTTTTATTTTAACAGCTATCATAATAATATAACAATAAGTCTTTGACCCCGAAAAAATCAAGCATTAAAGAAATTTGTAGTTTATAAGCTTTTATTAGGGCTATTAAATCTACAAGTATAATAAAAGAGCGCTATTACCGCAGATCAAAAATTGAAATCAAAGAGAAAGCACATAACGGCACACACAGCAATACAACAACTAAGAAAAATAAATAAAAACTTGGCGAAATACTACGCGGCTACTAAAAAAAAATACATACAAATTATAAAAATAAAATTTATACAAATTTGCCACAAAAAGGTGCCGATAAGCCAAACAGACAAGATGAGAGATGTCAGCACATCAAATGTGGCGTAGCCTACGGATCAAGACGATAAAAGAGTTTTTACGAAATTTTAATGTATTTTTTGCGCTTCGATGAAGCCTTTGTAAGCATATTATTGCTGCCATTATTGTTGTTATAATTTGTAAAACTGCCTGCCCCAAGTATACCATATATGAGGGGCATGAATTTTAATATTAATAAGTATATACATACATATGTATATATTTTTATTTGATGGTGTGTTCATGTGAGGCTGCGTGCACATGTTTATGTTAATAATAAAGAACTTAAGACGGCTTTGTGTTTTATTGCTACAACATTGAAATTGTTTATAATCACCAAGTGCGCCAGCCAACAGTGGCTGCCTGGAAGCTGTGGCATACAAATATAGAAGAAAAGTAACTCGTAAATTTTAATATATGGGTAGGCATGGTGTATAGCAAGGAAAATAAGTACATACATGTATAATACGGATTAAGTCATATCGTGCTGACTGCTTGATGCGTAGTATATAGAGTAAGGAAGGAAGGAGTAGGAACGAAGACCCTATAAATGAAGTACTCGTATAGAGTTTTTTTTTTATTTGAGAAGATATTGCCATAAAATTTGACCTGGTGTTTTGGCTAAGGCAAAACTATAATCTGCGAACAAAATTTTAAGATCGTGCTACTATAGCATATAGCTGCCGTATAAACTGAACGCTCGGAAGCAAGTGCTTGTATGGAAAACTTTTTTATTTGTCAAGATATGTGCACGAAATTTGGTCTGGACCATTTTATAAAAAAAAACATTATAATCTCCGGACAAATTTTTCAGATCGGGTAACTATAACGTATAGCTGTCATACAAACTGAACGCAGAAAATGAAGTCCATGTATGGACAACTCTTTTATTTGTCAGAATATCTTTACAAAATTTGGCATATACTATTACATAAGGCAGCACTATAATCTCCAAAAAAATTTTTTGAGATCGGAAAACTATATAATATAGCTGCCATACAAGTAACCGATCAAAATTAGGTTCTTGTACAGAAAACTTTTTTATTTTGCGAGCTATGTTAACAAACTTTGGTCCAAACCACTCCCCAAAATAGCGCCACAATATACTAACAAATTGTTTAGATCGGATGACTATATCATATAGCTGTCATACAAAGCGGTCGACCAAAATCAAGTCTTTTCATAGAAAACTTTTTTATTCTACGAGATATCTTCTACAAATTTGGTATACATTATTTTCTAAAGCAAGGCTACAATTTCCAAAG
Organism: Bactrocera dorsalis; assembly: GCF_023373825.1. Lineage (NCBI taxonomy): Eukaryota > Metazoa > Arthropoda > Insecta > Diptera > Tephritidae > Bactrocera > Bactrocera dorsalis. The sequence goes on along the minus strand of NC_064307.1, from coordinate 67,724,745 downwards.
AAATTGTTCAGATCGAATAACTATAGCATATAGCTGCCATACAAACTGATCGATCAAAATTAGGTCCTTCTATGGGAAACTTTTTTGTTTTACCAAATAACTTCATAAAATTTGACATGGACTATCACCCAAGGTGACACTATAAACTCCAAACATATTTTTTGGATCGGATCACTATAGCATATAGCTGTCATACAAACTGGACGACTAAAATCAAGTCCTTTCATGGACAACTTTTTTATTTTACGCGATATTTTCACCAAGGCCACAATCTCCACAAAAAAAATCTTATCGGACCACTAGCATATCGAAAAGCGGCAGTCGTTATTGGTGCTCAGGCAGTTCGCCGCACCACATGCTTACCTCCCCGTACATCTCAGACATATGCTATTATAAAGGACTGACAGCTAAGCATCTCCACAGCACATCAACTTCATTAAGTGTCTGTAGCCACATTCAAAGACGTTCAAAATTAGTACCTACATAGCATATATACATATGTATGTATATGCATCTACCATTATATATATGTATAAGTACCTACAAACTCGTCCATACATGCGTTGTGTTGCATGAAATAATTGTCTTAATATGTTTTATTATCATCGTTGGCTGTTATTATTGTTATTATTAATATTAACATTACAATGCACTTTTTTATGACACTTGCTCTGCGCTGGCATGCTATGCCCGGCTATGCTATGCTGTGTTATGCAATGGACACAGTTATGTATATGAGGGAGGCCATCGCTCACTTGGAGTCTCGACGTGCTGGCGCGCTAATGTGCCTCTGGCTTTGTTGACAGTTTTATGACTGCTCCAATACGCTGCCAGTTGGTACAACGCAGTCTAAAGGCGAATTTGTTTATGCACACATAGCTAACATACTTGTATGTTAGGCACATAGTGCAGCTAGCGGCTAACGCACCCATGGTGTGTATATAATTTATGGCACAGTGTAAACGCGATATAAAGCATTTGAATTAAAAATTTACCAACTTGAAATTCAGATTGTTTTATAGCTTAAAAATGGTTTATTAAGTTTGCCACGAAGTTTGTAACGCCTGGAAGATAGGGATGGAGACCCTATAAAATAGTCAAACTAGTCCCGAACTAGTCCAGTTTATGAGATATTGAGCTGTAATTTTGCACGCATGCTTTTCTCAGCAAGAAGATGCTCATTTGTCGGAATCGTTGATATCGAAGCACTATAGCATATAGCTGCCATAGAAACTGAGCGCTCAAAATCAAGGGGTTGTATGGAAAACTTTTCAAGTTTACAAGATATCTTCAAGAAATTTCGCATGTATTATTGTTTAAGACAACAGTACAACTTCTGAAGAAATTATTCAGATCGGATGACTATTACATGTAGCTGCTATGGAAACTGAACGATCAGAATCAAGCTCTTGTATGGACAACGTTTTAATTTGAAGAGATATCGCCACGAAATTTGGCACGTATAATTGCCTAAGTCACTTATGTAATATGTGAAAAAATTGTTTAGATCGGACTACTAAAATATATAGCTGTCATACAAACTGACCTATAAAAATCAAATCCCTGTAGAGAAAACTTTTTGACTTGACGAGATATCGACACGAAATTTTGCACGAATTATTACCGTAAGAATAGCTACAATCTATATAGCAATTATTCTAATCGGACCACTATAACATATAGCTGCCATACAAACTGACCGATCAATATAAAGGTCTTTTTATAGTATTTTATGCTATAAAAAGGCTTCGGGCATCCAAAATTAACGTTTTTTCTTATTTTCAATGAATTCCGGCAAGAAAACAATTTTTCGCATTTTTTTCGAAATTTCAGTGTTCATTATATCCAGGTTTTACTGCATTTACATATGTGGATTGATAATGTTTTCACTTTAGTAGCCATAAATAACATGTAAAGGTTATATATTTTGTATAATCAAAAAATATTTCTGCGGTGTGCTTTCCCTTCGCTCCCGGGCACTTTCCCTACCCTCCCAGACACAAGTTCTCCTACATAGAATGGACACATACTTATAACGTTTTATATCAGGGACCGGAAATAAGAGTTATTTTACAATTTTTAATAAAAAAAATCATACGTAAAGGAACATCGTAGAAAAGTTTTGTTTACACCATCATGATTTTTAGGTGAACTATATGCGAAATATTGTATGATTTTTAAATTTAGATTTTTATATATTTAGATCAAAAATAAAAGTTATTTTTGATTTCTATTTTTTTAGATCAAAAATAAAAGTTATTTTTGATTTTTATTTTTTTAGATCAAAAATAAAAGTTATTTTTGATTTTTATTTTTTTAGATCAAAAAATAAGAATTATTTTTGATTTTTATATTTTTAAATCAATAATAAAAATAAATTCAAAATTTGTGGCATAATATGTTTCTTAATTTCTGTTAAGCTTTAAAGTAAAACTAAGGTGTACGGTTATAATAACAGCAAAAAATAAATAAATAAAAATTTTGAATTGATTTTTATTATTGATTTAAAAATATAAAAATCAAAAATAATTCTTATTTTTTGATCTAAAAAAATAAAAATCAAAAATAACTTTTATTTTTGATCTAAAAAAATAAAAATCAAAAATAACTTTTATTTTTGATCTAAATATATAAAAATCAAAAATAATTTTTATTTTTGATCTAAATATATAAAAATCAAAAATAACTCTTATTTTTTGATTTTTTCGATAAAAGTCATAAGAGTTACGGTCCCTGTTTTATATAGAAATTGTTATACAATTCTTCCCTACGCCACTCACGACCACATTCACCGGCATTATGACCCTAGCATTATGCCTTATGGGCTCATTAAATAGGTGTCTTTCTTTTGACGCTCAAATTCCGCGTGTGCTTGTCCATCAAAGCGCTGTTAAAGGTGCATGCGTGTACCTCTTGGAGCGCAATCAACAAACGATATGTAACTACCTATAAACATATCTAGCTATATATTAGCAGTAGTAAAGTAAATAATATACCTTTCGCTAACGCGCAGTAAAAGTAGATAAATTTGTTCTTAATTTTAACGATGAAATTAATTTTCTACATAATGCCCTACTCCGTCTTCTGCCAGTGCCGCTTATTTGCTGACTACAACCAAGCGCTTATCTACAATTCGGTGCTACAACGCTTTATGGCGCCATAAATGCTAACTTAATGCCCACTGCCGCGCTTGCCGCCTTCCGCTTAGACCCATCCACCCATCGATGTCTTCAGCCAGCAAACGTTTGGTGCTGAAATATTCTATATTTCGTTTATGTTTGATTTTCTCTTTATTTCTAGTGGCTTCACAGTGATAGCGCGCCCACCGTCCGGTCCAGCATGTAATAATTTTGTAGATTAGCATTAATTGAAGTGAAGTTGTTTTCCAATGGCTTTGCGCTTGTTCGCATCACTGCATTATTATTGTAGCACAATGGATTTGTTGTTGTTGCTATTATTGTTATTATTATTCTGTTATTGTTATTGCTAATGTTATGGCTAATGCTTCTTTGCTGTAAGTAATCGTGATTATTTTCAAAACCAGCATATCATCATTCTGCCATCATCTGCTTGACCCCCGCCCCCCTTGCTTCCTAAGCTTAGCATCCGCAGCGCGTTAATTCTGTGTTCCTACTTCATTCTCCCGGCTGCTGTACCGTCTTCTACCATTGTTTGGCTTCTACTTGCCGGCAGGTTGGCGGTCTGATTTGCCGAAACATGCCGATTTTTCGTGGGCTTCATCAAAAAGGCGCTGACGGCCGTGCACGAGTACAGCCAGCTGACTGTTGTTGTGCTAGTACGGTAGAGGTAAACATTCTTGTCATCATCTTCAGCTGTAGTACAAAAGCGGTGGCAGCAGCTCATCTCCATTACAATCAACAACATTATATTATCTTAATAGCGTCGAAAGCTGGTTAGTTGGAGATGTGGGTTGGCAGGGCCTCCTCATACCTTTTGATGTCGATAGACCATTGAGGTGGCTGTTTTTACAATTCTACTTAGCAATAGTTCATTTGTGGATCGTTCGATTCTTCAAAGTTTATTTAAAGAAAAAATCTCAGCAAAACATGTCTTTCTTCGACCGACCAATATGGATTAGTAATTTTTAGGTACAGATTATCTTGAACCTATAGTTAGTGCGTCTACCTTCGTTAGAAAACGTTTTAGACCTTCTCGAATGAGTAATCTGTTCATGAAACCTCCTCTACCCATAATATAAAGGAAGTTCAACACTAACTGTTGTCAAGCAAATTGAAGAATTACCACTTTTCATAAATTATGGACCCAAACGTTTCCTTGTGTGACTCACGAGTACGCACCAGGTCTTATCTAACCGAACCTAACCTTAATTGGTCGAGAATTGTAAAGTCCGTCTCCTTCGGATTAGTGAATATGCACTTCGGAAGTAAGGCAGTGATATTAGTCACGAGTTCGAGAACTGTACGCTAAAGACTAGTGACTTTTTATCCCTAATATCGAGCTATTTTATGCGAAACTGCAGAATGGGGACGGGTAGTGCCTTTTAAGAATTTTTTACAGTACTGTTGGACCTCAGAGCAGTTCAACGAATAACGGTCAACTACTAGCAACTGTGAATCGCAAGATTCTTCTGGCTCAAGGTAAATCGAAAGAGGTTAAGGAGCTGTTTTGAAGAAGATAGATAGATAGCAAATTATTGCAGTTTTTTGCCAAAGAGCGGAACCAAACAGTCAAAGTGTGATTTCACCGCAAGGCTGGAGATTCAGGCATCTAAAAAAACCTAACCTAACTTTAAAGACAGAACAAGCACTAATAGTATATAAATACATATGTACCATTTAATTGCGTGCTTTCTTCACCGATAGCTGCTGCTTTGTTATATTGAGAATTTTATTTATATTTCATGTGTGGAACACTTTTTTCACTTGGATTCTTGCGCGCTGACATTTACGGACTCATTTCATTCTCTCGCGTCACAGCGGGAGGCCTCTGCAGACACGGCACGTCAACACAAGTAATGAGGCCTGCAGAAAGTGGCAGATTTTTGTATACGCATTTGGCAGTAAAACGCTGCCGCAGTCCCTGAGTGGGGGATTCTTCATTAGGCATACGTGCTAGTATGTTTCGTGTTGCCAGTATGGAATTGGAGTTCGGATACGTATGCTGTTGCTGCAGTTGCAGTCGCACGTTGCTGTCACTCTTTGCCCGCTGGGATTACTTGGCAGCAAATAAAAATAACGCTTGATATGAGGAAGCAAAAATATAATGCACAAAATAATGAGGGAGTACGTGGCATGGCTCATGGATAAGGTGTCATTATCGGTATGTAATGATTAAAATATAGAAAGAATACTGTTATGCATATGGGAATACAATTGGCAGGTACTTGAAGCATAGTTAAAATGGTGATAATGGTTTTATCTTTAAGCAAGTGCTGTGTGGTCGCTATATGCTAGAGCACATGAAAGAAAATTGTATTTTATACAAAATGAGGTTAGATTGGAGGTTTTCATATAAAAATTGACTCATTTGTTTTGTAAAATATTGGTCTATATATTGGTAGACAAAAAAACTTTTGGTCAATATATTGGTAGTTGAAAAAGTCTTTTCGTATTTTGTCAATAGATATCGTTGCCATCGTATAATAAGTAGAAATTTGATTAGAAATACGAAAAGACATTTTTGACTATCCAATATATAGTATATCGGCACCTAAAATGCAAAACAATGTATCTTCAAACAAATCGAAATTGAGTTTTTGAATTGCTTACGATTCACTGCACCATTTTACACATATTTAGCATACAATTTTTAGCTTCCACAATCATATATAACCAATAAATAACCAATGTATAACCAATATATAACTAATATATAACCAATTTTATAACCAAAATGTAACCATTTCATAACCAAAACTCAAATTTTTAACATTATAAGTGGTTTCTGTTTTTCGGTTTTTCTTTATATATAACCATTGTATAACCAATATATAACCAATAAATAACCAATGTATAACCAATATATAACCAATGTATAACCAGTATATAACCAATATATAACCAATGTATAACCAATGTATAACCAATATATAACCAATGTATAACCAGTATAACCATTTTGCAAAAAAAACCCAAATTTTGCATAAATATGAGTGATTTCTATGATATCGTTTTTTCTTCGCCTATAAACTTATCAAAAGTGGTGTTACTTTATTTTGCATTTTAGGGCATATTGTTCAATGTTTTTCACGCTGATACGTTGGACTCTCGCTGATTGCAAGGCCTGAGCCTACATGCTGCCTACAACTGCCACGAAACCATTTCACGGAATGTGGCATCAAATTTTGCCAGCGCTCATGTTGTGCGCAATGAAGTGGCAAAAAGTGGCAGCACAGAACACCACTTGGTGTTCTGCCGCATTTGCGATTTGTGGATTTGCGCCACACATACCCCACGCGCCCATCCCCAGGGGTTACTTAACGCTTCGCTGGCAGCAAACACACACAAAAAAGTAAATTGAGAAAAAATTAACAAGTGTTCGTTACAAAATATTAAATCCCCCCAACCGCACACAATTTTGTTATTGCTTCATGTAACATTAATTTGATTGGAAAAATGTTGTACGAAAAAAAAATTAAGTACAATGAAAATTTACAATAAAAACGCGAAAATCGGGAGAAAAAAAGTGGAGGAAAGCAACGAAAAAAAAAAAATTAAATAAGAAATAAAAGTGAAATTTATGAAGGAGATAAGCAATTGCTGGCGCAAAATGTGTGCGCTGTGTGCTTTTAGATAATGTAATGTGCGCATAAAAATATGTTGCAGGCGGCGGCCTGGCAGCCACATGCTGCTACGCAACTGCCGCAAACTCATCCGCGTTCAATCAAATATTGCGCGCAGCGAGGCGGCTGCAATGCCATGCCATGCTTCTACTAAACAATTTCAGATATGATGCTCTAATTGTATTCGCTGAACATTTCCTGCCGCCGCCCGCACGCCGCCGCGCTTACGCCGGCTACAAACTGCTGTTTATGTAGCTATGCTGGGTGCTGCGCGGCCCTAGGTTCGTGGCGCGCTTAAGTGTTTTATGGCGTTATTTTGTATACTGTAAATTGCTGCTTTTCTTCCCCCACCTCCTTATTACGCTTTGTTATAGGCGTTTCTTAATTTTTCTGCGCGTTCACTGCGCGCTGCTGGTCGTCTTGATTTGACTTGTTTAGTTCGGTCTGATTATATGTAGCCATACTTATGTACATGTGTAGGCCTAGGCTTATGTGTACTACATACATGCAAAGATGATCAGCATTAAGGCAGGCAGGAGAAACTGCTACCAGATGTTGCCGTATGGCCTCTTTAATCTGTTTGTAAGGTCACATTGACTTATACTTCATACAAATGCACATGTTTTGTGGCAATTTAAACATAATTTCAGGCAAACAAACATACACGCATACATACAAACGTGCTAGTCTAACTGCAACCGTTTTGAATACATATGGCAACCACTAAAGGAGTTGTAAATGCGTAAAATTGATGCTGTATTAGAGTTAATTTCGAATATTTTAATTTTCTGTTGAAAAGTGGATGATCACTAAGGAGCTTCAACGGCATAATAGAGTGTTTAGTTTTTCTGATGTTTTTTGGTACGAAGTTTCCTAGAATTCCATTGTTGCCACATGTAAAAGTACGCTTCTAAATGAACAACTTTATTGATTGAAATGAAAAAGCTCACTCGTCTTAGTTGATGGCATACCCAGGTTCAACGAGGAGAAAGCATGAACCAGCACATCCCACAAGTGCTTCTTCTTTACTGGAAAATATTAACGTCAGACTGGTGCTTCTCCAGCTAATCGCTCCTCTTCCTGTGCTTCCACCGGCGGGTACTCAATTGAATATCTTCGAAACTGGTGTCTTCTCATCCATGCGGACAACATGACCTAACCAGCGGACACGACGCTTGTAACACTCAAAAACTAAACTTCAGTAAGAAGTTCAAGGTGACCCCAGCATTAAGGCTGAATGGAACGACTCCGCTCTCGAGCTACAGCTTAGGGATAATACAATCAAATAATATACGAAAATTCCGGAGGGAATTGGCGTAGAAGTCGGAAGACCACGCACTAAACTCTCCATACCTATGGATAGTTTTCCTGGCATACTTCAAGCAGATGTCTTTGCTATAAGTCGATGCGTAGAGATAAACCTCCGTCGTAACTTTCGCAATGAACGTATGGTTATATACAGCGACAGACAAGCGGCACTAAAAGTGATCTCCGCATACGATATCAAATCGCTATTGGTGCAGGGGTGTATAGAAGGGCTGAATAGTCTATCAGATTGTAACCAGGTGCACCTTATCAGAGTGCACAGTCACAAAGGTATAGCTGGGAATGAACTAGGTGATGAGCTCAGAGCCGGCAGCATTCATCAATATGAATGGACCCGTACCTTTCATTGTGGTTAGTCCCCATACCAGGAAGGAGCTGCTATGCGAGAATGCAGGATTGGATACGGAGGAGTATTAGCAACAACTTTTACAACTTTAAAAGGTTTAAATATGTTATCAATCTCCCAAGGCGCAAACTCAGGCTACTTGTTGCCTTTTACATTGGCTACTGTAAGCTAAAGAAGCACTTACATAACATGGGCCTAGCTTCTTGTGAGAATTGCTGATGCTGCGAGAAGGAGCCTGAAACTCTGGAACACCTCTAATTGACTGTTTAGGAGTCTGTAAGCGAAAGATAAAGACCCTTAGATCCATGTTTCCAAATAGTCAATACATTGCCTCAATAGCACTTCTCGTATATTGAAATTTATCAATATGCTGTGGCGTAGTGAGTCGTTGTGACTTAGGGAAGGGCACAATTGTTTCTGGTTTTTACTTAGTTCTGACAGGCTTGTGTTTCTTGTTCATGAAAGTATCTGAAGCTATTGATGATATTAAGATACCAGATCGAAAAAAAAATGTGAGCTCACTTTTTCAGCGGTTGAGGATATTACAGAGAATATAAAATCTACCATATTCTTATTTAGTATATTTCTGCTGAGATCTTTGTATGGAAAATAAAAGAATTTTGGTCTAAGCTGCTCTCAAAATTCTTGAAAAGAAGCCATTTGAGTATATGCAAAGTAATTCGTAGTAAAAAAAAACTAAATTTTGAATGACGTGAGAATGCTTGGTGTCACATCGCAACTTCACTGTTCAGCACAAAAACTTATGCTGCAGAATTCAACACCTAAAGATTCAAAGAAATACCTTAATTTCACACAAACATACACACACTCCTCTAGCAAGTAAAATACATGCATTCAAGGAATGACAGAAATGAAATAAGCCCGAAGCAGAATTTGGGATGTGACGAAGACTAACGAAATGTAAATGCCACCTATTATTCCGAACAAATTTCTCTAGATTTAATTAGAAACCCAAAACCGCAAAAGACACGCAAATTGAAAAATTACACAAGCACAGAGACAAATACTATTATATATGAATAAGAAAGTCTGTGTATGTGTGCAGTTTGTGGAAAAATTGTAATTGGACGCTGGAAAACCTAGCGACGTTGACACTTTACGCAAAGTGGTTGAGCAAAGACGTACAATGACAAAAAGAACACAACAACAACTGAAACAAAAATAACAGCCAGCAACAAAGCAGCGAAATCAAGAAACAATGAAATTCAAATGAAATATTGAGGTACAAATAGAAACCTAGCAAATGGAATTGTTTATAAACTAGGAGATAAAGAAGGCACAACACGCCGGCAAAACGCTGCAGCAGTAGTAGACTACGGAGACAATGGCGGGGCAGGGCAGCAGTGACGAGTAGCAGCGTTGAGGTTGACTGCGCTTTGAGGTAGGGCCACACGGTGTTGAAAGGAAATAAAAGAATCCATTGTTTGTTTTGTGCAAAGATACTTTAAATGTCATCATTGTGCCTACTCACAGCAGCAGCGCATAGCCAACAACAACAACAGAAAGAATAAAAAAAAAATACAAAGAAATCTAGAAACTGGGGAAGAAAGGCATACTTTTTTGTTTGCAGCATTTGCATGCGTTGCATTTCATTCTTTATTTCTGTGCTGCTTTTGATTCCTTTTTTTCAAAGAAGGTGAGTTCGTAAACACCAATAGACTCATATAGCTGTGTATGCATGGCTGGCATATCTATATACATATGCTTGTGTGCTATATCTATGTATGTATGTGTGTGTGTTTACTCTTATTCTGTGTGCATACAAACATATGTGTTTGTTTATAAAAATTATAAAAAAAATATAAGGCTTGGCATGACTACAAATAAATGCATCAATTCAAAGGTAGAATGAAGATATAGCAGTGTCAATATGTGCTTACATACATACATACAATTAGATAAGAAAGGTGAGACAAGCCCTGCTGGGAAGTTGAGAGTGAAGAAGACAGATTTTCGCGTGTGTGGAACGAGATTTTCTTGTAATTTTCCTTACTTTTATGGCAGTTTCCATACAATAACTTCAGTCAGTTTGTATGACAGCTATATGATATAATAGTTCGATCTCAACAATTTCTACAGAGATTGTATCGTTGCTATAGACTATAAGCCATACCAAATTTCGTGAAGATATCTCGACAAATACAAAAGTTTTCCATATAGGGACTGAATTCGGATGCATCAGTTTGTATGGCAGCTATATGCTATAATTGTCTGATCTGAACAATTTCTGCAGATATTATAGCGCAGCTTTAGGCAATAATCCGTGCCAAATTTGATGAAGATATCTTCACAAATACAAAAGTTTTCCATACAAGCACTTGATTCCGATCGTTCAGTTCGTATGGCAGCTATATACTATAGCAGTCCAATATCAGTGGATCCGACAAATGAGCTAGTTCTTGTGGAGCGTAGGACGTGTGAAAAATTTGGGATCAATATCTCGAAAATTTATGTGCTAGCTCGCGTTTATACTGTGATTCGGATAGAAGGATGGAAATGCTGGATTTTTCCGAAACTATGAGCTCGAGTCGAAGAAATATTTTTTTTAGTATGAAACTACTTGTGTTTTTCTAAAGTAGAGGCTTCTTTAGAGGTCGAAGGAATATACTCAACTTCAAATTCACACCAAAATACCTGAGTTTGTTTAAAAAGCGCGAATATAAGGCGAAACAATATTCTTGATTCCACAGTCATACCAAAATACCCGAGTTTTAGAGAAACTTGCATGCTTTTACAAAACATTTGGCTTACAGGGTAGCTGTTCATCGTTTTGAAGGTTTTGTGCTGTAGCTACGTGCAACAAAAGACTGCAAATATACGCAGTCATCGCTCACGGCAACAACACGCCTGCTCATGCTCAACACAACGACAGCGAACAACTTGAGGCGGCAATGCGTCGACACACTTGTGCCGAACATTAAAGTGAACATACATATAGAATATGGAACGAGAATATATACGTGTATATACATTAATATATATATATGTATATGTACTTGCTGCTGAAGAGCAGGACTTTATATAACACCATTGAGTGGCCTGCAGAAGTGCGTGTAGCAGTATAATGTGTCGACAATAAAGTATGCTAATATATTTTTCTTGGTAATAGGCTTTCCTGCCGCAGCCCAGCAACGCAGTCAGCAAAAGGAGCGAAAAGAAATTTCGTTTCGTGTAGCAGCGGGAATAAATTGTATAAGCAAGCGGTGAGGCGGTGAGACGGTGCGCTGCGGCAACGCGAAAGCCGGCCACAGCAGTAGGCATCAGGGCACGCATAATCAGCCGGGCCGTGAGCCAACCAAGCATGCAATCAACATCAACAAGCAGCGTCATCAGCAACAACAGCAAACACGGAGGAGCAGCAGCAACAACAGTACAAACAGAAAAAACACTAGAGTTACGTTGAAAGGCGCAGAAAAGTGGCAGCCAGCAAAGTAAGCCGGAAAAAAGTGTGAAAAAAATGATTTCTCCAGAAATTGTGGCGGAAAATCAAAGCCGGCTGCAAACAGCTTTATTGAGAAATTGCAATTTATTTATTGCCACTGTCTTGAATCGACAATTCCCATTTTATTTCAGAGCTTTATAATATTTGTAGATTCATATTTTATATTGGGTAGTCGAAAAAGTCTTTTCGTATTTCTAACTAAACTTAAATTTATATTTTTTTAATATAATGAACTTTATTGAATCAAATGTGTGTCATTTTGGTTGAATTTTTGCCTTTTTTCGTTAGAGACATTATTCCAGGAATGTAAAACTTTATTGGTTTCTCGGCGAAAAACTGCGAAAAATAATTTTTAAAGGCTTCTCTTGAAGCGAACTTGACTCTATTAAGGGAGTTCTGCGTTGACCGAAACAAATGGTAGACCGACGGTGCAACGTCAGGGCTATATGGTGGATGTATCAAAACCTCTCAGCCAAGCTCTCCCAGGTTTTGGCGAGTTATCATAGGTGTGTATGGTCTACGGTTGTCCTGATGGTAGACGAAGCCCTTTCTGTTGATCAGTTCTGTCCGTTTTTTTCGATTGCTTGCCTTAATCTCATCAGTTTTTAACAGTAAAATGTAGTATCAATCGTTCGACCCGACTGGAGTAGCTCATAGTGGATAATTCCCTTCCAATCCCACCAAACACTCAGCATAACCTTTCGAGGCGTCAATTCTGGCTTTGCGACAATTTGTTGACCTTCATCACGCTTGGACCATGACCTTTTTGGTACAATATTGTCGTATTTGGTCCACTTTTCGTCTTCTGTTGTCATTTGCTTCAGAAATGGTTCGATTTCATTTCGATTTAGCAAAAAATCGTAGATGTTAATTCGGCCCATTAAATTTTCCCCAGACATTCCATGTGGTATTCAAACATCGAGCTTCTTTTTGTAGCCAGCCTATCTTAAATCGTTCAAAACCGTTTGATGATGAATATTAAGTTCCTTAGCGATGTCATGGCTCGACTTTTTCAATGATATATCGATCAGAGTGAGTTGCATCTTCCACATCGAAAGTTCCGGAACGGAAGTGAGCGAACAAAATACGAAAAGACTTTTTCGACTACCCAATATTTTATATGCCATGTGAGATTGTTTGTTTTTTTGTGCCACAAAAGTAAGAGTTAACAATTGTCTTATATTTCCCTGACAACATTTTCCATTTCTATTATTTTGGTGCATAAATTTTTGCTTTTGTGCGCTTTGCTTGCCGAAGAAAGTATGAAATCGAAATGTTTGAAAATAGAAAATTTGCCTAACAATAAATGAACGAGACGCCTTTATAAGTATACCCTAACGAATTTCATAAGTTTTTCCTATAAGCAGGAAAAAAAAGATCACCTGAAGTACAACAAACAAACAACAGACACATACATATTTACATTAATACACATACAATATAAGAGTGTCTATAAGCGAGGAAAATTGCTAGAAAAAAGCATTGTGTAGCAAATTCGCTAAGGATAATAACTGCATGCTTGAAAGTAAGACTTTCCCAGCGCAACGCACACATATATACTCACGCATACAAACGCACAACCCCAGCAAAATGAAATGAAAAGTATTGTAATAATAATAACTAGTTGCCAGGCATTTATTGCTAAGCTGCGCATTGTTTGGCGCTTTCAAAGCAAAATCAAAAAAAAAAATATTGAAAAAATATGCCGCATAAAAAGTAAAACTATTGAAAAGTCCTTACAATAATAGCCAACTTCAACTACATAAGTATGCTTTAATGTGCATTTATGTATGGCATAGATGCCTTTAATCCTTTCCCTTTATACTCGTACTTCAAAATTTCTTCTTACAAAAACGCTTTATACTCATATGCAGCGCTTTTCAATCAACAGCCTGTACTCGCACGTCCGTCCGTACATCTTCCTGTGCATTTGGGTGAAAGTGGTAATGCAAAAGGGTTACATTTCCTTAACAAGGAAATCCGTGCCACAAAAAAACGCTCTCCTACCCCAGCGTCGCTGGTGCGCTATTGTCTGTGTAATACCCTCGGCTTATTGTGTATCGAATTAATCATCCGAATTGCCATTGATATTCTCATATTTCTATTGTCCACATGCCCCGCACACAACGCATATTCATATGTTGTCGTCTGTTAACAACAAGTTTTACCACTCTCTAGCAGCCTATTTAGCATTTGAATGACACGAGCGTGGATGTGGGAAAGTGCGTCCTGTTGCAATCCTCACAAATCATTACTGAAAAGCCTTTTCTTTTGTGCGCTGAAGATCTTACATTCGCTAAGAAATGGTTTTCCGAAATTTGCATTCGCTTTTCATGGGTGTTTCTGCGCTTTTCTATTCTTTTCTATTAGATTATTGCATTGTTGTCGACTTTTTGTTGAATCTATGAGAAAATTTTCAAATAATCTCTCCAGATACACGTACAAAGCATATTCATCCATTTCGTGGTTTGGGTGGGCTTTGCAACTCTGCTTTTCATAAACGTTACCGATTTCTCAATTTCAATAAATATTTTTTTCTTTAAAAAAGCAGTGCCGAAGGTGGAGCTACACAATCGAAAAAAGAAAACATGTTCTAAGTAGTACAGATTAAGATAGGGAGCCTGCAGAGAGAAAGCTTGAAGCCGAGCAGAGCACATTTTCCCACTTACGCAACACGGACGGCGGACACGCCATATATAGACCTACAGACCCTTGGTAATGCCAGTTTAATTTGAGGAGAAGGAGAGGAACCTAAAGAGCGACTTGACTTCAAGTTCTGATACTTCCTCCAGTCCCTGGAATTATGAAGCTTTTAGAAATCTAAGACTAGTTCTAGATAAGGTCAAATATAAGCATAGGAGGTGTTCCAGTGTCTCTCCTATGCGCACTTTCCTGCACCTTCTCCATGTTATGCCAGCAAGTTGCCAACTCTGGCTGTGCCAATATCCGTCCAGCAGTTTTTTGGAAGTAGCTTGAGTAGAAAGCTTGTATACTTTCCTTTCGCTTGGTTCTCGGCGCACCTGCATGCCCCAAAGGCATCCCATCTTACCTTGATCTATCTGTCAGCCCATTCTGCCTACTTCCTTGTAATGTATACAAGTGTCATCGTTTATAATGCCCATACGGCTCGCATGTTATGCCAGTAAGATATGGACTCTGAATACGCCAACAACCGTCCAGCAAAAAAGAAACCATTTGAGTAGAAAGCTTGACTACTTTCCTACCGCTTAGATCATGGCGACCCTGCCCACCCCTAATGGTTTCGCTGAACTCAGACTTCGATTCCATGTTTCCTGGATTAGTCGATTCCAATCGAGATCCTTTAATCGATTGGTTGGTTAGATTACTGCAATACATGTAGTGCAGTCTTGTTGAAACCGAAGGTCATCCACATTAATATCTTTGAAATCCGGTACGAAGCCCTGTTGGCTTTAAGAATGTGACCCGCTTCATTTTTGACGAAATATGGACTTTTTGAGGATGTAACGTCGTCTCAACAATGACTTGTGGATTATCCTCACTGCATATTCGACAATTTTGTTTATGAACGTACCCATTCCACCAATCGGGAACGATAGCTTTCTCGTTTTGGGCTCATTGCCCGAACTAGGAACGCGTTTGATGGTTGTTCGGCTTCAATCTTTACATGAGTTGGATTCTGTAATCATGGAAACCAGGATCCTTTCGAAAATTCTTTCATAAAACACATGGCCACAGATCCAATTCGTGCCTTCTTCAATAGTCTGCTCCAAAACAGTAATAGCGTCTTCTATGCGCACTGTACGACATCTTTAAGGTCGTGCAATATCCACTAGAGTAAACGTGGTACGTAACCGATTACCATTACCGACCACAAAGACAAACAAAGGAAAAATAGGAGAAATATTGATTTGGTAATAAATTGACATAATTTGGAATCATTGTTCCGATGTAAGTCTGTTTATTATGAAATGGAAATGAGTATAAGTCAAGTAACAGCTGTCAAAGGACAAGCTCGGAAAAAAGTATTGTCTCTTTAAAAATCACGCGTCTAAAAAACACCCATCATATGAGAAAACCTCCAGAAATGAAAGCGGAATATAAATATTAAATTCAAAATATTGTGGTGGCTTTCTAAGTCTCCATATCTACAAATATGAAAGAGCTAAAGGTTGTGTTAGATAAATCGACTTTTTAAGTATTTCTAAGGATAGCCTTTTTCAAAAGTTCTGTAACTCTTCATTCATGTTAATGTAGAATGGTTATAGGTTGATTAACATTTTTGGGTATAATAGATCCTTTTCAAAGGATAGGTTACATTAGTCTGATAGGCCAATGAGCCACGCATAGACCAGTTTTGGTCCTTTGCGACACTAGATGGAGATTGGTTACTAGGTAATTGAGGAGTAGTCATCCTTTAGGATGACAATAAATCTAAACTTCGGAAAATAAATAGCGTTCAAGAATTTATTGAACTTGCTCGGGATGATACCCGGGTTGAAGCAGTTAAATATGCAAGGAATCATTTTCAAAAATTTCTTTTTAATTATTTCAATCAGGCCGAGGATTTGAGTTTGTCTAAAGAGAAAATACAAAAAATCATAATCACACAGAAATCACGAAGCCAGAGGAGAATTAGTAGGACGATTGTTTGCTTTCTTTTCTGAAAATTTCCCCTACCGAAGTGATGTATTTCCCTTGCACCTAATTAACCCTATCAACCTCCGCACTCGAGGGGACCACAGCAACACTAATCACTTGCAAGTGAGAGTTTCACTTGTTGAACACATCTGTATATTAATTGCCATATTTCGTTTCAAAGCGTACAATAATAGCAGCAAACAACACACATATGCTTTGAGAAATGATTCTTAGTACTACAGCAAAAATAACAACAACTACAATAACCCACGCAGCGACCAATGAGCAGCATACTCGTACGCATTGTTACACAGGCCAGGTCTAACACATTGTTGTTGTGATTGCAGGCACTAACTTGCTAGAGCGCTGCGTCTAATTACAATAAAAAATAGCAGCTGTTGCAACAGCAAACTAAAGCAACAACAACAACAACAACAACAGTTTTAAAATGCAATGATATGAAATGAAATATTTATTTATGTGGCAGTCGGTGGCAAAAGTGAAAGATTTATGCGACTCGATTGTGGAGTCACACAGCGGCAGAGCGGAGCATGTTCACTGTAGGCTAAACAAGCACGCTGCTGGTGAAGCCGCGGGCAGGGCGTTTGCAGGCTAGCAGCGCGGGAAAAAGAGTTGGGGCGGTGGAGGGGCTGGTGCTTTGTGACAGTTGCTGTTTGTTTGAAAAATTCACTTTTTGCGGCATGCTAGTGGTGCAACATGCGTTGCGCTTGCCACACGCACACACACACATATGCACCAAGCTACTCTGAACCGCAAATAAAATTAATTTAAAGTGTCCACTTGGCGTTTCGCCACAATATTTCTGCTGATAGCGACTGCTGGCTGCCAGCGACGGACGACAGGCCGGGTTTAGGGCGGCTGCTGGCATTGTTTGAAATTGAAATTTTGCGCCTTACGCCATATGTGCAACATAGTGTTGTGTTGCACTTGTTTGCGCGCTTGCAACATTGCCATGCAAGCGTAAAACGGTTTCGTCTCTCGACTGCGCGCGTCGTAAATCATCTGCCAAAAAATATTTGCTTCACACCACCACCACAAAGCCAGCTCCACAACTTTCCACGCACAGTTTATGCTGTGCCACTGCCTGCCCGCCGTTTATTTATTGCGTCTCTCGCGTTGTGCCTGTTGCCATGCCACATTTTGTGGCGCGCTCAATTGCCTGCGCTGCAACCAGCTTATACGCGCATCTTTTACATATGTTGCTGGCAGCAACCGTGGCACATTTGCTTGCCGCATGCCCTGCGACACCCGCGCCACACTCCTGCTGCCGTTTAGTTGCCACTATGCGGCAATGTTTGCTTGCTTCCGCATTACATTTGATTTTCTCTTCATTATTTCTGATTTGTAATTGAAACTTTTGTTCTACAGCATCACTGTTGCCGGGATTTAGATGTGGAAAAAAGCAAACATTTTGATTTATTATTCCGAATAATTACATTTCGTATGCATTACAACTCCATGCCGTACGCTCTGCCTGCCCGCTGCTCCCCTTTACGTGGAGGACTGTGGTATATATATATGTGTGAGTGGTATATATGAGTGTTTGTGGCACACATATGTTTGTCTGTATGTCTAACTGCCAATGTGCGTCTTCCTCACAATGTTGCATGTTTAGACAGCTCAACCAAATACTCGCACATGATTCCAAATCAATTTTAATGAGCGCTGCTTTTGTCTTCACTCCATCGACAACAAGTGAGTTTTTCCACAAATTCCTTGTTGTTTTGGAAATTTTAATTAAAATCAAATGTTTCACAGCGCTTATTGTGCAGTTGCTGGAATTGTGCAATTTTCCTTTGAAATTCTATTTTCCCAGCGGAGATATTTTACGCTCTAATAATAAACAGAATTGAAGAAATTTGAGTGATTTACATTCGACGTTGGCGAAAGGCGCACAAAACGCTGCGGACTTCTAAAGTCTTTAACAAAAGAGAAGTCGAAATAGCTGTGAACCGCTTTCTTTCCCTAAAGATTCAAGATTTAAGGCACGTAATCGTTCAGAAGTCCGCAAATTTGGTTCAAGTTGGAATGTCACATATGCGAAATTTACTCTTGAGAGAATTTTTAGGAGAATCTTTTCTTCGAAAACTTTGCTTGAAATTAAATTGACGAAAGCCCTTACATATCTTAAGCTTTAAGAGTAGAAAAAAATGTAAAATTTTCTTTGATTTTTAGAAAGAAATTGAATAACGACCACAGGTTCGGTTATGTTAGATGAATAGGCGGATTACTCGTTTATTCAGCCTCACCGCGTGAGTGCCAAAGTGACAGTGTTAAGTTAGGACGGCTTCGATGGTCCTTTTATGCTCTATGCTGGGCCAGAAGGCTTTCGGAACTCTACAAATGCTGGTTGCTGACGCGAAACCTTTAGATTCAACGTTCGGATGCTCGAAAATAGAGAAACCTTTGCTAGTTTCCATCCGAATAGAATTTAGTTGAAATAGCCTTTTTCTGAAAGCTCATTAGCTTTGAAATTTTCCACGATTTAACAGCGGCTAAGCACTCATTTAATATGAAAGCAGTTTGATGCTACTGCCAGTGAGGTCGAGCACTCAGTGACTAGCTTTGAGCTCAATGTCGGCGAGCTAAATACCTGTATAGCAGCTCTGCTATAGGAGTGTATGCATACCTATCTAAAAGAAGCCGCAGAAAACATTTGCAAATACCGAGATGGCAATAGAAGAAATAAAGGAAGATACAATAACAACATGGCAACGAAGATGGGATAAAGAGAAACATGCCAGATGGATGGCCAGTCTAATAAAAGACCTAAGCTAATGGATAAGCAGTTAATACGGAGAAATCGACTTTTAAACAACACAACTGTTATCCGATCATGGATACTTCAAAAAGTACCTTCATAGAATGGGAAAAGCCGAAGAGCCGTCATTACTATATAACTACGCGACAGAAGACGACGCTGAACACACTTTCCTTGAATGTGCGCGATGGCAATGAAAACGTAGGGCCGTAGAAGACCTGGTTGGCCCAATAAACGCGGGCAATTTAATTATCGTCATGCTGGAGAGTGAAACAAATTGGAGGATTATCCAGAAATTCGTAGAAATTTTGTTAGGCATCAAAAGGCCGGACCTGGATAAAGGTGCGTAGTCCTGAAGCAATGCAAATGTGGTTCAAAGGTGGGCGACGGTTCCTTAAAGGAGTTTTTTTAGGGACCTGCAAGTGGCAGATACCTTTACTGTGACGACAGCACTGCTGATACGAAAGGCATATTTCATCCCTTCACTCACAAAAAAAAGTCTTGGATATCTTATTGAGGCAACCCAAGCCATGTATGACAGAGCAGTTCCACAAAGGCTTCGAAAAGAGCAAATGAATCATTTGTATTCTTTAATTTCTTGCATTTACCATATATGAAAGAGCAAATACAGTCATTCAAAATACAAAAAATACATATGTAGGTGTGCGTGTACGCATGCAATCATTAATTTTTGCAATGATATCTTTGCATGTAACAGTTAGTTGCTGGCTTTCGGCAGCAAATTTGTAAGAGAAGCGTGTCATTAACAATTCATGCAGATTTTCCACAAATAATTGGCATTTTATATAACTTAGAAAACAAATCTTCAACACACGCATGATATGCAATTACAAGAAATTGCATATGTGTATGTTTGTGTGTGTCCATGCGGTTGCCCGTAGCTATCGGGAACTAAAATCGCTAGCTGTTGCTAATAACGCTTTCCATTTAGCAAATTTAAAATGCTAATTACGGTGAAATTACACACTGAGTCAATTATGCTGCAACACACACACACACTGCTAATATGAGTATGAATATGAATATGAAAATGAATATGGATATGGATATGAATATGTACATACATACGTACATACATGAATATACATATATGCTTATGCATAGATTGCCGCAGAAGACTACGTAGCAACAGTAAAAGCAACAAACTAGCAACAACTGTGGCGTTATACGCTCTGCGGCGAAGGTGCATTGACTCGCTTGGATACGCATATGTGCGTAGATACAGATCACCACAGCAATAAATATACACACATGTGCATATATGTATTTACACATGCAACTATGTATATGTGCGTGTGCAGTAAAGCAAGCCAAAGTACACGATTGCTAATCAAATATAAATTCATAAATGTATCTCTGCAACAGCTAATGGCCATAAATATTTATATTCCTGCATATATGACGGCATGTGTGTACATATATACATATCTATATATAAAAACATACATACATAAGTATGAATATGCAAACACTTTCTGCAGCAACTGTTTGCACTTAAAAGTACAAGTACTGCTGTAACGTAACTCGCCGCTTGCGTGTATGCGCGTGTGTGGCAAGTACTGGCCGAGCTGTATTTATTTATAAGTAAGCTTAATTGCAGCTATCTCGGCCTGTCATTTGCTGTATGTATTTCGCTGCGCTGGTGAAAATCATAAAAAATTCAAAATGTTAGGAAATTTTGTTGGAAAACTTAAAATTGCTGGCCGCACCTGTGTTGCGACGACGGCGGCGGCGACCAAACGGCGAAAACTTTGCATGAAATCTGAAATCTACCACGCAGAAAAGTTATATATCAGCGCTTATAATGGACGGTAAATCTGCTGTGATATTTCCGCATCTTGCGGTGGTCTTGCAAAGTGAGGCGAGAGTGAATTTTCAGCAAGTAGAAATGGTATGAGGTGCAAATAAGTTAAGGTGAGTAATGGTTTGTTATAAAGAGCTTTAAATACTAAGTATATGGTGATTTGTTATGCTAAGTTGTGCTATGTTATGCTATGTTATTTTATACTATGCTATGATTTTGATTTTTTAATATTTTGTTATTGTGCTACAATATGTCATGTTTAGTTATGCTATGTTATGCCATGCTATGTTATGTTGTGCTATGTTATACTATGATATTCCGGGTTATGCTATGCTATATTTTTCTATGTTATGTTATGCTATTTTACACTATGATATTCCATGTTACGATACGATGCTATGTTGTTATGTTATATGCGATGTTATGATAAGCTATGTTCTGTTGTGGTACGTTATGTTACGTTGTGATTTGCCATGTTATCGCTTTAATATGCTATGCTATGCTTTTCTAGGATGTGCTATCTTATCGCTATGCCATGTTATGTTATTCGATGTTACGTTGTGCTATGTTTTGTTATATTAAGCTATGTTGTGTTATGTTTTTCTAGGGTATATAATGCTATGCTATGGTTTGCAATGTTATCGTTTTGCTCTGTTAAGTTATGTTACAATATATGTTATGCTATGCTATGTTATGTTTTGCAATGTTATCGTTTGCTCTGTTAAGCTATGTTATACTATATGTTATTTTAAGCTAGGTATGTTATGTTAAGATAGATTATGTTATGCTATGTTATGTTATGCTTTGCTATATTATGATATGCCATGTTATGTTATGCGATATTATGATATGCTATGTTCCATGTTATACTATGGTATATGTTATATGCCATTTTATGTTATACTAAGTTATCGTTGTTATGCTATGCTATGTTATGTTAACTATGCAAAGTTATATTATGTTACTCTATGTTATACTATGATGTGCCATGTTATGTTATGCGATATTAAGATATGCTATGGTATGTTATGTTGTGGTATGTTATGTTACGCTGTAATTTTTTTGCTATGTAATCACTATGCTAAGTTGTGTTATTTTTTTCTATGTTATGTTGCTATTTTCTATGCTATTCTAAGATGTGTTATCGCTATAATATGCTATGTTTTCACTCGGGTGTTCTATGTTATTTTATTATATGTTATGCCACGCAAGGTTATGTTCTTTGTATTATGCCGATCGTGCCAATATCAATTTTTCTGCCAAATTCAAGTTATTTTCACAACCAGGGGTGCTTAAATACATTTTTTTCCACCCATGAGCACCGATATTTGCAAAACGAACGTTCAACGCCTTAAAGTAGGCTTCAACTTCATGTTATATTTAGCACCTGCATGCTTAAACAAACTTTTTTCCATAAACCTTCCATATTACGTCGCCTGGGATCACTATTGAAGCATACTTTTAGGCTTTGAACGCTGTTTTTGGAAACATAAGCGCTCAAAGCCTGAAAGTATGCTTCAATAATGAGCCAAGGCAACGCACCCTGGTACATCTATGAACTTCAGTTCGAGTTCGAGAACAGTAATATGACTAGATCATTATCCAAAACAAGCAGTGCATTCCCATTAAATTTGGTAAGGATTTAATGACTCCTTAAGCCCTTTAAAGACCAGTTAATGAACGAGTTATATCAAATCACCACATATACAAAAAAAAAATTGGAATTTTGTTTATTGTAGTAGTATCTAAATAAAAAATTTTGCAAATTTTATAAACAACATTCTTTAGTGTTACTTTTTATCGGTGTTTGTTTGCATTTTAGCCCACTGTGCGTACACTTTCCAAGCGTATGACTGCGTTCACTGCAATGTGCAATGTAAAAGTGCTTACAATTTGTTTAAAATATACCTTGGAGAAAAGCCAAAATCAAAGCAGCTAAATAATAAACAAAAAACAACAATAAACAGCAGTAACAACAAAAGCGCCAGCAATTAAAACGGCACGTCCGTCCGCGCAGCCACATGACTGAAGCGGCAACAAATCGCCGTGATTACGAGTAAGTGGCAGTTAAGGCGATAACAACAACAAGCATAACAACAGCAGTCACAACAACAGCAACTAAAGCAACAACAGCAGTCACAACAACAATAGCAAACCGGCAGCAAACAGCTGCACTAACGCTTCAAAATATTTGCTGTTTGCCAGCCAACAATATTCCTTACTAGACATAGTTGTTGTTGTTGCAGCAGCTATTGTTACTATTTGCCATTTGCAGAAGCCGTCAGTCGTCAGTAGTCAGCCGTTAAAATCCATGACAGCAAAATTACAACGGCGAACAATTAGAAATGCAATGGATATATTCTCCTAGGACGAAAGTGACTGCAGCAATGAAGGCGCGCAGCCATAAGTGGCTAAGTATGCGCATAAGTATGCGAGCGCATATCTACACGCACACAATACACATGGTATGTGCGTGTGTGTGTGCGCTAAGTGCCAGCGTAGTAATGTCGCCTGTCACAAGTGAAAATCTTAAATGCCACACATTTTAGCGGCGGCATTAGAGGCAGCGTCAGCGGCTGCGGCGCCACTAATAAAATTGAGGCGGATACGCGCGTCAGTGGGCAACAACAACAACAGCGTGCATACAACAAACCCCACCTACTGCCAGGCGGCCACAGCGCGCTTTGCACGCCCGGTGCGTCTCGCCTTGTGCTGCCTTGCATGGCGTTGTTTTGGCGCGTCATGGCAGCCGCAGCAATGTGGCCGCTTTGAGGAGGGCCTCGGGTGCAATGCGCTCGCCTCCATGCCGTTGTTGCTGCATGCGCTTTCTTCACATTTTAAATTTAAGTTGCGCGCGCTTGTTTGTTTGTCGCTCTTGCGCGCCTGTCAACTTAAAAACAATAATAAAATATAAATAATAGCGAATTCTAATGGGCCAAAGCGCGAACGCGAAGCGCTATAGCCGCACAGTGCCACTGCCGCCGCTGTCGTGGCGTGGCCAAGTAGGAAGCGCAGTGCATGCGTTGAGCTGTGATGCGTTGCGTGACGCTGCGTGCTTTGGCAAATTGTCAAAAATCGCGCGCAAAATGCCTTTTAGCCGGCCGCCATGCTGCCAACCAAAAGTGCCGTTACCACATATGTAGCGCATGTTATTTTTGTTGTCGCTTGTTGTCATTATTATGTGGATTACAAGCAATAATGGTTATTAGTATTTATTGTTATTTTTATTGAGCGACTGTGGCACTAAAATTCTGCAAGTAATTTCACGAAAAGGAAATATGGAAAATTTTAATTAAAATTGCAAATGGAATTGACGTGACGCGACTGCAAAGCTAACACAATTAATTAGCTACACTGAAAATACGAAAAAATATTTGTGTTGACACAACAGCGAAATACAGTTATGGCGAAATTTCTGCCATTGCCGCAAGTGCTTAACAGATACATCGTAAATACATAAAAACACTTAAAAAAAATAAAATAGTGGAGACTCATAGCTGCGACAAGTACGAAATATATAAAATTTTCCCAGCAAGGTGTAGGATGACTAGGGTAGACATTTTGACAAAAAAGTGCTCGGAAATTGTAGATAAAACGCAAAATATGTAATTATTCTTCAATATTTACTTTGTCGTCTTCAAAGCAATCCCCACCAGATTGTAATACACTTAAGATAAGATCTAGTCTTCGAAACATTTTTCATAAGTACTTTGTGCGATAACCTTCGGCTCCTTCAGCGAATTTTCTTTTATCTCTTCGATCGACTGAAAACGAGTTCCACTGACCGACAATTTCAGTTTGGGGAAGAAGAAAAAATCCCACAGAGCTAAATCTGGTCAATACGGTGGGTGAGCGATGGTACTCATTGCGTTTTTGGCTTTAAATTCGGTCGCAATCGTGGCTCGATGCGATGCTGCATTATCATCGTGTAAAATCCATGAATTATTCTTCCATTATTCCGGCCGTTTTCGATGGTAGTTTTCACGCAAATACCTCAATACGGCCAAATGGAACTCTTTATTGACCGTCCGTCCCTCCGGAGCAAACTCATGATGCACCAAACCAGGAATATCAAAAAAAAAAAAACCATGAGCATCACCTTGATTTTTGAGTTTCCTTCGCGTGATTTTTGTAGTTTCAGCTCGTTTTTTATCCATTTCGATGATTGTTGAATTGTCTGCATATCAAACTCATAAGCCCGTGTCTCATCGCCAGTTATAATGCTCTCCATAAATGCGGGAACGGAATTCGCACGACAAAGCATGTCCAAAGGCAAAATGCTTCAGGCAAATTAATCTAACTTTCTTTTTACTAAAAAGTATGGACAAGATCATGGATCATGAAATAAGCTCGAAGGCGCTGAAAAATGCACCATATATGTAAACCAGCATACTTACAGAGCAGGCAGATCAACCAATACTGCTCTGTACCAGCTAACTTCGGAGATAGAGTGTTCGCTGGAAGGAGGGGCAGTGATGGTATACGCCTTCATAAACATTGAAGGTGCTTTTGACAACACGTCACAAAAGAGCGTAGCCAGGGCATTGAAGAAAAGGAATGTGACAGCACTGGTGCACAGATGGATAGAAGCCGTACTGTGCACTAGAATAGCTGAAACCCCGATAGGAGTCACCAGGATTCGTCACGACACTACAAGAGGCTGTCGACAGGGTGGAGTGCCATCTCCTCTGTTACAGAGCCTGGTCATGGATGACGTACGAGTTTTGCTAACTGAAAATGGCATTCCCAGTCAAGGCTGCGAAGATGGCATTGTCATTATAGCCACAGGTAACACTCTCTACGACGTATCGGTCAGGCAGTCAAACACACACTGCTACAAATGACGGCAGGAATGTGTGGCAGAGGCAAGAAAATCTCGCCCCAGCGAATGAAAGAGTTAAGTGGCGTAATACCATTGGCTCTTTTCCCCCAAGGGACAGCATTATCAAAACCGGGTTAGAGTTAACTTCCAAAGAACTTTAAGGCTACTCTTACCAATAAATGAACGAATGATTCCAATTTCGAGCTACTGCTAAGGGATAAAACTATCAAGTGGTA
This sequence comes from Bactrocera dorsalis, assembly GCF_023373825.1. NCBI lineage: Eukaryota > Metazoa > Arthropoda > Insecta > Diptera > Tephritidae > Bactrocera > Bactrocera dorsalis. Next base: position 67,698,562 of record NC_064307.1, on the reverse strand, counting down.
CACCTACGGCTCGAAAACGTCGGAGGGAATTTGTGCAGGAGTCGAAGGACCACGCACCAAACACTCCATAATTAAGGAAAGTTTTCCGAGCACTTTTCAGATAGAAGTCTTTGCCATAAGTCGGTGTGTAGAGTTAAACCTCCAACGCAACGAATTTATAAAAACACTTAGCTATAGTCAAGCGGCACTTAAAGCAATCTCTGCCTATGAGATCAAACCTCTTCTGTTGCAGAAGTGTAGAGAGCGATGGAATAGCCTGGCGGAACGTAACCAAGTGCACCTCATCTGGGTCGCAAAGGTATAGCCGAGAATGGACTGGCTGATGAGCTCGCCCGCTTCGCAGCATCCACTAGGATTTGAACCCTTCATCGCGGTGGGTTCACATACTATGAAGGAACTGCTCCACAAGGAAGAAGGAGTAGCAGAGGAAGATATTGGCAAAAACTGCAAAGCTAGCGGCATGCCAAGTTGCTAATGGGAAGTTGCAAACTCAGCTGGTTTAAATATGTAATCATCCACCTTAGGAACAAATTCAGACTACTTGTTGAACTCTACACTGGTTACTGTATGTTGAAAAATACTTATACAGCATGGACCTAGCTTTTTGAATAAATTGCCGGTTCTGCGACAGAGAGCCTGAAACACCAGAACACCTGCAATTAGTCTTTACACGCAGGTTGAAGACCCTTGGCTATATGTTTCCAAAGAGGGATCACATCGCTTCGCTAGCATCCAGCAATATATTGGACTTTGTCTGTATGCTGGGGCTTGGCGAGTGTTTGTGATTTAGGTGAGGGCACAATAGATTTAAAGTCGCGGTGAGTTCCTCATCTACCTATCTTATGTCCAAAGAGACCTGTTTACAGTACGGGTTTTGGAAAAAATTCAGCTTTATCGGGATGGGTTGAGCAGGAACGGGTTTCATACTCAAAACATTCATCAAATTATTGGAACGAGCTCGCGAGAGATGTCGAGCTTTCTTGCTATCTCGCTAACATCAGTTGAGTAGGTCGAAAGTCTTTCAAAACGACGCATATAAGGCTCCAAATGCCACAATATTCAACTGTTAAATTCTTAGAGCCTGGATTTCGAAAATTTGAACCGATCTACATATAATTCTGGACTATGAGCATTCAATTGATTTATTAATTGTTTCAGGCAGCAGTATACTCTTCGTAAACATTGTTCAGATGGGATTAATATAGCCATATGAACTGACAGAAAGTTCTTGCATGGAACTTTTGTATTTGTGTTGGGTATTTTAGCTTCGGTGCAGCCGAAATTAAAGTGTTTTCTTGTAAGATTTAAGAAGTCTTCTTTAAACCATAGAAAAAAATCTTAGGAAACTAAAAAAAAAAAATATAAGGAAAATCGACCAAGAAATCCTGAAGAAACTTCTAATCGAACGCCTTACCACATGCTGAACACTAGAACGCAATTTGACTGAATAAAAGTTGTTGGAAGACATAAGCGAGGCGACTTCAATCATTGTGGCATAAAAACCATCATTACTTGCCATCAAATGCATTTAGGGTCAGCGCAGCGTTGGCTTACTGAAGGCATAAAAAACGACCACACAGAGCGCGTTAAGCTTAACGCTGACTTCATTTCTGCAAATGGCAACACAAATTAACTTTATTTCTTACAAAACAGTGGTGCGCTTATAAAGAATATAGCAGTTGTTGTTGGCAGTGACTCTTTTTGCGCGATGAACTCAAAGTGAAAGGGAAAATTGCATTTCCTGCTAATTTCCAACTACTTCTAAATAAGTTTGTGTTACTATGTCAGAATAAGCAGAAGCTTTTTGTTGACCAACTCTTTTTGTTTGCTGCTGCTGCTTCTTGCTTTACATGCGCAGCATATTTCTCGCCTCACTGACCAAGGCATGTGAAATATGCACCGGTCGCAAAAAATGTGAAAGAAACTTTTTTTTTTGTTATTTTTACCAAAGGAAGCAAGAGATACTGAAAACTGCTTACAAGCGTATACAACTTGACTTTGTTGCAATGCTATTGTGTGTTGTTGCTTGGCTAGTACACGTAGCACATACAGCTGCGCGGCGTAGCACGGTGAGAACATGAACCGCAGTACATGTGTGTGTGTCCACTGGCATAGTGGTTGAGTATCCGGTATTACCCTTTCAAATGCGTAGTCTCCACGCTCTACAGCTGAGTCGAGGCGGCGGCGGCAGAGATGAAACAGCATAGAATTGGCATGAAGATAAAACAGCTGAAAAGCGCATGGAATGCCGGGCGATGTAGCGTGCGGGCGCGGCGTTTGCGTGAATCGGCTGATTTGAAAGGTAAATGTAAGCGCGCGTTGTTGTTGTGCTAGCTGTGGAGTAGCCAAACAGCTGATTAACTGCCAAGTGAAAAAGTTCTAGCGTGTAAACATTTATGCGGGCTGCGGCGGCAGCAGGCGCAATACAGCTGTTGGCCCGATAAGGCTGGCAGGAACTTGCTGATCAGGTTGGCAGTCGGTAGCTTTGGTGTGTAAATCGAAGCGCAGTGTGATGCGCTTGCCACAAATGATAATTATGCCGCGCTGCGGGCCATGCTGGTCTGAGCCAGGCTGTGCTGTGCTGTTGGTGAGGCAGCGCGCTGCGGTGTGGGGTGAGCGCTGTGGTGCGTTGAGGGCGCTGCGTTGCGGTGTGATCGCTGCGATGCCTTGTGTGGCTGCGCGTTCTTACTTCATACGCGTTCTTACTTCATGCGCGTTCTGACTTCAAGCGCGTTGTTGTTTCATGCGCGTTCTTACCTCTTGCGCCTGCAGCCCCATTGCGTCAATTTACAAGTCCCTTTTGTTGCAGTTGTTGACGGTTTTTTTCGCATGCCATTTTTATTTGTTTGCTTTTGTTGTTGCGCTGCTGATAACTTTAACCTTCACATTGTGCGACATGAAGAACAAAACAATAACAATAACAATAAAAAAGTATGCTGGCGTACAGGCAATTGTGCAATTGTAACAAAGGCAAGCCATACAACGCGTCCGTGTCGTCAAGCCAACGGCATGGAAACTGCTGGGCGCTGCGCGCAAAGAGAGCGGTAGGCGCTGTGTTTGCATGTAAATTACAGACGCAAGCGTGCAAACAAATAAAAGAAGCTCAAGTGGAAAATATGAGTGGAATTTCGCGCTGCATTGCACACACTTCATGATATCACAAATTAAAATAGCAGCAACCACAAGGCATGCAAGCGCAGCCGACCGCAGTTTTATGCGAAATAAAGCGCGCTGACAAACCGAAGTGCGCGCTAGCAAGTTAGCTAAGCTTTAGGGCAGCCAGCAGCGCCGCGCGCTTATATGACGCTGATGCGGGTCCCAGCAGCTGACTGGCCGCGCCACTTACAGCTTCATACCTGAAAGCTGCTTACGTATTTTGCCATTTACATGCAAATGCATTTCACATTATTTTTCATGCACGCCTTCCACCGGTACATATATATTTAATTTTTAATCACCTGCGCACATACAAGGCACACCGCCAGCTATTGCATGTAATACAACACTTAAAGATAACTAAAAATTAATTTTATGCTTGGCATAACTATTTACATGACAAACCCATAACTGCCTCTTTGCGCTTTCCTTCACTGTAACAACTTCATTTATGCTAATTTACTGCCTGCGTACATATGTAATGACACTAGCACTAAAATAAAAAAATAGTTCTACTTCCGCACATTTTATTGCTGTTTCGCGCTGTCTGCGCCTTCACGCACGCGTTCTACTCACGATCGTTTTGTCAAGTGCCTCCTTGATGGCTCCTCTTAAAGTTTCAGTGCGTGCATATTCATCGCAGATAAATTCCGCTTACAGACGTACGCACTATTAGTATGCCAATTCTAAGTATTCGCCCGCAGTTATTGTATTAATAATTAGGAATTCATGTCGCGGCCGCACTCGAACCAACTATTACGCGCCCGAAAGTGTGCACTTAAGCACCTGCCCCATTAATTTTAGTGACCTCGTCCAAAGAAAAGACAAGCACTCGTGGTACTTTAAACGTTCTACAAAAGTAGAAAATATTTCGAGTTGATGGTGAGTGACGTTACAAATATGATAATTAGTTATGCGCTCCAGCTCAAGTGCTAGTGAGGACCTTGAAGCAGTGTGGCTCTAAAAATTGCTAATATTGAAATGCCGTAATACAAATATGATTTTCAGAAAAGTAAACAAATTTTAAATAAATATTGACGCATTTCTCGACAAAACGAAGAAAAATGGTAGAAAAGAGAGACTACGAAGAGCTTGACATGTTAACCGACAGTGGTAATGCTCGAAAATTCTACGAAACGATGCGGCGAATAACAAAAGCTTTAAAGACCGGAGCACTAGTTCAGAGTCATTTTATGTCTGTGATGCTAGAGGCTGTTTTTTGCCCAGTTTGGGTTTCAAAAACCGAAACTGTTGGTCAAAATTCCCTAACAAGTACGAGTTTCTATACTGTAGTCAAGTTACTCCGGAGAATACTCTTGTAGAAGCTACAAAGGTGATCTAAAGACTGATACCCAATGTATACTGAAATTATGAAGGAAACACTTCCCCAGCTTGCTGAATGACAGTGATAGCATAACACCAGAAGATGGCGAACCTAACTCCCCAATTGATGACGTTGGAGTAGACGTTCCATTGCCAGACCATGAAAAAGTTCGAATAGCAATTACCCGTATGAAGAACAACAAAGCGAAGGGGCCGATGGATGTCGACCGAGCTATACAAAGACTAGCAGCTTCTTTGTAGAATATGGTCGGACGAAAGCATGCCCAAAGATTGGAATTTAAGTCTGGTCTGCCCAATCCACAAAAAAGGAGAACACCCACAATCTGCACCAACGACCGGGGGATAAGACTCCACAACATCGCATATAAGGTTCTGTCGATCGTATTGAGTGAAAGATTAAAGTCAACCGTCAACAAATTGATTGGACCTATCAGTGCGGCTTTAGGACTGGAAAATCAACAACTGATCAGATATTCACCATGCACCAAATCTTAGAAAAGATCCTCGAAAAGAAGATCGACACACACCACCGCTTTGTCGATATCAAAGCTGCTTTTGACAGCACAAAAAGGAACTCCCTTTATGCCGCGAGGTCTGAATTTGGTACCTCTGCAAATCTAATACGGCGTTGTAAACTGACGTTGAGCAATACCAAAGACATGATTCGAAAAATAAATTAATCAGTAGCACTTCAAATAAAAATTTGCTGTTTTTTTATTTTGAATAGGCATACTAAGCAAAGAGTACGAAGAAAATTATAAGACTTCGGTTGCACTGAAGCTATCAAGTTTAGTGGTAGTTAACCGAAGTGAGGAACCTACCTACATAGGACCCACATCCAGAAACGCACGTTATAGATATAGCACTATACACAAGTAGAGATACATTAATATAAAAACTGGAGAGTGCTAAGCACACTGTCGTTCTTTGACCATAGGTACATCTACTTATCCATTAATCGGAAGCAAAGATCAGAAACGAGGTTATGAGAAATCCCAGCAATACAAACTGAGATCTCTACAGGCAGATACTATTAGGCAAGAGACTTGGACCTTGCGTGTATAACTCAAATGAAGAGCTTGAAAAAAGCTTGACTGTTAGATAGACAGACAGCATGCAGGACTCATTGGAGAGAATATGCACTTTCCAAGCTGTAAGGACGTGGTAAGTCCCAGCTACGAAGGGAGTAGAGCAATAAACGTTCCCAAACATATATTTACAGAAAATAAAATGGAATGGGCAATCCGCCCATTCGACCCATGCAAATCTTCCGATACGGACGAAATCATTCCAGCAGTGCTACAGAATGCGCTCTGTCTATCCGTGCCATGGCTAAAGGCGATTTTTAGGGTGTGCTTGAAGTTCAGCTATGTGTCATACTCATGGAGAGAGGCTAGGTTAGTTTTCATATTGAAGGCAGGTAGGAATAACTCAAAGAGTTTAGGCACATAAGATTAACTTTCTTACTGCTGAAAACATTAGAGATAATCTTATACGCGTCCATTAGCACCGCAGCGCCTCCTAGAAGCTTGTCCAAGGCGCAACATGCATATATGAAGGGCAGGAAGGAAAAAGATCAGTAGAGACTGCACTCCATACACGGTATTTAATATCGAAAGGGCTCTTGAATACAAGGAATAGCTCTTGGAGCATTCCTGCACATTTCTGGAGCGTTAAACAACGTCTCTACGAAATCTATTCTGTATAGTATTCAGTCAATAGATGTTGATCCTGCTATGCAGCGCTGGATCAGAAGCCTTTTGACCTCTAGACAGAGTGCTGAATGGAGCTACACTAAAATGTAGGAAGTCTGTAGAGATACTCCGCAAGATGGAGGGCTATATCCGTTTTTGTGGACATTAGTGGTGAATAAACTGCTAAGAAGCCCCTAAGATAGTGGCATATGAGGACGACATTGCCATCTTAATAACCGATAGGTGTCTACTGACCTTTGGCAGTATTATGACCACTACTCTCAATACAGTCCAGAATTATAGCAAGCGGGTCTGATTGCGCCACTGCTTTAGGCAATAATCCGAGCCAAATTTCATGAAGATATGTATTCTAATAAACAACTTGTCCGTACGATCACTTGATTATGATCATTCAGTTTGTATGACAGCTATATGCTATAGTAGTGCGAACTGAAAAATTTGCTCGGAACATGCTCTGTGTCTTTTCACAATAATTCGAGCCAACTTTCGTGAGGATATCTTGTTAACTAAACAAGTTTTCCATACAAGGGACAAAAATTTATCGTTTCGTTTGTATGGCAGCTATATGCTATAATAGTCCGATCTGAAAAATTTCTTCAGATAATAAACCTTTACCTTGGAAAATAATTAATACCAAATTTCGTGCAGATATCTCGTCAACTAAAAGATTTTCCCCTACAAGCACTAGATTTTGTCAGCCAGTTTGTATGACAGCTATATGAAATAATTCTCCGATATAGACAATTCCTATAAATAAACAGCTTCTTGTGTAGAAAAGCATGTGTGAGAAATGCCAGCTCGTTATCGCAAAAATGTTGGAACTAATTTTGTTTATATCGCAAGTTATTGTTTACATTTATTTATATTTCGCATGCCTGCTAACAAGCCGAATTAATTAATGCAGCACAATTTCATTGTTACTACATATTATAACAATTTTTTTGTTTACATGACTGTTAGTTGAATTATCACTGCAGCAGTTGCATTGCTATTGTTTTTACAGCGCAGCGTTAACTATTGCAATTTATTTTATCACCAACTAAGTTTTAATTAGCCTTACGCTAAGGTAGATATTTATATAACATGTGTATATGTAACGGTATGTTTGCATAGCTTTGTATGATATGTGTATATGTTGTTGTTGTTTACACAGAAATACCTTGTAAAAGCATTTCATTTGTTTTGTCTGGCGATTTGTTGATGTTTGTTCCTTTGATTTTTTTTTTCTTTTGTTGGGTTTTATTTTTTTGTATTTTTTTTTTTTGTATTTTTTTATTTATTTTTGTATTTTATTTTACATATAAACAACGTTGGTTTGTAATTATTTCAGTTCGTATTTGCTTTTGTAACTTATTTAGAATTATTTACAATTTTTATTTAGAATTATTGCATAATTGACGAGGTCAGGCTGGGCGCTGTTAGGCTCGTCAAGTCTAAGTAATGAAAAAGTTTATATAATTTTCAGTAACTCGTATTTTTTATTGGCATTACTAACTTTTAACAGAAAAAAAATATTTTTTTCTCATACTCCACTCAAAATACGCTCTAATTTATCATTCAATTTTCTTTCCTTGCCTGTCTCGCCATCAGCTGTGGTCTCCTTTACTCCCTTGCCAGCCAGGCGCCTCATGCTCGTCATTTCACCGCTTATCGCTGGTATCTTAATGGCCTTTGTCCTTTATATATTTGTTTCCCTTCGGTTGTTAATATTTATTAATTTACAATTGTTGTTGTTGTATTATGTACTCTTTTTGACGCGGCCCACTGCTTGTTATGACGACCTCAAATGTCTCTCAAATTTTACCTGTCTGCATACTGTCATCACATGGCAGCCCGAAATAGATTTTAGTTTTTGTCTTTCACTTTTTTTCTTCTTTTTTTTTGTTCTCATTTCTTTGTTTTTTCTTTATTTCTTTAATAACTTTCTGTTTCAGCGCTTATCTATATATCATCTTCGCGTATGTGTAAGCTATGCCTATAATATATTTCCACGTCCTCTTAGCGATAAGCGCTGCGCATGTTGTCATATTAAATACGGCTCGTAGTCTTGGCGTGGCTTATCTTAAATGCCATTTAGTGTATATTATTCGTGTGCATTTGTGTTGCGTTAAATACATATATGAATAATAGTTTTTTCGTCGCTTTTATCTGCGTCAGTTTATTATTTAAAATGTCGACTCGCCGGCGATTAGCGCTCTTATAGTGTTTGGTGTAGCTTTAAGATAGTATGACACTTGTTGTTTTTATGTTTACTTTAGTTTGGCATTGAGAAGGCCGTCAGTACAGCAACATTGTTGGTTGTCAGCTCACAGCTCATAATCAGATATACGCTGTTCTATACAGCCGGCTATATTTATGCGATAAGATCTTTATTTGTGCACCGGTCGCTCGCTGAAACGCTGCGATGTACAGTTGTTGTATGTAGATACATATAAATCTGTATCTACATATATACATACATATATCTATATCTATATACATACTATATATACATATATATATATATATGCATATAGTTGTAGTTATTTTCGAAATTTAACCGTGTTGGCATTGCATGTCAGTAATAATTGCGAATTTCTGTGCTTTTATCACTCCGCATCTCTCTCACTGTATCTCTCTCTTTATTGTTTGTTATTACTGCTTCGCATTTGAGTTGCTTTTTTTTTGTTGCGTGTTATCATTAATGTATGTTAATGTGTTAATTAAATGCCATTATTTGCATCTTATCACATTTTATCCTCGACAAAATCTTAATTGCCTTATTATTCGGGTTGGCCAGTGGAGTTCTCTTTGTAAGTGGCAGTTCTACTCGATCGGGTAGCACATTTTGGTTACATAAGTGACCAGGAGACTACAATAGATCATATCTAACTTAGCCTAAAAATTAACCAAGGCTGCACCGGAACTATAATACCCTTCATAAATAGAAAAGTTTCCAAACACAAAATGATATTTTGGTCATTCAGCTTGTATGACAGCTATATGCTAGTCATCCGATCTAGAAAATTTCTTCAGATGTGATAGCACTTTATTCGGCAACAAGCCATGTAAAATTTCCCGCTGATATCTTGTGAACTAAAAAAGTTTTTCATGTAAGAACTTAATTTTGATCGTTCAGTTTGTATGACAGCTATATGCAGTAGTCGTCCGATATCGGGTTCTCCGACAAATGAGCAGCTTTTTGAGGAGTGAAGAACGTATGCAAAATTTTAGAGCGATAACTCAACAATAAGGGTAGAAGGCACTCATAGCTTCAGACTTAACTGTGATATCAAAATTGAACTCCAAGTGGTTCCATAATCCAATCTTATGCGCTGATTCCTGAACAGATCTTCAGAACCGATGCTTTAAGAGTGAACGCAAAGGAAGGAACTACTAGTTTTATATTGACTCAGATTGGCTGATAGATGACAGCGCCGAATACCTTATAATGCCATTATCTCATAAATATTAGAAAGAATATATAAATCTTCAAAGAATCATCATAAGCTAACTGGGAAACTGTAATGCCTCGAACATATTTCAACGTTTCTAACCAAATATAAATTAAGCTGCTGAGCTCTTTAAAACTAGGAGCACCGTTAACAGCTGCCACTAACTCCTCGCCTCCTTTTTGCTAAAATTTCAGGGTACGATTTCAACAGAGCTAATTACGTACGCCTAGCATCAGATGTGATTTGCAACATGTGCCCGGCAGTAACGCGAGCAAACAAACCACATTCACCCAGTTCTGGGTAGTGCGCTATTAGAAATCCACGGTGCATGAAGGCACTTATCGAATTTCAGCAAACTTACAACAACTACAACTACAGGCAGTGAATGCGAACGCGCTCAGCATCAATTCCGTTCAATCAACTCAGCTTTACTTAATTATTCCAGAAATTTTCGCTTAAGCATGAAAGGCACAAATGGCTGGCATATCGGCTGTCGGTCCAACCGGCGGACGACCAAATGAACGCAGCTGAGTACGTGTCTGTGTAAGCGGGTGTTTGTAAAACTGGCAGAAGTGAGCAGGAAAAAGTTTCGTTTGAGAAAACTTTGTGCCAGTGGAGCTGTGGCGCAATAAACAACGACGCCAACAGAGCCAAGCAGCGACCCCAAAACAATTTCTGACTGCCATACAAATGCCTGCTAAGCAGTTAAGTTGAGCAGTACTTAGTGAGCGGCAAGTCGGCGCGCCACACAACGCCTGCCTAACGGCTTGACGGACGACTGACCCAGAACGTCACGTCCAATATTTAACCTCAGCCAGTCAGCTGCGTAGCCCAGCCATTAGCCAGCGAGCGGCGTCCAATGCGTTGCACAAATGCGTATCATATTTCCTGTTGATATATTTACGTTGCTATTCGGTTGCCCATTGTATGTATGCTGCGTTCGTAGAGTTTTTGCTGCTCATGCTGATGCTGTTGTTGGTGTTGTTGCTGGTGTGCTTGTTGATGCTGCTATTGATTTCATGCCACTTCGGGCACTTCAAGCGCGCCTAACCTCAATGCGTTTGGACAGCATCAAATGTTTCAAACGCTTCAATGCCCAGTGCGTGCGTTCGACCGTCTTTTTCGTGGCCTACACTCGGAACGCTCCGCGCCACTTCGCTCCCTCTGCGCGCTGTAATACGTAAGCTTCATAGCGGCTGTGATGCTTGACGACTTCAAATTGCCTCTTTTCGGATTTGTACTGCAAATGCAGCAACAACGCACATACCCCTTATATATAATATTTGTAATCTTATATCTTCTTCAATTTTCTTATGGATTATATTGCTAATGGCCACTAGGAAAATTGTGTGTGGTTCGTCTTGGTTATCACCCGAAGCTTAAGCAAATTTTCCAGGAATTTTTGGCTTAATTTCTTTAGCGAAAAATGGAAGGGTTACTCATCCTGCGACCAGTTGATATTGCAGTGGAGAGTTCGGCAGCGAAATTAGCTGCAATATTTGCGGCGTTAGGTGACGTTTCCACAAGAGCCTCTGGGAAAGCTCGATAGGCCGATCACCGATAAAACGGACTCTCGCTCTATTTGAGAGAGAAGGTTCCAAGTCACTCTAGAAGATGGTGAATATTGCAGGGGCCTGTGAACCAACAGCGGAACTTTCAAGGTCGACACGAACGGATCCAAAATAGCAGTAGAGCAGACGCCAGGCTTTAATGCGCGAAGCTGGATCACATGCGATCTTCTAAGCTGCCGGAATATTGCAGTATCTCACAGGCACCAGCGGTACTTTCAAGATCTACACGGATGGATCAAAAATGGATGAAGGAGTGGGCACTAGGATCTATTGTTCAGATCTAGATCTCTTGCGACCCTCTCAGCTGCCGAAATACTGCAGTATCTACCAGGCAGAAGCCTTTGCGGTCAGGAAAGCTGCTGAGATAGCTAATAACACAGAAAACTGTAGCACATAAATATTTACGTTGCTACCCCAGAGTCACAGATATACTTAGAAACATGAATGTAGTAGATATGGTAGCTGTTAGAGCTGTTAGAGTGCTGCATAGATACCGGAAAGCATATATACTTGGTTCTGGGACACAAAGGCGTTGCGGGAAATGAAATAGGTAATGAGATTGCCAAAAGTGCCATCCGTCTGGATATCGAACCAGTTCAGGAAATATACAAGTCGTTAGAAACGTTACACAATGAAATTTCCGAAAGGGCTGACAGAAGGTTAATGGTGAGTTGGATTGCTTTAGGGGCGCTAACTATGCAAGATCTAGTTCAAGGCAGCGAAAGCAAAACACGCGAACTTTCTACTCACAAGGTCTCGAAAGATCATTTTAAAGGGAGCGGAAGGAAACAAGCAAACGTTGTACTCACACGATATTGAATAGACTGCAGGACGGTTTTTGGCCTAGTCACAGATCACGACTTCCTAGCATCACTTGTGGGCCATATGACACGAGAAGAACGTACAGAAAAGTAGGCATGAGAGACACTCTGGAACACCTCCTTGGCTTATGTCCGGCCTTATCTAGAACACGGCTTAGATATCACGTAGCCTCGCAGTTCAAGACTCTATGCGAGCTGTCAGAAGCAGATATCAAGTCTTTATGAAACTTTGCACTAAACTTCGTCCGGCATTCTCCAGCTCGATTTCACAATCGAACTCTTCATCTGGCATTACAAAGCCCAGTGTAAACCACACTACCCTAATTTTATATGCCTTAACCGAAAGTATAACTACTGAAGATCCAATTTCAGTTTTTTTTTTTAATTTCCCCTCTTTATATTTCCTACAGGGCATGTACGCGTTAGCTGAGCTCATCACTACAGGCATTGTAAGCGTTGTTTTCATTGCTGCCATCAACACGGTTAGTGTTGCATGCACACATATATTGTTGTTGTTGTAGTTATTTCATCGTTTATGCCAAAATCGTTGTGCGTTACGCATAATAAATTCGCTTTAATTTATTTATACAATGCAATAGAAGACGCGAAACCGGCAGCAGCAGCAAAATCAACACTGCAAATGGCAATAATACAATAAGAACAACAAAAAAATAAGCACAATAACATCAATAACATAGGCCAGTTTAAAATTGTGCTTCTACAGCTCACAACAATCGGTGGCATGGCGGAGCGGTATAGGCCGCAGCGTCGGGCGCGGTTCACCAGTTTTACCACACGTACACCAACAACAGCAGCACAGTAGCAGCAGCTGCTCCATCACTATCAGCAACGCCATCACCAACGCCACGCCAATCAGCGCGCTACTCAACAGTGTGCCGCAATTCAGCGCGCTTGCCACCCTCTGCGTATCCCGCCCTACCAGCGCTGTATGCCTACCGAAAACCAGCAGTGCGCAGTGTCCATAAACGCCAATTCCCTTGCCGCATTTTGCTTAGCGCTCACTTTGGACAGCCGGACAGTTGGCGGTCGGTGTTCGGTCTTGCCATTTGCGGTGCAACACTTTTTCTGCGCTCACTGTTGTTGGTTGTTTTGTTGCTTTCGTCGATGTCTTGAAATTTGTTGTTTGTGATTTCGTTACTTTTTGCTTTCAGCGCTGTTTGTTGTTGTTGTTGTTGTTGCTGTTTAATTTCATATTTTATGGGGTGTGGAGGCATTTCGTGTAGCAATCTTTTTCGCCTAAATCTGCATTAACTTTTCTTAGACATTTTATTACTGATATGTGCGTGTATGCGTGTGTGTGTGGCTGCTTAAAAAGTTTAAGTGTTCCATATAATTTGAAATACTCTTGTTTTTAGGCCTACTTGTTTCATTTTTGGTTTGGCAGATAAGTGAATTGTTTTCACAATCTGTAGATACTATGATATTTTTGATTTTACTTTGGCGTACAAATTTCTTGAAAGACGGTCTTTGTGTATTTTAATGTTTTACTGGTGGTTTTGAGATAATTCGAAAGAGGAATGCTTGAAAAATAAATAAAAAGAACTGAACTCGTTCGACCTTCCTAAGCGACATCGCTTTGCTCTATGGGATCTCCAAAAGTTCCAAGAAGATCCGATGTTTTCGAGGCCAATTTTTTTTTGCGATGAGAACATTCCTGGCTCATTGTGTATGTAAACAAGCAAAATGAATGATAATCTTTCGAACGATAATAAACATTCCCCATTAAATGTGAAGTTTCTGTGGTTTTTTCTTTGAACAAATAGGGTAACCTTTTATTTGGTTACCCAGGTTGTTATTCCTTATTATTTCAAAATAAGCTATCATAAACTAGCGTTTAATTTTTGAGGCCACAAAATAACTTTTAACCGAGCTGTCCGTATTAGACGACAGCATGTACTAAGTCTTAATAATGCTTCTCTAGCATTTTTTCGGGTCCAGTATTACTTGACTATATTTCTGGATGTTTATCGTAAGGTTATCTGACCTAGCACTGTACCATGAAGTTTGTAACATCCAGCAAGAAACTGCGGAGATCCTTTAAAAATGCAGATAATATAAATTTTCAGCGTGACGAGCTAGTCCTTCAGTTTTTCACACGTCCTCTTCTGCCCAAGGAGCTACACGTTTGTCGGAGCGATCATGAGGATGCTCTTGCCTAGCAAACTTTTTTATATGCTACTATATATATTTATGAAATTTGGCACGGATAAATATCGCATGCTACTGTATGAAATCCGAAGAAATTGCTCAAATCAGACCACTATAGCATATAGCTGTCATACAAACTGAACGATCAAGTTCAAGTTCAAGTTCTTGTATGGAAAAATTTATTCATTTGATAAGATATCTTCACCAAATTTGGCACAGACTATTGCTAAAAACATTGTTACAATCTCCGAAGAAATTGTTAAGATCGGACTACTATAACATATAGTTGCCATACAAACTGAACGATCAAACATAAGTTCTTGTATGGAAAACATTTTTATATGAGGAGATATCTGAACGAAATTCGGTATGAATTACTGCCCAAAGCAACAATGCAATCTCCATGAAAATTGTTAAGATCGGAGCACTATAGCATATAGCATCCATACAAACTAAACAGTCAAACACAAGTTCTCATAAGGAAAACATTTTATATGAGAAGATAACTGAACGAAATCCGACAAAAACCGAAGCTAACGGTTTTTCTCTCGTGTTTTCTTGTAAACCAAACTTTTTTCTTGTTTTTATGGTTTTTGTCAACTTTTTATTTTATTTTCAGCTAAACTTTTTAGTACCGCAGGAGCTTCGCTCCTCCTTACAAATCCGCTTATCGGCGCATACATATGCAATTCTAGGCCACCAAGCGCAAATCACAATTAGATACGCCACATAATCCAACTTATACAACACACACATACATATGTACATTCCACAGCCTCCTTTAACGACTGCGCGCACTCCATTTCAATGGAAATTACTCTATGCAAATATTGCCTATAATTTTATGTAAATACGTACGCTATGACGTTGTACATATGTATGTGTATAAGTGTGAGTACATATCGATTTGTAGTAGAGTGCGGCTTAATGGCGAAACTTTTCCAATAATGTTTTCCGAAACAATTAAGTGGCACACGCTGCTTACAAGCACATATCAATACAAACAAACATACATATAAGCTTACAAGCATAAGCCGTGAGCATTTAGTCTATGTACAAGAGAAGCCTACTTTTGTGCGCGGCATGCATATTATTTAAATCCCGGAAAGTTCGAAATTTCACAAACACAACTTGGCGCTTGAGTAAGGAGAGCATTGACGAGCGGCATGAAGAGCAGGCGCACCTCAGTAATTCCAAAACCAACATATTCGAAACAGAAGAGCAATTAGAATAATTCAAGGCATTGATTTGTCGTTGGGGAGCGCTTTATGCGAATACTTCTATGACATGCCACGAGCGTACATATCTGCTATACACTCCGAGGCAATTGCAAAACAAATACGAGTGTTTACGAGATAAGTAACGGTAATGCTGGAGGAAATCTGTGTTGGAGGTTGGAGTGTGGAATACTAAGTGGATGGTGTGCTCGTTAAGGCTTTAATTTGGGCAAATGCTGTGGCAGTTAAGTGCAGAGTATGGCCTGGTAGTCACCTAATTCTGGAGGAGTGATTGTTTGCGGCTTTTTGCGTTTTGCCAAAGATGGCATTTATTAGGTGCTGATGTGTTTTCGAAACTTAATTTAAGCCCATAGTTATTTGTATATTAATTAATGGGTAATGCTTATTGGTTATATGAAAATAGATACATATATAAGCGCTCAGAGGGAAGGACACAGAAAAAGGTACTCTAAGTTCTGAAGATTATTAACTATTAACTTTGTATAAATAAGTGTTTAGCTGAGCTTTCTATTCGACATGAAATTGCTTCTATCGAGCCGATGTCTGGTTAAAATGAGCTTGGTCATAATTGCTTAGGCGAATTGAGGGTATTTTTAATGCAGAGTGACTTAGAATTTTTGACCCTCGGAACAAATATATCTAAGTGAATATTAGCTACCGCTTCTATTGACATCAATCAGAGCCTGGTTGGTCTGATTAAGTCATTTTCTAAGCAATAGACAAGCCATATAAGATTAAATTAGTAAATGAGGATTGCTCAGCGACCTAGGGTGTATTGTGCCCTATAAGATGAAGAAGGTATACAAATCGCTCACCTGATCACTTAATACTTTTAGTCGGCATAGAGAGCTTCTGCAAGGCAGACGAACCCGTTGTCCTTCGTTTAAAGATGAAATTAATGGCTACGAGTATTCTGGCTCATAGAAAGGAACCTTGACATATCTGCCAGGTTCGGAGAAAACAGAAATCTGTCTTTTTACAAGATTAGAAAATTTGCGCAATTCAATCTCTCTTTACATTCACGAGCTCAGGCAAACTTCTCGGACTTACCATAGATGATATACTGAGCTGAAGAGAACACATTGAAGGCAAGGCATCCATAGCCTTTTGAATCTGTAACTTTTTCAGAAGAGTCATTACCCTAAAGTGGGTCTTAAGACACCAGATCATCTATGGCTTTACACAAGTGTCATCCCGTCATCTCATACGGATCGAAATGGGAACATGTTTTGGCGTCTTCAATAATCCATTCGCCGAGGCTAGTTTCAAACTAAATTCAGTCTTTCAAGCAGAAATTATAGGCATAATAGAATGTGCCAAGTGGGATTCTGCCCTAACCTGTAAGTCCATAGACGTTTTAGAGAACAGCTAACCAGCAATTATGGCTAGCCGTAGCGCCAGTTCTAATTCTCACAACGTTAGGTTACGCTGGAATATGTGTGATCGAGGACAGCTAAGGAGAAAATTCCCTATGCAGCCCCAGCCTTCAGACCATCCCTATACATAAGCAGTTCCTACTCCGGTAGAACTTTTGAAGCAAAAAAAAATATTTCACAAAAACCCAAAAAATTATTTGACGAAATAAACCAGCAATTTTTTGGCGAACAAATACAAATTCTTCTATCAACCTAATGCTCAAAGAAGTTATACGTTTAATAACAAATCGTTTCGAACACTACAAACCTAAAAAAAAAATAATAATAATAAAAATAAAAAAACGAAAGAAAAATAAAATCAATAAAAGTCAGAAGAAACATAGAAAATAAATTCCACATTTATTACATACATATATATTTACATATGTATATTCAACCTAATGAAAATAATTACACATCAACAACGGCAGTGGAAACACAGAAGCCGACATATACAAGCACTCAAAAATCAGAGAAACAAGTTCATCAAGGGCCCAACGGATCAGTTAAGCACGCCAAAACTGTTGCCGTCGTAGACCACAATCAAATGCGCTCGGGTGCCGAATACAGTGCACCGAATGACGTAGTCTATTACAATGCCAACGATATATCTTTCTTGAAAAGTATGTCTTTAGCTTGCGGTTGCTGTTGTTGCATGCTCTGGATTATTTATTTAACGTTTTTGGGAACGTTCATCTTCGGCGTCATCTGCCTGTTCCGCCTGGCAATCGGACACTGGCGGAGCGGAGAAGAAGACGTTTGTTTGGATATTGGTTTCACTTTTCTGGAGGTTATGTAAATTGGGAATGAAAAAATAAAGTTGTAGGTCAAAGCTGCGTGGTTTCTTTTTGCTAGAAAGAGCGTACAGGTCACTGTAAAGGATTACACAAACAGCGCACCAGTATAGAAAAGAGTTGTTATGAATTCTTCGAGCAAAAAAATTAAAAATCAAATTTCAAATCAAACGTCATAAAAAAAAAATAAAAAACCAAGAAATCGTAACCAAAATATTTGTGGAATGAATTTTATGGCAAAATGTGGCATTACCATAATTTTATTTCAACTCAGGGGTTTTGACATTTCGCCCACAGTACAATATAGCTAAAAGTTAGAAGATTTCTTCAGTTGAACATGCTGTCTGCACAAACGGCGCGTAATATGGAACAGGGTACGCAAGGGTCAGCGAATTTTTTAACTTCATCCAGATCCCGCACGTTCATTTGTTGTTTTTGTTCAATATTTGGTATCTATTGTTTCGCGGTCGCCATTTTTGTCGCCATGCGTTCGGGCGCGCTGCCTTTGTCGCACACAGAAAGCCGTCAATTAGACTTGATGCTGTACACCGATGACGATTATGTGGATTCGGATTTTACATTTGTGGACAATATCTAAACAGTTTCATTAATGGAATATATCTATATATACATAGGTCATTCAAAATATGAAATGTGTGGACATGTGGTACTTTTATGAATAAAGTGCATTATGATGAAGATTGAGAAAATATAAAGAAATGTTGGTCTTCGTGGAGGTTCGTTTGTACATACCAGCAAATACTTGGATTCGTATATTCCTAAGTTTATTCTGTCGTTGAGCAGCTGAAGCAGCAGATTTTTACTCCGTTCTGCTGTGAGATGAAGCTGAAGGCTTTTTCGAGTACTTCTTTCTTTCCTGTTAAGTACTCTTCACATTGCCTCGCATTAACATGAATAAAGCTAAGGTGGTTTTATTTACTAAATTTGAGATACAGGATCTCACATGCATCACAGTCGCGAATGGAGAACATTCTCATATAACCTGCATATACAATGAAGTATTTAGGGAACGTTCTAGATAAGAAGTTGCCATAGGAGCCTAATATCGAGCAGAAAGCAAAGAAGTCATTGTGCGACAGAGGAGCCAATGGCAAAAGTTGGAGTCTCTCACCGAATGTAGTGCTCTGGCTCTACGACACCATAGTCAAGTCCATTATGTTCTATGGGGTCTTTGTGCGGTGAGTGACACTAGAAAAGACCAGACTTGCAAGGCGGATCTAGAGCGCTCAACGAGTAGTCAACCAAAAACATGACAGTTGATGCGATTATTCATATAATGACCATATATTTCGGGAGAAGGTGTATGTCTGTGAAAGTTGCCTGCCATTAGACTCAGGAAATCTGTGTTTCTTAATGATTACATGTCTGAACATTCGGAAATCCTCACACGCTGTTACTTTCTACCAGATCTTTTGGCTCATGGAGTTGTCAAATCAAACGTTGTGTATAAGCTTATTTACGGATTGGTCAAAGCTTAGTGGGAAGGTTGCTGGAAGGTTATTTTAGTTTAATACTTCCTGACTATAGTATTGTTTTTAAACCCCAGACAGCTACCATTAAGGTATCGGTAGTTTTACTGATCCGCAGTTCAGCCTTATTCAGAGAAGTGACTATTCAACCCGGAGCAGCGCTGAGATATTAATCTTGAGCTCACTAATCGTGCGTTCAGGACTGATTAAGAAATGTCTAACCCCGTTTTAAATGGCAATTAGTCAATTTGTGATAAGACTACTATAAACCTTCGAATATAGAAGTTCTGTCTTTTTGGCTTCACAAAGGACCGTACATATATAACTTTTCCAAGTACGATTTCTGGATCAGCCATCAAGCATAAACTAACCCAACCTGAAGTTTTTCTATTCTCCTTCCATTGTTTTACACTCTTTTCTTTATTTTCTGCCTGGTGATGTGAAGTAGAATCTCATAAGTTGCTTTGGAGTGACTATAAGATCTCAATATTAGGTCAGTAAAAGCTCCCAAGTGAACTGAAATCAACGTTTTGCTTTCGGTATTAAAGTCATTGGTCCATTTTTCTTACAAACATTCCTAGTTATAGGCCTTTCTTTGGGAAAGCCTTCAAATATGTGGCTTTATAGGCGTCTAAACATACGACGAATTCCTGGCTCACCGATTTCTGTGATTAAGCTCAATTATATTCAAAAGAGTTACAGAAACAGACGAGCTTGGCCATAGTAATGAGCCAGCGGAGCTATTTCAAAGCGTGACCAACAATATGTACCCTCGCAGGAATAAATATGTTGATATCTTTGGCTCTTAGAAGGATTCAAGCTCGTAAAATTAAAGCAGTGTATAAGCTTACTGGCTTACTTAAACTTTTACATATCTATGTGTACATATATTTTAACAAAGTCCACCATTGTTCAACTCGTGCAAGTACTCGTATCAACAAGTGCCCAGCGGTGGGCTGTCAAACCGGCAGCTAAGTCCAATCAACTGAAAAGTCGGCTCGTTGCACTGAGTAAAGTTGCCATTAGCCGTGTTGCCAGTCTGACGGGCTCGGCGCGTTTTTTATTTGCTCGCTTTTATTTTCCAAAACGTTGCACCGTTTAAGCAAACACAAACGCAACAACAACACAAACAAAGCGACCAAGCAACACAAACTGCTATTTGCTATTTGCACCGTATGGCGCGGCCGAGAGGCGCTGATGTGCATCCGTTAAGATAGGTAAGCCGCGGCTGCAGACGGAACTGTTGTTGTCGCGCAATATTTATCGGCTGCCGACTATCTAGCTGTCTTTAAGCTTACATTGGTGTGGGTCCATTGTTGTTGTTGTTGTTTTACGTACAACTAGTGTCGCAGTTACCTCGCTTTGCAGTGCCAACAGTTTATCGCACTCGGTTATCTGTGGCGGAAAAATAAGCTACGCAGGCGTCGTGGTACAAGCGACTAATCGAAGAAAACTTGCATGAAATTCGCGTTTGTCGAGTGGATGCAATGGCAGGGGCGGGGTAGCGTAAAAAAAAAAGACGGTGGCGAAAACAAGAAGGCTGTTCTGTAAAGCCGTTGTGACCAGTTAGATATGCCAGATTTCATGATGACAGCTCGCCCAAATCAGAATTTTTCCATAGAAATACTTAAATCCAATCCTTCGGTTTGTAGGGCATTGGGCAATCCAAACATTTGAATATTAAAGTGAGGCCTCAAATAATAATTCGTACCAGATTCAGTGAGGATGGAGTCATGTGCAGAAGTTCACGCAAGTCAGGAAAGTTCTCGAAAGAGAAACCCCCCTTTTGATGAACGATCACTGCAAACTCATTAAGGATTACCATTGAAATATCCGGTCCTTTAATTGGGAAGGTGCTGACATTACCGCCGTCCAAGAAGTGCGATGGACGAGACAAGGACAGAGAGGAGTAGGTCCTTGTGATATTTACTACAGTGGTCCTATAAAGGAGTGCAAATTCGGTGTGGGATCCGTGGTGGGAGAGAAACTCCGTCGCCGACTTCTCGAATTTAACAAGTTGGATGAACATCTAGCCACAATCCGCAACAGAGCGAATTTTTTCAACATTTGCTGATTTGCGGCCACGCCTCGACTGAATAGAAGGATGATATGACCAACGATGCCTTTTATGAGCGCTTGGAGCGCACCTATGAGAGCTGTCCCCGCCACAATGTTTGGTGACTATAACGCCAAGGTGGGCAAAGAAGGTATGTTTGGCACAACGGTGGAAGATTCAGCCTCCATGATGAAGCATCCCTAAATGGGTTGAGGCTGATCGACTTCGCCGGGATCCGAAATATGGTTATCTGTAGTACTAGTTTCCAGCAAGCTACTTGGGGGTCTCCGGACCGAAAAGCCCTGATTGGTGGCTCGATCATATTGTGATAGACACGGATCCAGTGTTTCAGACGTGCGTACGTTACGAGGTTCTAATATCGACTCGGACCAACAGCAGAAAATTCGACATTAGATCGAATAGGTTGGCCAATGGAAACTTAATTATTCGAAATGAAACAGAAAAAGTTGTTTACAATATTGCTTTCATTGAAAACTTATTTCGAAAGAGATAGGAAATCGCTATAATGCTTGAAGGCAAAGCGGAATCTCATTTAAGCATAGCGAAACTGCGTGCTTTAAGCTAAGTAGATCTTAATACCCTTGTGGACCTTTGTAGACATATTCAAAAATATCTCGAATTGCCCTCCTACATTATTTTATAACGAAATGCATTCCTGCTTCTCAGTTAGGCTTTGATAGGAGCTCGAATGAATGCAGTAGACTTCGTAACGTGGACCTTAACAGTTCTGAACTGAGTATGAGCGGCTTTGAAGCTCTTTAATAGAACTATCTATAATCCTAACAGCATACCATGGCTACTTTGTTCACCAAAATCCATATTTTCGTTTAAATTCTAGCCAAATTGCAGCTTCTCTAAAATTGTATGAATTTACGAATTTCCAAACATTTACCAAATGCCACCTACAGAAGCGCAACAAACTACTAAGTGGACTCTCAATGCACTTACATAAATAAAATACACATATGCACATAATGCACATACAACAACAACGCACATATGGGAATTACGTACGTAGCATAAGCTGTAAGCCGGGCAATTTAAAACCAGTTGCTGCAGTTACGAGTCCGGGCTCGGGCGTAAAGGGTGGTAACTTTGAATTGTGTGGCTTTTATGGCCAATTTGACCGATTTTTAGGCTATTCATTTGCCGTACAACTTTATGAACCCGGGTGCATGTGTGCGTCAAGCACGACATGTGTGATAGGCGCTGTGTGAACCCAGTAGGAATTGGGGTTCACTGCAAAAACTAAACAATCTACTCCTTTCGACAGTAAATAAACCGAAGGGACATATTAGAACACTTTTATTCAGAACCAGCATAAATTCTACCAACAATCTAAGTCTGGACAGCCAGCACAGCATAACTCTTGCCAACAGATGCTACTTTCGGATCGGTAGGCAATGGAGAAGCAAATTATGCTCCGTAAACTTCTCATTATTACAGTCCAACTTTCGGCGCAGAACAAGGTCAATGATGAAACGAGATGAGAAAGCACTTAAACATTCGAAAGAAATTGTTCTCCGCAGGGACTTTGAGCTGTCCGTGTGAATGCTGAATATCGAAGAAAATGAAACCACGAACTATGAGCTCTACGGCGACATGGACATAATTAAGTCCACAAACGTCTAACGAGTGACGCTGGTTAGGTTAGGTCATCTCGTACGTATGGAAGATGATGATTCAGTGAAAAAATACATGGATTCGAAATCTACTGGAGAACAACAGAGGCAAGGGTGCCTATATATACAATGGAAGAACCCATCTGCACTTGGGATGTACAATAGGCATGACCTCACAAGGATAGAGGAAACTCCCGAAGTTTAGAGTTCTCGGCTCAGTGTCAAAGTGAGAAAGGAAGAAGATTCCCGGAAATTGCTGATCGTCTTCAAAGCGTTAAAGCTTGTTGTCACCTTGAAGATAATTTCACAATTATAAGCCCTCGTCTTGATTGAAAAAAAAATGGCATAGTGGAGTTTCACAAGTTTCATTAGAGTCGAAATAATTTTGGATCACCCTGTATAAGTATATTAAAAAAAAAAATGAAAATTCCAAGGCCGCATATCGAAAATTTCACACAAGAAATTATCGGAATAGTGTTTTGACTTGGTCTACTGTGAAAAAATTTTGAAATAACGGTGAATTTTAAACTTGCATTAAATTTGGATTACCCTGTATAAGCATATTTTCAAATCGGAATAGTGTTACTTAGTCTTTGGTGAAAAAATTTTGAAATAACGGTGAATTTAAATCTTGGGTTCATTTTGGGTCACCCTGTAAAAGCTTATTTGTAAATAAAAATATAGCTATATAGTTTTATTAATAATCATTTAGCGTTTAAGCCCTTTCTAAAGCTCTGCGATGCGAAAACTTTCCTACTGGGTCACCAGCAAACGCATGTGCTTGACAGTGAGCCTAACTGCATGTGTTGTTGTTGCATGGAATTATTGTTGCTGCTTGCAATTGCTGTTTGTGCTTGTACATTTTACAACTGGCAGTGCGTATGTACATACATGTACAGCTAATACATACACACATACACTTCTATAAGTATACAAACATATGCCTGTGTTGCCGTTGCATTGCTGCAGTTGCATATGAAACGAGGCTTTTGCATACATATGAAATATATATACTCAAACATACTTTTAAGCTTGCATTTCCATACACTTATCCGTATATGTATGTATTAGTATGCTTGAATGCATGTGTGCGTGCATTTGGAAGTTTGTTCAACTAGTTACTGCGAAAGCCCAGCCAAGTGCTGCAACTTTTATGGCAATTTTTCGTATTTGTTGCATGCATATGTACATATGTATGTGTGTAAATAGATATCATTGCGGCATGTTGTTGCTGTTGCTGTTACTGTAATCATCGTCGCAGTCGTTTTGCAAGCTAATTGCCTGTTTAAACCGACCGAAAAACTCTATTATTTTGCACTCAAAGTCAAAAGTGTGCTGGCGGCGGCAGTTACAAATGGGCGCCCAGCTAACAAACACACGCACACTGATATGTATGTATAAAAAAATTATGTATGTAAATCTGTGGCACTACATATGTCTATATGTGGTTGTAACCATAGGTAACTAAACCGAAAATAGGCACCTCAAAAAAGCTATAAAACCCGCCCGAGCACGCACAACAAATGCCAACAGACCAGACGCCGCAGCGCGCCCCCTAATACCCCCCGCAATGCATAACAAACTTATGCATAAGCGCACATTCACACACACACACACAAACGCAAGCGCATGCTAATGCACTGCCGGCGGCGCGCTGGTACGGGCGCGCGCCCAAACGCTCGAGTGGGTGTACGGATGGATGGATGGATGACAGTTTTATTGTGAATTCGCACAACTTGCGAAAAACTTTTTTATGACCAGCAAATGCTTGGCTTTTTCGCCTTTTTTTGTTTTTGCTTTCAAGCTTTTATTTTTGATTTTTGTATTTGCTTGTTTCTTTTTGGTTCGCCTCTATTTGGCCATTATTCGCAAGCACAGCACTCGCTCATTATGCATACGTATTAATGGCTCTGTGAGTGTTTATGTGGGTGTGTGTGTGTGTGGCGCACCCACTCACCAGACGCATGACTTGTTATAAAAACGAAAATGTTGCAAAAAAACAAAAACAGAAAAAAAAAACGCTGTGGCAAATAAAAACTAGAATTTAGAAATGTAAATAAACAGTCGAAATGACTGCAACCTATGCCAACTTTTCTAGTATTGCGTAGCGCATTTTGCACGAGGTCTGCAAGTGGACGCACTTAGCGCTATGCACATACAACTGATTTATGCAATCGAGAATGGCACAACTCAATGCAATGACTTTTTGAAAATAAACTGAAATATTGGTCAAATAAACTAATATTTTTGGAAAATATATGATTTTGACGGCATAAATTTCACCAAAATCTAGAAACGGTTTCGAGCTTGGTCACCTGTTCAAAAAAATAACAAAATTTAGCTTTGTTGAATATACTTCAAAATATCATAAAATATTATTAAATTCAAAAATTTTAAATTTTGACCACTCCTCCTACCCCTTACAATATATCTATCATACCTAACTATAATACATGTTTTAGATGATATTTTTCAAAATACTTTTTCAAAATAAAAAAGTGGAATTTTAAAATAGTTTACAAAATTTAATTTAAAAATGTAATTCTTTTTGAAAACTGTGTTTTTGAACTAAAAATCTATACACATTAAAAAAGAATGGATTTTGAAAAATTTGGTTTCGAAATGAAAAATCTATTTACATGAAAAAATATGTTTTCGAATTGAAAAACATTTCTACATTATCTATCTGCACTAAAAAAAATGGATTTTGAAAAATTTGTTTTCGAATTGAAAAACTAATCTAGATAAAAAGAACGAATTTTGAAAACTATGTTTTTGAACTACAAAATCTATTTAGAATTGAATATAATCGTTTTTGATAAATGAGCTTTCGAACTGCAAACTCCATCTACATTAAAAAGGAACAAGTTTTGAAAAATATGTTTACGAACTGAAAAATCTATCTACGTTATCTATCTACATTAAAAAACAGGAGTTTTGAAAAATATGTTTTCGATCTGAAAACTTTATCTATATTAAAAAGAACGAGTTTTGAAAACCTTGTCTTCGAATCGAATAATCTATCTACTTAAGAATTTTATAGATTTTGAAAAATATGTCTTCGAACTAAAAACTCGATCTCCATAAGGACAGCGGATTTTGAAAACTGTGTTTTTGAATTGGGATATCTATTTTCAAATAAATATAACCGTTTTTGGAAAACAGTTTCTCGAACTGAAAATTCTATCTACTCTAAAAAATATTTTCAAAACTATGTTTTCGAACTTAAAATGTATATACATTAAAAAGAACGAATTAAAAAAAAAACTTCATTCTGATGTTCTTGTAACGTTAATATAAAATTTTCGGAAATGAAAATTTAAACAATTCAAGTAAATTATAGCAAATTGAAAACCTGTTAAATTTCAATAAAATATAATTTCAAATAAGATATTAATTTTCTACAAATTCCTTTGAAGATTTTATGTGGCGCTCTAAACAATTTATCTGCCTTTCAGCGAGCATTTTAAAATGAATTAAGTTTATTCAGTGTTATATAAATTATTTCTCAGTACAAAGATTTATGCGTGCATACATACAGACGTACACATTAACATAGCTGTAAACCCAAAGTTCATACATAAACTTTTGGTATCTTAAAAATACTTTTTTTTTGATAAATTCATATGTTTATGTGCATAAATTTGCATATATATGTTATAAAAACATACAAACATATGTGTGAATATATCTTCACATATGTACATATGTATACATTATACACACTTATCTACATAGATATGTTAATTTTGCATTGCTTGAGTGCCGTTTGCATTGGCAATTGATCGATAATTCAGTTTTTGAACTGCATTGAACCACACGAGGTGAGCGATGAATATAAATGATTTTCAAAGAAACACAAATTTATCTGCATTTCAAATTTGATTTAATTGCATTATTTCAGTGACAGTCGATAGCAGTTTAATAGCGAGACATTTTTATGCAAGAGTTTTAGCAATGGCTGTGCAAATATTGCCTTTTGTCTTATGGACCAAATCGAATTTTTTAAATATTAAAAAAAAAAAAAATGATTTTACAAAAAGTATCAAAATATTTATTTAAAAGAAAAAAATTTTGGAAAATAAAAAAAAATTAACTAATTAAAATTAAAAAAATTAATTAATTAATTAACAAAACAATTAATTAATTATTTTTTTTAATTTGCAAAACAAAAAGAATAATCATATATTTATTTAAAAGAAAAACATACGAAATATAAAAAAAAAATTAGTTAAAATTATACAAATTAATTTTTTAATTTTAGCAAACGAAAAGTATCAAAATATTAAAAAAAAAAGAAAATTACAGAAAGAAAGTAATTAACATAATAAAAATTTATTTTTTTTATTAATTTTACCAAACAAAAAATAAATTAATTAATTGAAATTTTAAAAAGTAATTCTTTTTTTTAATTTTAGCAAACAAAAACTTCAAAATATTTATTTTAAAGAAAAAAAATTCGAAAAATTAATAAAAATTTACTAATCAAAATTACAAAAATTAGTTTATTTTAATTTTTTATTTAATTTTAACAAACGGAAAGTATTAAAATATTTGAAGAAAATTACAGAAAATTTACTTCTTAAATTTTTTTTTTAATTTTAACAAAAAAACGTATCAAAATATTTGAAGAATATTTACTTTTTAAATTTTTTTTAATTTTGTCAAAAAACGTATCAAAATATTTACATAAAAGAAAAAAATACAGTAAACTAACTACTTAAAAAAAATGCTGATGAGGAGCAGGGTATTAAAGGAGACCCATATCACTCCATTAACCTATTTGTTCTAATTTCTTCAAAAGTGAAGCCGTCATTACGTTATAGACAATGGGAAATGCTATAGAGCTAGGAGTAAGGACTTTTAGATGCCTTAATTGGGGGATGTTGATGTGGATGACCCTTGGTTCCGTGTAATACTTTATAGACAACGAAGCAATCAGTTTATTACAGGAAGCTTTCCGCGTCGTAAAACTGTGTTGTGATCACAAAGATCCTGCGATTTAGCACTGATGAATCCTTTTTTGTGAGGTTATGTGAAATCGCTAGCCTGTGATAAGTCGGAGTATATCCGGCGTGTTATTACTGACATAAGTTCACAAATGCTTCAAAACGTGATGAAAAATTAGACGGTTGAGCGGGAAGTGATTTATCAGAAAAAGTTTTCAAAACTTAACGACAAACTCTTCTAAATTTTTGACCATAACATTACAACTTTTCCAGAAAATATCTATACCCTTATGGCTCCAGATCACAGAGTTCACAAGATATTTGAGATCTACCCTGTACCTTTTAGAGCCTCGATTTTATCATACTCGTATAGTCCACTCTTCCAACTCAGCGCATCTTAAGTACCAAAAACTTAGTAAGCGCTAGATCAGAGAGAGCCCTTCAGAATATCACACCTATTTATTTGTTCTCACAACATTTGAGTCCCACACATGTCATATATGAACACAAACAACAAAAACATAATAATCATCAGCGGTTCATCGCTCTATTTACTAAAATTTACGCAATTAATTTATCCATTGCAATCGGTTATAATTAACTGTTAGCAATTGAGTGATTAAATGCTTACAAACATATCCGCGTATGTGTGTGTGTGTGTGTGGGCACAAGCTCACTTAGTTAGGCGACACTCAGCGCAGCGCAGCTGATTTTTTATCATTATCTGGCACTTTATAGGTCATAAGCCTTCGAAGGCATTGTCCCAGTGCCACCGACTGTCGCCATATCTACGCACATACATACATATATGTACATATACATACATGCGAACGTACTTGATTAGTGGATTTCGGCGGCGCCTGCTCGTGTACGCACACTTTTTGCTATCAGTGTGGCGCGCATTTGCACTTCATTGGGCGCTGTTTTTGTTTTTATACCCTGAATAGGGTAATTTAAGTTTGACAGGAGGTTTGTAATAGTCAAAAGGAGACGTCGGGGATCCTGAAAGGTAGTTAAAAATGATAGCCGTGAGGAGCTAATTGGCTTTAGCCATATTGTCTGTTCGTCCTTCTGTATATACAGTACCTAGTCCCTAAATGATTGAGATAGCGACCTGCAAATTTGCACACCTTCTTTTCTTATCACTTACTTGAGCATTTGTTCATTGATAGACAAATGATTTTGTTTTTGATCCGAAATCGGACAACTAGAGTACATAGCTGCCATACAAACTGACCGATTCAACTCAAGTCCTTGTATGAAAAACTTCTTTATTTGATAAGATATCTCCAGAAAATTTTACACATATTCTTATCACAAGAAGCGCTACAACATACAAAGAAATTGTTTAGATCGAAGCACTATCGGATATAGCTGCCATACAAACTCATCTATAAATATCAAGTCCTTGTATGGAAAACTGTTTTATTTTACAAGATATCGGCACGAAATTCAACATAAACTATTATCTAAGGTGTCGCTATAATATCCATAGAAATTGTTTAGATCGGACAACTATAGCATATAGCTGTCATACAAAGTGATCGATGCAATTCAAGTCCTTGTATGGACAACTGTTTTATTTTACAAGATATCACAACGAAATTTAGCACAGCTTATTGCCTCAAGCAGCTTTACTATCTCCGTGAAAATTGTTCCGATCGGATAACTATAGCATATAGCTGCCATACAAACTGACCACTCAAAATCAAGAAACAGATATTGTTATACCCTTTAATGTAAAAAATTAAATGTAAAAAATACAGCTGTGAAGGGTGTTATAGAAGCTAACAATTGTTCTTATTGTTTTTGTTGTTTTAATTCACGCGCTTGCATTATAGTGACTAAGCAGCGCAGCGTCAAACGAGCGTTTGAGTGATGATGCGAATGCCCAATGGACTGAGCAAATGAGCAAATACGCGACGGCATTACTGAAGTGAAGTGAAGTGCTTTAATTGGGGAAGGGGCCAATGAACGCGTGGGTGTGTGTACAAACATCTTGTGCGCTGTCCGCTGCACCGCCACTTTTCGCCATTTGTCACATGTTTAGTATCTATCAAAGTTGTTGTTGTTATTGTTGCCGTTGCTCGTTGTTTTTATCTAACCAATTCACACCTAGAAATGTATTCTGCGGTTCATTAACTTTTCGGTCGCACTTTCCGGTGAAAATGCGGTCAACAGCCGCAGCTTCGCGTATTTACATGCTTGCACACGCTCGCGCTAACACACACACAAACACAAACACCTCTGCATAAGCCCACCACGTGTAAGTTGGCGCTGCTTCCGCACATTGACCGACATCGGCGGCTTGGCGCAGACGGACAACGAGCGGCTTGCATTCTAAGTGCTCACACACACACACACACACACACGTGTGGGGCTGTTTTTTTTTTGATAAGTTGAAATATTGTGGCAATCAAATGCACGAGCGCGAAAAAATTGCTAATAATCGCCGCACATGCCTACCTATTAGCCGTGGCTACAACAAACAACTGCAGTTATGTAGATAAAATGCAATTTATTTAAATTTCTTTTCGGGTTTTTACAAACCGAATTTGTTGCAATTAATTTGCCAGCTCGTGTAAATCGTAAAACAACAAATATGCGCCTGGGAAAACGTGTCGCGATCGGGCGCCTCCTAAATGCTTATAGGTTACAATACATGTATATCCCTATTTGTGGCTGTGTATGTGTGTGTGTTTTTTGCAGTTTTCGCTATTATTATTTAGCACAAGCCGTTTCTGGGTTCAACGCCCGTTCGAGGGCAAATAGCTCGGTAGACGCTTGTTTACGTTCGATTCGCTTGCCCGTGGCGGCAAAAAATTTGCTCGCTATTATAAAACTATTGCGTTGTTTACTAAAAATACCGACTACAATGTTGTTATTGTTTGCTGGCGACACTTGGCAGTAATTAATTCCCGTTGGAATGAATTGGTAACCCAATTGCTCTATAGTTGCTGCTGAAAGGTATTACAAGGTGCCGAAAAAATCCCATCCTCATACAGCGAATCAAAGAATAAAAGCTAGTCACAAGCCCCTAAGTAATACTAAATCGGTGGTTCCGTGAGAGAGTTTTGAGTTGGGAGTAGATTAGGTTTAGTAGATAAGGGCTCCGCACTCCGGCTTTCCCACTATAAAAAAGCTAGTCACTTAAGACTTTCTGTCTCTACAACAGCTAGAATAACAATAACAACAGAATTGCGTGGGAATTCCATAAAGAGAAAGAATAACCAGTGGAAACCTTCTAGCAAATATTTTCAAGCCCTAAAGGTCCAGCAAATCTCCTATGCTTCAGTCTGGGGACTACCAAGCACAAAATAATATTCCTCATAGCAACCTTCTAGCGAATATTTCTAAGCTTTAAGACCCAACATATCTAATATGCTTTAGTCAGAGCGGTACTAAGTTTTTGGGATCTATTCCCCTGGCGGTTCTTGAGATACCAACCAGCAGTCGTACAAATTGGAGAATTAGCTTCATAGAATGCAGAAACAAAGCATTAAATAAACTGATCTAACTGGATTATGACCTCTATCAAATATTCGTGAGGACTGAATGAACTGAGCTGAATTTCATTTATATATTTAACGCAGCTGTTATGTATTTATAAATATTATATCTTGATCAGGGTATATGAGGTTTGCCACGATGTTTGTAACAGCCAAAAGAAACATCGGAGACCCCATATAGTATATAGTAACTAAATGATAACCTTAACGAGCTGTGTCGATTTCGTAAGGTCCGTCTCACGCGAACTAGCCGCGTAGTTTTTGAGATATCGTGCTGAAATTTTGCACATGTCGGTTTTCCACAAAGTTTCCCATCCTTTGTCGGAACCATCGATATCGGACCAATATAGCATACACTTAGCTATTAGACAAACTGGACGATCAAAATCAATCATTTGTACGAATAGTTTCTTTATTTAACGAGATATCTTCCACATATTTTGCAGAGATTATAACCCAAAGTATTTCTAATATCTCCGTAGAAATTATTGTGGTCGGACCACTGTATCATATAGCTGCCACACAAACTGACGGACCGAACTCAAGTCCTTGTATGGAAAACTTTTTTCAATGACAAGTTAGGTTCACGAAGTTCGGCATAGATTAATATCAAAGGCATGTCTACAATCTCCGAAGAAATTATTCAGATCGAACAACTATAGCATATAGCTGCCATACAAACTGAACGATCAAAGTCAAGTCCTTGTATGTTAAACTTTTTTATTTGACAAGATAGCTTCACGAAGCTCGGCATATAGTGGTATCAGAGGCTTATCTACAATCTCTGTAGAAATTGTTCAGATCGAACCACTATAGCATATAGCTGCCATACAAACTGAACGAGCAAAATCAAGCTAAATATGTTTGTGAACGCTTTCAAGCTATAAAAATATAGCAAAGAGGAGTATTATACTTAGGTTCGAAAAAGAGGAAAATCATCTTGAGTTAAACGGAAGTTTCCTTAGGGTTTTTGCGTTTATACGCATTCAATGACCGTGCATACGCCGGCCTACTGAGCTTCGTGTATACCTCAACACTTCAAGTTTACGACGAACACCTAGGAACAAAAGACCAAAAACAGCACTCCGAAGTCTAGCAAAGAATAGCAATTACCACAGCAGCAAGGGGCGGTAATATGACAATAAGAAACCCAGAAATGTAAATGTAGTAATGTTGTAAACAAAAAAAAAATTGCTTTTGTAGCAGAACTTTTTCTATTTTTTTCCTTCCAACGTCGTTTTCATGCCACTGCAACTAATTGTTTTTATTGCAACGTCGTGTTGCCGACCGGTTCGACTGTTGCACATTGTGAGCTCCCAATCACCTCACACTCCCCCTTAAGTTACACCGACCAACCAGTATGCTTTGCTCTCGCTCTCTCACACTTCGGCACGTTCGACGCTTCCAGCATTTCTCTAATCTCAAATCGTCAATTTGGGTTTCTGCTTTGCTGTGCTTGCGAAATTTTGTTGTAAGCAGTTGGTAACAGTAAAACAGTAAATTTGCCTATGCTGCAGCTGCACCAAAGTACAGACAGCTGTGTGTGTTTGTCGCCTGGAGACAGTGTGTACGCGCATGAAGGGGGCTGTGGGGGCGTGTGGCTGCTGTCGAAATCCAAAAGTACATTGCTTGTCGTGATGTTTTTCCTTAATTGGGTTTCTTATGCATGCTCATTCGCCGCAGCCGCAATCAGTTGCAAAAACCGGCCGGTTGTCAGGTGCCCAAACAAATCAACGCACGCACTCACATACGCACATACTCGTACAATGCAATTTAAGTGCACGCATGCAAAATCTTAGGCACATACACGCATACATACATGATATTTTAATCTGCAACAGTGAACGTGCCTCGCTTGGCAAACGAAATCTTCGCTTTTCACTGCATTCGTTGCCACCTCCACGAATAGTCCGTCCACACGTCGCACACACATTCAACTGCAACAGTTTATTTAAACGTCATGTTTTCTCTATTCGTTCTCTCTCGCTATATCTCTCTATCTGTATGCCTTTTCTCTCTTTTGTCTCTGCGCCATTTTCGCTTTTCTCAGTTGCTGCATTTCTGTTTTGCACTCGGCCCATTTCGTTTTTTTTACTCGGCATTTGCATTCTCCACATTGGCGCTCTCTACGCCTCCAATTCGCTGCAAGTCAAGTAGCGCACTCAATACCCCACCAAAGCGTGCCGTCGGCCCGGGCAGACTGCCTTGCTGCGTCGTGCACCCAAACTGGCCTCCCAACTTTTCTGCTTTGGGTTGTTTAGTATCTACTATTGTAGTGTATTTGGATTAGCAACAACTCTTCGGCTGCGAGCCTAGGTGAATGCTATGCCCAAGCGATAACCCCACAAACACTTTTCATGGTGTGGCAAAGTCATAAAATAGTCAATCTTGTGGCAAAAACAGTTATGTGTATTAGGCAGAGGCTCTCACGAAGAAAGGAGGCGTATTCGGGACTTATAGGTACCCAAACTTACTCAATTTAAAGTAATATTGTGAAATATGCAGTACAGTCCAGTCCTTGACTTCCAAGAAAGTGGTCTCGGTGTATAAGATCCATTATGAATATGCCGGGTTTTCTTGATGGAACGACGTTTTATATAAAACTGAAAGAGCACAGCTACCGACTTCGAAGAAAGTGTTCTCATGATTTCAGACCTAGTACTAAAATGACGGGTTTTTTTGATGGAACCATCTTTTATATAAAGCTGAAGGAGTAGTAGAAAATTACGCTCTCGACTTCGTAGAAAGTGCTTTTATTGTTTCAGACTTAGTACGAGAATGTGTTTTCTAAAGGAGACGAACCTTTACATAAAGCTGAAGGACTAGAGGATAATTACGGTCGTTGTTCAGAACCAGTATGAATAATGTCCAGTTTTCTTGATGGAACGATCTTCCATATAAAGCTGAAAGAGTAGAAGACATTTGCGATCTCGACTTCGAAGAAAGTGTTGTCATTGTTTCAAATCCATTACGGAAATGTTGGATTTCTAAATGAGACGAGCTTTTACATAAAGCTGAAAAATCGCATCTCACTTCTATCAACAGATACTTCGCTCCGTCTTCGTAGAAGTTACTTAAGCAACTTAATGCAATTTTGGAGCGTTAGTCTTTATATGGCATTATAAAACGGATCTCATATATTCCTCTCACTTGTGTGGCTCTCTGGGCCTATTTGGTTCCATTTAAGTGCATTTCTTCACATAGTCGCTGTAGCCTAGACAACCTCGTCTCCTCATGCAATCCTCCACAACCCTAAAATGTTGATTGCCCGTGGGTGATTGTCGCTGTTATTCTCTACTTGCAGTTTACGTTTTCTTTCATTTAAATATCGAACTATAACTTGCTCTCGCCTATTACGCTTCACTTACTTTTGTCCTCATAAAATATTTTTATAATTATTTTGTACCATTTTTTGTTTTTAGCTTTCCTGTATTCCTGCTCTTTCTCTACTGCCTACCTAGCTTGTATTTTGTATGCTCGCATATTCTACGCTCTCGCGCCATACGCTTTTGTGCGCTCTTCTCGGCTCGTTTGTTCGTTTCAACGCAAATCACCGGTCGCGAATTTCATTTTTCTGTTTTTTCGCAATATTTCTGCTTCTATTTTTAGTTTCATTTAATGTTGTGTCGTTGAGCTTTATTTATTTTCTCGCTGCTGTAATCTTGTTTGTGTATATTTTCAGATTCGAGTTCGTCGTCGTCTTTTTTAGCCGTACGCTGTGCCTCTGTTCTGTGGTATCGATGTTCTTCATCATATTGTGTGTGGCTAGTCAGTTGTGTGGCTTGATGGTTAAGCCGGCTGGCTGTCTGTCTGACGGACTGGCGAACTACTTGGCCGTGCACCATCCACTACGCAAGACTGCCCGCTATCCGGCTATGCGTTTTCACCCGATCTCGCTGTATTATAGTTTCTTTACCCATCTCGTTTTTTATCGCCATTATTTGCGTGTTGTTTTTGATTGTTTTGCATTTGTTCAAGCGCAAGCCGTCGCATTCCGTCGCACCTCAACCCGGTCATATGCCAAGATTTGCGTTGGATGTTAGCACGTCGCGGTTGGCTTCTGGAGCTGCGGCGGCTGTTCGGTGCAGGTTTGATTGCTGTTGCTCTGCGCTATTTTTGTTAGTTTCGCCAGTTTGTAGCCTGTCCGATTGTTCTCTTCATTTGCTGATTTTAGTTGTTGTATTGTTTTTCCATACACACGTACTTATGTATACGGCGGGCCGGCTCTGGTCTTTGGTTTGGTCGCATGTCTCCCTCGGTATCGCCATATCTTCTCTATCTCAGCGTGCGCTTCGTTCGTTACATTCGTGGCCGTCACTCGTAGTCGACTGCCGGGTTGCCGGTTACGCCGTGATAGTTGGCAGCGCACAGTGGGCTCGTTATAACAAAAGTGAAATGAGAATTTGCACTTCTAATAGAGGCATTGACGTTTAGAAGAGACTAATAGTAAAAACTTTCGTTATTTATTGGTCGTATTGCTGCGATTAATAGCAAATTCAGTAGAAAAAAAGATATGCTAGTTACGAGTCAATCTTATACATTATGTTGCTCTCAAAGTCCTACGCCTACTTGTGAGTCACCTCTCCGGAAAAACATTGGCTCCAATAAACTTTAAACCGCTTTTTTGTGACTGAGAGAGCCCGCAAAGTCTATTTAAATTCGCGTTAAGCGCAGGCTTCCTAAAGGATGACTACTTCTCTTGGACCTATGAACTGAACACCTTCGCAAAAGTCCAAAACTGGTCTATGTGTGGCTTATTGGCTTACCAGTTTAACCTAACCTAAACTGACTGATAGATGTTATGTTAAGCTCCTTTATGTGTATTTTTGGGTTGTTCCATTACTAAAATCCAATTTAGGTGCTCCTCATCTATCAACCTACTATCTGTATTTCAATTTGTTGGTTTTTTATGACCTGTCACCCACTGTGCGCGGCCGTCTACAGCACCATCGTTGCTGCCTCTGGAATTTGTGCCGTGCCTCCGTTGCCGCGTCGCCATCGCCTCGTACCCGGCGCTGCATGTAACTACCTTTTGTTTCTGGCATTGCTACGCGCTGTGTTTGGCACTCTGCTTTGGCTGCCTCCTTTGCCCCAACCAATCAGCCGATGCTGGCGCGCTGCTCGGCTCTGGCTGTCGGCGTTTGCAGTGCGTTTTGCTTCATTTTTGCTATGGTTTGGTATGCTGTTTTGTGTTTCTATTTGCTTTTTGCCCGCTTCGTTTTATGTCTGATTTTGTTTCATTCATTTTTCACATTTTGCTCGTATACTCTTTGCTGTGTTTCTGCTTTTGCTCAATACCAATGCTGTTGCTGTTAGCGTTGTTGTTGTTGTTGTTGCGTTTTGTTTTTGCTGCTGCTATCGTTGTTGTTGTTGGTATTGCATTTGAGACGCTTTTGTACGATGTCTGTTGTCGATGTTCTCTATTTTCCCCAATCGCGAAGTGCCTTTTCGCATTTATATTCGTACTATATTCTCGCGCGCTCTCTGCATTCAGTTATTCGCCGATAATTGATGTCAAAGGACGCGTTACGGCGTCGGTCATACGGCGCGTATAATTAACAAGGATTTCGATAACAAACAATTTGTTGTTAATTTAGTTCCGGGTTCAGTGCATTTTCGATTTTATTTCCGCTTCAAGTGGCGCCACATTTATTTGTTTGTGTTTTTTTGCGAATTTCGTAGGTTTGCGCCAACATTATTTGTTTAACTGCCGGTTTAAGCGCTAAATTGTTGTTCCCTCTACCTTTGTACAACAAATAATACAAACAACACACACACACACACATACAAATAAAGTATAATACGCGTGCGCGCGCTCATCGCTACAACGCCCTGCTTAACGGCGTCGTTCACTTTGTCAGCAGCAATTTACCGTTGCAATGCCAAAAGAAGATCCATTCGTGAATCGCGCCCAGCTGTTGAAGGCTATCAAAAAGTATCCGGAGATATGGGACTCAAATA
Organism: Bactrocera dorsalis; assembly: GCF_023373825.1. Taxonomy (NCBI): domain Eukaryota; kingdom Metazoa; phylum Arthropoda; class Insecta; order Diptera; family Tephritidae; genus Bactrocera; species Bactrocera dorsalis. The sequence goes on along the minus strand of NC_064307.1, from coordinate 67,661,297 downwards.
ATAAACTGCATATGTGCCGCAGCGTCACAGCGCCGATGTGGAATGAGATTGCCGAACAGTTTGGTGGGCATGTGCCAACAGGTGAGACGGAGGCAACAATACATATTGTTTTTTTTTTTAATATAATCGATGTTTTTTTTGCAAATTAATCATATGACATGTTAAGTTCGAAGTTAAGTTACGGTTAAATTATATGTACTAAGTTAAGTTATGGTTAAGTTAAAGTTCCATGTTGAGCTACAGTTACAGGTTAAAGGTTAGGTTGATAGATTAGCCTCAACACCTGGATGGACTAAGTTAAGTTACAGTTAAGTTAAAGTTACAGTATGAGGTAAAGTTACAGGTTAAAACTTAGGTTGATAAATTAGCCTTATAAGCCGATATGAACTAAGTTAAGTTACGGTTAAGTCAAAGATCCAGTTTGAGCTACAGTTACAAGTTAAAGGTTAAGTTGATAAATTATCCTCATACGTCCGTATGGACTAAGTTAAGTTACGTTTAAGTCAAAGTTCCAGTTTGAGCTACTGTTACAGGTTAGGTTGAAAAAAATTAGCGTAGAATAAAGTAAGTAAATAAAATTAAGTTAAAGTTAAGTCTTAAGTTGGAGAAATTAAAAGAAAAGTTCAAGTCATGGCAAAGAGCATAAATGGATGCAAAAAATAAGCGAAAACTTCTAATTGAGTCTACGGTTAAGGTTAAGTTTTACGTAACCTTAGACTTAACTTAACTTATTGATAATTTTCGCGTATAAAGAAGAATTATTTAAAGATAAGAATGAACACTCCTAAAATTGAGTCCACGGTTAAGGGTAAGTTTTTACGTAACTTAAACTTAACTTAGACTTAACTTACTTAACTTTCTGGTAATTTGGAGGATGAAGCAAAATTAACTAAAAACAATAAAATAATTGAATACCCTTCACAAGATAATGTTTTATAGAAAAAAATGGTATACACTTTTTTTTTTTTTGATTTTCGCCAATCAGTTTACATGACAGCTATATGTTAAAGGGGTCGGATCTGAACGATTTTCTCGGAGATTATAAAAATATATGGGTTTTTTATCTATGCCAAATTCTATGAAGATATCGCATTAAATAACAAAGTTTTCCATATAAGAACTTGAGCTGGATCGGTCTTTTCCTATGGCAGCCATATGCTATAGTTGTCCGATGTCGGCGGTTCCAATAAAGGAGTAGCTTCTTGATGAGAAAAGGGTGTATGCAAAATTTTGGGGCGATATCTCAAAAACTGAGGAACCAGTTCGAGCATAAATATACGAACTGACGTACGGAAATGACTAGATCGACTCAGGTTCTCAAGCTGATCATTTATATCTACACTTTGTAGAGTCTTGCACCTTTTTGCGTTTCCTTTTAGGTGTTAAAAATATCGAGACAAAAAGTTAAAGTTGAGATAAATGTAGAAGGAACTAAAAAAAAGGTCCAAAGGGACTTCAGGGTTCACAATTATAACTGACAATATCGAATGAAAACGCTCTAGTGCTCATATTTACCTAAAAGAAGATAATACCGATAGAAACCCTCACTAAACGACCACCCACATTCCATCCACACAGTTAAACTCCAGTCCATCTGGAGCCAGATGAAGTACCACTACCACAACTTGGTACATCGACAAATCTTGCATAAGGAACGCTTCACCACCAAATGGGAACACTTCGAGCCGATGTCTTTCATGTACAACATCACTGTGGCGAAGATAGTTGGAGCCGCTGGCGCCAATGATGGCAATCAAACACAGCATTTGCAGTCACCCACAGCCGTATCACTGCCCACGCCACCGCCGACACCAACCACACCACAAACGCAGGGACGTGGACGACCCAGCGGCAGTTTTACATGGTTACCGGCACAGCAACAACAACAAACGCAGACACAACAACTGCAACAGCAGCTGGTGCAAACACCATTATCCACGCAAATGCACGAACAACTGACACCGGGTGGCATGCCGCAACCGCTACTTACATCGACGCCGCTACCGACACAGACTGAAGTGAGCGTTGAGACAAGTCCATTTATTGGTTTCACCGGGCTCGTGCCACCGGCAGCCATAACGGTGGAGGCTACAACGACACCAATGCGCAAGCCGGGACGCCCAGGCTCCATGAATAATAGCATGCGTGGACGCATCATTGACGTGATCAAGGCACATCCGCCTTTGTGGGTTGGACGTCAACAGGAAGCTGTGCCGGGCCAACGCAAGGCGCAAAATCGTACATCGGCTGTGTGGAAGGAGGTTGCCGCGGAGTTGGGGCTAACAGCAAGTAAGTAGCGAGCTGACATGACATATGGCTATTAGAGTATAAAGTCTTAGCTTGAGAAAATAAGCCGTAACCTCTTAAATAGACTAATAGTGTTACGATTTTTACTTTTTTTCCTATTTTTTTCTTTTTTTTTCAATTTTTCCTTTACCCTCTCTCTGTCTGGCAGGTCTTGTGCAAACTCGCTGGTCCATAATAAAACAGCGCTACGTAGACGAACTGCAAAAAGAGCGACGCGCTCATTTCACTCAACAGGCCTTTCACTCCACCTGGGAGCACTTCGAACGCATGGACTTCATGCGCGACATACTCATCAAGAAGGTGGACGAGCGTGAGCAAACGCGAGAGCAGATACAGGAAATCGTTAGCGAGCATCAACAATTGCAATCGGCCGCTGCACAGCATATGCGTTATATGCGACTGGGCATGCCACCACCGATGAGCATGTTGGGTCCCCCATCGGGTGTGTATGAGGACGGCAGCGTTGTTGGCATGGTGCCATTGCATCAAACCGGTGGCGTAGTGAGCGGTGTTGGCGGCGTCGCCGGCGCTGTGGGTATGGGACGTCGTCTGGGCGCTGGCGGACGTGTGAAGACCGAAAGCGACTTGGAATGGGATCCGTTTGAGATGATTTTGCATGTGCACGGCACTGAACCGGCGGCTAATTGAGCGGAAATGGCCGAGTGAGATGAAAATTAATTGTAGAAAAGTTGAGTTAATTGAGTAAGTAGTGTCCAATGATAATATTAGAGCGCAGTACGGCATATGCGAAGACTGGTTTGGGACGCAGTCTGGGTGCTGTAGCAGCTTTAGGGTATAAGACAAAGCAAAAATAATCGCCTAAATTAAGCCACTCAAATAAATCGACTGATTACGCCATACTAAGGCATTTCTATACTATGTGAGAATCCTAAGAAATGTCGTAGCAACTTGTGTATTTGTGTCTGAGCCACTTTGCAAGATTTTGTAGTCAAAATAAATGTAACGAACTAAAAAAATGGTGATCCAATCAACCAAATTGTTTATCACTTACCGTATTAAGTAACCTTCTAAAGGCAATGCTAGTAGAGGCAAGACTGAGTTGATGCAACTATTCGAAGCAAGCAAACGTCACTATAATATATGACGCTTGAGTATCCAGAAATACACTGCAAAAAAATAAAAATGTAATAAATTAGAAATTGAGAAGCGTACTGACATTTTGCTGATTTGATATTTTCTTATATATGTATGTATGTATAATCTGAGAAATTATATGTTTACGCGTAGTTTTTAAATATTTGTACACATTTACTTAGCGGAGCTAGAACTAAACTAAATTGTGCTACGTAAAATTATAACTATATTCTACACTATATATTTTGAAAGGTTATGTTTTGTAAGAACGTAAATATATATGTAACTGCATAGATATTAAATAAATTTACCGACGAATAAATATAAAAGTGATGGTAGTGTGGTTTTATTTGACCTAAATGTAGAATTACCGACCAACCGACCGCTTCAGGTCTGAAAGTATTCGACACAGTACCCGTCGGGGTAAGCAGGGGAAGAGGATCTCCACTCCGTTGGAGAGATCAGTTGGAGAAGGACCCAGCTGCACTTGGTATCTCTAAGCAAAGACCTTAAGGTCTATTGTAAGGCCAGATAGAGGCTGAAGTTGACGACGTGTATGACATCAAGGTTCTTTGCGAAGTTTAATGAATACTTGATATCTACTTCATACAATCCCTTGAACTGTGAAGCTCCTAGATATCTAAGCTGAGTTCTATAAAAGGGCGGAAATAAGCAGAGCAGGTGTTCCAGCGTTTATCTTGTGCCTACTTCCATGCACTGTACCCAAGTGTCATCTTTAATACTGCCCATACGGCTCGCATGTGATCCCAGTAAGTTGAGACCTCTGACTAGGAAACAACCTGCAGTCTTTTCGACATAAAGTAAGTAAAAAGTTTACTTTTTTTTTTCCTCCGCTCGCTTGCACAAGATCTTGGCGAACCTGTATGCATTCCATCTCAGCTTGATTCGTTTCTCAGCCTTTTCAGAAATTTTGTTTTGCATTGTTTTCAACGACTTCCGTGCTTCATAATTTGGTTCGTTAGTCAAGCGGATGGCAAGTTTGGCAACCTTATCCGCTATTTCGTTTCCCAGAACGCCTTTGTGGCCTGGAACCCAGCATTTATACAGCCGTTTTCCAGTAGTCACTGTATCTACTGCCTCCCTCTTTCTAAGGATATTCTCTGACACAAAGGAATGGAATAGGTGATAATTGCTGCTTCCCATGTGTTGTTGTTACCCATCTATAAGTCTTGGTTATTGGCCTCATAGTACTCCACGCAACTTGTGAGACCTGAGCTCCACAACTTCTTTGCCTCGCGCTTCCTTCATCCGTCAAACATTTACTTATGCGTAAAGATATAGAGAGCGGTCCAATCAGCTCTAGCTCGTTATAAGCCTTCTCGTGCAAGCTCCGTTTACTGACCTGTTGCTTCAAATATTTGCAGAAGAACGTATAGTACATCAGCGATCTAATTCAACACAAACTTAACCAACAGATCAACCTACATTAGTGTATCAAATCAACACAGACTTAACCAGCAGAGAACCGCACTCTCTCTATACTAGCGAACAGAGTTTTGCCTGGGTTTTGTTCCGCAAACTCACAAACTACTGGGTGATATGCTATAGTGATCCTGTGCATGTTTACTTGACAAACCCACGTACTTCCAACTCGACTTTGATGCTAAAGGATTCAATGAAAATCTTTGGGTTAGATCTTGAGATTGGATTTTATCTCGTAAGCTCTCCAATCAACTGCTTACTCAAGTGGTATAGTGTTGGGTGGCTTTTGCAAACCTAACTCAACTTCGAAGCAAAAAGAGTCGTTGGTAATGCTTGTCTATGTCGTTTAAAGCTTGAAAAAGTCTACAGTTTGGAGCGCTGGAAGCTTAAAATATTTAACTTAATCAGTTTTGGAACAATTGACATATTGCGGAGTAAGGTTAGAAGCTAAGCATGTATCTCTGAGGTACTTAATTTGGCTATCGGCATTTCCCACTACATACGTTCTTAGTTTCAACGGCTTGGTTCTACATATTAGCGCTACAATAAGCTCTGCCACCGACTGTGGCCCACATGGAGAGACACTACCCGTTCCCATTTACCAGCGCATCCAATTTTACTCTATTGATTTATTAATAATTAAAATTGTCCTCCTTTACCTAAACTTTCTTTTCTTCGTAGATACTCAACCTCGTTTTCAAAGCACCTCAAGTAGCAACAAAGCCAAACACAAAGGATGAAAGAGCCACTACAAAAAATGGCTTTAACAACATCATAAATAACAAAATGTGACCAGCAACACAACAAGCAATACAACAACAACAGCGCAACCAGTGATCTACACCAGAACTTGCTGCGCTGTTGCTACAAATATACCAGCTATATACAAGTATGTGGTGCGCACGGCGCCTGACTGGGCATACAGTATGCCCGTGTAGCTGCGTGGCACCTCACAGTTGGTTTTGCACACGTTTTCCCTTCAATCAACCAATCAGCGGACACACACCTTTGCCACTATATATCAGCGAACTTTTTCCACTTTCTTGGCCTTTTGTTAGTGACTTTAGTGTCTGCTTGGAAACCGACCGCCGACTTACCCCACTGCCAGCGGTAGCGTACCGTCTTTCAACCAACAGCGCTGACTTTACACCACTGCGACTCTTTCGCGTCTTACAGATACCCCGCCAGCGTCTGCGGCAGCTTTGTGACAGCAAAGTGTTGTACCTTTTAGTTTGTATCTTCAATAAATGCAATGTAACTGCAGGCTTTTGTGTAGACATCAAGTAGCTTTAATGACAACTACAACAAAGCTGTCTTTCTTTCACAAAGCTACACAGTAGGTAAGTTCCCAGTACACATTTTTGGCGATCCATATAACTAAGTTTAATTAGAGAAATAAATTTCAAACTAGTTAGTAAACCCCTCAAGTAGTATTGCTTCAGAAAGGTACATATCTATACATTTTAGAAAGTAAATCCATCTATAGCCTATCCATCTACATCAGCTGTTTCGTGAAAAAGAAACCCGAGGATTCATATAACAGATAGACAGGCTCTTCGGTACTTGTAGGAGAGTATTTCGACCTTTGCAGCGGCTTTTGGTATGCTACAGTTAGAATGATCGACGATACTGCTTATGATAGTAAAACGGTAAAGTGAATGGAAGGTAGTAGGGTCTCAACAAGTGAATGCCTTAGTAGAAGATATTCCATTTAAAGTTACCTTCGGCAATAAGGAATGACAGGTGTAATTCTACGCTTAACCTACCACTGAGATGTAGCACACTCCATACTCTTGGGATGTTTTCCGCGTATATTTCAGGCATAGGTTTTTTCTATAAGCCAATGTGTAAAAATAGATCTTCAAGGTAACCAACGTATAAGTTAGCCTTACTTAACGATAGTCAAGCGGCACTAAAAGCGAACTCAGCCTCTGATATCTAATTCGTACTGGTGCAGGAGGACATAGAATGGCTGAACAGCTTATCTGTTGCAAGTCTGTACAATTCCTCTGGGTTCCAGGGGAGGAAGCCAGCAATGAACTGAACTTACGGACTTGACCGCTCTGTTGCTGCCTCTAGGATGGATGGACCAGAATACTGCATTGCGGCGGAGTCCCATACCATAAAATGTCTGCTCCGCATAGAGTAAAGAGTAGACAGAGAGAGATATTGGCAGCTAGCACCAGGTATACTCAATCTAAAGCTACTAATGCGGAATTATAACTTAACAAGGCTCAAAAATATACTAAACCTGCTCAGAGACAAATTTCGTCTACTGATCGCATTCTACATCGGACACTGCAGGCTCAAAAAGCATCTGTTCAACATGAACATAGCCTCTTGTACAAACTGCCGGTTTTGTGATACAGATCCGGAGCACCAGACCTTAGCTTAAAGCCTTTGGATCCATATAACTGGAAAGGGATCACATCGCTTCAATAGTGAACCGAAAATTCCTGGAATTTATTATAGTGCTGTGCCTTTGGTAGCGCATGTGATGAAAATTATCCAACTTGACATCCCTTATAGCGCTCGAGGACCGAGTTGTTAAGCAAGGCTGCGACCTATAGTACTATACAGAAGAACCTTACAGCTCTAAACAGGCTTGAAAACAGATTTGAACTTATGTTAAGCAGCTCTGCGATCTATAGCCTTATACAGAAATTTCTTACAGCTCTAAAGAGTCACGAAGACCGATCTGATCTTATGTTGCGGAAATCTGCGACCCAAAATTTATTTTGCTCGCATTTCCACTGGGTTACCTTACTCTTTGTACCTTTCCTTTGGTATTTTCAGTTATTGTAAGTTGGTGCTGTTGTTGTTCCTGTTCTTTTGGCATACAAAATTTGTGGCTGCTCGCCACATGTCAAGTAGTCGTTTCCTTAATTAAACGCTGACGGTGTTGTTTATGGCCCCTTTGCTTGCGATATACATACATACATATGTATACCACTATATATTAAGTGCATATGTATGTAAGACTATGTATGTACATACATACATCACTTTCTAGGTATCTTCAGTGTATGCCACTAAGAAAATTTAGTGCAACATGTTGTCAAGTCCTTTAGCAAATATACAAAAGACGTGAGCAACACAACAGAAACCAGTAAAAATAACAAAAACAAGTTGTGTGCACATAAATAACGTGGAATGGGGCGCGCAAAAAATACAACAACAACAAAAACAAAAAAAAGAAAACTAGAATTATTGTTGGCCTTTGTCAATCACATTTTGCTGCTCCTTTGACTTGTTGTCAATATGTGTGTGTGTGTTTGTGCTTACGATGGTGTGTCGCCTTTACAAATATGCACATAAATTTTCTTACAAACATGTACACACATATGTATGTATGTATGTATGTATGTTAGTACTAATTCATACAATAAATTGACTTATAATTAAAAGTTGTGGAAAACTACCTACGGCTATGTGGCAATTAAGTCAGCCACCACTTGTAATCGATCAATATAAATTAAGCTTAAAGCTGCAAAAGTGTTGCCCACGGTAAATAAGTGTCTGCTGGTCTACTAAAGGGTTTAGTAATAAGGTTTGCTGGTAAGTTTAATTAAAGCAACTTTGAATTAATTAAACTAACGGGCTAGGTTGCAAGGTATTTAAAAAGGCTACAGCGAATTGGCCATTGATAAGCACTTTCTCGGCTCCCATCGACGAGCTACAAAATTTTGCAGGAGACCTTATTATAAAAATGGCTTGCCTTAAATAATTCGGGAATTTTGACCTGGTTTTTCCAGGCGAACCCAATAAAGCTACTACTAAAACATAAAGCCTCTAAAAGTTGCCTTAAAATTAAGGAAGTAATGTAAGCTTCGCATTCCAACGCAGAATAACTCTTGCCAACAGGTGTCACTTCGTTCTAAGTTGACAATAGAGAAGTAAAGTCCTCTCCCGACGAACACAGACCGAACTTTACAAGTCAGTCATCATCTTCGTTCTGCTGTATGTTGCAGAGGAATGGACGATGGTATTATCTGATGATCAGCGTTACGAGTTTTCAAGAAAACACTCCAGCTCTGAGATTATTCAATGCAGTACCCGCGGAGAGAAGCAGAGGAAGACTTCCACATCGTAGGAAAAATTAGACTTCCTGACCACTATAACATCTTCCAAGCAAAGGTGGCTATCATAAAGTGCTAGCTGGATATATAACGCTCCGAAGCGCAGCCTCCTTCTGAACGAGTTCGCTGACTGTGCGCTCGATACAACTGAACGAATGTTAAAAATTGCGAGAAGGGTTGGCGAAGGGGCACACTGTCGAAAACTTTAAATCAGTTCCAATTTTTGGCTTCCTGACCCTGTAGCGTCTTCCAACCGAAAGAGGCTGTCATAAAGATAGCTGCTACAAAGGTATTAGAAGGTCTACAAATACTACTCTGGAACATAGTCTACTTTAGAGAGGTGACTCTGCACTACAATAGTAGGCCAACAATATTAACCTTAATTCAGCGGTGGTGGCTACTGAAGGGATTTCTAGACTCTTTATGGAGTTTTTACATTTTCAGACTAGTTACAGGGCCTTGCCACAGTGGTATTGCAAGATACGGAAAAGCTGAGCTTGCATTAGCCTCAATAACCGTGGAATGGAAACAGTTAGGATTGGATTGTTGGACCTCAGATCAGCTTAGCAAGCGTTGGTCGACTACTAGCAACTGTGTGGGCCAAAGCTTCATTTGGTCCAGGGTAAGTCACAAGAGCTCTAGCGAACTGTTCGACAGTCCATCTTTAAATGGTTTTAGGAGTTCAAACTGCAAACTCTCCGATTGAGATTATATTTTCATACCAAAAGAAACAGAATTCATCGACGCCATTCAAATGCCGAACTGGAAACAGTCGCATAATGCGATCATAAAGATTAACGAACGTGAGAACGAGTTGGTGCCATGTTATTCGTGAAGAAACCTATCCACACAAACATTTCTACAAAATAAGTAGCGTAGCTATAAAAATTACACTAAACCGGACGACAAAGTGCATTCTTAAGAGACACACATAAATACGCACACAAAGAGAACGCGCATATCCTTGGAAGACACGCACTTACTCGCATATACACCTCTGCATAAAGAGCCGGGTAATAAAAAAGAATTATTGCACGCTTAACTGAAACTTCTATCGCCTTGACAATGCGGAAGTGGCACAAAATGCAATGACAATAATGTTCGCACACGCTTAGATGTGAGTGTGCCTGTGCGCAAACATAAAAGTAAGGTTAGAAAGGTATATATGTATATCCACAAGTTTAGGCTATAGGCATGCGTTAACCTTTAGGGGGGTCCCTGCCGACTGAGCTGCCACAGGCCACCTGTCGTTTGGCTCTCACATTTTAGGCGCTCACACTGCTGGATTTCGGTTTTACTGACGTCTTAGGCTAAGAAGTTTTACGACTGTTTCGTATGACATTGCTGCAGGCCCATAAAAATATATAGGCGACTTTGACTGGCGATTTCCAGTGAATTTATGAATGAAGGTGAATGTTACGGTGGCAGCGTATGTTAGGTGCCTAATATACATATGTAGGTATTTGGGGAGAAATGCTGATTGATTTATCTTGTAGCTATAACGTAAGGGTTGCGTAATAATAAAAATCGATAAAGGGTGCTTTAAGAGGTGTTAATGAAAATGCAACATAAAAGTGTTAATAAATATGAAAGAGCGTGCTCGAGTAGGGCATGCTGCCGAAACTTTTTAGATAATATACCAATTGAAGTCCTGTGTTAAGAATATATGACACCCCTTTGATTTTCCTCCCATTATAACTACGGAAAGACCGGGGTTTAATTTCCTCTATACGACAGTGTCTCAAGGATTTTCTAATGAAACTACCTCAATATTCTCTTAACGAAAAAAAATTATCTTAAGAGCTCTTGCCTGATTTTGTTGAGTTTTTTGAGAGTCAAAACTTTTCCCATTCCTCATCGGTCCAACTAAGTACATAGTATTTTTCATCCAAAGGGCCCTGGACGAAAAAAAACTAATACCAAATATCCATTAGTAGATAGACAGATCACATGGTGACCTGGAATTCCATTAGATCCAAATACTTAATGGACATGGGCGCTGCCTTACAAATTCCACAATGACATTAGTTTTTGTAATGTATATAGAAGACTCCGAACACTTATTACTTTATTTCCATCGATTTTCAAATCCAAGAGAAAACAGTTAAGCACACTCGGTGGTAGTTTTACGGTCGATAACTTAACGACCGTAGAAACCGAACGATCAAGTCCTTGTACGGAAAACTTTTTTATTAGACAAAGTAGCTTCACCAAATTTAACATGGATTATACCCGAAGGCATTGTTATAACCTCCGAAGAAATTTTTCAAATCGGACTGCTATAGCATATAGCTGCCATACAAACTGAACGATTAAAATCAAGTCCTTGTAAGGAAATTTTTTTTATTTGACAAGATATCTTTACAAAATTTGGCAAAAATAATCACCAAAGTTATTTCCACCATCTCCCCAGAAATTGTGAAGATCGGATCACTATAGCATATAGCTGCCATACAAACTGACCGATAAAACTTAAGTTCTTGTATAGAAAATTTTTCTATTTGACGAGACATGTTCACCAAATTTTTCATAAACTATTACCATAGTTATTGCTATAATCTCCCCAGAAATTATGAAAATCGGACCACTATAACATATAGCTGTCATACATATTGAACGATTACACTTAAGCCCTCGTATGGAAAACTTTTTCATTTGACAAGATATCTTCACAAAATTTGGCATAAATAATTATCGTGATCATTACTACCATCTCTCTAAAAATTGTTAAGATCAGACCATTATAGCATATAGCTGCCATACAAACTGAAAGAACAAAATCAAGATAAAGCTCTTTTTATACCGTTTTATTCTATAAAAAAATACCTGTGTATATAACGGTACAGCCGAAGTTAATATTTTTACTTGTTTTTCACTAGTTACGTCCTAAATTGGTCAGTTCGTAACGGCTGAAGACGCGAATAAGAGTATAATGAATTTCGAAGCCATGTGCTGAAGCTTGAAAAAGCTTCGAAAAATTTATGATCGCAAAAAAATTAGCAACAATAAATACACTACGCTAAGCTGCTGAGCAACTCAGTCTACCCTTCATCTGCCTGCTGGCTCACCGTCTTAAATTTGCTAGTAAATTAAAGCGTCGCTCGTCTAACATTACTGGCCACACCTTTATCAGTCGCAGTTGATTTTAACTATCTATTAACGTGACTTCACAGTTTTAGTTGTTTTGAAAATACTAAAAAGAACACAAAAAATCGTAAAATGAAGGCATTTTTATTAGTCTACATATTTGTCTCATATTTTTTACAGTAAACAGTAAACAAATGCTAAAGATAAATGAAAAAAACTTCAGCTATAATGTTTTAACGCCGGCTACACAATTTTGCTATATCGTTGCGAGTGTCGCGTTTAATATTTCACATGGAAATAGAGATCTGCTGTAATTAAAATGAGCCAAAATGTCTGAGCTGCAGCTATAAAAGAAACCTTTACATGAAAAGCTGAAAGCCATCAAGATCTGATTTGCTGCCACGAATCACACACACACGAACACGAACTCACATCACTAAGGAGTGCAGATAAAATCTAAAATTCATCAACTTTTTCATTTCGAATACTACTTTCGGAAGTGCACAAAAGGCATACACACACACACACACCCACTTGAGCGCAAATATACTTGTGCATAGCGCGAGTGCATATAGCACAATTATAACCGCAATCAAAGTTGCAAAATCAAATCAAATTACCAACTACACGAAAGTAGAAAAAATATAATATTTTCAGTATACGCTGTGTAGCAGTGCATCATCCGTATACAAAGTGTGAGTTTTGAGCCATGGCACTGTAGGAAAATTATTGCAAATAGCAAAATTATTTTTTTTCCAAAAAAAATTTTTTAAAATTTTAAAAAACAAAAACTTAAATTTCAAAACAAAATATATAAAATTAAAAAAAAATCCAAAAAAAAAGTTCATAAAATTTTTCAAAAAAAAATTATTAATTTAAAAAAAACAAAAATTTAAATTAAAAAAAGTATATATATATAAATATAAATTAAAAAAAAAAAATCCGATTTTTCTTTTAGTACCAAAATTTTAATTATTATTAAAAATGTACATATTTTATGAAAATCTTTCAAATTTTTTTTTAATATTTTTTTTTCAAAAATTATAATTTTTTTTATTATTTTAAAATTATTTCATTAATTTTTTTTTAATTCAACAACCTTCTTCAAAAATATTCCCATTTTAAGCTTAAATTAAAAATGTGCCTATTGCATATTTTTCCTACAGGGTTTGTCACACTTAAACGCATATAACAGACAGGAAAACTTTCGATCAAAGCGCAGAAATAGCTACTTAACTAGTTAAAACTTTCATGCAATTCCTTTCGGAGCTAACAGTGTAAGCGTTGTGGCACAGTGGGCCGAAATGTAACTGAAGTGGAGTAAATTGACAAATTGAAACCCGTTATTTATAAATTTGTACGCTAAGAAGGAAAATGTAACTAAAACTAGAGGTAAAATTAATACTGAACTTGCTTTATAGGAAAAATGTAATAAAAAAAAATAAATTGTGGAAGAAATTTAAGATTTTGTATGGCAGCTACATGCTGGAATGGTCCGATCTGAACAATTTCTTGGAGTATTGCAGCGCTACCTTGGATAATAGCCCATGTCAAATTTCGGCAAGATATCTCACCTAATGGAAAAGTTTTCCATACAAGTACTCGATTTTGATCGGCCAGTTTGTATGACAGCTATATGCTATAGAGTTCCAATTTAAATTTAATTTTTTTGGAAATTGTATCTTTGTTTTAGATAGTAATTCGTGCCAAATTTCGTGAAGATATCTCGGTAAATAAAAAAGTTTTTCATACTAGTACTCGTGTTTGATCGGCCAGTTTGTATGACAGCTATAAGCTGTAATGTTCTGATCTCAACAATTTTTTCGGAGATGATATCGTTGCCTCAGATATTAATTCGTGCCAAATTTCGTAAAGATATCTCACCTAATGAAAAAGTTTTCCATACAAGTACTCGATTTTGATCGGCCAGTTTGTATGACAGCTACATGTTATAGTGGTCCGATCCGAAAAATTTTTCCGTAGACAATATGTTTGTCTTGACTAGGAAGCTATGCCAAATTTCAAAAATATATCTTATGAAATAAAAAAGTTTTCCATATGAAGACATATATTTGATCGGTTTAGTAGTCTAATATAGAAAACTTCTTCGGATACTGCATATGGAGACATCAAGTAATGCCAAAATATATACAAAAAGTACCACAACGACCCACTGTAGCATGTCTGAAAATGCAGAAAAGTTTTTATTGAAGCACGCGTAGCTGTCTGCGCGTTAAAAGCCGAGCTGACGGACTGACTGACTGACTAACCGAGACTGAAACTAAAGAAAACTCGAGCAGCTAACAATGAGCAGTAGCAGCGCAAAGCCAAACTAGCCAAAAAAGAAAAAAACAAACAACGTCGAAAGCAAATAGGGGAGACTGCAGCAAGTGTGCGGGGGCACAGACTAAACTAAAATTGAGATACTCGAGTTCTTACGGATCGTGCGAGCCGCAATAGAAAGGACTACTGCTGGATTTAGTTTTATATGCACTTCAATGTAGACGAAAGCAAGCATAACAACTTCTTTATATTTCTTTTATTGTTGCTTGCTACTGCGGGCTGAAGAAAAAAGTGTGCAACAACAACAAGCAAAAGTATAAACTAGTTGAAGAAGTAGACCATAGAAGTTAGTTGGCTGCGTTGTCAGTGGCAGCAGCGCGAAAGCCAATAGGTACATATCCATATAACCAGCAATTGCAGCAAACACACACACACTCGGCTGTCTTTAACTTACACTTTATATGTGTGTCTGTGTGTGTGTGCGGTGGCAAGTCAAAGTATCCAGTCAAAAGTTGTTTAAGCAGAATAAAGTGCAATATGAAGTTGGTTATCTCGCTTTGAGTGCGCGTGTATATGTGTGTGTGTGTTTTAGCTGAGTGCGTGTGTTTGAGTGTGTGTATGACGATTTGCAGAAATCAGCAAAGCATAAAAATAGTAAATAAGCATCAAAAAAGCATTTCTTCGCCTTCAAACTAAGCTAAAACAAACTAAGGCAACCAAAAGTAAGAATAACGAACATCGCCAGCGAGCGAACCGCAAACAAAACTGACGACCAAATAGCACCGTTGTACGAGTGTAAAAGAAATTGCTTGCAACAACACTCACTTAGGCGTTGTTGCTGCAGTGTGGCAAGTTGAATTGCAACAAATTTGAAGAAATTTGAAGATTTGCGGAAAAAAGGCGAGCAAAGCAAGACAATGAGTTGGAAAACTTTTTGCGAAGAAAATAAAAATATGAATTGTTTTTGATAAAATCTAGTGTATTTATAATAACTGAAATAGTTATTGTACTTGAAATCTTCCAACCAATTATGGCACGTAAGTAAATGATTATGCTTTGTTTGCAGGCCTGTACCATATACTAAGCTTTTTTAAACCAAAGGTAAGAGATGACGACGACAAGCCACTCAACAGAGTGGAGGTCTTCCTCTTTTTCTGATTCCACTGGCGGGTACTGAATCGAATACTTTCAAAGCTGGAGTCTACTGACTCCTCCGGACATCATGACTTAGCCAGTACAGTTTTTGATTCGTCAGTATCCCCGTATATCTCGTATAGTTCATGATTCCATTGACTGCTGTACTCGCCGTTATCCCAAATGAATCAATCTGTACACTCTTATACCTAGAAGATTATACCTACTCTATTTAGTTATGCAGCTCGTATTATTTTTTCTATTTTATCCAGCGATAGGTTGAAAAAGTCGCACGAAAGGGGGTTGCCTTCTCTGAAACCTCGCTTAGTATGCTTGGTACCGAACAGCTCGGTCCTCCCGGAGCCATATTCGCTTTGAGGAGATACCAAGTTCAGACATAGCGGCATAGAGTCAGTTACTTTTCGTGAAATCGATGAAGAAGTGGTGCGTGTCGATCTTCCTTTCACGGGTCTTTTGAAAGACGCTTTGGCGCATGGTGAAAATCTGGTCGAAAGTAGACTTTCCCGATCTGAAGTCACACTGATAAATACTACGCTCGATAAGACCTTTTTGAGTTATTAAGGAGGCTTATATCAACTCCATTTTGCGGATTGGGTAGAGCATACTTAAATTCCAATCGTTGGGCTTGCTTTCGTCCGTCCATATTCTACAAAAAAGCTGATGCATGCACCTTGCCAGTTCTTCCCCCCGTATTTGAATAGCTCGGCCGGTCATCCAACGATCACCGCCGCTTTGTTGGTTTTCAGGAATTGCTCTTCAAACCTCATCATGGTCAGGCAATGGAACATTTATTACATCGTCATCGATTGGAAAATCGGGTGGGCCACCTCCAGATGTTACATTTTCACTACCGTTCAGCCGGCTGAAGAAGTGTTCGCTCCATTACTTTAGTATGTTCTGAGCATCAGCCACTGCTTATCCGCCAACTCCTCAAGCTCACTCACGCTTGTCGGCCTCTTTCTATTTTGTCTGCATATAAGTCACGCTTCCCTCTTCAACTCTCGGTATCTATCCCATTCCATCGTGCTGTGGTCAACATACTGTCCGATTTATCTCCTTTGCGACACGACAGTCCTCATCGTACGAGTACCAGCTGTTTTTTCGACCATTCCGAAAACCAACAGTTTCGCATGCAGCTATATGTAAGTAGCTTGAAATGTCGTCCCACAGTTCCCCTATACCGAGTTGCTGTTGAGTTCTCTCAGAGAGCAGGAGTGCAAGTCAAGTCAAAACCATTAAGCTGTCGGCTATAATTGTAGCTTTGTACAGAGGTGGACACTTATCTTCACTACAACAAGATGGTGGAGCGAGTCGATTTTAGGTCCTCAGAGCGTACGCACGTCAAGTACACTGATCACATGTTGCCCATCTATCATAATATGATCGAACTTTTCGATCAGGAGACGGCCAAGTGGACAAAATAAATGAATTACCATAAATAAAAGAAATAAAGGAGAGAGTTTTCAACTAAGATTTTTTCTAGAGCTAATAGGATTGGGGTTTGAAGGTTCAGCTCAGAAGTCAGTTAACGCTAATTGTCAAACTCGAAATCCTTTTAGTCAAAATGTTGCTCTAGCTGTCATATGGGACAGAGACTAATCAATAAAAATATGCATTGAAAAGGCTTTTCTTATATGGGAGCGCTAGTCTTCCAATGTATACTAGCTACAGATGATAATTTTACAATTTGAAGGTAAATATTATTATATAGTAGATCGCAACTTCTTTGGAACGCCTTCAATATTTTTGCTTTAAACTAGCATTTCACACCTTTTTCTTGCTGAAAGTACAAAATAGTATCAATCTCTATGTAATACCTTTTTCATATTTATTGGCGTAGACAGCGCATACGTGTTGATAGCCGAGTTTAGAGCTCCAAGTGCTCATATGCTAAAGAAATTACTCCCACCCATGTCAACACGTCGAACCCGTTACACTCAATGTCATTCAAAAATATTTAATATTCAAACAGAAAAACTCGCAAATCGAACTTTGCTAGCAAAAGATTAGTTTCACATTAACGTCGTCACTCAAGTGTGCGCTGAGTGCAGCAAGGAAACCGATATGGCAATAAGAAAACAGTTATTTGCAAGCGATTTTCCAACAAACGTAAGCCAGTTGATGCCAATGCACCCGCACACAAACGCACACACACACAGCTGCATATAGAATGTATGTAGCATGTGGGTGTGTGTAAGGGTCTTACCGTGCGCTGGAGAATTCTAATTTTATTTGTCTTAACCCTTGCTGACGTGTCAGACGCCTATCAAGTACGAACCAAATAGCAATTGGGCCAAATAGTAGGCGGAAATGCTAGCGTAAGTGCATTAATTTGGCTTATACGAGCGTACCAAATGCAAACGCTAGCAAAAATACAGTAACAGCGACACAAAGAAATATATAACCATACAAATACATATGTACATATATGAGTGTACAGGCATTTATGTGTGTGTTTGTGTAGGTACGGCAACGTAATCGATCCGCGTGAATAAATAGAAACTGACAAGCCAATTGAATTTTTCGCTTTTTTCTATTATTTTGCGTCAATTTTTGTTTTTGTTTTTTGGACTTAGCATTTGTGGCTGTGTTGAATGTACGTCAGTTATGATTAGAATATGCGAATAGGTAGTTTAATTCAGCCAATTTAATGATATGTACATAGTGTACATATGCCCACATGTAATACAATATGCGCGCCTCCCACGGCAGCGCTATATTTCCATTGACATGCCCGGCATGGGGCCATGCCTACGTCATTCCCCCTCTATGACGATGTGCTGATGCCTGTCATTCAACTATCAAGTACACTGATGGGCGAATAAAGTATTATTTATGGGCATTTTTGTGTGTGTGTGTGTGTGTGTTGTATGATGGGACTTTTAGTGGTTGGGGTAACATTTCGCTTAAGTGGGTATCAGCAGGGGATCAGCTGGCGTACTATTGCCGGTATGCCCCATATATATGTGTGTATGTGCGGCGCCGTACTAAGACGTGGCCAGAAACCTTTTTCTTAAGAAATGCATGTAATTGTCAAAGCGACGACAGTGTGTGCTGGCAAAGCTAAGCTTTTAAGTTGAAGAATTATTTGCAGACACACACACATACGTATATAAATGTAGGTATGTTAAGCGAACGCAGCGTCAACGTAAGCAGCTGCTTAGTCTATAAATATGCACAGCTATTTGTAGTGCATTGAAGGTTCTGCACAGCTTATTAAACGGAAAGCGTGCATTTAAGCCAAGTCGGTGTAATTTAATGTCAGAGAAGCTATCAAGCTGTATATATGGTATATGTGACAAAGGTAAAAATGATGGTTTCAAATCGTAACATTTACTTTTATGCCCCCAGAAACTAGAAACAGTAACAGCACTAAAATAATACCAGCTTGAAAACAGTGAAAGCTCTTAAAAAGCTTAGATGGTAAAGCTTTGATATACAATTTTGAAACCTGAAATGTGTAATTATTGTTATTCTCTAAAAAATAGAAGCTAAACTAATAGAAAATTAAAAGTATTGAAAGCTTTCAAAAAGCTTAGAAGATAAAGCTTTCATCTTTATAAAATTTTGAATCATGAAATGTGCAGCAATTTTCTCAAAAGTCAACAGCAGGGAAACTAAGTGCAACTTAAAAAACGCAAAAGCTCTTAAAAAGCTTATAAGGTAAAGCTTTCATTTAAAATTTTGGATCCTGAAATGTGGAGTATTTCTCTAAAAAGACAACAGAAGTTAAACTAAGTCCCATTTCAAAACCGTGAAAGCTCTTAAAAAGCTTAATTGGTAAAACTTTATTCTATAATTTTGATTATGTAGTTGGTTCAGAAAAAATTGCAATATAATATAAATTATTTCCATATTTAAAGCTCTGAAAGCTCTTAAATCTGATGAGAAAGCTTTCATACAAAATTTTTATTCTTGAAGTATTTAGATATTTTTTACCAAAAAAACTCTAGAAAAACTAAATCATTGCATCTTTAAAACAATTAAAGGTCCTAAAAAGTTCAGGTGAAAAAAAATTGTACCTACAATTTTGTTCTTGAAGTGATTAGTTCTTATTTGAAAATAAACTCAAACGAAAACAAAGTTTAAAAGGTCTTTAAAACAATGAAAGGCCCTTAAAAGCTTAGCTAATAAGTCTTTAACTTACAATTTTGTGCTTGAAATTCGGGCATTCGTTAAAACGAAACATTAGCGGAAACTAAAATCCAGCATCTTTAAAATAATGAAAGCTCTTGAAAAGCTAAGATGGTACAGCTTTCACCTAAAATTCTATATCTGAAACATTTTGCTATTCTTTAAAAATAAACTGCAGTGCTAACTAAACTCCGGCATTTTTAAAACAACGAAAGCTTATAAAAGCTCAGAGGATAAAAATTCAATTTTGTTCTTGAAATATACAGTCTTTATTTAAAAAGAAACTGCAACGTAAACTAAATTATATGCATATTTATAACAAGGAAAGCTTTTAAAAAGCTCAGATGATAAAGCTTTGTCATAGAAATGTCTAACGATTCTATAAAAAGAAAATCCTATAGATTTTAAATTATGTGTTTTTTTTCAAACAGTGAAAGTTCTTAAAAAAATTCAGAGTACAGAGCTTTCACCATTTTGTTATGGAAATATCTAACCATTCTATAAAAATAAAATCCTATAGATTTTAAATTATGTGTTTTTTTCTTCAAACAGTGAAAGCTTTTGAAAAGCTCAGAGGATAAAGCTTTAATCAACAATTTTTTTTTAATATCTAGTCATTCGTTCATTAAAAAGGAACTCCCGTAGAAATTAAATTATGTGTCTTTTTCATGCAATGAAAGCTTTTAAAAAGCTCAGAGGATAAAGCTTTCATCTACAAGATTTTAAATTATGTGTATTTTTTAAACAATGAAAGCTTTTAAAAAGCCCAGATAAAGATAAAGCTTTCATCAACAGTTTTTTTTAATATCTAGTCATTCATTCATTAAAAAGGAACTCCTGTAGAAATTAAATTATGTGTATTTTTAAAACTCTGAAAGCTTTTGAGAAGCTCATATTTTAAACAATGAAAGCTTTTCAAAATCAGTTTTAAGATTCACTAAGATATTCTTGCACTAACTTTGACGAATTTTTGGGAGAATTTAGGCTATCTGCATATTTAAATATAAGCAGGGCGGCAATACACGTTAATACATAGTTACTATCTCCCTGTTGAAACCTGGAAGAGATTTGCTTATACTTAATATCTCAAAATACAAAAATACCGACGAAAAAAAAATTCAACAAAATCTACATTTCTATGCAAAACAGAAATAAATCGATAACCACAAAGCACTATGATAGTTTGTAAGAAAGTTGCTGCCAACTACCATCTATACACTATACTATAGGAGGCTAAAGGTAAGCTAATCTCATTCTGCCATTAAATATCTGCATCCGTAATCTTATAGAATACAATTTCTCGCACTTTTTTTGCAATTTTTTCACTGTGTACATATCTGATACAGCATACAATGCAAAGCGTGCATATTTATCTACCTTAAGCGAGTATATATATAGTATAATATATATAGAAGTATAGCCAACTATATATAGCATACACGCTGTGGCATCCGCTGCATTTGTGGCCGCTCCGATATTATATGCATGACCGATAGCGTTTCGCCTTTATTTGCCAATCTTTTTTTGTTGTTGTTTTGTCACTTTTCTGCTCTTTGTGTGCACTCGTCGTTTGTGTTTTTATTGCTTTGGTTGCCTTTTATTCGGACGATGCCTACGGTTTGGCCTACACGCTGCCCGATAAATGTATGTAAGTATAGAGCATATGCCCGTGTACTTACTCTATATCTCGGCTGTAGATACATCACGTTTTATTCATTTATATTAATAAGGCGTGGAACGATATTCATACAGAATTTCGTAGATATGCGGGTGAGCATGTGTGTGGATGTGTGTATGTGGCGGAGATGCAGTGGAAGCGATATGCATGCGTTGTATCGGTTGTGTACCGGGACAAAATAACTATTAATATATATGTGGATACATATATACATGTATATATATATATTTACAAAAACAAATATATGTGTGTATGCATATATAAGTATATATTTATATTTTTGTACATTTATATATCTCGAGCGCTCGTATCTTGGTGGCAGCGCAGCTAGTTTTTGTGCCTCTCATTTTCACGTTTCCAGTATCTCATGGCGATTGCGGCACTAAAACGTGCCACATTCGTTATTTTTTTAGTTGTTGCTTGTGTTGCTCCTTTTTGCCTTTCTTTTTTAGTACATACGTTTTATATATAAATACATGATATCAGATTGTTTTCAATATGCCTACATACATACATACATACACATATTCCCTATCGGCTTTTGGTGTAAACAAAATCATCAGCAGCATGAAGGCAGTAAAAAACGTTGTTTTTTTTTCCTTGCGCTGCCGTTGAGGAGCGAGAATTAAGTAAAATATGCTGGTATAAACATTATTAAGCTAAAGCTAAGGGGTCAGATTGGCACATTGTGGCAGTCGGCAGATGTAAGCATGATATTTGCGCTGCATCCATGGCTAATCGACTGCTTGCGGGTAGTAGCAGCAGCATTCGTTGTGGCTGCGATTTTTTGTTGTTGTTGTTGCAATTTGTTGTTAAACTAATTTTAATGCAGTTCGAGTACTTTGTTTTTAGTTTTCATTGCTTGAACGAAGCTTGCTTCAAGGCACTTTTTAGTTGTGTTTGTGGCATTATTTTCAGAACTCAACAGAATTAAAGAAGAAAACAAGTTGCTTGAGCAAGCATAATTGTGTATTATACACAAATGAGCTGCAGAAGATAATACCAATCAGAAAATGGATCAACGATGGACCAGAAAGAGGAATATTGTGGGAATATTGTGGGACTTGTGCTAATATAATCTTCCAAGACACTTGAATTGGAAAAAAACGTTGATTCTTGGAAGGAGTTCGGTGTGCACTATACCTCGATAATCGAAGCTAATTCTCAACATAATTTTGATTTTGGACTTAATTTCACGTGTTTTTTTGCTTTCGGCTCAACTTTACCATGATATTCGACCGATTGCTCATCTGTTTCCGGGTCGTTAGTATAGATTCACGGCTCATCACCACTAATAATGCACTTCATGACATCCTGGCAGTTGGAAAGCATTGTTTTACTGCTGTTTTCGAAAAAGTTTAATGATTTTGGAACCAATCGTGCTCTCACTTTTCTTAATGGTTTTCAAATGGTATCTTTCAAAATGGTTTTCACCGATTCTTCCAATATTCCTATGATGACAGTTAAACGTTAAACGTCTATTCCCAAGCACCAATCACTTATTTTTTGACGTGTCGATCATCAGTGAATGTAGAAGACCGTCCCAATTGGAGGTTCCAAGCGAAGCCAGGTCCTTCTCCACCTGGTCTTTCCAACGGAGTGGAGGTTTTCCACTTCCTCTACTTCGCCCGGCAGGTACTGCATCGAATAGTCTCAGCGCTGGAGTGTTTTCGTCTATTCGCACGATATGACCTAGCCACCGTACCCGTTGTCTCTTAATTCGCTGAACTACTATATGTCAATGTCATCATATATCTCGTACAGCTCATTGTTCCACCGACTGCGGTACTAGCCGTTGTTAAAGCGCAAGGACTGTAAATCTGCCGCAGAACCTTTCTCTCAAAAAATTTTAACGTCGACTTATCAGATGTTGTCATCGTCCCTCTTTCTGCACCATATAGCAAGATGGGGAAGATGAGTAACTTGTAGAATTTGGTCTTTGTTCATCGAGAGAAGACTTTACTTCTCAATTGGCTACTCAGTCCGTAGTAGCAACTGTTGGCAAGAGTGAACCCACGTTGGTTTGCGAGGCTGACGTTGGACTTACCGAATTATATTAGGAAGATTACAGTCCACCCCGAAAAGGAGAGGTTCACCAGTACATTTTAAGATTCCTGTCACCTTACATGTCTTCAGAAGAACTTTCTGGACATGCAATTTCTCATCTGCTTTATATTCAGCAGAACTTATATGTATAAGACATTTTTTTTCATATTTCTAGAAACACCAATAATGCTTGAGAGCTTCAAACCCGTCAATATGTGCGTTAAGTAAATAAATTTTGTGTATCTCTTTAATTTTGTTAATGTTATCAAATAAATTACTAAATACTCATTTTGACACTTGTCAAATGTCACCACATAACACCGTTATCTTGCCAAAATAATAGCCAATATGTTGTAGAACAAGTGATTTGTACAAATTTCAGTAACTTTGCATGACAAAATCGCACACATTCAATCAATATGCATAATAATCATTAACAACTAACATGAACAATAAGGGAATTTGCACATTTGACAGCACAACGGACCGGGGTTTCAGGCGAAAACTCATGTTAAGCGTTAATTGATCGCCGTATGGAGGTGAGGACATCAGTAGGAATATAAAATTACGGATTATTTTGTGCTGTGCGAATTTGCATATACATACATATGTACACACATGCAAAGTATGTATGTGTATATGTGCGTTTGTACACTACTACTACAGTAGCTGCACCAACAATTTTTTTGTGTATAAGTAAACCAAAATTCAGACATTAAATAAAACATGCGCTTTTATGCACACAAAGGCTTATAAACGCAATAATCAACACGCACATACATATTTACAATATATAATAAAAGCTATAAGCTATGTATGGATATACACGTATGCATGTGAAGTTTGATTGCCTGCAGACAATCACTGTCAGTAGCTTATAATCCGATTAAAATGTTGTATTGTGTATTTGAGTAGGTTTTTATTAAATATTGCATATTGTTGAAGAATTAGCACATGTCACTTACGAAACAATTTAATTAAGATTTCATGTCCATTTGATGGACAGTGTGGCACAATGCTATGTAACCTTTGTGTATGTGATATTATGTTTATACATTACATTTTTGTACTAAAGCGTGTGCAAGAATGTGCGCTTTCGAGTTCATATTAATGCTAGATAATGGTTAAGTGAAGCAAGTTATGGAAATTTGTTTATAAATTATTAAGATTTTAGATATGCTGAATAGTAATTGATATTATATACAACATTTGTTGTAGTTAGTAGATACGAGGTAACAAAAATTTGATAATAGATACCAGATACTAGGTATTTGATGTTTATCAATAGAAACTAGACACCTAATACTCCTGTCAGGAGTAGCCTTTAAGGACAGTCGAGCGATCGTTTGAAGACATGCCTCGTTCTGGACGACTTTCTACCGCTTCAACTGATGAAAATGTTTAAAAAGGTGAATGTTATGATGCTTGAATATCGTCAGGCAAATGTCAGAGAGATGGTAAAAGAGAGCCCGACATCTCACGCGAGTGCATCCGATTGATTTTGTGTGGATATTTTGGGTATGAAACGCGTTTTTGTTCGACTTGTTTGGATGAACTTAAATTTTTTTCAAAAACAGTACCGAAAACAGGTCTATTTAGACAGGTTTGCGAACTCCGCTCCCACATTCATGGAGAGCATTATAACTGCGGACGAGACATGGCTTTAAGAGTTTGACAAACAAACAAGTCAACAATCATCGGAATGGAGCGCAAAAAACGAGCCCAAAGCAAAAAACCACACAAAAGCCGCTCAAAAATCAAGGTGATGCATCATGAATTTGTTTCGGAGAGACAGACAGTCATTGAGGAGTTCTATTTGGCCATTTTAGGCGTTTGCATGAGAACATCCATCGGAATCGCCCAAAATTGTGGAAGAACAATACATGGATTTTACGCTTTGATACTGGATTATCGTATCGAGCTTCGATTGTGACCAAATTTAAAGCCAAAAACGCAATGAATACCATCGATCAATCACCATATTCAACAGACTAAGTTTCGTGTGATTTTTTCTTATTCTGCAAACTGAATTTGCAGCCCCGTGGACTCCGTTTTTAGTCGATTGAAGAATTAAAAGAAAATCGCAGAAGCAGCGAAAGGCCAACCCAAAAAGTGCTTATGAAAAGTGTTTCGAGGACTGGAGAAATCGTTGGCATAAATCTAAGTAATCTCATGGAGATTACCTTGAAGGCGATAAATACTGATGAATAATTGAATATTTTGCGATTTATTAACAAATTCCGGGTACTTAATGTATATAGTATACATATTTAATGGGGTGTCCGATGTTTCCTAGTAGCTGTTATAAGCTTCGTGACAAACTGAAAGGGTATATACGAGTATAAGTTTATCAAAAATGATAAAGGATATAAAGTGCAAGGAGAGCTCCCTTCAGTAAATTATTTAAACACGAAATCGAACTTTTTGCGCTTTTTTGTTAGCTTCAGCGCCCACCTAGATCTATTTTCGAGTTTTCCCAGTCATCAAATGGCGCGATAACTCACAAGTACCGTTACATCTATATTAACAACCCATCGAGATACTATATATGTATAACAGCTCCGCCACGATTTAATCACTTAGTTGGTCAGTCGAAATATATAAGTAATAAGCATATATCCGTCACGCACACCGCTCACACGCTCGCGATAATTGCTAACGCCGTGACCCATCTCTCAAGCAGCTAATAATCTCGCGCATGCATTCAGGTGGGTAAAAAGTGAGAAATTCGTTTACACAAAGTACGTGTGTGGGCGCTTTTAGCTTTATGACAATGGCAACTAATCTAATAATTACTGTTATTAGGAAGCTTTTAATGCATGAATAAGTAAAATACAAACAACTATACGTAATTTACGTTACGTGTGTTACGAACGAAGACAAACATTTGCATACGCACACACTTATACACATACACTCCAACACTTGGTGAATGCGTGTGGGTGTTTCACTTAATTACAGCACTCAAAATTAACGAAAATTATATGCGTTTTTTTCACAAAACATCACGAAATTTATACAAATATAATTCCAACGGTTAAGTAAAGAGGTGTGTGTGCGTGTGTGTGAATTATATGGCAGTTGGCTGTCAAAGGCAAACAAAGTGTCTGCACGCACAGCTCAAAGCGAATATTCAAATAACTGACACAATGTCACGAATTACAAGCACAAAGGCGCACAAAAGCATACATACATACATATGTAGCATAATCATACACATATACATGTACAATATATGTAGCATATATAATCATTCACACATGCATTTGCTTGGCTTTTTGATTGTTATTTATGCATACAATATTTTTGATAGTGTCGCGCAGGTATCGATTGCCTATCAACTTTGCCCTTTAAATTTACATAACCCGAGCAATCACACAGCGATCTATCAAAGCTTTAAAGCGTCGTGTCTATCGAGATGCGAAAAAGCGATATTTTACATGGATACAATGCACGGTTTAATTCAGCGCACAATAGTAATAAATTCGAGCAACGATTTCACATAATTTTAACGCCGATTTTATTGTGGTGAATCTATTTTTTATGACAGAAGCGACAGAAAAGAAGAACAAACGTTAACTTCGGCTATACCGTTGCTTTAATATCCGTTAAAGGTGGATTTTTTTTTAACAAAAAATGGTATAAAAAGTTTTAAAGAACGATTTTGATGAGCCAGTTTATATGACAGCTATATGCTATAGCGGTCCGATCTGAACAATATGTTCGCAGATTGCAGCCATGCTTTAGGTAATAACTTATGCTAATTTTTGTGAAGATAGCCTTTCAAATAAAAGAGGTTTTCAAACAAGAACTGGATTTTGATCGTTCAGTTTGTATGATAGCTATATAATATAGTAATGAGATCGCGATAATTTCTCACAAGATCATAGAGGTGTCTTTAAAAACAATCCTTGCAAAATTTCGTGAAAATACCTTGTCAAATAAAGAGGTTTTCCATACAAGGACTTGAGTTTTAGTAGTCAGTTTATATGGTAGCTATATGTTATTGTAGTCTGATCAGAACAATTTCTTCAGAGATTATAGCGCTGCTTTATATATTAATCTCTGCGAAATTTTGTCAAATAAAAAAGTTTTCTATACAAGGACTTGAGTTGGAGCGGTCAGTTTATATGGCAGCTGTATGCTATAGTTGTCCGATTTGAACATTTTTTTCAGAGATTGTAGCCATTTTTGAGATGAAAATTCTTTCCAAATTTCGTGATGATACCTCATCAACTAAAAAAGTTTTCCATACAAGGACTTGATTTTGATAGGTGAGTTTGTATGGCAGATATTTGTTGTATCTATTCGATCGGAATAAAATCTTATGACAATCTAGGTATACTTGAGACAATAATTAGTGCCAAATTTCTTGATGATATCTTGTGAAATAAAAAAGTTTTCCATACAACGACTTGAGTTGAAGCGGTCAGTTGATATGGCAACTGTATGATATAGTTGTCCGATTTCCGCAGCTCTGAGTAATAAGCAGTTCCTTGGTGAGAAAACAAGATGTGAAAATTTTTAGGTCGATCTTTCAAATAATGAACGACTAGTTCGCGTTTAAAAAAGGGAGAGGTGGACAGACAGATCTAAATGGGCAGCTCGCAGGCAGATACTCGGCACAACTTATGCGCTCTCTCCTTCTCTGTAGCATTGGTGCTACACATCTATTGTAAGACCAATTTCGCTCTACGGTGCAGTAGTATGGTGAACAGGCATACGGAAATCCACCTACCGGAAGCCAATGGGTAGGGTTCAGAGGCACGCTGTGCTGTGTATAACAGGAGCTCTAAGAACAACTCAAACGGCAGTTCTGGAACTGCTACTAAACCTGCCACCTATAGACCTCTTCACTGAGAACTATCGGAGAGACGACTACTGGCTACAGGAGAATTAACATATGGAACCTTTGAGCATAGTTTGGTGAGTAATGGCGGCCAGACAAACACCGACTACATGATCCCACCTTTCAACTGGGAAACAATGTTTCAAAAAATGCCACAGAAACAGCTTCTGGATATTATGAGAACCTTGAGGAAATGCACGCGAAAATTGGACTTGAGAATTGTAAAGAAAAACTCTTCGTTGTGGACTTATGACAAAGTTCAAATCCAGGCTACTCTACGAAATACAGGAAAACATGTATTTTTTGAGGCGCCATCATGACTGCTTTAACGTCTTCCGGCCAGCTGTTTAACTATCCATGTCGGTTGGCATAATTTTAATTCCTTTTAACACCGCAAGCTTCTGGACGACTTTCCGTCCGCTTATTTTTGCTGCTAGCCTACCGAACCCTTTAATTTGTTTGTCTGCCACAGCCACAAACTTCATTACACTAATGTGACAAATTTCATTTTTGACATACGCCTGTCAAAGTTAAAGAAATATGGCATATTCTTCGATGGGTCCGACACTTGTCGCCGACCAACAACCACAACAAAAACAACAACAGTTGTAAGCAAACAAAGCCGCAAATGTACTCCGATGACAAGATACACAGCGCGCTGAAGAGAAATTATATAATAAAGCGTGAAAAAGGGACGTTGAGCGCGCTGTTCGAAGGCCGAAACATAAATTAAACAACCGAAAATAAACAAAATTAAGTTACATTTTATGTAGCGGCGGGTGAGTAATGGGCGCGCGCTGTGACAGGGGGTGGCGCTGATGACGTAGGTGGTGGTGTTAGGTTGCCTTGTATGCTAATGGGCCGGTTGTGGCACTTGCAACGAACGGTTGTCTGCGCGCCCAGCTCATTTGCTTTGATTGTCTATAAGTGTCTTTCGGTGGCTGTGTGTGTGTGTATTTGTAGCGCTGCTATAATTGCATTGGTTTGGTGGTTTGGAACAACAAACTGACAATCAAAAGCGTTGATTGTGTGAAATACAACCGGACTGTGAGACAGACAACGAGCCACAGCATACAAATACAGCGCTATATATGCATACAAACATGTAATTGTATATGTGTCTGTGCGCACAAGTAAATTGAACTGGCAAAGAACACAATTTTGGCTGCTTTGTGGCGTTGCGGAGTCTCCACTTTGGAGTGAAGCGAGCGGGTTTTGGTACAAACCTCAACAAAAGTGCTTTTCGGTGTCAGCAACAATGTACACAACTATGTGTGACTGTGTGTGTTTGTTGGTGATGAATCATTGTTGTTGTTGTTTTTAGATTTGCTTGCCATTGTTTGTGGTTGAGTTGTAGGTGGCTTAGTTTGTCCGTGCGCCCCAAACAATCACAGCAGTTCAACTATTATGGCGCTTGAGTTGCAAGCAGGCGCACACACAAACACACATACATGTATATATATGGGAGCGTGTTGCTGCTAATGCCTGCCACCTGTCGAAGATTTTAGCTATCTGTGCTGCGCCAACCACCCCACCATCCATCCTGTCTTCACCATATTTCTTGCCAGCACAGCAGCTGCTGCTCCTTACGTGTGTTTGTTTATGTATATGTGTGTGTGTGGGTGTTGTGTGCTGTGAAGCGAAATGAAAATTGAAAACCACAAAATTGACTGGTAAATTAATTAGTACTCGTATTGCCCGAAAGTGTGGACACTCACGACACTCTGCACCGCGCCACTCGGCGGTTTTGGTATGGTACGTGCCTGACTTGGTAGCAAGTGTCCACAAAATTAATAGTTGTAGCTGCAGCTGCTGCTGTATTTGATTCGATTTGCATATTCAATATGAGCAGCACATGCATACATTCATTTCTGTAGTCCTGTGCTTTGCGGTGTCGGCGGTGAATTGCCAATCAAAGGTGTGGCTGATTCTGATTTTTCTGTTTTATTGTCTCTGCTGTTGGTGATATCAGCGCTGTTCGGAACGTATTAGTTGTTATTGTAATCATAAAACTCGTAAAATCAATTTCTTAATTAAGCAGCGTTGTATTTGGAATTGTTAGCACAAACTAACACAAACAAATATGCAAGTCTCTACTAAGGATTCTGGCTTGATTGCAGCTCAAAGGCTTAGGTATATAACGTTTGTATGCACAAACATGAAGAATTATGTTTAATAACAAATAGAAACACTTTTAACTCGATGAATATGTACAATATGTGTGCTTAATTTCTTATGTTCGACCACTCAGAATTGTATGAAGGCGAGCGGAAGCTCTGAGAACTACTCCAAAATACTTTTAGGTTACGTAGCCTGTTAAGGTCTACGATCAGATTTTTTGAGGAGGGTTGAAAGCTTTTTGCGGCCAAAAGTTAGTTATAACGAATGGTAAAATCCCAGAAAAACATATTCATATCAACCCACTAAAGCATAGAGCTAACAGACAAACTGTCCTGTCAAAATGAAGTCCAATTGTCTAGAGCTTAACCCAGATAGGAAGCTTTCATGGAAGCCGAATATGGAAGACAGAGCAAAAATCGATTGCCTCATACTGCTATAGAGGAGCCATTGGCAAAAGGTGGGGTCTCCCAACGAAAGTGGTACTCTGGCTCTACGATACCATAATCAAACACATTATGTTCTAGGGAGACTTTATGTAGTGGAGAGCTATAGAAAAGACCGTACTTACAAAGAAACTCCAAAGCGTTCCACGGGCGGCGTTGATCAACATTTGTGGTGCACTAAGATCCACTCCAATCATGGCACTTAACGCCATTTTGCATATAGTGGCCTTAGATATCGTCGGCAGATGTCTGGCTACGAAAGTTGCTACCAGACTTAGACAATCTGGGTTCTTAAAAGAACACGTATCTTTGATTTCATATCGGATCACTTGGATCATGGAGTCGCCAAATCGAACTCTGACAGCTCCTTCTCTGTGCATATACCGACCAACGAGAGAGTTGAGGGTGGGAAGAAACCATTTGAGTAGAGGGACAGTGATCTTTTTTACGGATGGACCAAAGCTTGGGAGGAAGGTTGTTGGAGCGGTTTACTGCCAGGAGCCCTCTATCAGCTCCAGCATCAGACTTCCTGACTATTGCGTTGTCTTCCAAGCCAAGGTTGCAGCCATTAAGTTAGCAGCAGATCTACTGCTTCGGAGAGCAGTCTCCTTCAGAAAAGTTACTATTCACTCAGAGAGTAGAGCGGCAATACTAGCCTTGAACTCATTAACAATCCTTTCGGGTTGGTCGAGGAGTGCATAGCCTCGCTATTAATAGCATCGAAAGGCTTTGTGATAAGACTACTATAGGTGCCAGACCATAGCGGAAACGCAGGAAATTGCAAAGCTGCTGTGCTAGCAAGGAAAGGCACCCTAGAACCGCTATCGGTAGAATAGGAGTGGTCGGTGCTCCCGTATCCTCTTGAGTTCTACTACTAAATATGTAGCTGGGGTTTGCGGATACTTGGCCAGCGCTGGGCCCTCATTGGTATGTGTGCTATCGCAAAATCCGTTTGGCCCAAGATCGATCGCCAGTTATATCTTTGCTCTCAGTAAGGCTAGCCTTTCCCAAGTTGTGGGGTTTCTAACAGGGC
Organism: Bactrocera dorsalis; assembly: GCF_023373825.1. Lineage (NCBI taxonomy): Eukaryota > Metazoa > Arthropoda > Insecta > Diptera > Tephritidae > Bactrocera > Bactrocera dorsalis. The sequence continues at coordinate 67,629,544 of NC_064307.1, read as the reverse complement.
ATTGCCCTATTGGCTTTCAAGTTATAAAGTGGGCTATCTTATTAGACGCCATCTATTGATTCCGTATCTAAGAAGATGGGGTGGAAACAACCCAAACCTTTCTTCTTGAATGTTCCGCGTTTGGGAGGTCAAGACTTAAACACTTGGGTCGCATACCTACATACAGGAAAATCTGCTTGCAAGAAGCTTCTAACGGCCCTCTGAAGCCAACAAGTACATTTATCCAGAACTAAGGACCTTTTAGATTATCACAATTAAGCAACAAGCCTACTTGTCCACTTTCGTGCTTATCTCACACTCAGCGAACGTTCAATAAATCGTTTTTATTGGAAATTTAATCAAATCTTCGCGCAAGTATTTAGAATCTCCATTAAAACGCGCTAATGAGCAACACTCATATTAAATGCATAAATTTCTAATTACAACTGATTAACGGCTGGTCCAACTTTAAAAGTCTCTTTCGGCGGCAACTCAAGGGCATCAAAGTCAAACGAAAGAGTCAGCCGAAGGAATGAGATCGCCGGCGTGAGCGAGCAGAGGAGTGCCGCAAAACTAAATGAAATTTGCGCCAAAAGCTGTCATTAATATTACATCACTTTCAAATTGCGCACACAAAAGCGAGCCGACTTTTTGCCAGTCGCTTTTTGAAATAATAATGAAATGTTAATAATGCAAACAGTTGATTAAAGTGAATTGTCAAAGCTTTGTACGCGCACACGCACATAATATCAGGCATAGCATGGAGGGAGTTACGTCTACAGGCAGTCAAAACGCTTTGAACCAAGTGCTGCTGCTGATGAAGTGAAGCATTTAACTCGTTGTAAATTCTCAATTGTTATCTAAGGCTTCATTAATTTACAGCAGCGCCATCAATGCGTAGTTGCCAGGTAACTTAATGGCCATTAATACACAGCCATATGTACTTATATGTCTAGCAGTGCCGCATACAGAGCTTCTCCTTTGACAGCAAATACGAGGTCGTATATGTAGAGGTCCCACAACGGGGCTTTCTTAAATCTTTAAATCTTACACAATTCGTAGTTCGAGCAAAAGAAGCGAGGAAGCGAGGGGACTACTTTCACTTAAGGAAGATACGGATATAAAAGGCTTTGCTGGCTTTATTTTACAGAGATGGACTAACTCACTACTAGAGAGAAAAATTTGAACCAACTGAATGAACTAGAATAGTAAAGGGTAAGAGCTCTGTAGGCTTTCTGTGGTTCACTACTGGACTGTTAGGCCTCAGACCAGCTCAGCAAGCGTTGGTCAACTATCAGCAGCTGTGAAGTCGCAAAGTCCTTCTGGCCCAGGTTAAGCAGCTGTGCGGTCGGAAGGTCTTTCGGATCCAGGGAAAATCGTAAGAGAGTTCACAAACTCTTCACTCTCAGCAAGGTCTACCTTTCAGTGGTTGTAGCAGTTCACACTTCTTCCACCAATCTCTTAGCCAAGCATCAGCAGCAAAATGATTTTTATTGTTGTAAGCATTTGATAGAATAGATTTAAGCTTTTAAAGCAGCACCTTAATGATGTATTATATTTATAAAGAATTATAACATATGTATATGTATACTCATATGTGAGTAAGAATAATTGCTTCGAAAACAAATTTTGTTGGACCACAAAGGAAAATTGCCTAGAAAAACCGCAACAAAGCGAAAAACCACAAATGTTCAAAGCAAGAAAGGTGAAACACATTTATTAGACGCATGTGAAGCAAATAAAGCTGAAAAAGAGCGACAAAGCTTGACAAGCTACATACATACATATACATTTATGTATGTGAGGATGTGTGATTGTGCGTGCAAGTTCAAGCTGTGGTCGCGGCAACAAAAAGACGTCTAAATAGAGAAATTAAACTAAATTACAGCCTAGCAAAGGTAAGTGTGCGTATGTGTTGTTATATGTATACATAAATATATATATTTGGCTCAATTACGCACTTTCATTTGCCTTCCGCTTCCACTACGCAGCAGTTTAATACAAATACATTTAATATAAGACACACACATATGTTTCAACGGTGTATTAGTTCTTGCGTGCTTGTGTGTGTGTGTTAATTCAAAATTAATTAATTTTGGCATTAAATATCATTAAAACCTGATTTGAAAGACATCAATCAAAATCAAACAATGCTAACAATGCTTACAACACCAACACCAATAACAAGAAGCGAAGACCAGAACAACAGCAAAAACCACATGAGCAATGGCTAGAGCAAAGGGCACAACAATACCAATGAAAAAGCAACAAAAACAAGAAAAGTGTTAGATTTGGCTGCTCCGTAGCTAGAATACCCTTCAGAAATGAAATGTTTTCATACAAGTACTTGGTTTTGAGCGCTCGGTTTGTATGGCAGCTATGTGATATAGTAGTCCGATCTGAAAAATTTCTTCGGATATTATAGCGCGGCCTTGACAAAAAGGACATACAAAATTTCGTGAAGTTATCTCGTCAATTAAGAAAGTTTTTCATACAAGAACTCGATTTTGAGTTTAGTTTTATTTGGCAGCTCTATGAAATAACGGTACTATCTGAACGATTTCTTCGGAGATTATAACACGGCCTCGGAAAATAATCCATGCAAAGAATCTTGCAGCTATCTCGTCAGATGAAAAAGTTTTTCTTACCCGAACGTAATTTTTAACGTTTAGTTTGTATGGCAGCTATATGATATAGTTATCCGATATACAAAATTTTCTCAGATATTGTAGCGTTGTCTTATAAAATAATGCATGCCAAATTTCGTGAAGATATCTCTTCAAATTAAAAAGTTTTTCATACAAGAACTTAATTTTGAACGGTCGATTTGTATGGTAGCTATATGCTATAGTAGTCTCATAGCGGCGATTTTGACAAATGAGCATTTTCTTGAGCAGAAACAGCCATATGTACATTTTCAGATTGATAACTCAAAAACTGAGGGACTGACGAAAGTGGTTAAATAGACTCAGCTTGTCACGCAGATGATTTATATACTTGTATGTACTTGTATATATAATATATCCATAAAATAAGTCTCCAAGAATTCCTTCCGTGAATTTCCAGGGCTTCATTCGGCCTGTTACAACTTTCGTGGAAAACTTAATATACTTTGTTCAGGGTATAACAAGCAGTTGTTGTCATGTGAAGGAAGCGCTCCACCGACATGCGTTTGTTGAGGTTCTCTGGTTGGCCATGTACATATGTATACATATATGTATGTATGTAAGCTGCTGGACAGCAGTGTTGCTATTGTAAGGCCATTAAGAAGTTGAAGCACACACACACACACAGACACAGGCGAATATGCATATGCATTTGTTATTGCAGTTGTGTTTGTTGTTGTCACTTTGCGGCGTGTCACAGGTGAGTTGACAAATTGCTTGAGTGAAAACTTACACTGACACCCACACACGCACCCATACACATTCATCCATGTAAGCGCACTTATAATAACAGAGTGTGAACGCAAACAAGTGAGCTGCTGGTGGTGCTGGGTGACGGCGGGAGCAGCGCAGCAAACAAAAACATCAAGCAGCACAATTGACAGCAGCGTGGCTTGGAAACGTTGTAGCCATTTGCAACTTACACTGCCAGCATCTAATATCTAAATGCGATGTAGTGAAGGCACACACAGACACATACACGTTGCAATGATTAACAATGTTGTTGTATGTGTTTTTTTTTTTATTTTCAGTGCATCATTCATTTCATTATTTTTGACATTTGAGTGTGAATTTCACAAATGCATTTTACTTGTTTATTTCATTTGATGTTTTTTTCTACGATTTTATTCACACATTACGTTGCCCGTCGATTGTTGACTAGTTTGTTTAGTTAGCTGCGTGTGATTGTATGGCGAAATGTGTGATTTTTAGGTAAATGGTTGACATACTTTCTGGTCTGACTGTTTTTACTAAAAAGCCAAATATTGACTGTTAATTTGAAAGTTACAAGGTTCGAAGGAGGTTAATGCATAGGGTTGAAAATCGTTAGATCCCACTTAGACTACTTGATGCTAGGTTAAGTCATAGTTTTGGATGGATCTTCCTTGAACGATGGAACTCACTTGGACAGCCATAGTTTTGATCCAAAATCGTTGGATCTCCCTTGGATAGATAGCTATACTTCCCTTGTTTAAGCTGGATCGCCAGAACGTCATAGACCAACGAAGCGTTTTAGCTTACCAATCCCAACAACTTCGGAGTGTTCGCTAAAGGTATGTCTTCATTCATTTCATTCGCAGTCTGGCCAAAGTCACGCAATAGCGGAGGAAATAAGTAGATAATTCCACCTCGTCTTAATCCAAACAATTTTCGCAAAAATCTTCCGACAAGCTATTTAGGCTCATCACGTGTGAACCTATTGAAGAGCGTTTAGTCTGAAAACTCCTTTGCCAGAGACCAGTAGTTCAGCGGACCTTTTATGGTTCACCCTAGGCCAGAAAAAACTCGCAGTCGCACAAGTTCAAGTTGTTGACCAGCACTTGCTGAGCTCACTAGAGGTTCAAGGGTTCAACGACAGAATGCAATAGCAGGTCAGAAAACCGACTTGCTTCTTATCGGATGAAATTGGCTTATCGACTTTCAAGTTGTCGGCAATTCTAATGTGTAGCCAGGCACATATATTATGGAAGATGTTTGAAGCTACTGCTAATGAGATCATGCACTCTTTGCCCAGTATTGTGGGCACAGTCTGTGAACTCAGCCAGCAAATCCGCTCAACTATTGGAGAGAACTCATTTTAGACTCGAGGTGACTAAATTTTCGCCGAAATACATCACGAATGTCAGAGCTCAAGTATTTATTTGCGGGCTTTGATTTCCGGTCCTTTTTTTTCAAATATCGACTGCTGGAAATGCGGTAGGATTCAGTTAAAGTTAGGAGAGAGGAATGGAGATCAGATCGGCTTAAACTTGTAGAGCGTACATGAGAATTGATAGGTGTCATATGGCACACATTCGGAAGATGGTTATAAAAAACTGATTTTTTATACCCGGAAATGGGTATATTAAGTTTATCACGAGGTTAGTAACACCCAGAGGGAGACGGCGGCTACTAGTGCCTCAGTTTTTGAGAAATCGTTCTGAAATTTTGCACACGTGCTTTTTTTCTCAAGTAGTTGCTTATTTGTCGGAACCGTCGACAGCAGTTCACTATAACATATAGCTACCATACAAACTGAACGATCGGATTTAAGTGCTTGTATGGAAAACTTTTTCATTTGAGCAGATATCTTTAAGAAATTTGGTTTGGAGGTTTGTCTAAGACAATGTTTAAATCTCCGAAGAAATCATTCAGGTTGGACTACTATAACATATAGCTGCCATACAAACTGAACGATAAAAATCAAGGTCTTGAACGGAAAAAGTTTTTATTTAACGAGATATCCTCATGAAATTTTGTATAGATCATTTTCTAAGACAGCATTACAATATGTGAAGCAACTATTCAGATCGGTTAACTATAACACATAGCTGTCATACAAACTGAACGATCGAAATCAAGTGCTTGTAAGGCAAACTCTTTTGTTTCTCAAAATATCTTCACGAAATTTGGAAAATATATTTTTCCAACACAACGCTGAAAGAGCTGAAGAAATTATTCAGTTTGGACCACTATAGCATATAGCTGCCATACAAATTGAACGATCAAAATCAAGTTCTTGTAAGGAAACTGCTATATTTGCAAAGGATATTTTGTATTTCCTTCTTGTTTGTTATTTAAATAGAAATTTGAGCGATCACTACTTAAAATAAAAATAAATTTTCACTAATAAATATTGCCTTTAAATTTTTGGAAATTATAGCCTGCTTTGCTATCTCTTCCGCTCATATTTCTTTATAATAACAAAAAAGTTTCACTGCAGAGACTTACTTGTGCTCAATTATAGGCAAAGATGCATTCATGTAGTCTGCAAGCAAATAATATATAACTAGCACACACACACACACACACATGTGCAGTAGATGCGCAGTGAACTGCAGCGTTCCAGGAAATTGGGTGTGGATTTATTCAATTACGATAATGCACCAGCATTTCGTTGCTAAGGCCAAACGAGATAGGAAAGCAGCTTAACAAACTATAAGCATTTATTATAGCAGCACACATATATATACATATAGATGTATGCATACAGATAAACTCACTATTTATACGATTTACAAGCCGAGCAACATTGCTGCGAACACGAAACCGGCGAAAAGATGAAAGACGGCTGATAAGAGCTTAGGTTGTAATAGCCAAAACTAGAATCAACAAAACAAACAAAATAATAATAGTAAAACGGAAAATATTAGCCCAATTCCAATTGCAGTATGTATGCCCCACCTCAGCGGCTAGCTAAAGAAATTTACATACGCGAGCGCCGAGTGTAAATAGACAGCAAATAGGCTTACAGTGCTGCATATGGTATGTATGTCTGTGTGTGTGTTTGTCTAGAAATATACGCTTGTAAATATAGTTTTATGCGCGTTATCGCTACAGCTTCTAACCGGGTTAACACACACACACATATATATGTATAATTATATTTAAAAAATACATATAATATTAATATAAATATAAACATACATATGTATATATATATATATTTATATGTATGAATGTCTGTTCACTTGTAACTGCAGCATTTGCCATATCTTTTGCATCTTTTAACTGGGGAGCGGCTACAAACGTGATAGCAGCTGCCGGTTTTCGATTTGGTGGCAGTTAAACGCGGAAGACGGTCGCCAGCGTGCAACGTTACTTGTGAGCTAATTAATTTCGAGTAAGTTTGTTCCCACTCACAAACACACACACACATAACGTACATACATACATATAGTATAAGTGTGTGCATGTGTACTTATGACCGCTTTACTGATTTGCGATAAGAACGTGTGGCAGCGTCCCCCCAATGGCGCGAGGCAGGTAGTCACACATACACACACACATCCTCATGCTCCTCTTGCTCGCATATATGCCAAGGCATCGCATCCCAGGCGACCCAGTTAAGGCAGCGAGACTGTTTGTTCGTGCGCCACCGTCATACGCGGCCAAAAACAATGTTGCAACCAGTTTGGAGTTTGTGCTGCTTTGCATCTTGATATAAATTGAAAATTTCCACAAACTTACTTTTATAGATAAATACAAGCAAATTGAGATAGAGATTTACATGCGCTCACGGTTGTTGTTAGTGATGTTGTTTTTGGTGTTGTTGTCGTTGTTGTTGTTAATATTATTGCTTTTGGTGCTTTATTTCTGTTGTTAGTATTGTTGTTGTTGTTAGTATTGTTATTGTTGTTGTTGCTACTGTTTTTGTTGTAGATATTATTTTTGTTGTTACGATTATTTCCGTTGTTAGTACTGTTATTGTTGTTGTTGTTACTTTTATTGTTGTTGTTGTTGCTATTAGTGCTGTTGTTGCTGTATTTCTATTTTCTATTTTAGCCGGCTGTTTGTTGGCTTAAGACAGTGCTTATCAAGCACGTTCACTTCAGTGTGTACATACAAACATTCAGTGCATACATATAAACATACAAACATATACATATGTACATACATAAATTTACATACTCGTACAACTAATATATTTCACACATATATACATAGGAGCATAAATACCCATATAAGCATATCGTCTTACACATCCTCAGCTTACGATCTATTAGAGTGAAAACTCTTTCAAAGATGCACGTACACACACACAGTAACAATTGTAGCTGTTACTCTAAAATTATAATAAATCGCCTTGTTACCATTGGAGATAAGCAGGGAATGGGCTTTTCTGCTGAATCTTCAAGTGCAAACCATTGTAATTCCAATTACGCGCATAACATTTAAATTATTGCTGCTTGTACTTAAATTAAATTACTTTTTGTTTGAGCGCGATTTTCGTGGAATTTACCAAAAAACTACTAATATCTTGATATGATCTATATTTGGGTTGCTGGGCATACAAATTACATAAAACAAATTACTGAACTATAACAAAAGTATATTAAATTGTTGGGGTTTCGTGCATAGAAGGGGAGTAATGCTTACTTTGAGTGTTCTTTGTGGGTGTAGTGAGGCTTAAAATTGGCAGTGAGGCTAAAAGCTAATTAACCATTAAATTTGTGATAAGTTCAAAAGGTTTCGGGGATTTATCAGGATTTGGTGATCCATGTTTAGGAGTTTACGGGTAACACAAGGAACAAATATTACATGTCTAAGTGATATTAATCAACTTAACGAGGCAATCTAGTCTAAGATTAGACAATCCACTTAGTCGATCACTTGGAAAGAATTTCGCAGTCTGAGGTAGATCAAGCTCGAGTCCTAACCATCGTTAGGACCTCCGGTATGCATTGGCAGTGGACTAAACTAAAGCAGTTGAAGAAAAAGCTGAACTTCGCTTCCATTTTTAATCAACTTTGATGAGTCCGCTCAGATTTCGGTCATCTTTTGACTCTCTTACATTGAATTTTTTCAAATCCAAAAACTTTTTTCCCAAAAAAGTTGTTTTATAAATCATGTATGCTTGTCACAATAAGCGATACGGGATATACATAAGTACCAAAAAAGGCGCTGCCAGTTTTTAGTCTTCAACAACTAATATTCTCTAATTGGAGGCATTTGTTGGAAATAAATAAAAAAAATCAAAAGCGTCTTGGTTTTTGGATTAGCTAAATAAAATAGGCAAGCCCGAAAATTCCCAAACAACTCTCACTCGTGTACCAGTATTTGTATATACATATATTAAATATATATTTTTTTCCATTTAATTTTAAATCTTGCCTTTTAATTTTACTGTCAGCGCTAAGCTGTCTTGCCCAAAAACTAAAACGCAAGTGTTCTAAAGTAAAAAAAAATCCAAAAAATAATGAAATAAAGAAGTAACAAGCGCTTCCATCAAATTTTAGCCATCCAAAGCCGAGCAAAAACGCTAAGCGTGCAGCTGAAAGCCGAGCGTTGCGTTGGCGGTGCGCGCGGCGCTGGCAAAAGATTACTGGAGATTTTCGGAACAGACATGAGTTAATTGATTGGAAATTAATTACTGTCAAAAGCATGCTGTGTAATGCAATTGACAGCGTTAAATAATAACAAAATAGCAACAACAACAACAACAGGAGCAGCAGGCGTTGGATAAAAAGCATGGCAAATGCTACAAGTCATGTGAATTGCCAGCTAAGTACGTTAGCATACAACAAGAGCAAAAATAATAGCAACAACAACAGCAATAATAATAGCAACACCAACAATAATAGCAACACCAACAATAATAGCAACAGCAACAATAACATCAACAGTAACGACAATAGCAGCAGCATCAGTTGCCACGCTGCCTCCACCACTGCCTGCGTGCTGCCATATCGAGCGTATTTGCGCAAAAAATTGAGCAATATTAAGTGACAGCTTTTTAACGTCGCTTGAAATGACTTTTGCCACAATAAATTTTTTCCTCATATAAGCAAGTGTTCGTTTTTTGCTGTTGTTGTTAATTGAAGGCTTTTAGTGCTGCAAATTATTTCGGCAAGCTTTGCTTGACTCTTGCCTTTTTAATGAATTATAAGAAGCTGACACCTGAATTGGCACACAAATGTGTATGAGAGATATACATACATATATGTATGTATGTATATCCACAGTTAGCTATACAAATCCACATACTTATTTTAATGGCTGAATAATTGGTTTCTACACGCGCCAGCCAGCATCATTAGTCATTTTCAAGTGCTGATTCTATACATTGTATGTGTTATGGATGTGTGTGTGCAATTAATTTGTCTTATATGGCAATAAATAGATTTGTATATAATTATTGCTTACTTTGTTTACTACTTTCGCCTGTTAAATTTTTTGTTACTTTTAAATATTTTTTTTTTTAATTTTTTTATTTTTAGTTTTTTGTCATTTTTGTTACTTTTGTTTTTAACTTTTATTTTTTTTTTATTACTGAATTAATTTCATTTTATTTTAATTTTTTTATTTTTACTTTACTTTATTATTTTTGTATTTTCAACTTTTTTGACTGAATTAATCTATTTTATTTTTTTTGTTTTTATTTAATTTAATTCTATTTTAATTTATTTAATTTAATTTAATTTTTAATTTATTTAATTTAATTTAATTTCATTTCATTTCATTTCATTTCATTTCATTTCATTTCATTTCATTTCATTTCATTTCATTTCATTTCATTTCATTTCATTTTATTTTATTTTATTTTATTTTATTTTATTTTATTTTATTTTATTTTATTTTTATTTTTATTTTTATTTTATTTTATTTAATTTCATTTAATTTATTTTAATTTCATTTATTTTATTTTATTTTATTTTATTTTATTTTATTTTATTTTTTTTATTTTATTTTTTTTTTTTTATTTTATTTTATTTTATTTTATTTTATTTTATTTTATTTTTATTTTTATTTTTATTTTATTTTATTTCATTTCATTTCATTTCATTTCATTTCATTTCATTTATTTTATTTTATTTTATTTTAATTTATTTAATTTAATTTAATTTTATTTTATTTTATATTTTATTTTATTTTATTTCATTTCATTTTATTTTATTTCATTTAGTTTAATTTAATTTTTTTATTTTTATTTTGTTTCACTTTTTATTATTTTTTATTTATTTTTCCTTTTTATTTGTTTTTTCTTCTCTTATATTTTTCACAATTAAATAATTTATCTTGTTTGTTAAATACCCGCTGTTTGCCTTTTTTAATGAACTCTATTGTTATTGTTGTATTTTTTTGGCACTGCGCCTACTTGCATATTCCCAGCGTTTAACGCTTGCATTTGCATTGTTAATTGCCTTTGAATTAGATCATCACTGTAATTATACACGCCGGGCTTGTTTCGTGAAGGCGCTCACTGGCGTTGAAACAAAAGCAAATAATAATAAAAAAAAATCAAAAAAAAAATTTAAAAAATACAAAATAAAAATATGAAAAGAAAACATTGTTATATCAGTGAGAATAATGAGCGCTTAGAACAATTAAAGCTTATGTAATGCGAGATTTTTTTTATTATAGAAGCACAGTCTCTTAAACGAAGTTGTTCAGAAAGACTTGTAGAAAATTTGCTATAGACGACTTTTTGGTACAAAAATCGACTCGCTGTCATGTACATACAGACAGATATGTATTTTAAACATATATAAATTATAATATAAATATAAATAATGATATAAATATAAATTATAATATAAATATAAATATAAATAATGATATAAATATAAATTAGGCACGATTACGATTTTTCCGGCGTACCATCAAATCGTGGCGCCGGAAAAATCGTAATATTGCCATAAATTATAATACAACTTTCAAATAATTTGATTGAAAACTCACAAACCATGAAGCTTATTACATTCATTCATACACGCATATACACACCCACGCACAAACCCGAACACGCACTTAAGGAATTTGCACAATATAGACACTGTTAAATTCGAGGAACTAAACGCACTACGACTTTCACGACACTAATTTTTTGCACTTAATAACGATTTTAACTTTAAATTAAATAAACAAAAAACAATTTAACACTTTAAACAAATACTTTTCACTAATTTCAAGAAATATTCGCACCAACAGTCAAAAAGTTCACTCTCATTATCACTTGTAAGTAAATATTCTAATTGGAATAATTCAGCTGATTTCCCCTTCATTTCGCATTCCACGATTCTAGAAAATCCGAAACTCTTCTCAAAACTCTCAGGAGTCTTCATTAACTATCAATATTACATACACAATATTTTGAAGGTCAACTTCGAACATTAAAAAATTTGCAATAACAATGCAAACAATCATAGCGTCACTCATTACCATTTCGCGAATGATGAGCACGCAGCTTATGTATATGTCACGCATATGGGAACGTATATGCGTGTGTGTGCGAGCACTTTGCACAGCATTGTTATGCAGGTGTAAATGTTAGATGTCAGAGCGCATAGTTCATGAAGAGACCTTTGAAAGCGAAAGTGAACATAAGTAAGTAAAAAAATGGGAATAAACTTATTTGTAAGGGTGGGTGTTCGAAATTTTTTTTGTGAGGGCGGATTTAGCATGAAGAAGTGTTAAGAGATCAAATTAGCAGAGTTGTTAAGAGTATCGAAAATGCATTGACTGTCAATTTTATATTACAGTACAACAACAATAAGTAAATAAGCAAATTATGAGAGTAAATATATAGCATTGGGAACATAAAAAGTGGAATTTCAGCGTATCATATAGTAAATGGAAACAAATGAGTGCATAATGGCCATAGAAAAATACATACATATGCTATGAAGTCCCAACTAAGAATAATTTAAGAAATATAATTTTTACTAGCAACTAAAAATCTAAAATACACAGATCAAAGTTTACAAAGCATTACACATATTTACTTAGCACCTAAACGTGCAGTAACGTATTTTCAATATTTTAATATGTATGTCACCAACTTTAAATACTTAAAAAGTTTCCATCTTCTTTTTATAGTGCTCAACTGAAGCCTGGACCTAGAGGTAATCTATGTCATTCGCAGTTAGTTTCACGTCAATAGCTCAGTTACTTTCACTCATGCCGAATCAGTTTGCGCTTCGACGCCGAGTTCCGATTTACAAGGTGTAAGGTGCAATAGGTGTTGTCAAACGAGTGTTTATGAATTCCATTTGACGTTTTGAGGCATTGGCAATTAACTGTCAGAAATATTTATTTACTCTTGAAATTCGAGTTTCATCGTTTCATTGGTGTTATCATTCCGGTACTTAAGTAAGTCTGACCATAATTTAACGTTATTAGGGGGCTCTAGATTTAATGTGAATGAAGACCGTTTGTCAACAGCGCTGTTCTTTTTTGTGAGGGGATTCCATGGGTTCCTGGGTTTCAAAAAATCGATTTTTTTATTGTCGTAATAAATTCCACAACACATCTAGAATATTATCCTCGATTTTCAAGTTGAGACGAGTAATAGTTTTGGGGATACAGCCCCAGATATATGCTATAGTGTTTTGATATCGGTGATTCCGACACATAAGCAGCTTCTTGGTGAGAAAAGGACGTGGGAGAAATTTCAGTGCCATGTCTCGAAAACTGAGCAGCTGGTTTGCTTACTTGTACTATACGAGGTATGACAATTAAGTAATGAGACTGATTCCATAGAAACCGTATATTTGAAAAATTTTATACAGCTTTGCCATCCCCTTCAAAGTAGTCCCCTTGGGCAGCTATGCTGCGGTTCCAGCGCGTTTTCCATGCTTCGTAATATTTCTGGAACGCTTCGACTGGGATGCCCGCGAGTACCCTCGTCACGGCCGCCTGGATGTCCGTATTCGACTCAAAATGGGTTCCTTTGACCACCGATTTTGTTTTAGGAAACAAAAAAAGTCACAGGGTGACATGTCGGGCGAATAAGGCGGCTGTTGCAACAAGGCGATCCCTTTAGAGACCAAATACTGGGACACGCTGAGGGCGGTGTGACACGGCGCGTTGTCGTGATGAAGGATCCAGTTACGAGCGATGTCTGGGCGCACCTTGTTGACTAGTTTTCGCAATCTTTCGAGTACTTGGCAATAGTAGACTTGATTCACAGTTTTCGCATTCACAGCAGGCGAACTAAACAAGCTAGAGCCATGATACATATGTATATCAATGGAGAGGGGAGAGATACCGAAAAAAGAGAAAGGGAATTTCAAGGTCACAGGTTTACCACAAACGCGGCAATAAAATCAGTCTTATTACTTAATTGTCAAACCTCGTATACGGTCTCCGAGGTTTCTTACTGGATGTTACAAACTGCGTGGCTAATCGAATATAATATATTCATGACATAGTTAAAGCGACATTTACCGATCTTGGTTTTCTTTTCTAAACGTTTGCCCTTCAATACCTCGCTATAAAAGCTATTCATTTTTCAAAATTAACATTTTTTAACAGGGAAAGCTTCACTTTTGTTTATGGGAAATCGGCTAATTATTGGATTAAATACAAATTTGCATACAAATACAAATCATATGTGGGACGCACTCCAAAAGAAGCCAAAAACAAAATCAACAAAAATTCAAAAAAAAAAAATTATAATAAAAACACAATAAACAAAGAAGGATCTGTTGAAAAAGTTAATAAAAATAAAGCCCGAAATTAATAAATAAACAAATAAATAAATGAAAAACAGTGATAATTAAATATTTAAAATAAATAAATACGGCTGAGCAACTTATTCCGTCAATATTTGTTGGAGCGCCCAACTGTTCAGCTGAGTTTTTTGTCATACGCCCCGAAGGTTATAGAGTGAAACGTGCTCCACCCGTCATTCGTAGCAGAGCCAGACGCTCCAATGAGTACCTGTATATGTGTAATATATAAATGTATAGGTGTAAGTGTGCTTTGTTGTCGTCTGTATGTAATTATTTAATTGACACCCACCTTACGAGTGCATTTAATTTATTGTTTATCGATGAAATGCTGAACGCAAGCGTTAAACATGGAACGTGTTAATTGCAAATATCAATAGTTGTCGCCCAACTGTCCCCCAGTGGCGATTGACAACACAGAAACAGCACGAAACACACAAAAAGGTAAAAAAAAGCAAAAACACAGACTGGAAAAATTGTAAAAAGCATTAAAAGAAAAGTCGCAGCGCGGAGGAGCAGAGCGAAAGGGTGGCATGTTGACGCGAAAATGCACGAGCACGCAACAAGCGAGCACATTGCCGCACGCAAGTGGACAATAAAAATGACAACAACTAACAAGTGACAGCAGAAGAACAACAAGCAGCAAGCAACAAGGGGCTGGCATGCATGTGGAATATGTGTGTGGGGCAAAGGGTTAAAGTAAGGGGCTAGCCGAACAATATTGCATGGCGTGTTGCAACATGCCAGGCATAGCGACACATCCCAGCGCAGTGGGCAAACATGAGGAATATGCTGTTGCCCTGTGTCCATGGTCATCATATCATAACAGCATATGGCACGCACACACACATATGCGCGTTTGTTGATGTTGCACTGACCCTACACCCCTCATCCACATTTGAGTCGGCGTTTGAGTCCGTAATTACGCTTACGAGTTGACACTTTAAATGCTGCTATTCATTTGTACATGCTGTTGCATGTAGGACGCGCTTGCAACACCACCAAAACTACGCTACACATGTGTGCATGTGTGTGTGTGTGGCAAGAAAGAATGAAAGCAATGCGAAAAATGTAAAAAACGCATGCTATAGTGCATGACAGCGGGCATGAGCGTTGGCGCGGCTTATTACATAAGGGAAGTAATGGCGCGCATATGCTATGAAAAATGGCGGCGCTGGCGGTGGTGGTGAGGTCAGAGCGCAGGTACACGTGTACAAATTAAATTTGCATGTAAAAAGTGACAGTTGAAGAACACGTGAGACTAACTGTGCATAAATGTTGACATGACGAAAATCATATGTATGCAAACACACACAGAAGACTGTAAGGCGTTGTAAATGTGGCGCTCGTTATGCTGCCACCCGAATTTGCACTCATACAACTTACCACAAACACTATCAGCCAGTCCATCATATTCAGTCATAGTTGCAAAAAAGCAACGCTGACAGCATTTCATTTCATGTCACACGCAAACGCCAGCCAGCACTATGTTGTGGCGCACCAGGGCGTATGAGTGATGCGGATATGTTTTTCGCAAAAACATGCCACACACATACACAGATGCGTGCATTTTAGCACAAGTGGCGCGCAGGCCGACACATACGCCGCCAAATCACCAGCGCTGTTTGCTCTGCAGAAACACACAAACACATGCGACACGCTTGAATGGCTGCTCTACTTTGCCTATCGCCAGGCGCTCCATATGTTTGCGGCATTAGCAGACAAGTTGACATTTTTGGCGCGCCGCTTGGCAAAATGATAGCCGCGCTCAAGTCGCGCGCTGATAAATGCCGCAATGAGTAATGTTGCGCCGCCAACACAGGCATAGCAACACACACGCACACATACACGGCTTGTGCTGGCGTGCAATTACTTACTCACTATGTCGACTGGTCGGCTGGGCGTGGCCTGCTGACTGTGTAAATGATAGTCACTGATTATGATGGACATTGTAAATTGCTGCTGTGCGTTGTTGTTGGTGTGTGTTTGTACTGAAAACTTGTACATATTTACATAGCTCAAATTGTAGACAGCCATGAGTTATTAGTTTGATTAAAGATTAGCAATTGAGTAAGGCAAATAACGGTGCTATTAATTTGAATGAGGCAGTCAGACTTGTTGCTAAGGGGTGGCGATTTGTAAGACGTGCATAAAAAGTAAACTAAAGTATGCTATAGTTATCCGATCTTAAATTTTTTTTCGGAAATTGTTTTGTAGCTTTTGACTGTAAACCATGCCAAATTTTGTGAAAATATCTCATCAAATGAAAAAGTTTCCCATACAAAGACTTGATTTTGATCGTTTGGTTTGTAAGGCAGCTATATGCTATAGCAGTTTGATCTGAAAAATTTCTTCAAATATTAAAGCGTTACTTTAGGTAACAATCCGTGCCAAATTTCATGTAGATATCTCGTCAACTGAAAAAGTTTTCCTGATAACGACTTGATTTTGACTAATCAGTTTGTATGGCAGCTATATGCTATAGTAGTTCGATCTGAACAATGTCCGTGGAGAATATGCCGCTGCATTGGATAACACTGCCTACAAAATTTCGTGATGATAACTCGTCAAATAAAAGAGTTTTCCATATAAGGACTTAAGTTCGATTGTATGAGGCCGCTACCAACAAGCTTCCCGTGAAGTCACCTTATGACTTTCAAATCTCGACACATCAAGGCGCAAGAGTCACCTAAACACTGGTCGGACACGGTGCCAGCTTTTATTTTATACAGCTGTCCTGGCAATGGAACTAACACCGCTTCATCTAGTAATTAATTAAGCAGCCAAATATATATTGTTTCAAATGATAGCAGGAAGATTGATTAAATAGCACTAGCTCATTTCCGAAGAGGCAGCATTAACAAAAGGGTGAAGTTCGCTAGGAAGCTTAAAGTTACCCTTGGCATAAAAGCCATATGGAATGATTCCACACTCGACCTACTGCTTAAGGTTAGCACAATCAAGTGGTACATCAATCGAAAACGTCAGAAATAATAAGATCGGAAGTAGCAGACCAATCTTTTCACACTTATATAATTGTCTCTGACGTTTTAGGTCTGTCGATACCTAGAGAAAGTTTCCCCAGCATTTTTCAAGCAGAAGTCTTTGCTAAAGGTCGATGTCTATAGATAAACCTCCAACGCAACGAAAGTATCGTCATAATCAGCGATAGTCAAGAAGCACATATCGCTACTGGCGCTGGAGTGCATTGAACAGCTGAACAGCTTAACAGTTCCTAAGCAAATGCACCTTATCTGTTTGCCCTGTCGCAAAGGCATAACAATATGCTGAGTTCGACCGCTCTGCAGCTTCCATCAGAATGGTGGGAACTATGCCCTTTGTTGCGGTTGGTCCTCATGGCATAAAGAAGCTGCTCCGCAACGAAGAAAGAGACAACAGCTGAGCAATACCAAAAGCTCTGTCAGAAACGAGAAGGACTTATCCGCGCCGTTCGGTGTCAAACGAGATTTCGAACAAGACGATTAATAATCGTGCGACTCTTTCAATTCACTCCTGCAGTAAATACTTGTAATACCATTTGCCGGTATTTCCGTTTTCTTCAGACTAGATAAGGATGCGAAGCGTATGGGTCTGGTTGTGAAAGAGGACATGCGGTCATGTCGTCCGTATTATGGAAAAAAACTCCAGCTCTGAGAGTATTCGACACAGTACCCGCCGGAAGAATGAGACGAAGAGAAATACCTTCCTTCCGTTGGAAAGATCAAGTGGAGAAGAACTTGGCTATAATTGGAATCTTGGACTGGCGCGCTTTTGTCGGCTATAATCGCGTAAACGACGTCTATGGCAATAATGAAGAAAAAGAAGAAGGCAACAGCTGACTTAGAGACATGAACTAGTTATTCTAAGCAAGGTCATTGCAGTTCAAGTGAACTCTAACTTCCACTTTGAGGAAATTCTCAATTTCTTCTTACATATTTATATTTTACATATAAGAACTATACATAAAAAATCCTTTCTATAACCTTTAAAAACTTTTTTCCTACCTTTCGTACCACTTGGAAAGCCGTATTTGAGCCATGAAGTAATAAAGTCCCCATTTAAAATCCCCCACTGTGCCTACTCTAACGCTGTTACAAAAATATCCCTGCCACAAGTGTATGTAAATAGTGCAGGCACAACAATAACGCCATTGCAAATACAAATGTAATTACCGTTAAAATTGTTGCGCCACACTAGCGCCCTTAAGCCAAACAATAGCGGCTGCAGCGGCGTATGCAACGTGGTTATCGGCGCGCCGACCGGCTATGCAAAATAGCTTTGACGCTAAGTTTATAACAAGCGGAAACGGAAGTGGACGCACATCGCCTTTGAGCGACGCGAGCGTGAGTTGTGAGCCAACGCGTTGTTGGCAATGCAAATTGCGCCGGAAGGAGCGCAAAAAATACGTAGAAAGGCAGGCAAGAGTGGCGAGATGGCGACGAGAGGGCAGCGCCTAACAAAGCGGCATGACATAAATAAATGGCGAGCAAAAAATATCTAGTGTGATAGCGAAATAATTATGATGTGAATTTATGGGCAAGTAAGTGTAACGGCATTTGCATATGTCGCGCGCTGCGAACTCACACATACATATGTGTGCGTGTGTGCGTTTTGCGCAGGCGTGTGAGTATTTTTAATTGCGCATTTTGATTTATAGGCGAGTAGATGGAGACGAAGTATGGCGGTGGCGGCAAATGCGCGCTCTTTTTTCAAGTATGCATCTGTGTGTGTTTGTATATTGCGCTCCTAATATGCAGCGCCTAGCGTAAGCCGCAATTACGCACTGCTGGCGGCCAAATTGTGGCATGAAATGGGTGTGTTTCCGAATTCCTGTTGCGTTCAACGCGGCCTTATGGAAATTGTTTAATGGCGCAGCGGCCGACAGGCCAAGCAAATGTTGAATTTTCATTTCACACGTCACATGCACGTGCAACAGGCGTAGACGCCACGCAGCAAGCTACATAAATCATACACTAAATGATAAGTTTTACATCTTTTTCCGCCTTTGTTTTGCGTTTTTCATATTTTTCAGTTGCCTTTGCTGCCACGCAACACCCATTGGCGCGCATTTTGTTGTTGCACGCCCATTTATTTTGCACTTTTGTAAACTCAAGACGCAATTTATGACAACTTGACGCCCCTCTGCGTGCAACATATTCATATGCGCTGGGGTAACAATGCACCCTGCAACGCGCTGTGTGTGTTTAAACTTACATGAACTATTAACGGGACACGCATGTCCTGCTACGAAGACGCGCATACGACTTAAAACGGTGTCGATGACATGTTGCTATGCCATAAGACTTTCATATATGTGGCATAAGACTTCTTACATACTTATATGAAAATACTTCATACATAGCTGTGCATAAGCCTGCAACCCTCTCGTTCACCGACCTGTACAATAAAATTTTTCACGCTTATCGCTTCGTAAGCGCGCGCTCCCCTCACCGCTGCACTGTGAAAAGTTGAATAACCTCCTAGTGACAAGTTATTATCCTTGCGCGCAACTTCACTACACATTTTTCCACCTTTCCACTTTGCCACTGACAGTTTTGTCCTTTTGTGCCACACTATCGCGATTTACGCCGCCGAAAAGCAGACCCACTTGGTATGACGCAATTTCTGCATTTTCGCCTTACAACCAACTCACACACAGCTGTGTGCTTAACACTTGCAACATGACACACAAACATACACATACTTGCAACACGAAAAACAGACTTGCAACACACATATATACAAGTGTAGCGCATATAAACTTTGGTTACATTCCCTCATCATTGGCTTTTCCACATTTTTCCAGCGCGTTACTTGCAACTTTGCTTCCGCTTTAGCTGCCTGGCTTGCCACCCTGCTACTTGCCACCGCAACTTTTCCGCACTGTACTTACGCTTATTGCGTAGTTACAGCCACGCCAAGCACTTACAGCCACCCCAACGGGAAATCAACCCTCACCGTGTCAGCCACTCATTCATTCAACTCCACTGCGCAGTACTTATGCAACTTCTTAACATGCTTTTGAAAGGCCTGCAAGTACACTCGGGCATTGTTGTTCTATTAAATATCTGCTTGGCACCCCTCTACAAAAATATATACATATACTACCAATGCTTTGTATCACATTCATCCACACATTTATATGCGTATGCGTGTATTTTTATCGCCGACCAGCGCGCCACCCCGTCAGCCTGCTAGTAGCTTTTATATTTCTGCATTCATGCGCACGTCCTTGTGCTCATTGTCCTTGTGCTGGCGAGCGCGCTCACTTGGCAACAGGCTGTCGTCTCTGCACACCGGCGCGCAACAGGAGTTGATATCCGCCGCGCTTCTGCTGCCTGCCCTCTTGAGCTTCGCTCTTGTGGCTCAACCACCTCATAACCCACGACAAATCTTCTTGTAATACCTTTCCTATGAGTTACTGTACTTCCTTACTTTTCACCGCATCTTTTCGTCTATATGTGCTGTGTGTAGGCCTGTTTGTTGCATATTGTACAGTGCGTTCTTACTGAGGGTGAGTCACTCACTGCCATTGCTGTGTCCTGCCGTGGCGCTTCCTTTGTTCTTTGTTTGGTTTTCTGCTGTCATTTCAAGCGCTGTTTAATGCTGAAATTCGTAGTTTCTCAAGTTTTCGCAGGCTTTCTTTTTGCGTCTTATCTTTTAATTTGTGTACAGTGTCGAATTTTGATTTGAATGCGTGAGCTGGAAGCCAGGCAGGCAGTGGGCACTGTGATCGATCGAGCGAGCTGGCACTTAAGTACTGACATATGTTGTGTACTGGTTATTCGTGTAACTCAGAGAACAATATGAAATCAGGGTTACATTATTCCTCAATAAACGAGGAAGATTTGTAAAAGATAAAATATTTTTGTTATTTCATTCGTTCATTCATAAGTCAACCGCAAAGCCTAGAAATTAGGTACTAACTACTAAACAAAGTTTTTGATATTTGGCGCCCGTGATAGACGGCCCATGAATAACCCAAAAGTAGCCCAGTTACATAACATATATACAAAAAAGTCCCAATAGATAGAAAGCTCAGTCTCAGCTTTCTATATTTTTAGATAGTATATAACTCGCGGTTCAAAGAGATCAGCAGAGCGGTCTGAACGTTCACTTTTACTTTGGATTCCTCAAAAACACTTCGACTTATTATATGGTAGAGTATATGTATAAATATGATGCCAAACATCTATCGAAACCGAGCACATTCTTACTTCACTGTGATCTCAGTCAATGCTTCAGGTATGGACTTTAAGGTTTGAGAACATCAGGCAAAGAAATCTAGACACTTTGCTAGTTCTAAGTGAAACGAGATTTACTTTAAATGAAAAAGTGTGAGGATGGACCTTCCTGAGAGCTCGAGAGGTCTACCAAAGGTCATATTTTTTCAAGAGACTCTACGGTCAGTGGATTCATAGCAATGTGAATACTTCTTTGACTTGTAACACATTTGCAAGGCTTCGGCAAATGCCTATATTCTTTGGGTTATTCACCTAATACATCTAATATATATATTCATGTCGTCATAGAACTCATACGGTCCGTGGTTCCTCCTTTTTCGACATTCAGCGCTCGTGCGGACGGCTCCGAAGATCTAAAGAAGACCTCAATTTTTCAGCTTAGTTTTCTTCAGTTGTCTCGAATCTTTCAAGCAAACACCAAACTGAAATTTATATATATACGTGAATATTTTCTTCTTTGGTACCACAACCGTAGGTTGGTTGTGGGACCAAGAACACTGAACTTCGCCAGTCGCCTTATGTATACTTTGCGGAGTCACGCCAGTTGTAGTGGAGACGTTATACATTTGATATAAATATCCATGTCGCCGTAGAGCATATACAGTCCGTGTATCCTCCTTATTAGATATTCAGCGGACGGCTCCAAAGATCTAAAGAAGAATATTTCTATCGAATGGTCCGAGAACTCTCATCTCAGTTCTTTATCGCGGCTCTTCATCTTCGTTCGCACCTGTTGACAAGAGTTATTCCGCGCTTGAGGCTTTTATCACGAGGAATCCTTGGGTCTGCCTTCCAAATACTTTGTCTTGCCGTCGTTCACCACAAGACAGGTCTCTTTCGTGTCTTTTTATATACTAGTAAAGCTGAAGGATCTTTTATAAAGACCATATTAGGAACTAGTATTACTTTTCCTAGCATTATATTGAAGAAGACGCACAAAAGAGAATCGTCCTGTCTAAAATCTCGTCTGATGTGCGATTTGGAGAGGTATTTTCCGATTTTGACGATGCTGATGGTTGCGCTCAACGTTATTCTAAATAACCGTTGGAGTTTCACAGCTCCTTGCTATCGTCGTCCTTTTCCTCTGTTGAGGTGTGAGCACAAATAAGACTTTTGTGATGACAAGATGGAGTGGTCACCAACCATAAATCCTATACCAAATTTGTGCCTCGCCCTATGGCAGCTGTTTGAGAAGGTTAATATCCGAGACCTTCGTTTTTCTTTCATTAGAATGACATTTTTGCGTGGTTGATATCCAATCCAGCGGCACAAACCCAGCTGGAGACAAAATTTAATTGATCATGTTTATCTGCCGACCGGCAATTCATGAACGACTCCAGCTTGCAGCCGACCTCCTGGTGGTTAGACGGTGCGAAATTGTTAAGGGCTCCCAAAAAGTTGCTCACGTTGCCCGGGATGCTCGGCGCGGACGTAAGAGAAGGAATTAAGGTTGGTATCTCAACTAAAGCTAGGTAACCAGAATAAATATCAGAATCTAAATTTTTTCGGATTTTTTGGATTTTTGGAGTTTATGGGACTTGAATATTTTCATAAACTATTCATTTCGATAACTTGAGCCACCTTTCGTTTGTCTTCTGGAACTAAAAAAGGACTTTTGCAAATACAGAGTGTTCAACAGCTTAAGCGCCACAAAGTATGCCACTTTAAAGAAAGCACTCTGCATGCAACCGCAGACCAGTCGCAGCTGCTGCTTCCACCATAGTGAGCAGTAACACTTTTACAGAGAGCTGTGTTCCGCAACACAGGTAACTCCCACTTAAGCACTTACAGGAAATGGCATGATTAAAACGCATTCGTCGGTGCGTCCAAATTGCAACGCTGTAGGTTTAACGTTGCCGACCGGCGGTTACGCGTAAGGCTGTGGCGCCACAAAAAGTCTAAGCGGTGCTGTGGCTGAAGTGGTGCAAACATATGAGCATTCACTTGGCATGTTACAGCGCCTTGACGTAGACGACGCGGTCAAACGACGGCGCTCGCTGGCTTGGTTTGGCGTGCTGCGCGCGGTTGCATGCTTGCATGTACCATACATGCCACATTATTGATTCAACATGCGCTACGTTTAAGCGCCCACTGGCATTTGGTGTGCGCTGTCACTGGCGCTATGGAGCTGAGTTGTTGTTTTTGCCGTCACTAGCAGCAGAAAAAAACAACAGGAATCCGTGGCCGGCGCTGGGTATTGCATGGCAGCGTAGCCAGCCTGTCAAGTGGTACGTCAGCGCGCGATGGACACGGTCACGACTTTGGTCGTGGTGCGCAGGCCAGCGTGCGCTCATGTGCATGTGTCATACGTGTGTGTGGCGTCCGTGTGGCCAGTGGCTCCTGGCAGGCTTTCAACCTGACTGGCCGTGTCAAAGGGGCGTGCTTGTCATTTAAATGCCAGACCGAGACATGTCACGAGCGCCAACGCTGCAGCGCTACCCGCGCCTACCGCTCGCGCTTAAATGAAATACTCGTGCAACAGCGCGCCGACATGCGCTGATAAATTTCTCGTGTGCCTTTTGTGTTCAAATGCATATTGAAAGCGTTTGTAAATATAAATTGCACACACACGCACACTTATACACAAATGTGCATGCTAATATGTAGTTGTGATTAGATTTTGACGTGATTTGATTGTGTTATGTGTCAGCGCCGCCCCACAGTCAACACGCTAGTCCAGCGCGCGCCGCTCCACACCGCTCCACCACACTCACCTGCGCAGCTCAAATGCAACATGTTTTGCCCTGCGGTCGCATATTCATAGTCCACTCGCACAACCGACACATCGCTTTCGCAAATTTTATCCTTTTTATATTTGCATATAAATACGTGTACGTGTCCATATAATCCATTGGGCTGCCGCCTGCCTCTTACCGCTGCCATTGTTGCCATTTGCGCCACGTCCATTGGCCGCTTCGCAGTTTACCTTTTTTTGATGGACATTGAAAGCTCACCTCCCTAAAACGCTTGTCATTTTTGCGTTGTTTTGTCTTTTGTTGTGCGCTTTTCATTGCCTGAAGCGTTGGTCATGCGATTACCTGCACATGTGCGTCCCCCAGGCCTTAAGCGTCACCCATCCATTTGTGTGCGCTCGCACTCGCCACGCCATTTTCGCAAACTGCTGTCAGCTGTCGTTGTATTGGTTTATCGATGCCGTCGTTGCCACACTCTTAAACCTTTATGACTTTCACAGGCCATTGTTTTCGCCATATAATGCAAATGTGTAAATTTTAAAGTGCCCATAAGATCAGCGCTGGCCGGTGATAACCCTTTTTATGGCATTGCCTATTATGTGTTGCTATTGTTTTCTCGGTATCACATGTCTGCCGGCTGGGCTCATGTGTCCTTTAACCCCTGGCATTCAATGTTTAATATGTGTAGGTGATTTAAAGGTCTATAATGCTGTCCAGTTGGTGGAAATAGGTGAAAACATAACCATAAATATTGATAATACCTTTGCTGTTCGAGGTTATGTTATGCATTTTCAATAATATACCTGGAGGCTGCGCATGCTTATCGGAATCCAATGCTCTAGTTTGAAGTTTCAGGGTTACTCCGAGGAAAAAGCATTGCTCAGCTGGAGTGTGCTTTCAATATATTGAGACGAAGACCATGTATTACATATATTTGAGCCGAACCCACGTCAGTCCGGACCCGGATTTTTTATCCGATGAAGGACTGTTAACTCGAAAGAATTCTGCCACTACAACAACAGCTGAACTCCTTCACATCAATAACTCTTAAGAAATGTGCTAAATTGACTGGATTTCATAGAATGCTCTGACCTTGTGGTCTATTGCGCCCTTTACGGTCATTACAAAACTGCGTTTAACTCTGTTATATCAAAGAGGCTTAGTAAAGCTCCTGGATTAAAGGCCTGACTCCTTCTTTTGGTGATTTTGTACTATTCTGTTATATATACATACTCTCATGACTCTGCTCTTTGGTCACAGTGGCGAGACAGTTCCGTGAAGCAGTACACTAAGTGTTATCTGCAGATGACACCACAGCTTACTGTGACCTGTATAAAATCCCAGAAGCTGCCTTACTTTATTTCTGGGAACTACGATTAGCTCCAATGCAGAAGTATGTGGTCTGGTGTCTCTTACCTCTAAAAAAATCTCACAAGTGACTTAATTTATTATTGTGAAGAATAATTAGTCCGATTTCTTCTACTTGCGTTTGCTGGCAAGCCAGGAGCATGTGGTCTGGTGTTCTGACCTCTGTAAAATCCCAAAAGCTGGCTTAATTTGTTTAGATACGGAGAGATTAGTTTTTTTGAACCATTTTGTCTCGAACTCTCCCAGAAATAGCCTCGCCTGTCGAAGGGCAGGCATTTGTTACCAGTGGCGTTTTCAACTGAGCTTTTTCTTTGACCGTAGTTCCTCTCGTTAATTTGTCCAACAGTTTAGAACTGTTCCGTCTCTGTCGGACTGGTTGCTGCAGCTTCTTACGCCAGGAAACTGGCTAGCTCGTTTACATTGATGTCTCTTTGCCAGGGATCCTTGCTAGTAGGATATTGTTTTCAGTGGCAAGGCTATTAAATAAGCTTCTTTCACCAGCTCATTCACATTGATGTCTCTATGCCCAGGGGTTCATTCTAATAGATTATAGTTTTCAGTGGAAAACCTATTAAGTACATTTATGTATTCCAGTACCATTTGATGATATGATTTCAATGGACAAGAAACCGTAACGTTTGACTATCATTGGGAATGACAATTCGTTTCGTATGTTCCGTTTGTACGTAGTCCCACTATACCTGTCCACAGCGGGCACTGATAACATGGTACGTGGTCTCACTAATACCAGCCTCAATTCCATCTGCCGTTTTCGAGCCGCCGGTATACCATCCCTACGAAGGTAGTCCTCAAAGAAGGAGTCCACACATTCCCGTTTGCCTCCTAGAAGGATTTTGAAACACTTTTCAAAGTACTTTCTTTTGATAGAGGAACGGATCTGCGTTTGTGATAACAAGATTGGGAGATACCGCTTCATTTTGTTTGTAGACCACTTTTACAACCATTTCTTCTATACTTTCGCGATAACAGCTTGTGTTCCAATTGCGCTTTAAAATGAACCCTCGAGATTAATATTAAAATTGATCAATGCTATAGAAATATATCTAAGTAAAGACGGTATTACGGAGGTTATAAACTCCTTCTTTCAAATAAAATACTTTTTTGCTGCAACACAGTTTCCTGATGGAGTTATCCCCAAATTAAATGAGCTGGAATACAGAGTCCAAGTTAACAGCTAAGCTAAAGGATTAATTAACTAAGAAGGACTGACTTCAGGAAGTTCAATGAATGAAGAAAGTGACTTCGGTAAGAAACTGACGACGGAAAGACGACTTTAGAAAGAATGGCTTCTATTAGTTAAATGAGTCCGATACCTAGCGAGAATATTTCGTATTTCATGACAAGCTGCACTTTATTACCTCTCTTCGAAGAGTACGCATAAGCATATAAAAATAATTTTCAATTTTTTCGCATACTTTGTCGAAATCTGAAAAATTGTTGCCAGCTCCTTTGGTTCACAACAGCTTATACTCGTGCATACATACAAGTATGTCTATGTATGTAAAAAGCTGTTGCTTGACTGACAGTGAGTGCTTCAGCTGAAAATTTTTGTTACCCCGACCAGCGGGCGATTCAATGAAATGTGTGTCAGTACGCCATAATGCACTTGAATTCCTCTATTATGGTTTCCAGTTGCTAACGCGTGTGAGCACAGGACCTCTACCTCCTCAGTGTTGCTGATGCTCTAACTCGTCCACAGCGAATATGAGCGGAGCGCTCGGGTGTCTATTGTTATTGGGTTTATTTGTGTTTTTGAAGTGTTTTTTGTTGCTTGTTTTCTAGATTTTTTTTGCATTGTTTTTGTTACTTTTGCAGTGACCTGATTTGGTGCGCTCCTTTTTTAACGAGCAGCCTCATGGGCATTTCAATTTATTTGATGTTGTTATACCCTGAACGGGGTATATTGAGTTTGATATGAAGTTTGCTGTACACAGAAGGAAAAGTCGGAAGCTCTTTACAGATTTTGTCAGCTTCTGAGGTATTGAACTGAAATTCACAACGTCCTTGCCTCATCGAGATGCTACTCATTTGTCGGAGGTGCCGATATCGGATGACTTTGTATGGAAAACTTATTTATTTGACGAGATATCTTCACGAAATGTGGCCTGCATTATTCTTTATAGTAATTTTACAATATCTTAAAAGATTTTTCAAATCGGACTTATATAGCATATAGCTGCCATATAAACTGAATGATCAAACTCAAGTCCTTGTATGGAGAACTTTTTTATTTGAAGCGATATCTTCACGAAATTTGGCTCGAATAATTACCCAAAGCAATTCTACAATCTCTCTAGAAATCGTTCAGATCGGACAACTATAGCATATAGCGGCCATACAAACAACCCGAATGAAACACTGATAATTAACTTTATATACCCATTTATGTTAGAAAATATGCATCTGTGAAGGGTATTACAGCTTTTGTGTAGCCTCATTCGCATTTCAATTATTTTTTATTTATTTTTTTCTATTTTTATTATTTTTTTTTTATTTTTATTTTTGGCTCGCAGCAATTGAATTGAATTGCATTGAGTTGAAGCGGATTTGTTAGAAGTTGTGCACGATTTTTTTTATTATTTTTGTAGTTTGTGTTGCTTTTTCGTTTTGCTCACAATCCTTTGAGCGCGCGTTTTGCTGCGCTTTATATTCTCATCATAAATTCTAAAATATTTGAAAATCCCACTCCATGTTTTTGTCCATTTTTTCCCAATACTTCAGCCGTTTGTTTATTTGCATCAAAGCGTTTGCTTGCCACGTGAAAGCTCAACAAAGTGAATGATGGCAAAAATGCCCAGAGGATTACATCATACAAGCGCAGCTGTGAAACACGCACACATACACTCATATGCCGGCTATTGATACCCATTTTTGCTCATATTTGCTTATGTGTATGTAGGTAGTTGTGTGCGCCTGTGTCCTGGCAGCATTGTTTGCGCTAAAAATGGAAATAAAAATATTTCAATTTGCGGTGCAATTAGTTAGTGCCGCTCTAACGGTTCTTATTGATTTGTTTTTTCCATGCCTTGCTAAACATAGTTAGTCGTTGTTTATTTGTGTTCTTCTTTTTCAAAAAATCGTTTTGAATTTTTTCCAGTTTCGTGTATCCTTTTGTGCTGGCTGCAATATTTAGGCGATTCGAGGCAATTTTTCGCACTTCGGTCTTTTATTTGAATGCTTTTTGGCATTACTCGCGTTGTTGTTGCGAAATACTCAATGTGGCATGCAAAAACTGTGGAATTTGCAAATTTTCGTATTTTTAGCGAATTTTTGAAATTTGTGTTGAAAATGTTTTTCAAAGGAAGTGACTTTGTTTGTGATATTTATATTTTTTTCCTAGAGAGATTATGTTTATTTTTATTTATTTGTTGGATACAATGTCAAAGCATTTCGCTTTAAAGCTTTGTTCGTTTTAAAAATTTGTGAAGTAAAACTTTTGTTCCAAAAAAAAAGTAGAAAAACTTAGCTTATGTGTATTTATAATACGTAGAAAAATATCCCTGAATGGCAAAGCAACGGATCGTAAAAAAATCGAAAATCGCTGTCGGATATAATAACCAATATAAACCCATTTAAAAGTGTATGATAACCAATATACACCCATTTATAAGTGTATGATAACCAATATATACCCATTTATAAGTGTATGATAACCAATATGTAACCATTTTATAACCGAAACTCAAATTTTGTTTTAGTGTCATAATGTTCGATCAAACAAAAAAAAATGGAGGATTATGGTGTTGGCTTGGACAGTAATCCATGCCAGATTTCGCTCATATATCTTGTCAAATAAAAAAATTTTCATACAAGAACTTAATTGAAGCCATCCAATTTGTATGGCAGGTAAATAATATACCATAGTGATCCGATTTGAAGAATTTCTACGGGAATTATGCCGTTAGTTTGCACAATAAGGCAGGCCAATTTTTGTGAATATACCTCGTTAAATAAGAAAGGTATCCTTGCCCTTGTTTGGGATGGGATGTCTTTCTTTCGGCTGATATCAGCATGGCTCCGGAATATACCTGCGGTGTATACCTCAGCCTTGGCTATTGCGACCTTATATAACTGGGACGATCTCTCATCATCACATGCTATCATTTTGATTTGACTCTGGTACCATCCAGCATCTGTCAATGACGGTGACGGTTTTGTCTTCAGGTGTTCCTTATCTAGCACACCAATGACAATGGGTTTCCTGGCTCCATTAGAAAACGGTTTTGGGGACATCACGCCCTTTGTTCGGCCTTTTGGCTGACGGCGTAGCCTCATCAGCTTACTTATGTCTTCTGGCTGGTTTAAGCTTAAGCTTAAAATTAAGTAAAACCACATTCGCGCAATCTGTTACCAAGCCGTCTGCCTTTTTTTGATACTATGGTATCTATAGGTACACCTAGGCGGCAATCTCGGGTTCATGGAAGAGTTTTGGCAACTGATTATATATAGTAATGTTATATAGCAAATTTTAGCTAAACTGCCATTGCAAATTTTCTGATCTCTGAGACTCAATCGCATGGGCCAATTATGCGAAAAAGATTTTTAAATTTTTTATCCTTTGAATCATAGTTCTATCTTCAAAACAAAATAAGTATTTTCAAGTGGATGGAAACAAACTTTAAAGCCAGCCTGTTATACCGTTCTTCAACTTCTTTAGCCGAAAGTGCCTCCTCTTTCTTGTACTCCCTAATTTCTACATTTATTATTCTCCTTTAATAGGCTGCCTACTTTTTGTTTTTTTTTCGACCATATCTTGCCTTCATTACTTTTCTGCCTATATTAATATCATAAATATATGAAATCGTGATCCGCAGAGGCAGTAAAGCTTCTATAAATGGCCTGCCATTGTAGAGCGCGCCTCAAAGGTACTCAGCTTGCCTTGGATACTCTTGGCGAGTATCTGTATCTGTTTAATGGTGTATTCATCAGTCATTCGTGATAATATCAGTTCGTGAAGACAGACATAACATCTACACAGACACGTTAATATGTATAGTTTGGCGTTAAGACCGATGCTACAAGAGCTAAGTACATTAAGATGGCCATCAGTGGTAGCGTCAGAGGACGCGCAGTAGAGACTAGGAGTTCGCGTTTAGGCAGGCGAGTTATGGGACGCGCAGCAGTGCAATTGGAGTAAATATTACGAACATAAATACAGCTCTGCCACAGAATATACATAGAGGCAGACAGATAGATCGACATAAGAATGGACCGGCAGACGGTTGGAGCGGCCGACGGTTGGATCGACAGACGGATGAACAGGCAAACGGAGGGAGCGGCCGACAGATGTACCCTACAGACAATCGGCAGCTCGTGCGAGGCTGCAATTGATATGCAGGCTGTGTGTGGGGAAACAGCGGCTTACTGGCTATAGCACTGGTGCAAGTGTAGACGCAAAGCAAATCAGCATTTAGCTGTAGCAGCAGTGTTTGTTGAGGCACATTGGAGATTTCGTATTTCGGACGCCGTTTTTAAGATATTTATTGCATTGGCTATTGATGGCTCTCTGGCCGTTGGAGGCTTGTCGCTGCTAAAACGTCACTACATCTGGCAATCAAGCATTCAGTCAGCAGGCTGGCTGTGTCGACTCAGTTTATCTGTGTGTAACGAGCCCGTAGCGCGGTTGCCTGACGCGCTGTTTCTTATTGGTTTTTTCTTTTTCGTTTTGTGTCTTCACTATTGGCTCTGCTCAGTCGCCGTGCTACAAATCAGTGCGCGCTCATGGAGCCGGCTCATCTTGCTGACAATCAGGCACACAATAACGGCGTCCAATCGACCGTCCGACCACAACTACCATGACAATAGCAGCGACAACAGCGTCCCGGCTGACTGACAGTGTCTTAAATTACTGTCATTAATGAGTTACAGATATTACACATTATTCGGCTGACGGACACGCTTATCCACTAATGGCATTTTGTGTACGCTCGGCGTCGGTCGCTTTCTTATGCTCTCTGTAGCGGCAGCGTGCGGTTGTATCACTGCTGGCTGCTTGTTTTTTATTGCTATCTTTTATTTCGATTTTTATTTCAATTTTTATTTCGTTTTTTATTTCTTCTTTGCCTTCTTGTTGTTGTGGCTTTTTATTGCTTTTCCTGCCAGGTAACTACTTGCCTCTCGTTGTTGCTTTCAATTTGTTACGGACGGCAGCTTTCGTACGCTTTTAAGTGCTTTGTTTTTGTGTCTCATTTTCAACAGTTTTTGCAGTTGTTTTTGTGGCTTAATATCTTTTCAATTTCTCGTTTTTGATTTTAATTCGGTTGTCGTTAATATCTTTTTTGATGTTTTTCTTGTTTTTTTTTTGTTGAAATGTGCTACTGTTTGCTCGCTGCCTCGCGGTGCGGCCTCTTTCATTATGCAGCAGCCTCAGTGGCCCGCAGTATTTTTACGGCCTTTTTTTAAGCTGATTTATTTTAATAATAATTTCGTCTGTTCCAAGTTGGTAGCTCGTTGGCGTTTCATGCGCGTTTAGGCTGAGATCATCGGGCCACTTGAAAATTTTCAATTCGATTTCATGCTTATCTCGTGAAGGCTGAATAGCTCTTGACTGATTTTTTTATGTGTTTATTAAGTGACTTTGAAGTAGTTATCGCAGCGTTGTAGGGCCCGCAGCTATAGACTGTTTAATATGTGTGCGAATGTTGGCGTAAAGTGGAAAGCAATGATGTGATGACTCATTTCGCCGTTTTTTTGCAGAGATTTTTTGAGCTTTTAATGACAGCCTAAAAATTTAATTATTACACAGAGGAAGCCTGGGGTCGACAAGAAATCAAAAACAAAAATCCAAAAAAAGAAAAAAAAGTCGAAAAAAATAAGAACTAAAATTGAAAAAAAAGAACAACCAACAAAAAAAATAAAATTATAAAAAAATCAAACATCAAGCCAAAAACCATAAAGAGAATTCAAAAATAAAGTCTAAAATAAAATTAAAAAAAGAAAAATAAATCAAACAACGAAATCAAAATGAAATAAAAAATTTCAAAATAGGTGAAAAAATAAAAAATAAAATTAAAGAAAGCTTTAAATAAAACAATAACAAAAATCGTATAATAAAATCAAGCCAAAAAATCACAAAGTAAAAACTAAAAAAAAAAACAAAAAGGGAAAAAATAATAACTAAAATTAAAAAAAAAAATATATAATAAATAAAAATCAAACAACAAAATCAAATACAAAAAGCAAGACAAAACTGCATATAAAAATCAAAAAGTAAAAATTAAAAAATAATATTAATATTAATCTCTAAGTCTTCCCTTACTTCCAGCAAACAATAATTTTCAGCATCCCTCAGGCAACCCAAAACCTAACAAGGATCTCACGCACACACTCACTCTGACAGAAAATTGCATGCAACACAAATTTCGCTTGTTAAAAGCATTTGGAGATTTATTTCCTTAGGGCCCTGCCCGGCTGCTTGGTTATTAATTTCTGGGCAATTTGGCAATAAATCTGTGCGAAATTGCAGTGGCTGGATTTTGGGCCAATTTTTCTTTGCCACAAAGTGTTGCGAATTTATGCACGTTTTTGCTGTGCGTTGCAGTTAACTTTGTTGCCTTGTATTTATTGTTGTTGTGTTTACGCAGCTTTCTTGCTCACTGCTTGCTGGTTTATGCTACAAACACATACATATGTATATGTATTGTTATTGCTTTTTGATTAAATACGCAGTGGCATTGCTATAAATTGTCCCTAAGCTCAGTTACCTGCAGCAAATTTGCTTAGCCGCTGTGTACAAGTGTATGTGCCTTGGTGTGCGTGCGCCAGTAATTGCTCAGGAGTAAATGCAGCAATCATTTCAATTAAATGCACATTTCATTTTGGTTTATTGCTATAAAATTATTGCTTTCAAATTTGTTGGAGAATATAATTTGGTCAGTAATAACAAAAACAAGAAAAAATCTTAACTTCGGTTGCAACGCAGCTAGAGTACCGTACACAAATAAAGAAGTTTACATGCAAGAAGTTGATTTTCAGCGTTCAGTTTGTATGGCAGCTATATGATACAGTGATCCGATCTAGAAAATGGCAGCTATATGATATAGTCATCCGATCTAGAAAATTTCTTCAGCAATTACAGTCTTACCTCAAAAAATAATCCGTTTCCAATTTCGTGACGATATCTCGTTAAATGCGAAAGTTTTTCATATAGGGACTTGAGTTTGTTTGGTCAGTTTGTATGGCAGCTATATGCTATTGGTGTTCGATCTGAACAGTTTCTTGGGAGATTATACAATTCTCTTGACAAATAATGTTTGTCAAATTTTGTGAAGATATATTGTCAAATAAAAAAGTTTTCTGTATAAGAACTTGATTTTTATGGATCAGTTTGTATGACAGCTATATGAAATAGTTGACCGATCTGAAAAATACCCACAGATATTGTAGCCTTGACTTGGAAAATAATTTGTGTCAAATTTCATGAAAATATCTCATCAAATTAAAAACTTTTTCATACAAGGACTTGAGATTGATGGCTAAATCGACCCAGTTCGTCACGTTGATCTTATATTTATACAGTTTATAGGTTTTCGAGTTTTCTTTTGGGTTTTACAAGCTTCGTGGCAAACTTAAGAACCCAGTTCAGGTTATAAAAATCTCAGTATTTTTGAAAATATGTTTTAATTCAAGACTTTATATGAGACTCTTACTTATTATGATTTCAGTGGAGAGTGAATTGCCAACCCGAAAAATTTGATATAGGTGTAGATTGTTTCCGGTAAATTTATCCAAATTGTCTGCCTATCTAAGGCCTTATTCACTATCCACAAAAAATTTAACGATCTGTTAAGTACTAGGGTATAAAAAAAGTAGAGATGGATAATAGCTATGAATATAAGTATAAATAACAAGAGGATTGAAGTCTGCATTGGCAACTATTTTGGTAGAACCAATTCAAGATCTTCATTTCCTCAAACCTATCATTTAAATAATGGAAAGCTTCTATTCTCATCGGAAGTCCATCGTAAAGCTTTGAAATCCTTAGATCTTCATTTTCTCGAAAAATTTTTTTACTATATGATAAAGATCCTCCCATCGGTAAGTCTATCTTAAGGCTTTGGAATCATTAGTAGGACCAACTCTAGATCTTCATTTCTTCGAACCTTTCTTCATATTATAAAGATACTCCTCCCATCGGTAGTCTCTGATAAGACTTTGAAATCATTAGTAGGGTCCAGATCTTCACATCCGCGAACTATTGTCATAATTCTGAAGAAAATATCCGCTCAATCAATAAAAATGCCTTAAACTTTGGTACCTGAGCCTTACCAACTACTGTACTGTATACCCCAAGACCTTTGTCAAAACCTAATGCTGAAATGAAGCAGTTACATTTGAACAACTACTATATTACATCAGTACTGTGCCAACAAGTTCCTGTTCGAGCTTTAAACGTACACGGAAAATCAACACCGCAACGCACTGACCACCTATTATTCCTAATAAAGGCAAGCTAAGTCAATGAAATGAGACCCGAGTGACCTAACAACAGAAAAAACAGTAACAACAAAGCCTTAATGATGTCAGTTTGTGAGCGACCACTTACACACTAACACACTGACATAGTAGCGCACAAAGCGCGCTACAAATAACAACAAAAAAGGACAAATGGCCAAGTATACAACGGTAATTAAAGTACATTTATAGCGCCGCTGCCGCCACTAACAAGGCGAACCGCTCGGACCAGGCATTGTAAGGACCCATATGTAAGCACAAGCACATATGTATGTGTGTATGTGGCTTTTTGTATGCATATGTGTGCGTGTATGCCAACAAATGGGCAAGTGTGACATTAGCGCGCGGCTGAGGGTGAGCGCTCAAGGCTTATGCTTTGCGCCAACAAGCTGGTCATGCTTGCCTGCGGCGCGTAATGCAATAAATTAATACAAAACTTCCCAAAAGCACAAGCGCACATACACAGCAGCGCGCACACATGCACATGCAAACGCAAACGCTAATGTGGCAGCAGTCACATATGTAGCGCTCACAAATACAGCGCGCATTATCGTATGTTTGCTGTTGCCTTTCGCTTTTCGAAGGACATTAAATTCCAGGCCGGCTTAATTTATTTGCGTAATAAAGCGTAGCGGACGCGCGCGGTGACGCGGCAAGGCAAGACGCGAGCACAACAAACAAAACGCAGCACTCCAGCGCCTGGCTTGATTGCCAGCGCATAGCTCAAGTGTTGCGCGTTGTACGAATTATGCATGGACTGTGTAGCCTACTCACAGGGGTTGCAGCAAAAGCTATTGTTTCTTGCCTTTTTGTTGATGTTGTTTTTTGGTTGATGTGCCAGTAATGCGTTCTCACAATGACGTGCGCGCAATTTGTGTAAGGATTTCACACTTTTTTCCTGTTTTCCCAAATTTTATTGTTTCAATTTGGTGCGCATTTTTGTGCTATTGTTTGTTGCACGTTGCAGCAGTTTACATTTCCCAAAGTTTATCTCACAGTCTCCGCATTTATTGTAATTTTCTTTTATTTATGTATCTTACATCTTGTTGTCAACTGTTGCAACACCATTCATCAGCGATAAGGATCGCCGTAACGCTGTGGGAAACAATTCGGCCGTGTAGTGTAATAATGAGTGGTACAGCGCCTAAATGTATGCTGTGATGATTTCTATAGCAGCTGTATTTGACCAGCTGACAAAAGTAAATGTAAAAGATTGTTTTCTTTCCAGTTCCCTGAAACTGGTTAGCCGTAAATTACACCTAATTCGATTTCTATTGTTATAAAGTAATCCTGTATCTGCACCGGTTCTCGTGCTATTCTTTGAAAACTCATCTGCCGTCTCCACATCAACGTTGGTGAACAAAATAACCGTTAATTAAATTTGGACCATCATATAGGCTATGGTTCTAGCTGTATCGTTGGTCGTCGGCAGCTTATGACTATTCGTCCTCAATCCAGAGCTGCCATTACTAGTCCGCCTCGGTTCCTGGTTCAAGACGATATCGGCTTCGCCATGCTTTCGACGAAGCAGTCAATTTGGGGGAAATCGCCTTCGCCTGTTGGAGGTTAATCTAGAGAAATCCTTCAAACTCTTCTCCAGAAGAGCTATTTTAACGTCCACGTCGTGCTCGACCCGCACCTCCTCAAACAACTGTTCGATGCTCAGGACGGAGTCGCCGATTGACGAATCGCCACAAAACTCGCTGTCTCCGAGAGACTCGAGTCGTTCGCCATGGTCGCTTGACCATCTCCACCTCTCGTACCTATCGCATCTGCAGCTTAAAAGCCATCAACTTTGGCATACGTCGGAAATACCCTAAGGACGACTCTTTCGAACCCATAGCTTATAGCTCCGTTGGTTTTGCTGAAAAGGCCGACTATGCATTTAGCAGAATCAGTGCTGGTGATATGGTTCTTCGCTTCTAACCATCCTTCTTACACTCCAGTCATGCCTGGGAAGTGAGGGGTTACAATACCTGAGGATTTCCTCAATCTCGCTCGCTGGGGAAGGTTCAGCTGGCAGCCAAACGCGAGCCCCAGGGCGAAGTGAAAAGTCGGAGGCCAAGGCGAGGGTTAAAGAAGGTCCTTATGAGGCTATACGTTTAGAGCCGACCAGCGCAAAGAAAAAGTCGTCTCAACTTACATCTACGACACCCACCTAACGACGACGAGGGGCGAACGTACTTTGAAACCTGCCAGGGCTTTAACTGGATGGAGGGGGTTGCGACATTAGACTGTCAGTCATTTCTATAGAGTTAATCCAACTCAAAATCCAGTTTCGAAGCTAAAGTCGTCAAAGAGTTGAAAGGCAGTGAAGTGTTATTTTGCTGTGTCTGCTGCTAATTTCAAATCACTGATATAGAGGTGAACGTGAGCAAAAGTGCTCAAACTCTCATAACGACGCTTCAAGTTGTACTGTTCGGAAAGCATCAACGGATCTTAATACTAAGGCCTCAG
Source organism: Bactrocera dorsalis (assembly GCF_023373825.1). NCBI lineage: Eukaryota > Metazoa > Arthropoda > Insecta > Diptera > Tephritidae > Bactrocera > Bactrocera dorsalis. Next base: position 67,592,231 of record NC_064307.1, on the reverse strand, counting down.
TCTAAAAATGATCTAAACAAGTTCTTTCGACTAGAAATTAACTTATTGACTATATAAGGCCCGCTGTTTGAAGAAAGCAGTTCAGAAAATTTTGAAGATATGATAAAGACAGGTTTTGGAGATCAATAGAGATGGAAACTAGGGCTCTAACTACTCATTTCGAATCACTGATATAGAGGTGAGCGTGAGCAAAAGTGCTCAAACTAGAATACCGACACTCTAAATTATACTGTTTCGAAAACTGCAAGGGATCTTGGTGCTGGGATCTGAGCATTAAAATGATGTAACCAAGTTTTTTCAACTAGAACTTAATTCATTGATCTTTGAAGGTAGTAGTTCAGAAAATTTGAAGTATAGGATTGGAGAAAGGTTTTGAGGAACAAAAGAGATGGAAAAAAAATTGCTTAAAGTATAATACCGCGGCTCCTCGTTTTACTCTTTAGAAAACATTAACGGACCTTACTACTGAGGTCTAAGTCTCAAAATGATCTAACCAAGGTTGTGGAGATCAAGAGAGGTGGAAACAGGTGCTGAAACTATAATTTCGACACTCCAAATTGTACTGTTTGGAAAGTATCAAGAGATTCTGGTACTGATATCTTTGTAACAAAATGACCTTATGGAGTTTTTAAGGCTACGAATACCCTTAATGACTATGTAAGCTTCGATTTTTCACCCAGAAAATTAAAAAAAAATATAATGAAGATAGGTTTTAACCTTTAAGACTTCAAGCGTTGTCTCATAATTCAAAATTCACACACCCGATCATTGCACACCCAACGCTGGTACGCAATCCCAGACCAATTGCAATTTTCAACAGTGTCATCTTTAGAAAAAATACTTCAACCGAAATTATCTTCAAACTTTAGCAATAACATTAGCGCGCTTAATGGGTTATACCGCCTGGAGTGCGCATACACAATTGCGTTTATCGGCGGAAGCATAAACAAACGTATTGTTACTTCCGGGCTATGCGATTGCAATACATCAATGTCAGCGACAGCAGCAGCAGTTAGTTACAGCGCGCAACACTAGCGCGTCGATAGCGAAGAGCGGTGGCATACTTGTATAATGTTTGCATGCAACAAGAAAGCCGAAAATCACACGACGCCATAAGCGCAAAGACACATTCGCGCAGCCAACACAAGGGCGCAAATCATTGTAAAGAAGCAGCCAACAGCGTCGCACAATAACAAGCAACGCGGCTGCTGCAATCATCACTCAAACGCTCTTGCCGCTGTCACAACAACAATTCAGCGCAAATTGCATGAAAATAAATAAACAGCAATTTCGTTTGTTTGCAATCAGCGATTTAAGTTAGATTTCCGTAATAAATGTAATTAAATATTTATTTATTGCATGCGCGCAACGCTAACGTTGCATATGTGCAGGCGCGCAAGTGGCAAGCCCATTAATGCAAAGAGTTTTTCCGCATTTTTCGCGCGCGCCTGCAGCACTTCTATGTGTGCGCGTGTGTGTGTGATAGTGAAAATTATTTATGTGAAATGGCAATTCAACATTTCGTAATTGTTTTTTAAAAATCTCATTTCGCCGGCAAGCGCCGCCTTGTGACGCGCTGCGTGTGTGTGACAACCCGCCGCGCGGCGCCACATGTGAGACGTCACAATATGTGTGCGTATGCATGCTTACATTAAAGCTTGCTGCGCGCTTTTCACGTGCAAGCAATATGAAAAACAACTACAACAACAGCATTGTCGCCGACAGGCAGACCTTGATTAAATTGAGCATTGATTTTCAATTTCTTATCAGGCAGCGTGTTAAAATAGTCAACACTGATATTGAACGTGCGTTCGTTATTGTTCTTGTAGTGGTTGTTGTTGTTGTTAGTGTTGCGCACTTCTCATTTTCATTGCTATGCAAAGCTTATTTTCTTTCAATTTCCCAGCGTTAATTATTATCGCTCAGCGTTAGCGCGCACCACTCGATTTTCCTGCCGCGCGGCGACGCGTCCAACAATCCTCGGGGAAATTTTCTATGCTTGCTGACACGAGGGAGTGTTGTGGCGAGCGCGCGCGCATATACCCGCAATAAGCCGGGTTTATGTGTGCGCGTCTGTGCTTGTGTGTGTGTTGTCAGGGTGTTGAAATACGAAACGCGCAAGCTAAATTGAAAATTGATTATGAAAATTTGTTTGTTGCCTGTTGACATAATGAACTTGCGCGACACACGCACACATCTTCAAATCATATATATACATATTTACATATATAGCGGCATACACAGTATCATTATACACTGGTATATATTAAAAATGCGTCCTATTAACAACTAGCGCGCTGTCGTTTGTAGGACATGGCGGCGCATAGCAGAGACGCGCGCAGTATAGAGTATAGCATGGCATGGAATGCCGCGACCTCGTTCTCGCTGTGGCATGTAAATTTGTTTTCAACACGCGCACACACATACATGTATATATGTAAATAAAGCAAGATATGCTATTATTGCCTTTGCATGTGCGTGTGTGTGTCTGCGTGCGCGTGTATTTGTGCTTTCATCATTTGGGAATTGATTTACGTTCGAGCACGCCGTATTTGCAATATTATCCTTTAATCACACGCTGTGAATGGCGACATTTGGCCCTGTTCAATCAACGAGAAGTGATTTAAGGCCTCCAACGCTGCGCGCACGGCTTGTTTGTGGCGTTGTATTTTCGCCCATATTTAAAGTGGAGTTATTGGGAATTTAATGAAAAGCAGCTCAACGGTATTAATTTCCGTTGTTGGTGGTGGCTATGGCATTATTCATGCCATTATATTATTTCGCGTTTGTGCCGTTAGTTGGAGTCAATGAAAAGTAGCGTTGGGCGCTGGAGCTGACTGACATATATTTTCGCATTTAATTTAAATGTTGAAAGGGGTTTGAAAAATTTATGGAAAAGAGTTTTGAACTCAAAAATGTTCGTAAAAAAATAATGGACGTGACAGTACTAATTTGCACCAAAAAAAATTGTTTTAATAATAATAATTTTTAATGTAATAATTTTTCAACGGTTTTTCTGAACAAAAATTATTTTTACTTTAAAAAAATTTAAATATATATTTATTAAATTATCAAAATTAATAATAATAAAAAAAAATTAAAAAAATTATTTTAAAAAATTTATGTTTTATTAATTATCAAAATTAAAAAAAAAAAAAAAAAAAAATTAAAAAAAAATAAAAAATATTTAAAAATATTAAAAAAAAAATAAAAAAATTTAAAAAAACAAATTAAAAATAATTCAGATATGAAAACAAATTTTACATTTAAAAATCACTTTTACTTAAAAAAAATTATGTTTTATTAAATTATCAAAATTTAAAAACAAAATTAAAAATTAAAAAAAATATAAAAAAATTAAATTAAACATGGTGGGTCATCGGTGATGTTGTGGGGTTGCTTCATGTCTTCAGGCATTGGTCCGATTTTTAAAATAGACGGCAAAATTACCAAAAAAATGTACAAGAACATATTGGAAATCAATTTAGATGGACAATTTACCGTTGGCTTGGGGTTTTCAACATGATAACGAGCCACAGCACTGCTCAAGGGTCGTAAAAACTTGGCTAAGTAGCCAAACTATTAAGATTTTGGTTTGGCCAGCTCAAAGCACAGACTTAAACCGCATAGAAAACTTCTAGGGGATTATAAAAAGAGCCGTAGCTGCTGGAAAACATCGAAACAAAGATGCTTTATGCGAAATTATACAGAGAGAGTGGAAATCGTTCAGACCGGACAACTCCCATACAAACCAACCGATGCAAATTAAGTTCTTGTATGGAAAACTTTTTTATTTGACGAGATATCTTAACGAAATTTGGCACTGATTACTGCCTAAAGCAAAGGTACATTTTCTGTAAAAACTGTTCAGATCGAACCACTATAGCATATAGCTGTCATACAAAGAGACCGATTAAACACAAGTCCTTGTATCAGAAACTTGCTTATTTGACTAGATAACAACACGAAATTTGGCACACATTATTCTCCAAGACAATTGAATATTCTCTCAGAAAATTCTTCAGATCGAATAACTATAGCATATAGCTGCCATACAAACTCACTGAGCAAAACCACGTTTTTGTATGGAAAACATTTTTATATTACAAGATGTCCTCACGAAATTTGGCACACATTATTTTATAAAGTAACTATATAATTTACCGAGAAATTGTTCAGATCGAATAACTATAGCATATAGCTGCCATACAAACCTAACGCTGCAAGTTACGTTCTTGTATGAAAAATTTTTTTATTTGACGAGATATAGTCACGAAATTTGGTGTGGATTATTGAGTAAGGCAAAGGTATATTTTTTCTAGAAATTGTTCAGATCGGACTACTATAGCTTATTGCTGCCATACAAAGCGACCGTTGCAAGTTTAGTCTTAGCTTGAAAATTATTTCTATTTGCCGAGATATCCTCATCAATTTTGGTACAGATTATTATCCAAAATAATGCTATAATCTCCATATATATTGTTTAGAGCGTACCAATTTTTTATATTTGAGTCAGATTTTATATTTACTATTTCTAATATTTACTTTCATATATCCCAGCCAAAACGCTATTAAAGCAGCAATGGCCGCATATAAATTCAATGTGAACCCGGCAATAAATGAGATAAAAGAATTTTCTCTGCCCTTCAATAAATTGCGCCATAATAGTTGTATTTCCTATAAACATATATTTGCTGAATTTTAATTTGTTTCGAGATTACTTGCTCAGCGCGCACGCCTCTTTTGTTTGCGCTTGTGTCTTCAAAGCAGGCAGTATTTGATTTGACTACTGCCAGCAGTCGGCAATAGCCACGTTGCTTGTAACGTGACTTAATTGCAAATATTCGGAAATTTAATGGCCAGTGCCCAGCAACAGAGAAGAACACGTAGACACACATATAGATGTGTATGAAAGAGGAGAACAGGAAGAGGTATGGCAGTGGTGGACAGGAGCCTGGCAGTGACGCTCAGACTCAGAGCCAACCAAGCACCCATCAAGAACTCATCAATTAACACAGTTATCACGAGCACATGCAGAAACGCATGCAGACGTTAGTGGTATATACACACACGCATACATATGAGGTATGAAGTAGTAAGTGAGACACACACATATACCTATATGGTGGCATACAGCGTCCGAGAAAGTGCGGAACTCATTAAGCAAGTGAACTAAAATTAATAAGGTTTCAGATAACGTTTAGCAAGCGCTTACTGAAGACTTGGTAAGCTTACTCATACATATACATATCAACATACATATGAGTGTGTGCGTTGTTGAAGGCTGAATTCCTGCTTTCTGTATAACAGCCACACATGCTACGTGTTCCAGCACACATTAGCATTGATGATTGAGTATGTAATCTATGTAGTGCCAAAATTCATTGTTGTTATTATATGTATATTTACAACAACTTGCCACCACAGCAAACAACAAGTAGCGCTGACTACGCAAAGCTGCCAGCAACTGAAACGCATATTAAGCTGAAAATTGATTTATTTGCAAGTGCGAGCGTCTAGCAATCAGCTTAATATCCATCAAACATACAATGCGGCGTACACATACACACATGCAAACACATACCAACACACACATGCAAAAAATATTATATTCTTGCACAAAACTAGTCTTTCAGCTAATACCTATTCAACTGTAAATAAGTGTATTTATACCGAGCGCTATATACACACAAACATACCAGACTCTACCACCATGTTGGCGTGTGTATGTGTGCGCTGTGCGAGCTGTCATGTTTGCATTTGTGGATATATGAATATAATCGATGTTTTAATTTCCTGTTGTAACGCAAGCGGAATAGCCGACAGTCAGGCAACCACCGCAGCAACAACCACAAGCACAACAATAACCAGAAGTACAACAACAACAACAAACACTCGCAAAAAAGCAGCCAAAGCCGGCAATAAGCATGAATTCTGCAGCAAAGCAACGCATATGTCTGTGTGTCTGTGCTAACAAGTATGCGTACAACAAACTACAACAACAACCCCCGCCCTAGCGTTGGTAAAAACCCAATTATTTCACCATAACAACAAATAACCACAATTTATATAATTTAATGTTGGCCCCCCATTATAATGTATTATCCTTGACAAAGTGATTATTATTATTATTTTATACGTGCAACAAACACACTTACAAGACAACAACAACAATTCTTATTTGTATTTGCTTTTGTTTATTAATGCGTAGACAGGAATGAAGCTCGCAATATTCTTTCAACATTCTCACACGTAAAGAAATCATTCATCAAGTGCGTGGCAAGGAGCGTACGAAGCGCAAGCAGTGCCCCATAAAACCGCTCGAAAGTGTGTTTGTCGCTGGCGTTGACGTTGGTGTGGGTATGCTTGTGAAAGCAGAAATTTATCAGCGTGATTATTTTAAAGACATACCTATCATTTTTCGGTTGAATAATTCGAGTGTTGCGGAACTGAAGCTGGAGCGCCCTGCTTATGATGAATGGATGTATAAGTACATATAGATAGTTCTATGTATCAAAGTTAACAGCGCCCGAATGTGACTTTAGTGAAACAATTATTTCTAATTCTTCAATCCAGTTTCTTCAACAAAACCAGGACTTTCTTTAAAGAAATCGACTTTCTTTAAAGAAATCGAAGCCATGTATTCATGCAACTGAGGAAAATTCTCTGAGCGCCATTCTCTTGGAAGTGGCTAGAAACGATTATTTTACATGGGGCTCAAGCAACTCATGACATCCGGTCTTAGGACCAAGTATCCTCTGTGTAGCCCAAAATCATCCGTTTGAAGCCGAGCTAAAGTGAGAAGGCGAAACATACCGCCCGGGAGTTGTGTGCTGGGTTTGGAACCCGCCACGTAAAAACCAAACTCAATGAAAAAAGAAAACAGCCTCAGTTGAGAGACCCCTTTTTGTTGACGACCACTGTATTAAAGATTACGAATTAAAGACATGCACCTGGAACATTTAGTCCCTTAATTGGGAAGGTGTCGCCATCTGGTTGATGTCCAAAGGTCTGCGTGCGAGATTGTAAGCTGGCGTTGCCAATTTGGCCGACGTATCGTTACAGATTGATTACCCAACTATTGTTTCGGCACCACACAGTATTGCCAATGGTTTCAAGAATCTGTTGGCTATTGCTGCTGTCACCGAAGGAGATTTCAAGAAAGCTGGTACCATCAAGGAGTTCATCAAGTTGGTTGCTGCTGCTGCTGCCTCTGCTCAAACTATTGGTGCTGGTGATGCTGCCGTAAAGGAAGAACAAGTCAAAAAGGAGGAGTCGGAGTTTGAAGAAGACAAAGACATGGGTATGCGACCCTCACTGTGTAGTTGCTTGATGGGTGACATCTGGAGACATCTTGTTATAGTCCGGAGTGCGGTATTCATGCATGTGTGTATCTTCTCCATCTGCGTTATTCTGCATCCAGTCGACCATATTGAGGTAGTGTGGTTGATGACCGACCGGACCTTGCATGGTGGCAACAGCGTCTCTTTGTCCTTACGCCAAGTGCTGCCGGCCAGCGACTTTAGGAACCTGTTGCTTCTCTGTATTTTGGTGGGAAACATCAGCGGAAGTTAAGATGTCCAGTCTGTACTCCATTGATTAGTATGAAAATAGGATGACCATGGATTTGGCAGGGACGAGTTTTCGGCTCCTTTCATTGAAGAAGCGCGAAAGTTGTAGGAGATAAGCGTTCACTTTTGAGTGCATGGCATCAAATTCATTGCCTGTCGACATTATCATACAATCGTCTGCGTTTGTGGTTAAAGAAACTTCTTCTGGTGGTAGTGAGAGTTTCGAAAGACTCCATCCTCCATTTAATTCACTTTAATTTACATTGTTCACCTCGAAATAATACCGATGATTATCGACGGTTCATGTAGCTGAACGGTCCACCACTTTAATCCTGTGGTTTATTCGATGTCCTCGAGCAGGCGCTGTGCGGTTGACTGTGTCAAAAGTCTAACACTAAGAGGGCAGTCCGGTCCACAGGAGGGTTTCTGGTTGAGGCCGCGAGCGTAAATTCCTTTGGTGGTGCTTTGTACTTTACGGAGGCCGTGCTGGTGTTCGGCTAGCCACAGATAATGTATAAAGGTCGCCAGTAGCCAGTCCTCGAGTCTTTTCACTACCAGGGAAAGAAGAGTTATCGGTCGCTAAGGCTCCCCAAGGTTGCCAGGCTTCACAAGTTTCAAAAGTGGAACCACCTTTCCGACTTTCCACCCATCGGGTATGTGAATGTTGGATTTGTATAGAAAAAAATCGATCCACTATAATCTACATACCCACCACCATATACATACATTTAGTATGTTAGTTGCCAGTGAGCACTTAGTGCCAACACAGCATACGCGGCCTATGATTTGTGCCTCATTAAAATGCTTTTATGTTTCAACATAAATATACAGTTTTTAATATATTCTAGCACCTCAAAAACAAAACCCTAAAAAATATTAATAAAACGCAACAACAACTATGCAAGCTATGAAAAGCATATCTCATTTACGAGCGCATAAAGGCTGGTGTTACTGTTGTTGTCGCTATTTTATATGCAGTTGTGGCACAACACATAAATTTTGACGTCTATGACATGCAGCCGAACATGCAACAGCGTCAGCCAAGAACAAATGCAGCAGAAATCACCAAATGTATGAAAAACAAACAACAACACATTCAAAAGCAAGTCAATTACATATAAGCGCAACAACTACAACAAGCCAGCAGGCAACTAACACCCGCACAGAGGCAATGCATTCGACAACGTTTGGCCCTCGTAGCGCACCGGCATAGCGGTCCCGGCGTAGCGCTCAGCGTTTGCCACTCCAGCCATACGCTTGTATGACTGTTTGTGTGCACATGTATGTTTGTATGTTTGTAGTGCTGCCTTATGTGTGACATTTGAAGCGATCACATGTGCTCAGCTGCCGTTCCAGCGTTGTCCCTCGCCTTTTGTATGCTCGCTGCGTGTAGGCCGCGCGCTAATATGGAACGCTAGTCAAAGCGCTGCAACCGCACTCGCATGAAATTGAAGTGCCTTGCGTTGCAACAACAAGTGGATGTACTTGTGTTAGTGTCGCCCGGGTACAGTGGTGCAGATTGGTTGAAAAAACGCTTAAAAGAGTTTGAAAAGGTTCGGATGCTAATAATGAACGTTTTCTATGACATAGAAGCCAGTCACACACAGTTCAACTTAGAAGCCACGACTCACAAAAGCTTCGGTTGGCAGACAGTTTTTATCTTTATGAAGGTATACAGAATATACAATAGAATATCAGAGTTGATTTGACCATGACCGGCTTTAAGCCTTTGAGATATCACTCTGAAATTTTACACACGTTTTTTCCTCTTCAAGAAATCTTTTATTTGTCGGAACCGCCAATATCGGACTACTTTAGCATATAGTTGCCATATAAACTGAACGATAAAAATCAAACTCTTGTATGAAAACTTTTTTGTTTGACAAGGCATCTACACAAAATTTTGTATAGATTATTTTCTTAAGCAAATCCATATTATGTGAACAAATTTTTCAAATCGAACCACTATAGCATATAGCTGTCATACAAACTGAACAATCAAAAGTAAGTTTTTGTAAGAAAAACTTTTTTTTTTAAAGATATCGTAACGAAATTTTGTATGAATTATTATCCAAGAAAACACTATAATATCTGAAAAAAATTTCACGATCGAACGACTATATCATATAGCTGCCATACAAACTGAACGACTAAAATTAAGTTCTTGTTTGACAAAATTTTTTAGTTGATGAGATATCTACATGAAATTTGGCATGAATTGTTAACTAAAGTATTCCTTTAATACCAGAAGAAATTGTTTAGATCGGAGCATCACAGCATACAGCTACCATTCAAACTGAACGATCAAAAAGATGTTCTTATATGAAAAATTTGTTTCTTTAAAAAGATAACGTAACGAAATTCGACGGGGATTATTATCCAAGACAACACTTTAATATTTGAAGACATTTCCCCGATCGAATCACTATACCACATAGCTGCCATACAAATAAAACGATCAAAAGTAAGATTTTGTATGTCAACATCTTAACTTTTGAAAGTTATCTAAGCTTCGGTGTAAATAAATTACCAATTTTCTTTTTTTCCACAAAATATACAACCTTGTCCCACTGTACCCACCAGCTTACCAGCCTCCTCCGCCTACGCCGTGCGCAACGAAAAACCAGCGCACTTGAGTCGATTTTCCAATTTTATATTGCCTTTATATGCATGTCAAACGTTGTGGTTGTTGCTGTTGTTAACGCTTGACTTTTAGATTTTAGAAATGTTGTCTATGTGTTAGTTTGTTGTGTGCGTGTTATATTCGATTTTATTTTTAATGCACAATCACCTTACGTGCGCACACACACGCACATGCACACTCACTCAGTAAATAAATAAATTATAGAAAAAATCTATTGGAGGCACTACCTAGGTTGACAGCAGCGCAACTGTGCCGTGGCGTCAAAAAGTTGATGATTGCATCTATGAAATGAATGGAGGTACACATGCATATGCATACATCGGCTGTATGGTGGGCCAGTAGGGAATGCAACGAAGCGATGAGAAGTAAAAGCAGGTTTGGTACTAAAATCAATCATTTTTTTCGAAAATATCGTCACGTAAGTGTCTGCGAAATAATGCTTTCCGACTACCAGGATGTCTGTTATGTATTATTACAGGCGAAGAGTCTTCGATATATGCTTACGATCAGGCATCAGATGATCCATAGGCCGAATATCGTGGCAAAGGTGAGCCAAAGTCGAAGAACACAGATCAAAGCAGGTCAAAAATCAAGGTAATGTAGACCTAAGATACCAAGATTTTCCTACAGGGTCATTGCTGTCTGCCATCAGTGCCAATATTGACAGCCACTGCAGCAGAAATACAATAACAGTTTGCCAAAGTAAAGAAGAGCTAGCAATTCCAAATTTATCTTCGTATAAATATATAATAAATCTTAGAATATATTCTATACATACATATATATATGTGTGTGTGAGTGTCGGAGCCTTAGCGCGGGTGCGACATCACACATCGTCAATGCCACATACACATGTCGATAACGCGCTTACATTGTTATTGTTGCCGCGTTGTTATGGTGCAAGTGACTCCGTTGTTGCCCGCCCGCCACCACTCCGTCCATCCAACCAACGTGAATAACAAACGTCAAATGTCAGCTGCAATCAATTCGTGTTTGTTTGAGTTTTCACTGTTTTTCTTATCGCTGTGCTGTCTTCGCTTGTTTTTACTCTTGCTGTTGTTGTTGCATATGTGTATTACTTTTTGCAATGAACACACTTGCCGTAAAGTGCAATACGACACATTGCCTCCTTTGCCGGCTGCCAGGCAGGCACATTAAGGTGAAGACATACACACACACACACACACAACCGACAAACCCATCGGCAATGTGTGCTAGAAACGGCAACTGTTGGAGGCGAGAACTAGTAATGGGTATTGCACCGAACGTATCGAATTGTGTTGTAACGAGTTTTTGCTTTCAGTCGTTTTTGTTGGGAGTTTTTTTTTAGTCGGTGTAATGGGTATTGGTGGGATATAAGGTAGGTCGTGAAACGAACCTAGGTCTCGCATTCGACTCGGACTATGATTTCAGGACTAACGTTTTTTTTTGAACTCTGGAATGGTGATATTCCGTCACCTTAGTATATGAGAGTGTTATTCTACAGAAATGGCTGTGAGCTAATGTCGAAACTGCCTCTGTCTCGTTGAAACCCTAGTTGTCCTCGGACTATGTTCCTCTTACGTCATCAAGTTAATGTGGCAGGTGTAGGCTGCAAAGAGGTTCGACTCGACCTATGATTTTAGGGCTATAATATTTTGGATTTGGTTAAACCTTGGACTTTCCGTCACTTTAGAATGTGGCAGTGATATCCCTTAGAAATAGCTTTGCAGCTAATACCGAGTCTGTCTCTGTCCCGTTACAACCATCATAATGTCGAGCTAATGCCGATACTGTATTTGACTCGTTACAACCTTGATTGACCTCGCATTATGTATCTTTTCTGTCTTCATTAAGTTAAGGTTCGACTGGGATTATGATTTTAGGACTGTAGCTTTTCGATTTTGATTCAACCCTGGAATAGGGGCCAAGGTATTTCGTTACGTAAGTATATGCGACCGATATCCTATAGAAATAGCCTCCAAGCTAATACCGAGACTGCCTCTGTGTCGTTAAAACCCTGGCAATCTCGGTCCGACCTCCGTCGTTATGGGGTAGGTTGCGAAGAGGTCGACTCTGAACTCACTATCTCATGAAGGCGTGCGTCAACCCCCACATCTTAACAGAGATTACATTGGGAAAATGCAAAGTGAATACTTTCCAAAAGTTGGATAGCAGTTCTGTGTGAGGATCCAAAAGACGAAGTGGAAGTGAGTAAAAGTAGATTGAAATCGGACAGTGTTTCGGGTGAGTCACTGACTGGGGCGAAGGAATCAACCTACATGAAGGCAGCGAAAAAACGGACCATTTAGTTAGGCTTACTTTCCTCTGGTGATTCGGAAATTACAGGCAATATTAAAAGCGGTGGAAAGAAGGCGACGGCTGCAAGAAAGTTGAAGTCGGGCCACCGCAAAGGAGCAAGAATAATAACTCGCTGCGGTGGTAGGCAGACTGTTCAGCGATATGAACAGTATGCCAGTGCTTTTGAGTTGGCAGTAGGCTGCTTAGCGGTGGCGAGAATGGTGGATTAGCGGGTTCAAGAGAGTGTTATTATAGAGACAAATAACTAAGTTAAGAGTTTTTTGACGCGGAGTTGAGTATGAGTCCATTTGCGATACTTAAATCGGACTGCTTTGGAAGCAAAATATGAAATGCGATGATGTATCTTAATATTATGGATCGTAATCGAAAAACCAGAAACAAGCGAAGAAAGGAACTCGTACACCAGCGAAGACGATAATTACTTCAATGTTTTTCTTTTTATCAAATGCTTAGCTTCCAAAACAGTCTTCTTTATATAGGAACTACGAGGCTATGAAATAGTTATGATATATATTCGCAGTGTAAACTATCGATTAAACATTCGTTTGTCAGGCAGTCGATGTTAACCCATCTTAAATCCTATCAAGATTTATCAACCATAAAGATCACTAACAAAAATGTTTCAAAATTGGCTTGGATGCAATAAACAACAACGATTGTTTGAAAGGTCAACAACTCAACAAAAGATTGTAGAAGAGACTCAGACACGACATTTACTTTTTGCTCTCATACTCCCGATATCAGATATTATAATATCGGGGGTATGAGAGCAAAAAGTAAATGTCGTATTCCGTTTCGAACTCTTTCATTAATATCTCAAGCAATACTCTTTATGCTAGAGTACAAATTTTGTACCCATAAGTTTTCTGTACGGAGATCAAATATTGAAAAGTTAGACTCGTAAGTCAACTGATCGTAAGCGGTTACCCTTAAAGATTCTTTAGGGACTGGCACGAGATATGAGCGAAAGCCTTTTATACATAAACAAAGTGCAGCCAAAACAAATCTATTTAAACCCAACAACTTATTATTGAAGCAGATATATTTGTACTATATATATACATATGTATATACTATACCCTATATACATATGTATAAGTTAATGTAATTTAGAATTCGTATGTGAAAGCTTGTTTGCATTAAATTGAAGCATTGGCATAGGCAATGTTGTTCTTCTCACTCAAACATGTCACTTTCAATCAGCTGTCAAAGGGAAATGTCAAAATATCAAACCGAAAAAATTCATGGCGGCTAAATGTCGGTTGAAAATACACACACACACACATACAACACACATAATATTATACAAACATATACAAATCATATTTCACTTGGCAAGAAGAAAAGCGCAGGAAAGTTCTTATATGTGAGAGCGTGTGAGTGTGTGCGTGTATTTTAGGCCAACAATAACAAAATGAATGATCGAGAGGCAAAAATATTTATCGAGACTAAACAAATATTAGAATAACATAACAAACAGTAACACCAACAACTACATGTAATTGACATACAGACATATATCACTTTTGGCGCTGAAGCAGCAACAGCAATTGCAACAACAACAAACATTATACAACATTATGGCTGTGGCAAGCGCTGCAGTGACGTGAACACTCGAAAATTAACAGCAAAAGTGAAGGCAACGAACAATTACGAAAATAGTACAACAACAAGAACAGCGTACGGCTTTAACAACGACAATAATAATAACGATAATGCAATGTACTCTATCAGCCAAAAAAAAAACGAAAGACAACAATAAACACTAAATGGCATACATTAGAAAAATTGCCTATGAATTCGGCTATGCCATGCCATACAATACCATGCTATGCCACGTTAAGTGGCGCACTTGTTTGTTGAACTCACGCTCTGGCGCGCTGGCTGTCTGCCGGCTGGTTGTTGTGCTTTCGACTTGATTGTGGCGCTGGTTGTTGTTGCAGAACGTGCAGTGTCTGCCTGCAGACCAATCAATCAACTAGTCAGCCCAATCGATAAAAGTAACAAAAACAAAGCGCTCTATGCCGATATGGGTGCAACTATGTGTCTGCTCCGTAAGCGCGCGAGTAAAAGTGTGAAAATGAAAAAAAAGGTTAAAAGTGGAAATAAAAGTTTCCAACCTAAACGAAAAGGGAATAGTGTGAACAACAACAATACGGAGTTTTAGCGAGTAACTGCATTTGCTTAGTGCAACATAATCGACAAAATGGTAAAGTGAAGGGCTGGCTGACAGAGTTTATTCGGAAATTGTCGATTGGCTGGGGTGTCACGAGTTCAGCGCAAACAAAATGCCCAGACAAGGTGTTGCGGCACTTATACGAATATGCATATGTATTTACACTTTCGTAACGGTTGTTTGATTTTTGGAGATACAAACATTATCTGTTTAGAAGACTAAGCCTTTCACTACTTAAATTCTGTATGTTATTCGAGGTACATTTTGATATTTCATTTAAAAAAGAACTGAAGAAATTGCTCGACGAGACCAAAAAACTTGGTTCTCAACCCTACAGTCCTGAGTCTGAAGTCAGAAGAGAACTTGATATACTTGTAGTTTTATATAGTCTAACTAGATGACCACTTCGGAGCTCTATTATAACATGCGGTTGTCTTCGGTATGCCTTTGGATTTCAAAGCGATCAATAAAAGAACTTAAGAACAAGTAAGAAAGCGCTAAGTTCGGCTGTAAGCGAATATTTTATACTCTTGCAACTTGCAAGGAAAATTCTTCAGGGGCCTGCAAAACTTTATACTAAGTATCGATCCGATTTTATCTATTTTGGTAAATAACACATATTATTAACATGCCACTTACTAAAAACTGTTTCCTGGGTTTCATAAAGTACATCACCTATCATCACCATTCATATCGAGTGAAGTCAGACGGATGTTCGAAAACCCTGATATTAGTTATATGAGAGCTGGGTCACCTTCTCGCCCAATTTAAACCATTTTAGGCACAAAGATACACTCTTATTACTAAAAAACGATCCCTTATTGGCATCGTGATAACTCACATGTTGATCGATATGAAGTCACCCGGAAGTTCGATAACCTTTATATTAAATATATGGGTGGCTCAGAGAAGTACTGACCCAATTAAACCCAATAGTAACACATGGACATACTACTATAAGGATAGGATTCTCTCTGAATTTCAATAATATATCTTACACATAGGCCAATATTTTCTTTAAAAGGGCAACCACACCCATCGTCCACTTTTGACTATGGCCCCATTAAAGTCCTGTTGGTAAAATTGTATGCCGCTATCCTATTTAGTTATTGTTTCGTGTATACATATTTCCGTTAACTGTACAATTATGCGGGAAACAGGGTTATCAAAATGATTACATCCGTTTTCACGTTGTCTGACGGAGCCACGCCCTTTTTTTAATTTTTTTTTTATTACAGATTTCAGCGCCTCATATAGTAAATGGAATCAAATAAGAAACAAAGGCTTAAAAAAATTGTTATGAAATCGCGCCTAAGGCATACGATTTTTACTAGCAACTAAAAATCTATCATACACAGATCTAAAGTTTCCAAAGTACTTAACAGCTAACAGGAAAGTACCGGGTTTTCCAATAGGCACGATACGATTTCTAAGCGTAAAAAGCTTTTAGCAAAACAGTTTCCTCCACAATAATGAAGACATCCAATGCGCTTTTTTCCTAACCTTGAAACACCCACTTCCCAACGAAGAAATCAAATAAAAACAGCACTCAAACCACAAATATTGCACCGGCACTTAGTTCCAGCCATTTAACGAACTTGTTCATTCAGGCAGCGGCACTTACAAACAATGCTACAACAGAAAAGAAAAAACTTTGACACAAAAACAAAAAAACAGCAAACAGGAATGCTGAAATTAACACACTCATATTCAGACGGTGTATCACAATCAAAGGTCATTCGTGGAATTAAATGGCGCGTAGCGAAGCATAAGAACCGGCGAGCTAAGTAACGAAAACTTTTTTCAAAGCGACCAGCAACAGTAATAACAGACAGCCGGCCAAAATATTGTCGTCGAAAAAATGTTAATTTTGTATTTAATTACCCGAGTTAGAAATTATTGCCCTAAATTATGTGACAAACTTGGCTAAAGGTCTCAATTTTTACCAAGTTTTAGCGCACGCTGTGCCGTCATACCCACAAGGTAGCAGTAGCTGTGGAAACTCACCGTTGACAAAGCGAAAAAAATGAGGAAAAGTGAGTGGTAAGGCAGTGTGGCGGCGTAGCTCGTTTACGTCAAGCAGCAAAATTTTTCCATTTTCCACATTTTTTCCTCAACATTAGTTTCAGGTGACCTTTTCTAATTATGGCTCATTTTGGGGTATGATGAAAGTATTAGTGTGTGGGGGAAACGAACATTTATTGTAATAAACCGCAACATACTGTGACACTGGCGGGGTTGGACAGAGTTGCCAAGGCGTAAATATATTGCTGAGAAATTATAATACACAAATGAAAGACAAGTGAAGTTACTGGTTGGGGCGAGTTCTTTTCTAGCCGCTAATAGCTCAAAATTTCCTAAAATTTTGGGGAACCTTATTGAAAGAAGTCAAAAAAAGTTCTTCTGTGACCAGTAATAGCTCAAAAACTTGTATGCTAAGATTGCCACGGAGTTTGTAACACCCAGAAGAAAGTATTGGATAATCTATCGAATACATACATATATAAATGAACAGCATGGCGAGTTGGGTCGTTTGGCCATGTCCAATTCTCCGTCCTTCTGTTCGACCACAGGTTTGTGAGTATTTACGTGAACTAGAGCCTCATTTTTTGAGATATTGATCTGAAATTTTGTACACGTTCTTACTTCCTCAAAAAGCTGCACCCTTGTTGGAATCGTCATTATCGGATCACTATAGCATATAGCTGCCATACAAACTGAGTGATCAGTTTTGAGTTCTTGTAAGAAAAACTTTTTTATTTGGCAAAGTATCTTTACGAAATTGGAAAAGGATCATTTTCTAAAGCCGGGCTACAATATTCGAAAACATTTTACATATCGAACTACTATATGATATTGCTGCCGTACAAACTGACCGATCAAACTCAAGTCCTTGTATAGAAAACTTTTTTATTTGAGGAGATAACTGCACGAAATTTGGCACACATTATTTTCCTAGACAATGGTATCATCTCCAAAGAAATTGTTCAAATCGGATCACTATAACATATAGCTGCCGTATAAACTGAACGATCAAACTCAAGTCCTTGTATAGAAAACTTTTTTATTTGCTGAAATATTTTCATGAAATTTTACAGAAATTATTGTCCAAAACAACGGTTTAAACTCCGAAGAAATTGTTCAGATCGGACCACTATAGCGCATAGCTGCCATACAAACTGACCGATCAAAATCAAGTTCATGTATGGAGTATTTTGTATTTGTAAAGTTTTTTTCTTGTTCTTTAATAAAAAAATGTGGTAGCTTGGCAACCTTCTCTCTGGCCTATTAACAGAATTTAAAAAAGCAAATTATTCCATTTAGAAACCAGAAAAAAGCAGGCATGTGGAATGGAATGGAATGAGTTTTACTCAAACCTAATATCCACAGCATGTGACTTGTAATGGTAACACAACAATAATAACAAACAGCTATGAAAAATCAGAAAAACTGGCAGCTAAGCGAGGTTAGAAACCCACTCCAAACCGATATAGGAGATATGTATATAGGAGGATATGTATGTATATACGAGGTTAAATACATACATAAGTAAATGTGTATCTATATTAGCATATGTGTGTGTGTGTGTGTGTATGTGTTATCGCTAGTTTGCGTGAAAAACCCCCACGTTGCCGTTCCTTAATATGAAAAGGCTTCAACTCCAACAACAACAACAGCAGCACAAAGAACGCCAACAATGGTAATAACAGAAGCATGAGTAAAGCCAGCAGGAAGTAAAATTTTGGCAATTTGCCACCCGCTAGCAATTTCGTAATTAAATTATTTCGCCTTTTTTGTCGTCTTGCCACACTTGTTTAAGTTTCGAGCGTTTTTGTTGTTGTTTTTTTTCAATATATTTTTTATTTTTTAGTTTTTTTTTGATTTTCCAGCTTTCTTCACTGGTTTTCCCTCATTTAATAATTTTGTATTTTTTGCTGGCGCTGCAATTGGTGGCAATGTGTGGCAACAAAGGGGCGCAAATTTCCGCTTTAACTACAGTTACAAAATCCACGCCGCAGGGGTGATGTTTTCGTGACCCCCTTAAATATTTGATATGCCCAGGCGCCAGCGCACAGACCCGCCATTGCTGTTATGATTTCTTCTGCCAATGCATTTTGGTGGCTTTCGCTTTCTTTTGTGGCCACATAAAGTTTTAAATTAATTTTTCCACTTTTTCATAATGCCCTTTGCATTTGTTGAAGCGTGAGCGCATTTATGGGCCACAAATTGGTTGGAGAGTAATTTTTCTAGTTGCAAAATATATCGCTTTTGAGTAGCACTTAGAAATCAAAAGTTTTGGCTGATTTTCGAAATGTTATTATTATTATTATTATTTTATTTCTTTTTTTTTTGATTTTTAGAAAGCTTGTGACCTTGCCACACTTAAGATTTGCCGAAGATTTAGACATAGCTTGTGCTTAGTTAGCTTTTATAGGTAGTTTCATGTTGTAACGAAAATGAAAATGATGAAATCTTGAAATCGCATGCCAAATTTTTGTTTATCAGCTGCAAATACGCACTCTCACACTAACAGAAAAAAAAACTAACCGAAACTATGTCTGAAATTATGCCTGAAACTATGATTGAAACAATGAAAACTATGACTGAAACCATATATGAAACCTGCCTGAAACTATATATGAAACTATGCCTAAAACTATATATGAAACTATACCTGGAACTATATATGAAACCTGCCTTAAACTATATATGAAACCTGCCTGAAACTATATATGAAACTATGCCTGAAACTATATAAGAAACTATGCCTGGAACTATATATGAAACTATGCCTGAAACTATATATGAAACTATGCCTGGAACTCTATATGAAACTTGCCTGAAACTATATATGAAACTTGCCTGAAACTATATATAAAACCTGCCTGAAACTATATATGAAACCTGCTTGAAATTATATATAAAACCTGCCTGAAACTATATATGAAACCTGTCTGAAACTATATATAAAACCTGCCTGAAACTATTTAATAAATTATGCCTGAAACTATATATGAAACCTGCTACAAATTATATATGATACCTGCCTGAAACTATGCCTGAAACCAATAGCCGCCTTGATAATCAAGAACTATACATAAAACTATCCCCAAATCATTAACCGATGTGATAAGCGCGCTCAGACTCTACTTTGACTTTCATATATACTGGTACTCTTAGCACAAACACTTTCATCTTTCTTTTGGCCTTCGAAATGATATTTATTTTCCAGCTATTAACTACAAATCCAGCAGACTTTCCATTTCCATTTCAACCTTAATATGCTTCCATGTAAAATATATGCTTAATCCTTCACTTATATGAGCTGCCGGACAGCTGTGGAGCATATGAAATAAATTGTGGTACCCAAAGCTTCAAGTCACATATTGTATAACTGCATGCGAATATATGCCAGCTTATCCGTCTCTTACAACTTGAAGGCAAATATCACACACCTAATTTTCACTCTTTCTTCTTATCCTTTCGCCTTTTTATAGCCGTACCTTCTAGCTGTAGCTTCACCTTCTTTGATATTTCGTGCTGCTGACACATGAAAGTGAAAATTTTGCAGCTTCTCTGCCTTCGCCCTTTTCTCTACTACCGCATATAAGCATTTTCCTTTAATAAGCTGCTGCTTAGCACTCGGCAATTGCAAGTGTAATGCTGCAAAGCCAATTCTAATCCTTTAAGACGTTGTGATGAAGTCTTAGAAAATCATTTTGTGACGTGCACTGCGTTATAACCTTTCTACCTTTTTAAGCGCGTTGAGCTAGTGAGTGCTTCTTAGAATTATTTTCAAGAAAAATATTGAAGGAAAATATTGTTGGGTGTATGAAGATAATTTCAATAAAGAGGTAGTTCCAATAAAGCCGCAAGCTTGCTGTTTATATGAATGAGAACCCCAATGATTACTCAAAAGTACAGTCATGACTACCCTTCGTCATCCTTAACATTTTAAATAAAAGTCCTACAAATTAAACATTTTTCATAAGAACAGGCTATCAAGTTGCTCGCAGCTAATATAGAACGTCATATATGATTAGTTGATCAAATCACATGTTAAGAATTAGCTGCAGATATGTATGTCTGTTCTGACTTCGTAGCAGAAAACACGTCAGAATATCGATTATATATCCAATATGGAGAAGAAAGCGAAGCCGCTGAAGTTTTGTTTCATTATAGGAGACTGATTTTGAGGATAGTGTAGTAACCGACACGTCAGTTACCCTATAAAATACATTCCCAGTACAGTTGGATATACGTAACCGGGCCGGATTTTTAATCAGAAAGGACTTTAAACTCAACAGCATTCTTCTGAATAACTTCAAGAGCTGCTATAACAAACAAAAACAACAATCCTATAAAATATAAATCATCTGTAAATGATCAACACTACGAGCTGAGTCGATTGTCCGCCTTAGTAAAGACACGTCAGTTACCTTATAAAATATACTTCCACAACAGTTGGCTCGTGTTTTTATCCAGCAAGAATTGTAATCTCAGCAGCATTTCTCTAAATAACTTCAGGAATGTTTTCTGTTGATAACATTCCTATAAAATATGTCTGTAAATGATCAGCATGACGAGCTGAATCGATTTGAACCTGTCCGCTTATCCGTCTGTTCCTCGGTTCGTCTGTCAGTATATACTCGAACTAGTCCTTCAAATTTTGTACTGCGAAATTTGACATACGTACTTTTCTTCTACAGAAGCTGCTCATTTGTCGGAACTGCCGATATCGGACTACCATAGCATATAGCTGTCATACAAACTGAACGTTCAGTTCTAAGTTCTTGTATGGAAAAATTTTTTTAGTTGATGAGATATCTACATGAAATTTGGCACAGATTATTATCTAAAGCAATGCTTTAATATTTCACGAAATTTTTCAGATCGGACCACTATAGCATATAGCTGCCATACAAACTGGACGATCAAAATCGAGTCCTTGTATGAAAATTTCTTTTACTTAACGAGATATCTAGATGAAATTTGGCACATATTATTATCTAAAGCAAAGCTTTAATATTCTAACAAGTTTTTCACATCGGATCACTATAGCATATAGCTGCCATACAAACTGAACGATCAAAATCGCGTGCTTATAAGAGAATTTTTTTTAGTTAATGAGATATCGACATGAAATTTGGCATGAATTAATATCTGAAGCAAAGCTTTAATATTGTAACAAGTTTTTCAGATCGGATCACTATAGCATATAGCTGCCATACAAACTGAAATATCAAAATCTAGTCCTTGTATGAAAATTTCTTTTATTTAAAGAGATATTTACATGAAATTTGGCACAGATTGCTATCTTAAGTAATGCTTTAATATTTGAAAAAATGTTTTAGATCGGACAGCTATAGCATATAGCTGCCATACAAACTGAAATATCAAAACCTAGTCCTTGTATGAAAATTTCTTTTACTTAAAGAGATATTTACATTAAATTCGTCCCGGATTGTTATTTGAAGTAATGCTTTAAAATTGGAAAAAATCACTCAGATCGGTCGACTATAGCATATATGCTTCAAGCATTTTGTATTAAACTAGTCAAGCTCACCACTATAAGTTATAATTAATAGATTGCTACCTAAAACTGTTGTTGTTGGTACTTTGTCCGGCAATAATTTAAGTGTTCGAACTATTAACTTGTTTGTTAATATGCGTTGCTGACAGCGGTGACAAAACCTTATGCTTCTGTAGCTTATCGCCTCATATAAAATCACTTGCGATAGCTTCTTCGCTTTTAACTGCTTCATAAGGCGCAATAAATATCAGTTCAGGTTATATTTAGTAACATATTTTAGCATTTTATTACTTGTCTGTGTATGGGTGAGAGCATTTATTTGAGCATAATAAACTTTTTATGGACTTGCCGAATTAAGTAGTGATTTTAGGCGCTGGTGTTAGGCGACTTAGCACGTACGTAAACCGCAGGTGTTGAAGCGCTAAGCTACTGACACGCTGGGTGGGGCGGAACATGCGCTAAGTATGGGAGGCGTCACCTATAAATTTACAGATTACTGTCGATA
Organism: Bactrocera dorsalis; assembly: GCF_023373825.1. Classification (NCBI taxonomy): domain Eukaryota; kingdom Metazoa; phylum Arthropoda; class Insecta; order Diptera; family Tephritidae; genus Bactrocera; species Bactrocera dorsalis. The sequence continues at coordinate 67,569,500 of NC_064307.1, read as the reverse complement.
ATTAATTGCCAACAATTAAGCACGCCATGTCTCCCAAAGCGTAGCACCAAGGGAGAAAGTCAGGAAGTCTGTGTGGTTCAAGTGTTTTCGCTGTTGTCTTTATGAGCGCTTTCAATTTCCAAACCGCACTTTCAACGCATGCCCGCAATGCAATAATTCTCTAGACTTTCATTACTTAGACGTGACGTTAATTAATTTGTTGATTATTTTATGCGTTTTTTATTTTCATTTTTTATTTCGCTTTTGCCACGACTTGCGACCTGGGGGCCTGCCTGCGCCAGCAAGTGCAGTAAGTGATTTTTTTGCATCCTTTTGCTTTTTATTACTTTTTTATGCTACCACGCATACCTCTGTAGATACATATATGTGTGTATGTGTGTGTTGCTGCCGCACTTGCTGCCGTGAAGCACGTTTTTATGGTGATTTTTATGAGGCAACGCAGCAAATGATGGGTCGCACGCATAAAAATTGATCATAAATAGGTACTTGTTGTCGTTGTTTTTGTTGCTATAATTATTATTAATTGTGTTGTTGTTGCTGTTGTTGGTCGACTGCTTGTTGCTGCGCCTGCAGTAATTATAAATGTTGCCATTAAACGGTTAAGTGCATGAAGAGTGTTGCACGCAAGACCAGCAGACTCGCAGCTCCCAGCAATGCACAGCGTCAGCCAGCGCACGCTGCGTGCGTAAGTGTGTGTGTGTGTGTGTGTGTGGGTGCTTGAAGTGCAGTAGCAATATGCTGCGGCACAATTTCACTGCATTTTTAATATAAATACAGCAACTCTTAATTTTCATCTTCTGCTTTGGTTGTCGCTTCCTTTGTGCGGCTTTCGCAGTCAAGGGCTCGGACGCGCTGCTGCACCACATATGGCGGCGCACACGCAGCGTGGCAAAATTTACAATTAATAAAATGTGCCAGCGGCAGCAGTGCGAAAGAAAATTAATGCTTTAATAAAGTTTCAATTGAAGGCGAGTTGAGCGAGTCTGGCCGCTGACAGCAGCGCGCCTTTTGCATTTTAATATACTTGACTTTTTCGTTGAGTGTTCATTGCAGGCGATACTTCTTTGCAGCGCTGATTTTACAGGACAAATGTGTACAAGTATATGTCATTCCGAGAAAAAATGCTTAATATACTAACTACTGCATAAGATCGGCATTACAGGGGGTAGTAAACTGACCTCTGATCACAAATATACAAATGTATGTATATCCTGCGAACTAAAGTTGTCTGTCACTCAACTCTTCCCATATTTGCAAAACCTTAGTGGGTCTCTATAATGTTCCATCGACTGTTAGTCGTCACTGATAGCCCTTCTCAACTAACCTTTAAACCAACCTAGTCCACCTAACCGTTCCAACGGAGTGGAGGTCTTCCTCTTTCGCTGATGATCTTGGTGGATGAAGTCACATGTAGAAATTCATGCAAGTGAGGAAAGTTCTCTGAGCGCAATTCACTTGGTAGTGGCCAGAAACGATTCTTTTACATATGCCTCAAGCAGCTTACGACTTCCGGTTTTAGATGAAGCATCCTTTGGGTAGCCAAAAAGCATCCGTTTGAAGGCGAAGAAGGCTAGAGTGAAAAGGAGAAACATCCCTCTCTAAGGTTGAGCGCTGGGTTTGGGACCCGTCACGTAAAAAACCACCTCCAAAGAAATGTAAAGTTTGCCACTATGTATTTAAAATAATTTCGGGCAAGTGATGTCCGCGACAGGCTAGCATAACTTCCAGCCGAGAGGTCCAATTTTCGATATCTTTGGGCAACAGTGGGCAATATCGTGCCCAGTATTCTCTTTCAAGATGTCAATCATCTCCGGCTTGTCTGCTTAGCCAGGCGATTTCTCATAGCTCCACAATACATAGTCCATCGCTGTTGAATCGCAAGATCTTGAAGGTCACTCCATAGGCTCACGACGCGTGATAATGCGATCGCCTAAAGTTTTTTCAATAAATTGATTGTTTCGTTGAATGAATGGCATGTGGCGCAATCTTGCAGGGTTTAGGAAGACATTGGTTGCCTTATCTTGTTGTAAAGGAAAGCGGTGGGGACTCTTCTCAAGATTTTCGTTTGGCTTTAGGAAACCGTAGTCTGGTAGAACTGGAGAGGAGGCGCAATGAGCGCTTTCACGGACAGATCGCAAGGAGAAGATTGGGAGGCTTCGGTCAGCAACTCTCAAACAACTCTTGTTCACAGATTCTGTGAGACGGAGTCACTGGAGAGGAGGCGCAATTTTCGTTTTCACGGACGGAACGAAGCTCAAGGGAAAGGTTGAAGGAGGAGTCTTCTGTCAGGAGCTCTCAAACAAGTCGTGTTTCAGACTCCGTGGTGCGGAGCTTAGAGAGGTTTTAATGGACGACTCGAAGTTCAAGTGGAAGGTTCTATGGGAGTTTTCTATCAGGAGCTCTCAAACAACTCTTGTTTCAGACTCAGTGGTGCGGAATCGCTGGAGAAGAAGCGCAATGAGCCTTTTCACAGACGGATCAAAGCCCAAGGGGAGTTTTTTGTCAAGAGCTTTCAAGCATCTCTTCTTTCAGACTGCCAGACCGCTGATGTCTCTAAATAAGCACGCTATAAAGGCCTCGTTTCCCCACATTCCGTTAGGAAGGGAACGAACAGATGTTACCCTGTTTTAGAGCACTTTGCCGCTGGATCCATGGGACTCGTGCGGGTACAATAAGCATTTGTCAATAACCAGCACTTGTGAGGTTGCGAAAGTCTTCCGGCCCGGGGTGGAACACAAAAATTTCGTGCAACTAACATGACACGGTCCCATTGGCACTCACGCGGAGAGGCTTAAGATTTTTGAGAACACAACTCGTCAAAGTTACATTAAGAAAGATGAGATGGAAACATCTAAACACTTTCTCCTTCAGTGTACAGCTTTTGCCAAACTAAACATCAGGCTTGTCATATTTTCTACGAACCCGGCGATAGATTCCGATTTATTGATTAAAAAAAACTAGTTTTCTTTTTTTGAAAAATTATGACTTTCTCCAAATCGAAGACCTCAGGTCAAAGACTTGAGATCACTATGGATGAAAATGATTTTTACATGATATACCAAGCCTTTTTCGAAAAAGAGCGTTGACTAGAAACTAGGTTACCAAAGCCATTACCGGCACGTGTGCTGCGCCCTGCACTAAAAAGTGCTCGGCAACGGCAGCGGCGTTGAATCACGGCAGCGAAAGTTTCGAAGAAGTTGCTGCAATAAAAATTTTCATGAAAAATGTCCAATTCGTTGCGCTTCGTTTGAATCACAACCAAATCCGAGCTATTTTTAACGAATGTATAACGCGATCTTTATAATTTTTTGACTTGCTTCGCAACAAAAACTTGCCTGCACATTTCGTTTCGTGCAGCATAATTTCGTGAACATTAGCCAACTAATAATGGCGGCGAAGAGTGAAGTTCCATGGGCGTTGAAGTAACATTAAATTATTTATGGCGACTATAAAACTACAGGCGCGATACACAAAGCGGCATATAAATATATATTTATGTTTAAATGGATTTACATACATAAACATAGACAGACAGAGATCCACGCATAGCAACAGCGGCGTGATTTTTCGACTTTTCGAGAGAACAGGTTTTTTCCACAAATTGCAGCCACAACCGCACCGAGCAGTGCATTTGTATGCGACAAGAAATTCTAATTTGGGATTTTATAACCCAGAGATGCGCTGAAACAAGCACAACAACAGCAAAAAACAACGGCAACCGCAGGAGCAACTAATTTAAAGATGCAAGCAAACACTAAATAACGCCGTGGCTGATATTCAAGGTCCACATGAGTGCAGAGCGCCGAGCGCTGAGCGCTAACAACAATTTTTATGCGATTTTCAGGGCTCATAAATTTACGTGTAAGATAATAATAAAAAAATAACAACAACAGCAAAGACCGAAATTAAAAGGGAAAACAAGCAGTTTTTGGCTACACGCACAAAAACAACAAGAAAGCATTTTAAATTTTTAATTTGATGTTGGAGTAGCTGGTGGATGCCGGCAGAGCGCATGCAAGGATGCGTGTGTTGCACGAATTTATTGCCACGCATTTAATGCGGGCATGCACTTACGCACACACATAAACACATGTGTATGTTTGTATTTTGAAGCGCTTATATATAAGTAGTTATAATGCATGAGCACTTCAAGTGTATGTATGTATGTGTCAATGCGTCTGTGTGCCTGTGTGTATTTTACGTTTGATATATAATTAGTCAAAGCAGACAACAACGACACTGATTTAATGCCCACGCCCAAACGCACGCACAAACACAAACATGCAGATGCACATGTGCGCTTATGAAAGGAGTTGTGGAAGAGCAACAGGACGAGCATGGCCGTGGCTATAAATGTTTATTTAATTTTATGTTATTTTCACTTTTTCTTTTGCTTTCTGATGCCTCATGCTTGTATCTTCTTTTAGGTACTTTCTATATATATCTATATATGTATGTATGTTTGTGTGAGTGCCTGCTTGCCTCGCTGGCAACTCAAACTAATAATCATAAACCAAGTTGTTGGTGCTTTAGGCCATCAGAAACAAAAAAAAAACTGGCACCACAAGAAGGATTGTTAAAAATGCATTTGATCACGTTGAAGCTGTTGAAAGACATTGAAATTTTGGTGGAAAAAACAAACCAGAATTATTCAAAGAGCGCTGAAAAAAGATTTACTTTGGTGTGCATTGCATTCAGTCTTGTGAAGACACCCAGACACCCAGAATATATTCGTATGATATGTGTTAGGTAAGGTTAGGTTAGATGGCTTACGCTCAGCAGGACAGGGGATCACACTTTGACTGATATCTAGAGTCCTTTGTGAAACCAGATGAAAAACTCTTGTTGTCATCATCATCATCATCATTACATCATAAATCGGCAAAACGGCCAGAACCTATCGCAAATCTGCTTACATACTTTATTTCCGTTACTTTAACTCGATGTCTAAAATATGAGCTCCTCGGTATATCTGCCTTGATCTGTAAAAAGCAGGATATTCGGAAGTGGAAGGAAGCAGGATATTCGGAAGTGGAAGGAAGTGTTGAGATGATTCTTCTCACCTTTTTCTAAACAGCTGATGCAGCTGACATCCGCTAAGACGTTCAGTCTCACAGCATCCTGATCGGATACTGTCCAGTTAGAGCTCCTATATCCATTTAAAGGTCGACCTTGCTGAGAGCAAAGATTTGAGACTTCTACAATTTACCATGGCTCAGATGAACCTTGCGACTACACAACTGCTGGTAGTTGTACCACGTTTGCTGGACTGGTCTGCGGCCCAAAAATGCAGTAGTGAACCGAAAGAAGCCAACGGAGCTCCTACCAATTTCTATACCGCTTGCAGGACTAGTCTGCGGCCCAACAGTGCTGTAGTGAACCAAAAGAAGCCAACGGAGTTCTAATCCGTTTCCATTTCACCTGCTGGACTGGTCTGCAGCTTAACAGTACAGATGTCAAAGAAGCTCCTACTCGTTTTCATTCTACTGTTATTGAGACTAAAGCACCTGTCCTAATAATCTTATTAGCTTCATAGTATCCTGAAATACCGCTATAGGCAGGCACCTAAACCAGTCTAATCATATACGAGTAGTAACTCGATGCTAGAGATAAAGTGACTATACATTGCATCACTAGTATCGTATCGTCAGCGAATCAAAGGCTAATATCGCTGCTCTACAATAGGAGTGCATATTCAGTACTATGAAGGAGACTGCGCTCCAGAGTAGTTGATCTACTGATACCTTTACGACAGCCACCTTTGCTTGGAAGAGACTACAGAGGTCGGGAAGCCTAAAACAGAAGCTGATTGAAGTTTCCGACACTATATTCCTCCACTAGCCCTCCACGCAAGCCTTAATCCAACCCCCGCTCTGTTCTAGCGAGTCCTAATCTCATGCTTTCCTTGAAGGTACATTTGTGAGCAGAGAAACGAAATGAGCTGGACTCGGAGGCCTGGTAATCCAAGTACTTTCGAATGAAATTAGAAAGTGCAAGGCTTTCAGAGGAACTGCAAGCTTGAGCTGGCTTCGACGATCTGGTAATCCAATTCGAAATTCCGTAGAATATTAAAGGTTTGACTATAGTTTCATAGAGCGAACGAACTGCATTGTCAGAGACCTCAACTTTTATCAAAGGCTTTCTTGCAACAATATAGAGAAAACGTTGGTTTTCCTGCTCTTTCCTTGATGTTGTGTTTCCACGAGAGCTTCCTGTTCTATTGGCTCTCTTACAGCTAATGTGAAATCTCTCTAGACAGAGTACCTGCCCTTGGCAAAAAAAGAGCAAGAACGTTGACAAATTGAAGGAAAAACGGTGTCCGTTCTAAGCTGTTAAGCTGTTAACTTACATCTTAAAAAGTGTAGACACTGAAGGAAGCAGGTCTTTGGAATCTATGTTTCGGTATACCGCTGGACAAAGAAGGAGACTACGTCTTCATCAACTACAAGTTGAAACGAGCTGAACCAATGTATCGGTAAACCGCTGGACAAAGAGAAATAGTCCGTCTCTATCAACTACAGGTTGGAAGGAGCTCATTGGCAATGTGTCGGATTACCGATAGAAAAAGAAGGAGACTCCGTCTCTATTAACTACAAATTGTGGAGCCAACTAAATGAAATGACGGCTGCGTCGTAACGCTTTTCCACATCTTTAAATGAGGGTTGCGGGAGAAAATAACACATGTTGCATATTTTTCATGCAAATTCCGCACTAAACATCTGATTAACGGCTTTATTTCACTGTTATGATGAACTACCGTATTTACCGAAAATCTTACGATTGTTTGCTTTAAATGGAAAATCACCCTCTTTCAGGTGAAATCCCGCATATTTTCAATTTGGATGCGCCAGAGCAAAAATGAGTTATCTCATACCCCCCAACAGAAAACCAGATAGCGGTGTACGGACACCACATCCGCACAGAGCAGCGCCATTAACCACCCTCTTTGCCGTCATTATCATCAACAGGCACAATTTCGAGGCAACAGCGACCACCATTAGTGGTTTGGAGCGCCAAATTGCGTAGACGCAGTTGGCAACGGACGCAATACGGTACTACTTGTACACCCACACACACATATGTATATATGTATATGTGGTATACAAACAACTAGCAAAGATGCTGACTGAAATTGTCAGTGATATTGCGTTGTTGTGCTGAGGTGTATTACGCATTTGAAACAACATTGCCACAAAATGTTGCACGTACGCAAATACGCAGATAAAACTGATGGACGCAGTGTGCCTTTTGAGCAGCAGCAGCAATCACAGTACAGCGAACGTGCCGCTGCGTGTGTGTCTTTGTAACTATGTACATGTGTGTGTGATTTGTGAGCTTGTGTATTGGGCGGTGGTTGCAATACAGCACGGCCGCCTGAAAATGTGCTGCATAGCAACAAGCAAATATTCCGTGCGGCACGTCGTCGTTTATTTGCGTCCATGCTGGCCGGTTCATGCAACCGAGAAGCGTCCAACCGTGCGTGCAGCGCACTCGACACAGCCAAACAGCCGACAGTCAACAGTCGCAACAGTGAAAACCTTCCATTCCAGCGTTTTTCACTCATTTAACTGTCAGTCAGTCCGTTTGTTGTTGGTCTGACTGACGGACGTACGGGCGGTTCGGTTCGTGGATTGTTTGCGCCGCAGCCACTCGCCTATGCACTGCTGCTGCTCACGATACACACACGGAGGGTTGAAAAGGTGTTCCTGCCACCGATTGCATACACATATTCAGTTGTGTGTCAGTTGGTGTCTACATGAATATGCCATATAATACACCTTTCCTTTTCAATGCCTACCCCGTCTCGCCGCCGCACCACATTTGGGTTTTTGTTGAAGTTTGACGCTTGAAATGGAAAATTCCATTCACATTCGCATGCAAGAAATTCCAAAAATTGTTAAGTTTGAAATGCGGAAATTACGTACGCGCATTCCAAACATCCGTAACCGCTGGCAGCCCTTTCACATACGCTCTTCACCCCCTGCTCGGTCACTACGCCAGCACTTTTTTAGTGTTTTCTTCGCCGTTTCATTCTGTTTTTTTGCGATTTCCTCAATTTGATTTGGTTTGCACCCGTTGATTGAATATTTTTCCGCTTTTCATTGCTGTCAGACATTTGTAGCACAGCGAGCGCAAACCTCTCATAAAATAAGCTGAAAAGTTGAGATTTTACGAAAATTTAACAAGACAAGGGTTACGGTTTCGGAAAAGGTGAGGTGAGGTGGGAGAAAGTTGAAATTTGCAAGGCAAATCAGCATACAAATTGAGACGTATTCTTCTCTTGGATGATATAAATATAAAGTAACAAAGTTTTAGCGGGCTTTCAAGACGAAAAATCTACAAAAAGCTTCCACCAAACCTGCTATAGACTGAAAACGAAGGAACGAAGAAATATCAACTACCATCGACGACATAAAACAATACGCCGACTAGATTTCGCACGCAACTAACTTCTGACATGCACTGACCGCCATTCACAGTGGAGCCATTAACACCTTCACCGACTCCCTCTCAGTGAATGGCGTACTTGGAGTCAAACCACCACCCATTATAGACTCGAGTTAAGAGCTCGAGTTGCCGCGAGAATCAACAGTGACGCTTATGCAGCTTCGTTCTGGCTACTGTACTAGGTTAAACTCCTACTTATCCAGAATAGACCCTGACGTTTTGACATACGAACGATATCTGTGCTCTTTACAGTAACTCAAAATATTCATCTCGGTCAAAAAACAAAACAGTTATTTTTTAGAACTTTTTAGACGTGAATTAACTCAGCAACAGTGCATCCATGGACTTAATTAAGTTTTCGGCCATGAAGACTTATCAAAGGCCAGTGTTTATCGTTAGTATGGTGAATTCCACTGAGGTCGTAGATCACTGTAAGACAGATTTCATGAAGCTCAATCGCTCAAAAAAGGCTTGCGTCCATTGGGCGAAATATGTCTATGAAATCCGAAGAGATGATGAAACGTGGATTTATGTACGTGTATGCGTGCGAAAGTAAAGATCAGTCGACTGCATGGCTGTTTCAGGATGATCCAAATCCATCAAAAGTTGTTCGCGTACGAAGCGCTTCCAAGCAAATCGTTGTCTATTTTCTTGGAACCACTGGATATACCATAACACAGCCATCTGTTTGCCAGCTGTCTTTCAAGAAATAAGAAAAACCAACTGCTGAAGACGGATTACTCTTCACCACGGCAATGTAAGCTCTCACACATCGACTGAAACTACTGCATTTTTGGGCACTCAAAGCCTAGATTGGATGAGTTATTCACCGTATAGACCTGACTTCTGACCCAATAACTCCATTTTATTTCCTTACGTAAAAGTTAACTAACGGTACGGTTTCCGGCAGCTGAAGAAGCGCTTGATGCGTTCAGAATGCAGGTTTTGGAGTTATCTCAATCAGAGTGGCAAAAGTGCATCAAAAATCGACACAAATGATTTCTCGAAAGCAGGGGGACTAACTGGTCAATCGAAAAGTCCTCGGCCATTTTTCAATACCATTTTTGTGGTACGATGTGTACGATGTGCTTCAAGATAGGCCTCAGTTTCGGCGATTACACCTTCTTTGGCAAAAATTTCTTCCCTGCGAGCATACTTTTGAGATCTGAGGACAAGTAATGGTCACTAGGGACCAGATCTGGAGTATACGGCGGCCGCGGAAGCAATTCAAAGGCCAATTCATGGATTATTTTTGTAGCAAAAAAGTCCAAGGAAACAGCATATTTCCTAACCCTCATATGGTGTTTGCAAAAACTTTTGGGGTCAGTTTTTTGATAAAAATAATAATTGAATCTCAAAGTAAAGCAAACAACTTTTTCAGAGTTCCAAAATAATTACCGAGCCATGTGTTTACTTCTAAAGCGGCTTTATTTATTTTCATCTTGCATTTTAAATATAAGCACATCAGCGTCTTCATTAGCTCCGCAGCGCTATTGATATGCTTGAAGCAACGCTTTCACTTCTTTTCGTATCAATTTCACTTTCGAATGCATTAACTTCGATGACCTTGAATATTGGACTCAATCACAGCACACATATGTCTATAAAAAGAAACCACCCTCAGGGAGAGCTTACGTCATCCGCTATAAACATAATCCGACGAGCGAGAAAATCGCCGCACGCCGGTGATGACTAAACAATCAAGGGCAATGGAAACTCCACAGACGCCCTGCTTCGAATTTTCGATTATTTACTTTTTATACGCACATAGTGCCGCTGAATCAATTATATTTTTACATGCCTGCGTTTCTTTTGCACTGTTACGCACTGTGTGGTCATGTTGCTGCGGTACACAGAGACAAGTATATATGTATGTACCTCAAAGTGTGGTTCTACGCTTCTGCGACGCTGTAATCGTCATGTGGCACATTGGCGGCTGGCGCTTGCAACACAGGCATACGCACAAATCATGCAATCACGAATGCCACGCATGACTTTCCGATAATCCCTAATTATGTGAATCACTCATGTGAGAGTCGGCGCTTTGACGCACCGGGTTAGCGCCCATTGCCCGACACAGCGGCGGCAAAGTGTACTCACAAAAGGGCAACGCCGGAATTATGGCGGTGCGGAGGAGCGCAAACCACAAAGAGACAGTGATAGACGCGAAGTTGTTGAGCTAATCAGCTGGTATGGCGAAGAGCGCTCAAGGTCCGTTAAGCCATCGACAGGATTTGCGCGAAAAGATTGCAAAACCAAACAGGACTCCCAAGCGCTGAAAAGAAGGGTGAGCGCTCACGAAAAAACGAGACTCACGAATTGTGGCATTTGGCAAGAAGCAGACAGGAAAATCAAAGCTGAATCGCAGCAGCGTGTGGCTCGAGCTGAGTTCTATTCTTACACGCCAGCAGACCAGTGTGAGTAGTTGATTGCTTGGAAATCCTGCAATCGTCGGGCCGCGCCTGGTTTGTGTTTCCTTGTGTAAGCGATTCCTGTCTGCCGGCTCGACTGCTCGTCAGTTTTACATATTTTCTGAGGCCGTACGCCAGGCACGTACGCAACGCTAAGTGGCAGTAATTGGAGAGCGAGTGCGAGTCACATTCCGCGTTTTCAATACTAAATAGAGAAACACATAAACATTTGCCACAAATCCACATAAAAGTATTTTTATGCCTTGAACTATGTACAAGTTGTCGCTCAAAGGCTCGGAGCGCTTAAGCATGCTGACTGACTGCCATACTGCCCTTGTGACTCATTGATTTCCATTCCAACTTCCTGCCGACATCCTTTCATTCTTGGCTCTTCTCTCTTAACTGCTTTACGGCAGTAAACGGGGATGACTCCGTTTGAATATGAAACAGTGCTCAGAAGTGGAGCTCACAGCTTATGGCAACTGTGTCGCAGGTTACATATAATTTGCGTGGCGTCTTCGGTCGCAGCAAGCAGGCTGCAAAAACTCTGCGATGCCTGCATATTTACACTCCGGGCCTAAAGCGGGTAGTTCAGCGTGGGTTTTCCCAGAAATTGCGTCGCATTTATTTCGAATCTTCAATCAAATGGGGGTTGCTGTTATTACGCAACAACTTATTAGTATTGGCATTGTTTTGGAGAACGTGGAGTTAACGTTTAGTCACCAAATGTTTCATTTATATGCAAGTTGTTAGGTAAGAGCTTCGATTTTGGCTCGGTGACTAATACTTTTTGGAGTATTGACAGTTGAAATCTGCGTTATAATAAATGGAAGAGAAGTTTTGAATGATAACTCTTAGTTACAAGGTCATATATTTGCTTCTCTCACTTTGGAAGAGCCTGTAGCTAAGGGGGTTGACCCTGAAAGAGAGTAGAATTAACATCCATTACTGCAACTGAATCCAAACTCTTAGCTCTTAAACGGTAGTCTTCAATGAGGTTGCTCCATATCGAAAAAGATAGGAAATATAAAGATACCAGAAGGACTCAAGATTTATCACTTCCAACATTGGTTACAGTAAAGAGAAGGTTGTACTGACGCTGGTATGGAGAGAACTCAAACTTCTCAATTTCAACGTTGACGACTCGAATCGGCTCGGCTCCAATAGGAGATCCTGATGGTCTTGGAACAGCTGTACTTAATCCAAAATGAATTCCAGAATATTTCTGCAAGGGTTCAGCAGTGCCTTATGCTTAACGGCAGCTTTAAGAACCACTTCAACGACGGCTGTTGAACCAAGGCTAGACCAGCCACCTATAAATTGCTTCGCTGAAAACTGGGAAAACGCACAAGGCCTTATGTTATGCGACATTGGAAGAGGTAGCGTTAGTGAGGCTGTTGTTTTGCCGAGGTGACAGTCCTTGGCTGGATAAAAATCCGCATCCTTTCCGGTTACGTAGACCCGACCGTCATATGAACGGATCGTTAGGGAGGTCTTAGAGTCTGTTTAAATTCACGTCCAGCGCTGGCAGCCTAAAGTATGACTACTCCTCATGGACTACGCAACCGCACACCATCTTGTAACGAAAGCCAAACCAAAGCTGGTCTATATGTGCCTCTGTAACCTACCAGACTAACCAAATTAAGCTAAAGCCTTGATTATTACCTAATAAAAAGTTGAGTAAGCATAAGCCAACTGAATGAAATTCAAAAAAAAAAGTGAAAATCTCATTATTTAACTCAAGGCATGCACGAAACGCAGACCCACACATATCCCACAAAGATATGAAAGAGATATGCTGACGTATTATCTAATCGGTTTATTGATGAAAAGGGGGTTAAGCGTACACAACAACAATAAGTTACACAAGCACGTAAACAAAAAAAGGCCCCAAATAGGGGTTTAATCAAATCAGAAACTTTCTTTGCCACGCCACGAAAAAACAATAAAAACACTCAACTATAAATAACACAAAAACAACAACGAAATCAGAAACTATAAACAAAAACAACAACGAAATCAGAAACTATAGACAAAAACAACAACGTATCCAAAAACTATAAACAAAAACCAGGGTGAATAAATAAAATTGTTGTTAGAGAGCAAAAAGCCAAAAGGCCAGCAAAGCCAACAAAGCCACGCACACATGTGGGTGAGTGCCACGAAGAGCGGGCCAAAAAACGAAGCAACTAAATAACTAACAAGGGGACCTACAAATCTACAAAGCCGACAGCGCCCACATTGACCTTTTCGTGTCAAAGTAGCTAACAAACCAGGAAGCGCCGCCAACATGAATTGGGTTGCCTTGCGTTGCAGGACATTTGATTAAACAGACAAAGTTCAATGGACACCTATAATGCGTGAATTAGACAGGTCGTACGGATGGACGGAGCGAGTGTGAGCAGAGATGAGTGGGGCTGAAAAACTGATTAACACAAAGGTGAGCAAACATAGAGAAAGTAAAGAAAAAGGCAAGAGATAAGTGTGTATAAAACACAAAAGCGAAACTAAAAGTAAAGTAGAATTGAAGGAGCTTTGTTTTGCAACAAAAAATCTGTTTTAAAATATGCAGAGTATATTTCAAGCTGAGATCTTTGCTTTTGCGATAGAAGAGACTGTAGGAACATGAACGAAATACTAACCGATCACTGTCTGGTGGCGGCACACGCCCGCGAATGGGGCTGATAGATCGATAAGACTGCAGAAAATGTATAAAGCAAGGAGCATCTCTTGTACTCTTTTCCCGAATTGGCAAGACTATGTTGTCAGAATGTGGAGTCCCCACGGTATGATACACTGAAGGAGGTATCGACTGTGAGGCCGCAGAGTCTGTTGAAATTTGCGTCAAACGCAGGCATCCTAAAGGATGGCTAATTCTGTTGGATCTAGGAACTGAACTCCATCTGGTATCGTAAAGGACCAAAACTGGTCTATGCTTGACATGTTGGCCCACCAGGCTAACCTAACCTAAATTTAAAGCGTTATAGTGTGGATCGGTTGTCACTATATATACAGATCTTCATAAGTAAGGAAGTAAGCTGGAGCAACATTTGCTAAATAGTCATATGGACCATTGGAGGTGAAGATGAAATCATGCATATCTCTTCATTGTTATTTTAGGTGCCAGTACATTCATATTTTTGTTACCATCCCCTCCCTCCGCCAATAAGCAACACCTACTCCAAATAACAACACATGAAAGTCAACAACAACAAGCACATACAATATATGCACATATGATTTCAGTCCAAACAAAACAAAACCATGTGAGTAAATATGTGCTTTCAAGCATACCGGGTTCAAAGGACGAAATTATGCGCATCGCCTTTCCGCTACTTTTATGCGCCTCCGTATGTTGTCTTACTTTCTTTCGCTTTGTCTTGCTGCCCACTGCACCTTGACAGATTTTTTATTTTAATGACATGACAATTCATTGGAAACGTTGTGGCGCTTGTGGATGGTGGATTATGTAAGCAAAGCCACTGTTCGTCTGTCCTGCTCTGTGCAATCAAACGCACTGCAGCTCAACACTTTTTGTGTGTGAAGACAAAGAGTGTATTCAATAAAGTGCACGGACAGCCTCACAGGTGGCAAAGTGTGTGGCAAGGCCATGTATGAGAGGACATCGGTGTCTCGTAAGTCTTGGGAAGGCGTTAATGGGTTGCCAATGAAGTTGGACATAACAAAGAAAATTTTTTGAGGAATTGCGGGGCGATTTAAATTTTTCATCCTAAAGCTCTAAGCATCCTTCCGAGTCTCAACTGAACCTAGTTAATTAAATTCCCTGCGGTCCACAGGGTCACTAGACCCATAGTTTGGTAAGGACCTTACTTGGGACTATTATATGGATTTCTTCGAACCCTGGGCTGGTAGTTAAGCTATTCTGTCACCTGAGTACGCAAGGGCGACACCTTGTAGAACGGACACAGACCTTACTTAGACCAATTAGATGAATTTCTTTGAACCCTGGACTGCTGGTTAAGGTATTGTGTCACCTGAGTATGCATGTAGAAATAACTGATGGGTTAATACCAATGCTGCCTCCATCCCGTTAGAACCGTGACCGACTTAGGAGTATGTTCCCCTCGCGTCTTCATTAAGTTATAGGTGTATGTCGAGATGACTTCTTATTTCGGCTGGTTGGCTCTGACAGCACTGTCTCAAAGAGAAGTGCGTTTATATTCGGCTTGACATCGTAACTGAAATAGCCTTAGGAACATATAAAGCGACCACTTTTACGGGAAGTGGATAGCGACCCTGAGTGGGGTCTCATAACATGAATAGTGACTACAAAGAGGGAGAAAGGAAGTAGAGTGGACCCTCAAAACATGAATAGTAACTACAAAAAGAGAGAGAGGAAGTGGAAACCAGTCTCAATGTACAGTCTTTCAGGAGGGATATCATCACCCTGGGCGACGAAGTAGTCCCCGAAAAGGGTGAAGGAAAATCGGGAAGACATAGGGTGGTCATATAGTAGAAGTCGGTAAGAATTTTTGAACTTATATACTTAATGTTCAACAAAAACAAAAACTGTACCAGAAATCGCGGAGATAACTTGTCAAATACAAAAGTTTTCCGTACTCCACGGACGGTTCAGACACGGCACGACGGTTCAGCCCTTTGGGAAGGAAAGAATGTGTGCAAAATTGCAGATCGATATCTGAAAAACTGAGAGATTGGTACTCGTATATACCAAAGGATAAACGGTATTGGCTAAATCGACTCAACCCGTCCTTCCTGATCATTTATATATGTATATGTTTTATAGGGACTCCCACAGTTCGCTCAGGGTTATATAAGCTTCATGGCAACCTTAATACACCCTGTTCGGGCTATAAACCCGTGAGAATCTCAAATATTGAAAACGGAACTTCAAAAAACTTGACAACGCGCTGGCAGGCAGACAGGCAATACAAGCGACAGCAAAATCACAATAAATATGAGAAAGAAAAATATTAAAAAATGTAAATCTTTTGGCACGTGTGTCACTGCTGTGCGAAAATAGCGCACAATACAACAATAAACAGCAAACTGACAAAAGCGACAATTAAAACAAACCAATATGTACGTAGAACAGTAACAGTGCGGTAGGCGAGCGAAAGGATGAACCGCACGGAAATGAAAGGACAAGGAAGTCATAATTCACAGAGCGCCTACATCAGAGATACGCAACAGCGACAGGGGTGGGTAGCCCTTATTTTTTGCCGTTATTTGCATATGCAGCAGCGGCTCAGGCGCTCAGCAGCTCAGCTGGCAGATTTACGGCGGCAGGCAAACTGCCGAGTCACCCGCAAATGTTGTGTTTTTTGCTCCCTCTGCGAAATCCGGCTTTGATGCGCCTAAAAGGCAACCAGGAAATGCTTTGTGTGCGTTTCTCAAACATGTATGTGTGTATATGTGTGAATATATGTACATATATAGTGTGGAAGCAGCTTGGTGTGGCCGAAGGGCGAAGGCGCCCGGTGTCAATCGCTTGTGGTATTGAGCGTTGAAAGGATGCATTTGACTCGATTGCAGCCATCCTGTGACAGCACATGGCGCGTACAATAGGTGAGCGAATGCTATGCACTTTCGGGTTGTGGATTTTTGAGCGGTGAATCGGTGAGCGGCAGCCAATATCAAAAGTGTTGCAACAACACTGCTGTGCTGTTGGCAGCTGAATGATTGCATTTGCACTTTATGCCACACGAACACCAACTGTCGCTTATTCGTGCCATATTCACCCATTCATTTGAACACTTATACACACGTACACACACAAACTGCGGACTTGCCTTCTCACCGCGTCTGTCAGGTTGTCTTTTGTATAGTCATCATTAGGGTCATTATTGTTTAGAGTTGCTTTTGTTGCTGTTATTGCAACCATTGCATCAAACAACAACGCGCACACATGCAATTGCATTGAATTTGTATGCGTGCTGTCTGCGTTTGTGCCATTAGCGCATTTAGCGCAATGACAACTGCATACGTGTCACCCTGAGGGAGTTGCAGTTCTGCATTCAGCCGCTGCCATATATGTACCGTTATGTATGTTTGTGCAATTGCAGATTCCATACGCTCCGTTGATGACTAATAACGAGTTGACAATACTCAACGCTGCCGTCGCTGGTCGTTCTAAACGTGGCTGTTGCAGTGTGGCAGCTTCTACTTCAATTTCGCATTGATAATGATGCTGACGTAGCGCACACACATACATTTACGAGGGTGGTTAGATGGATGTGTTAATCCTTTCGAGTTAATCCTTTTAAGCTGAGCCTTTCAAAAAATGTGCACTCATCCATTCATATCCATCAATCTACCGAGGATCCAAACAATAGGGCTCGCATTACATGAATTTTTCGATATAAGGAACCCGAAACTCGATTAGAGGTTTCTTATCCCGAAGCTTTAATAGCTCAAAGCTCGATTTTTCAACGGCTTCGACGCTGGACTCCTCAGACAAGCGATATACATATCCACTCGGTCCATCAATCTGTTGAGAATGCGTCGCTATATAAAAGATTTTCAATGAAGAGCCCGGAAATCGTTTTCGGTCTTCCTTATCCCGAAGCTTGGAGTACCTATGTCAAGAGGTTTCGACGACTTTCCCGCAGGACTTTTCAGACCGTATGGCGAAATTTTGAGTATCTCTATAATTCGAGGTTTCGACAAATACACAGTCGGTCTTCCAATCAGACGAGATTTTAAACTAAATTCTTTGCCTTAAACGAGTTTTTCAATACGAGGGACCAGAAACTCCATTATTGGTTTCTTACCACCGAAGCTTCAAAACTTCCTTTTCAATTCGAGGTTTCGACGGCTTCCCCGCAATACTTATAATAAGTTTCGTATATTATCTAAATTAGCATTCGGTCCGCCAATTCGCCGCGAACTCCAACTAAATACCTTGCCGTATACGAACTTTACAATATAATAATCCGGTTCCGGATGTACGGTTCCGATGGTTTTCACACAGGAGTTATTAGACAAGTTTCATAAATATACAAGGACACATATGATCCACGTGAGTTTTAACTGAATTCATTGCATTTTATACGAAATTTTCAATATGAGGGACCGAAAACTTCTTGGACGGCTTCCACGTAGGACTTATCAGAATAAATCTGGGTCCATTCCGATTCGACGGTCGTGGGAACTAAATACATGCTCGATCCATATCCCATATCAGAGACCGGAAACTCGATTAAACGTATCCAAATAATTACGCTCATGAATACTATATCCACTATACTATACTAGCTTCATAAACTTTTACGATTCCGTCTACTTCCACGCAAGACTTATCGTACCTGCCTTGTATATATCCAAATAAGTAAACACGTTTTGTGTTTCTGTTATGATTGTGTCACGTCTCTGTATTGTCCCACAGCAATGCAATCAGCCTGAATGGATGTCCAAATGGGTTTTGCGATTCGCACAAAAGGATTACGGTATGTACTTGAATGTTGTGAGGCGCAAAGCTATGCGTGTATTTTTGAACATAGTGCAGTAACGGTACATTTTTTAATTATTCAATCAGAGTTCAAAAAGCAGGCAACGGAAAAAGCTGGTTAAGCCGTAATACAGGGTGTGATAATGGAGTCGATTTTTAAATCTCAATCTACTCATATTATCAGTTAGTTTCCCCATCAACCCTTTGCAATATTCATGCATGTACCTCACCTAACCTACTTATACTCCAAATCCATCTTTCCGAATCGTCCTTAATAACTATCGAGCTCTGCTTTCTATCTACACCTCGTACTCGTTTAAAACTTCACGCATCTACAATACTAACCCCAATAAGCTCACCTACAAGGCTCCAAGACCTTCCAACTTCACTTACCCTATCTTTCCTTCTTACTCCGCCCACTCCACCTGCCATATTTACTCTACTTCCCTTCAAGCTTATCCTAAGCGAACCGCTGCTTCACATATTGTATCATCGCTCCAACCTACACCTCATACTCGTTTAAAACCACGTGCTTCTGAGATACTAACCCCAACAAGCTCACCTACAAGACCTACTCACCTTACCCTTTCAACTTCACTTACCCTATCTTTCCTTCTTACTCCGCCCACTCCTCTCACTTCACGTACACTATTTGTCCTACTTCCCTCCCAGCTTATCCTACCCGAACCGCTGCTCCACATATCATGGATCCAACCCCAGCGAACTCCTTCAACTAAATTTATTTATTTAAGGTTTCAGTGCAACAAACAGCTGCGGAGTTTCTGCGTACCAAACCAATTTGGCACAAAAGGAATTCCTTTGTTTATGTTTATTGACAAACACATTAAGCTAAGACTACCCAAAGCAGCGCTGATTACGTCGAGAGATCCCTACTTCAACAACTTTAAGCCAAAGTGTAGCGCTGCCAAAGGTAAATTTGATTAAAGCACTAAGTGAGCTTGCCACGCCACTAACATTGAGCAGTTGTGTAGGGGAGAGGACGGTTGGATTAGATCAGACGTAACAATAAACAAAGAAAGCAACCAACAACACTACCAACTTGTAAAACAAATGACACAATGAACCGATGACATTACCGCAATGCCAAAGTTTACTGCTGGCTTTGAAGTTTGCTGGCAATTCCAGCAGAAGGAAGCAAATCTCTACGAAATGGAGAAAGTTACCGAAGATGGAGTTTGGAATTTGATTTGGAGTTGAAATTGAAGTTGCAACTTCGCTGGCGCAGCAAGCAGAGATGAAGCTGAGTGGACAGCGAGCGCAAACGCGCGAACACTAAATAGTTTCCGACGCTAAACTTTCAGAGTTAGATGGATCTGCGGCTAGAGTGACGGCAGCAGCAACAAAAGATAATAGTGCCGGTGCATGCAACTCTTAAAAATTGCGGTGTGCAAAGAAATTACTTGCAGACAAGTTGAGAAATCGCACCTTTTGTAGGAAAAATCTCACAGAACGCCGTGTGGAACCCGCTTAAAAGAGTTCATTGGGAAAATATGCAAGCAAAATTGTTCGACAGGGTACCGACTCCAACAAAAAAGCGCTGTAAAGGGTGCTGAAATGTAGCTATTGGTATGTGTTTGTCTAACCGACAGTAATAACGGTGTTGCTCGAAGTTGCTGCGAGCGACTAAATGACGAAGTACCGTTGATGAATCAGGCATCATGGAAATAAGGGTTGACTGGTGTGTGGCTGCGCAGAATTGTTGGTGCGTTGTGTGGCAAATTCGTTGTATAATACAAGTGGAGTAATGTTGAAAGCGTATGCGAGATACGTGGGTGCGGCAAGGCAGAACAAGCATATCAGCATTTATAAATAGCAACAATTCCCCCCAAACGCGAAAGATGGCAACACGCAGATAAGTTTAACGCCAGGCATTCCAGTTACCCGTTTGCTAGTGCTGTACTAACACTTTTATTGTTGTAAACGTTGTTGTTGTTGTTGCCGTTTATGATGATGACAATAATGATGGCTTCGCTGTAAATGACGTACTCAACGCAGTTGCTGAGATATGTATGCATGTATGTGTGCCAATTGGCAAATAGCTGCGTTTTCTGGCTGATGGCTGCCTGTGGCTATGTGTCTGTGCGTGTGTGCGTGCGCGGGTGTTTACACCCAAAACGCAGTTACTTTTCGCTGATTTCGTCAGTTGATTGTGTTGGCAGCCATCCATCCACTCGTTCGGCTGCGCATCCTGTCGTCGCTTGCCATATCTCGCCAAAGTGGCGGATGCTATGCGCTTGTAAGCGTTTTGCTAGCAGCTATTTGTTTTTGTTGGCGCATTCGCTGTGGTTGTTTTTGAGGAAATGTTCTTTAGCAAAGTTTTCGAAATGAAAAAAAGGAGAGCATTTATGCGGTGGCTACGAATTTGAATTTCGTTCGTCCGGGGAGTCGGTGTATTTGCTAAAGTGAAGTGGTGTTGTTAGAGTATTCTGTTGTTGTGGTGAGGGTGTGTGTGTGAGTTTATGTGCGGGTTTGGGTTTGTTGGAAACGAAATTGTGTCAAGCAAATTTGCTCGTTTACCTTGTTTATGCGCGCAGGTTTTGTGTATGGCATACAAATATACATATTTATATACAAACATGTGAGGAAAAGGACTATGCGAGGGTTGTGGAGCAATTTAGACAACTTTAAAACTTATAAAATATAACAAATGAAGAAAAAACTTTAACTTCGGCTTCAGCGAAATACTTTTATTATGCACAGTTGTATTTTTTAGAGCACAAAAGGGTATAAACACCTTCATATCTTGATTTTGATCGTTCAGTTTGTATGGCAGCTATATGATTTAGTGGTTCGATATGAATAATTTATTCGGAGACTGTATCGCTATCTGGGAGAATAATAAGTACCAAATTTCGTGACGATATCTCTTCATTTAAAAAAGTTGTTCATACAAGGACTGTATTTTGATCGTTCGGTTTGTATGACAGCTATATGTTATGGTGGTTCGATCTGAATAATTTTTTCGGATATTTTATGGTTGTATTCGTTTATTATGCATACCAAATTTCGTGACGATATCTCTTTAAATAAAAAAGTTGTCCATATAGGGACTGTATTATGAACGTGCAGTTTGTATGACAGCTGTATGCTATAGTAGTCTGATCTCAAATATTTTTTCCGATATTTGATCATTATCATAGATAATAATTTATGCTTAATTTTGTGACGATATCTCTCGAAATAAAAAAGTTTTTCATACAAGAACTTAATCTTGAACGTTCAGTTTGTATGGCAGCTGTATGCTATAGTAGTCTGATCTGCACAATTTCTTAGAAGATTATGACCTTGTCTTCGATAATAATCCATAACAAATTTGGTGGCGATATCTCTTCAAATAAAAAAGTTTTTCTTACAAAGAAATTCTCTCTCTCTCTCTATCGTTATGAAAATTCGAAAACGTTGGAAGTACTAAGTGATGTACAACTAACTTTTGTACAGAGAATGACGAATTATTCTCTTCTATTTTAAAATAAAATTAAATCAAATTTCGATACCACTCAAATTCAAGTGGCATTGAAACTATCGAAACATCCTGGAAAATTTCAAAAATTTCATTTCATTTAGTAATTTTCTCGAAGCAAAGGCTGTGAAAAACTGGTGAGCAGAGCGCATAAGACACCTTCAAAGAAAATCCAGAAATCTTCAAAGAAAAATCGCCCAGAAATAGAATATAATCTAGGATTTGCCTTAGTTATACGCAATTTCCATGCAACAGTCAAAAATCCAAGAAAAAGTAGCTCCTCTGTATACAAAAATTTTCCTACGCACGAATTTTATATAAAAAAATGTTACCCAGCAGGAAAATTATTATTTGACGATATAAGACTTTAAAAAGTTTAAATATTTGCACCGAAATATTGTCAAATTACTACCAAACATTTTCGGTTGAAGAGTTATTAATACTTTTTTTGTTTTTATAACCATATAGATACAAAATCAGGTTTCTTCAACTTAATTTGCATGATTTTTCTCAGCAATTCCGAATAAAATATTTAGTTCCACAAGTTCAATCTAAATGATTTATTATGTAGAGAAAGAATTTATGATATATGTACACCTTAAAGTCTCTCGTTCTCTCAGAAATTCCGAATAAAATACTGTGTTCCACAAGTTCACTCTCAGCACTTTCGAATAATACATTGTGTTCCACAAGTTCAATATAAGTTTTTTGTTCCTCACAAAGTTTTTATGATCGCCACCTTAAAGTCTCTCGTTCTCTCAGATATTACGAATCAAATACTGTGTTCCATAAGTTTAATCTCAGCAATTCCGAATAATATATTGTGTTCCACAAGTTCAATATAAGTTTTTTGTTCCTCACAAAGTTTTTACGATCGCCACCTTAGAGTCTCTCGTTCTCTCAGATATTACGAATCAAATACTGTGTTCCATAAGTTTAATCTCAGCAATTCCGAATAATATATTGTGTTCCACAAGTTCAATATAAGTTTTTTGTTCCTCACAAAGTTTTTACGATCGCCACCTTAAAGTCTCTCGTTCTCTCAGCTATTACGAATAAAATACTGTGTTCCACAAGTTCAATCTTAGCAGTATCGAATAAAACAATATGTTCCACAAGTTCAGTTTTACCTACAGAGCATATTGAAGCGTACATATGTATAAACAATTATGCTCACATGAGGCATGATCACACAATTAAAGAGTTTTTGCAATGGCTCGTATTGCGCGGCATGAAAGTAATTGCCAGCTTTATTCGCTGCATGTTGTTGTTGTTAAGCATTTTTTTTTTGCTATTTTGCTAGTTCCATATTATTCATTTTATAATTAATTCAAAGAAGACGCAAAACACCACACAAAAAACGCGCACACGCATATCCACAGTTATACTAGTTGCAACACTTGTGTGTGTGGCTATCGCATGTTAGCGATTACACTCCAACCGCAAAGTAGTTGTGGCAACAAGTTTTCTGTTGTGGCTTTGTGGCCCCCCACAAATATTAATTAATGGCACAGCCGCACTGCGAATGACTAAATGTACTTTTCCACTCTATATGAGCAGCGGCAGCCGCGGTGGCAGCCACAAAAAAGACAAATGTTTGTATGTGTGTGCCTATCTATATCTAAGTCTATATTGTATATTCTATGAATTTACACGCAAATATGCTTTTATGTAATACTCGTATATATATGTATACGGGTGTGTGCTACACGCATGCACTTGCTGTAGTCCTGTTGCATGCAACATTGAGTGTGGCAAGAAATTAGTCATAACTGCGAAGCGCGTATGCAATTTATTAATAATGCGCATGAAACGCACGCCCATCTCTATGTGCGTGTGTGTGAGTAAGTGTCTCTGCTGGCCTAAGTGAGCGCATGCAACAAGGATGTGCGCTTTAATTCAAATCAACGCAACCGCAGAAGTAACAAGAAAAAACGTCAACGAAGCTACGTCGGCTGCACCGAAACTGTGATACCCTGCACAGTTGTATTTTTTATAGCATAAAAGGTATAAAAATATTTTTTTTATTGATTTTGATTTGTTAGTTTGTATGGCGGCTATATGTTATAGTGATCCGATCTAAACGATTTCTTCGGAAAATGTACCGCTGTTTTGAATTATAATTCATGCCAAATTTCGTTATGATATCTTCTCAGATGAAAAAGTTCTCCATACACGATCACTCACTATACAAGAACTCTAGCGTGAACGATCAGTTTGTATGGTAGCTATATGCTATATTGGTCCGATATAAACAATATATCCGGATATTATAGCGATATCTTAAACAACAATCTCGGTCGAATTTCGTGAAGATACCTCGTCAAATAACGGAGTTTTTCATACAAGAACTTGAGTTGGATCGGTAAATTTGTATGAGAGCTATGTATATGCTATAGTTTTGCGATATTGGCGATTCCGAAAAATATGCAACCTTTTGGTGAGAAAAGGACGTATGCAAAATCTTAGGTCCATATCTCGAAAACTATGGGACATTCTAAAGCTTCTCAATTGAAAGTGGACTGACTAGGTGGGCTGGACCGATCTAAATACGGCATCGTGGTAAAAGTTAAGCCCCTAAAAGGTATTCGTGATATATTTTATGTATTTTCAACTCATTAACCAGGTCGGTAGTACTAAATTGGTTAAAATAATAGACCCCTTAGAGATCGAAGAGAGTTTAGAATTCAATGCATGTCTAAAAATTACTTCGTGGCACATATTACGCAAGAAATATGTCCGAGATATATTAACTGAATTTTAAATGCATAACTCGATCGAAAATTCTAAATTAGATGGCATAGTGACCCTTAAGAGGTCTGAGAGATCTTCCCGACGTCACTCAGTGGTTAAGTATTCAATGAGGGCCCAAATATATCATCGTGGCAAAGATTACGTAACGTATGGATATGTATCCGAGACATATTTTCTAAATTCGAAACTCATAAAGCGATCTGTAATTCTAAACTATCTGAAATAATGAATTCCAGAGTTCTGAGAGGTCTTGTCACCTCGCTCAGTGGTTCAGAATTCTAAATATGAGAAATCCGAGATATATTTTCTTAATGTTAAATACATAACCCGTTCGGAACTCCAAAATTGGATCACACAGAAACCCTAAAGAGCGAGAGATTTTCACGACCTCACACAGTGCCTAAGTATTCAATGCCGTTCGAAATTTGACATATCCGAGATATATTTTCTGTATTGTAAATTCATAACCCGATCGGGGATACTAAATTAGACTAAATAGTAACCATAAGAGCTCTGAAAGATCTTATCGACGTCATACAGTGGTTTCGAACTCAACGTTTTTGATAGTTGAGCTTTGATGTCGAACTCTATACACTCATCAAGTCTACCCATAAACTGTACTGCATATGATTAATAAAGAGATAATACTTTAAGTTTAAAATAATTGGCTGTTGGAGGGCATGACTTTCACTGAAACGGTTTAGAAAGCGCTGAAAATATCTTATCTCCGTAAAGTAGTAAGAGCTTGGTATGCGAGAAGGCCTAAAATTAATCTCAAATAAGGCTTGATAAAGTTGAGAACACCGAATATGGGTTAGGACTTCAAGAAAGCTGTTAATATCAAAGAGTTAATCAAGGACCCTAGCAAGTTGGTTGCTACTGCTGCTGCCTCTGGTCCAGCTAGTGGTGCTGGTGATGCTGCCGAAAGGAAGAAAGAAGCCAAAAAGGGGGAGTCGGAATCCGAAGAACGACGATATGAGTTTCGGACACTTCGACCAAACAGCTCAACAACTAACGTATTTTACAATAAAATGATCCAGGGCACGTGAACCACATAAATACATGCAGTCATTTAAAAAATTGAACTTTGTGACACCCTGTAAAGCATAGCACCCACTTTTTTTTTTAAAAAAGGAAACTTTCAACAATTGCAAACGCACACAGGCACACAAACGCCGTCATCAACACCACTACATATGCATTCCCACACAATTTATTTGCTGCTGCACCGGTTGTTTGCAACTTGCAACACAAAAGTCGAGGTAATTGCTCGTGCGCTGCCAGCGTTGTCAGTGTCAAAAAATTACAAACAACTTTTGTATAAATTTACAAAATGCACACAAGCGCTGGCACACATGCCACGCGTTGATGCAGCAGCAACAAATACAAATGTGGCACATTGTGAGGCGAGTGTTTACGGCCATTTGGTGGGTGGGTGGCTGGTTGGTTGTTTGGGCCGCCACGGCATAGAATGCCGTTAAACAAATGCTGGCATATTCATTAGTGAAAGCTTTTTTGTTGCATTTGTTGTTGTTTCCGCTAGCCTAGCTGTTGCTGCTACTGCAGTGGCAAGTTAAATGCACTTTTGTATAAACATTTCGCATTATTTTTAAACGCTCAAGTCTAAATGTCCGTCCAAAAGTGTAGCCGTGAGTGTTTGTTTACACGAGTGCTGTGGCACACACACGCACATACATACATATATGTATATATGTATTTGTATATACATATATTATATATAAACAAACTTATAGGCCAAATAGGCAGTGTGTCCGCCCGCCTGTACCGCCTCCCACTTGCGCCGCGCCGCAACTCAGTCAGTGTACGACTATTACATTTAATGCTGCCGCTGTTGCTGGCAAAAGTTTTTGCCTACGAAAGCTGTAAACAAACAAAATTCAATTTCAATTTTCATTTTAATTTCCATTTCATTGCTGTGCGCGCCGTCCATCCGTGCCGGAACCCGCTCCCAGCACAAACTGCTGACTGACTGGCACTTCCTCTGTGCAAACATAGGTGATTTACAAACACAACCAAATATATATCTATATATATACATATGTATACATATATATATTTATATAGCGTCTATTTGTACACTTGTATGCTCAGCCACACATACACACATACTCATACATATATATAGTATATGAACGCAGTCTTCTTGCTGGCCCTCGCATTGTAAACTTTATTTTTGTTCGCACATTTATTTTTATGTAAGTTAAAAGATGTGTAAACAACTTCAAAGCCGTCCAGACGTGGCTTGAGGTCATTTCAAAGATACGCGTGAGTCGTGCTGCCGCTTTGCCACTACTTGAGTTGTGGGTGGACAAATATTTTCACTGATATTAAAATTACGAAATATTAAAATCTCCAACTTTCACGCATTTAAATGCGTTGTTTTTGTTGTTGTACTTCTTGCCGTTTGTCTTGGCATTCTGCGTAGATAAAACTTGGTTATTTGTATTCAAGAAGTTCAACTGCCGAACTTTGAAATATTCATAGAAGTTTCGGTGCTAAATTTTATAACGGGATTATTTGTTAACCGACTATTTTGCTGAGCAACTCAATTAATGCTTTCAAGTGCTTTAAACTTTAAAGTTGAACCTTAGATATTTGAGGGTTGGAGTCAGAGAAGAATCACTAGCTGCTAAAGTGGGAAAGTTAGTGAAACGATGGCAAAAAGCCATGAATTGGACTACGCATAGCATCGTGATCCACCATTTTCTACAGATCTGGCTCCCAGCGACTATTTCCTGTTCTTTGATCTCAAACGAACGCCCGCTGGAAAGAAATTTTCATGGAATGAAGAGGTGATCGTTGAAACTGAGGTCTGTTTTGAAGCAAAGAACACATTGAACTATAAACATGGTATCGAAAAATTGGTGACCCTTTAACTTGAAGGAACTAGGTTGAATAAAATAAACGAATTTTGTCAAAAAATGTGTTTTTCTAAGTAAGTGGGGACTTTTCAGTTGACTTGTTAAATGCAGATATCCAAGCGGCTTTGAAATTACTAATGTACGATTTCAAGAGAAATATTGAAAGAATATCTTCATCTCTTAGTGGATCTAGAAGCCTATTTAAGAAGAAATATGTAATAGGTTTCAGGATATAGTAATATGCCTAGTAACTGTGCAGCGCAGGAACTGGCCAGAGCAGGCATAACAGTACAAGAGACTTAGAAAAAAATTCAATATATCATATATGCCACTGGAAATTTTTAGATATTTAAACGACAAACATTTTATAGATACAGCTCGATGTAGTAATGCGGTAATTAGAAGACAGGTGAGTGACTGAGAACACCATACAATGACTGCTGTAGAAGCTGTTAAGGGGTAGAAGAAGCAGAGACTGTAGAACATAATCTATGCGAATGCAAAGCTGTGTATATGAAAATAATCCCACCCTGTGCTCCTGATAAACCACTCTGTGCTCCTTATGAACCACCCTATGCTCTTGATGAAGTTCATCAGAAGATCTATTGATCGAAGCTAATATACCCTCACTGTATTACGTCCCCTTTCCTCCTCCTCCAGTAGACTTCAGCAAGAGCACCTATTGGCCGAGGTTTTCTGATGAGCTGCATCAAGAGCATCGGATGGCTCAGAAAGATCATACGAGTAATAGAGTGAAGTGATTTTGATGCTGTTGGTTTAAGAATCGGTCACATAAAGGCCTAGGTGTGTCGTCAGACATCCATTTAACTTACCTACCAGCAACAGCAGAGACAAATCTGTCGGTCGAAATATTTTTCCTGATCAAAACATCTGAATGAACCGCCAAAATATTTTTCGTCTGCTAGGTTTGGTAGATAGAAGTACCTGTAGGCATAAAGCCTTCCATCTACATATACCACATATTATTATATTTGCATATTGGCATAATGAGACCTTACCAAAAAAATATTAACAGTAATTCCAATAAAATGCAGTTCTAAAATGGGCGCAGCTACACTTCACGAAAGTCAAAATTTGACAAAATTAAACCGGCGGTTGGCCTATATACCATCTCATACAAATGCCTAAAACACACAGGTTTTTTCTAATCCGCAGAATAAAAGACTTCACACACACACAAGAATATGAAAATCAAAAGACAAAAGCAAAAACAAAAAAAACTTTAAACCAAAACCAAATTGTGCTACAAATGATAGACTTCTGCAAAACCTTCGCCGCAACGCGCTAAGCAATGAATTACAATCAAAGTTAAACTTATTGCCAAGCCCTCGAACAACACCAAAAAAAAACAAAAAAATCCAGTATCAAACTAAGCTGAAAAAAACTGAGCTTGATCCTGCACATATTGGCAGAGCGACAGCCAGAGATCAGCGAGGTCTCGCGTGGCGAACGAGCTGCAAAAAACACCTAAAAAAAAAAATTCCAAAAAAATACAAAAAAAAAGAAAAACAAATGCCTACAAAAGCAATAACAACAGCGTAAACAACACAGGCAATGGCAAATAATTTATGATGGAAATAAGTACATCGAAAAAAATTAAGAACCTGAAAGGCAAGCGTGTAATAAATAGAAGAAAATTTCACGAATAAAAACAACAAAAATAAAAAAATTAAATTTGTATGCACATTACAGACACACACATACGGCTTGGCAAGCAATTAACTGAAAAAAGAACGACATGTAAAAAATCAAAATAACGAAACCTTTGCCTTTAGAGATAGATAAATTGTAAACAAGCAGCAGAAATGGAGAAGCCAACCAAAACAAATCTCACAGCTAAAGGTCTCCACATGTTTGTGCGCATACACACATAACTATACATACATATACCTATACACATATACATACATACATATATGGATAGATATGGAGGGATACACATAGGTGCACCCTGCAGGGAAATCGAACGCTGCGGCACTTTCTTCGCGGTCAGGCAGCGGAGCTTGAGCGCGAAGTTGCGAGAAATAGTTCAACATAACAAAAGTCATAGCAGTTCAATGTACGAGCATGTCGCGCCCACGCAGCTGGCAACCGGCATGTAAATCAAACGAAGAGACTAGACTTAATGGAAGCAAAATCTCTGGAAGAAGCTTGAAAAAATACTTAGTGGTTGCAAAGCTCTGGAAGAAGTAACAAACAACACTCGGTGGAAGCAAAATCTCGCAAAAAAAAATATTGATGCCAGAAGTTTGCTACGAGCTCAGGTTAATGGTTCGTGTTCTGGTTATATTCCATAGATATGAAAATATAAAGAACCTACCAATCTACCCAAACTTGGCTAGTTGCTATAACCTATAATTCCACGATCTATAATTAATTGAAAATTTGTCTTATAGCAAAAGGTGCAGATATATAAGAGCAAAAGCGGCTTCTTTGCCTAAACTTCATTAATATACTCACTCCTGTGTCTGCACAGAATACCCCAGGCAACGAGAACAACTAGGATCTGAGATGCATTTGTACAAGAGCTAAAGCGGCTTCTTTGTCCAAACTTTATTAGCTCTATCCCAGTATGGTTTATGATAGTTACTCTGGACATCCAGAAACAGTTGAGCTACCATACTCAAACCCTACTACTGCGTCCGCGTCGATAACCAAGGGCTACGTGAAAAACTCTGAGTGACATGTGGTCTTGGAAACTACGTCACTGTTGACAGGTACATATTTGAAAAAGTTTGGTACTTTGTATATCTCGGAACCATCATACATTCCACCAATAATTTTAGCCTGAAAATCAAGCGTAGAATAACTCTTGCCAACAGATACTACTTGGGGATCAGTAGGCAATTGAAAAGCAGGCCTCTCTCTCTCTCGACGAACAAATATTACGAGTATAAGTCTCTCATTATCACCGTCCTATTATAAAAAAACATCGCAGAAATATAGTCGATCATAGACGCAAGCTGAAAAAG
The DNA here is from genome assembly GCF_023373825.1 of Bactrocera dorsalis. Classification (NCBI taxonomy): domain Eukaryota; kingdom Metazoa; phylum Arthropoda; class Insecta; order Diptera; family Tephritidae; genus Bactrocera; species Bactrocera dorsalis. Next base: position 67,539,099 of record NC_064307.1, on the reverse strand, counting down.
CACTTGGAGCATACGAGATTCTGTTCTTCGCAAGTTTTAAAAAGATCGAACTATATGGCGATATGGTTATAATACATTAAGCGTATAAAAGTTCAAAGAATACGCTATTTAAGCCAGGTCTTTCGCAAGAAATACGATGCTCTAGTGAAAAACGCTTTCGACTCGAGATCCATAAGTGGACAATGAAAGCAAGGACTCCAACGTACTCGATGAAAGTACTAACAGCGACCTATCCGCAATTGGAATGTATGTAAAATTGGCGTGAACTCGCAAAGGTGAGAGGCAACTGGCGAAGTATCATGCTCTCAACCCAGACTGACCTCCGATTGTAACACTAAAGAAAAAGTAAAAGAAGTCGACGCGCAAATAACTTCAAACTTAACCAAACTTTGGAGAGTGCAAAAATGTATGGATAGAAATAATGAATAAAAAAATTTAAGAAAACTTATCGAACGTAAGTTGTCTAAGTTATATGGTGGAGTGGAGTTGGAAATATGCGACTGAATTTGAAACAGCTCGGCAGTCTTACCTTGAGCGAACCGAAGACAGGAACGAGACATAGCCGATAGTGACATTAGCCGTCCGTCTCAACAAATATGTGATCGACTGAAAGCGCCTTCTCGGTTCATGAGTGTCTTACGATCAATTATATAGCATTTTTGGGTACCATGGCATTCTTAGATGTCCACGTCTCACGTGATGCAGATCCCTGAATGACCTCATAACCTAACCCAGCCTAGACACATAGACTATACAAGTAACGACCATACTTAACTGAACCTAACCTGGGTGTATCAACATATACGAACCGTTTCTTTAATCAAAGTTATATATTGAGCTGATCTTGATTTTCTGGCATAAGAAGATAAAAACTGCTATAGACCTAAGTTCTACTATTTTTACCAACCGTCAAGGTAAGCTACATACAAGTTCAGGCAAGCTAAAATCGTAACGGTTGGAAGCTGACACGTTTTCACTGCAGGGTACCTATGTACATAACTATTGTTATTGTGATTTGTATGCTGAAACCGCTTACCGTAATACGGGCAACATGAAGAAACCACAGCCTAAAATGACAACAAAAAGCACAAGCACACACACAATGAGCAAAGCTGTAGAAAAAAACAACGAAAACAGTGGGAAAAGCAAGCAAAAACAACTGACATTGTGTCACAACATACATACATACATATGTATATACAAAAATACATACACATATGTAAATACAAACATATATGGATAAGCGTGCCCATGAAGCAAAGCCAAAGCCAAAAAGCGCACCAAACAATCACAACAACCCAACGATCCACGGCGATCCACAGCGATCGTCGCCAGCGCTCCTCCCCAGCGACCGCTCACCCAACACGCGCAACAAAGAACGACAACAACAAAAAAGAAAGCAAGCAAGCAAGACACTCAAGTCACAAAAGCGCAGCAAGCGGACGGACGGGACTAGCTCGTCACAGCTTTGGGGATCGCACGGGCAATCAAGAAACAAACACACATACACATACTTATACATGCATGAAGTCATACAAAAGTAGTTTTGCTGTCGCTGTCGCTGCTGCTGCTGCCGAGGAAGGGCTCGAGGGTACAGCCGTGGTCGGGCCAAACAATTTTGTACGAAAAATCAAAACAAATGGCCAGAGAATGAGAGAAACGACGCTTAATAAAAGCAAATCAAAAAAGGTAAAGTGGCACAAATCAACCAAAAAACTACAGCAAAAACAACAAAAACCCTCAAAAAAAAGAGCAGAGAAAAACACACGAACTAACAACACAAGTAGCAATCAAAGAAACCACAGCCGGGCTAAGGCAAAGAATTAAAATGTACGAGTATGCATGTATAATAACAACAATAAAAACAGGCTATAATGGCAGATAGAAGAACGTGATGAAAAAATTTTAAGAGCTGCACACAAATCCAAAAAAATGAGAAAGAATAAATAAATAAAAAGATCAAGTAAGCAAGAAACACAAAAACAACAAACAAATAGGTTGATTTGATGTGTTTGCTTGTACAACGTGTGTGCGTGTGTTTGTTGGTGTACATAGAAAGCGGGTTTTGTGCGGCCGCGACTTCGTACCGCGGCAAGTAGGCGGGTAACACCGGTAGCTGGGGCACAATACGACAGTAAAAGCAGCAGGAACAATAACAACAGTAAAAAACAGCAACTACAACAACAAAAATAGTGAAAAAACAATAAGCAACGCACAACAACAGCACTAATAAACTAGTGGCTGCGCGATCGCTTGTCGATTATGTTGATGAAGCACTGCTTTTCGTCTTTGCTGCTTGGTACCTAATGGTATTCTAACACACAGCCACACACATATATGTACTATATATATATGTACATATAGTCGATAGTTACAACCACGCACACCTTTACACACAGCAAGTAAATGGTGATGTGTAGCGGGCGCAGACTACTCTCTAATTTGTATGCTAGCCGTGTTTCATATTTACGCTCTCATACATATTTATGGGGACCTTTAATGGCATCGTATAATTTTTCTAACGAACAAATTTTGTGTTTTTTGCTGTTTTTGGTTTATTTGTAGTTTTTAGAAAAAGCTGTTAGTGATTTTGTAACTAGAAGTAGAAGTAGTAGGTACTAATGTAGGTGCAGATATACATAAGTATGTATGTCCATGTTTATAAGTATAGAGCTCCTTTGGGTGAAGCAGGATTCACATATCAATTCTACAACTCTGCAAACATAAGTATATACATATGTAAGTACAGATTTACATAAATTGTTGCTGCTACCGCAAAAAGTAAGGTTTCTCTATGAAAGATAATACAAAAACAACAAAAACGTTTCACATATACATACATACTTATGTACAAAATATTACACACTAGAACTTGATTATGATCACTCAGTTTGTATGGCAGCAATAGGTAATAACTGTCCGATCTGGTAACCATATCAGAACTTTATTTTGATCGCTCAGTTTGTATGGCAGCTATATGTAAATGTAATCCGATATGCAAAATTTCTACAGATATGGTAGCGTTACTTTGAAAAATAATACATGCGAAATTTCGTCCAGATATCTCGTCAAATAAAAAAGTTTTCTATACAAGAGCTTGATTTCGATTGGTCAGTTTGTATGGTAGCTATAAGTAATAATAATCCGATCATGAAAATTTCTTCACATATTGTAGCATTGCTTTGAGAAATAATTCACGCTGAATTTCGTCAAGATATCTTGTAAAATAAACAAGTTTTGCATAGAAGTACTTATATTTGAACGTAAAGTTTGTATGGCAGCTATGTACAGCAGCTATATGCTATAGTCATCCGATCCAAACAATTTCTTAGGAGATTGTAGATCTACATTGGATAAGAACCTGTGCAAAATTTTGTGCAGATATCTCGTCAAATAAAAAAGTTTTCTATACAAAAATTGGATTCCGATCGTTCAGTTTGTATGGCAGCTATATGTTATAGTAATCCGAAAACAGTGGTTCCAACACAGGAGCAGCATCTTAGAGAGAAAAGCACTTGCGCAAAATTTCAGATTGATATCTCAAATACTAAAGCAACCGTTTTGTGTCTCCGACGTTTTCTTTTGGGTAATAGAAACGTCATATATTAAGTTACCCACTTCAGCGTATAAAAAATGTATCGATATTTTCGTACAACCCCATATGTAAATTCATTCATCTAATGTACAATTTCATTTTATATAAACCTCAACAAGGTGTTACTTTCTTATCGTTATCTACTGTTATCGGTCATTTGTGGCTTGTTTCAACTTATCTTTGGCTAATTCCGAACAGTTTCCCAATAAACCTATACATAAAGTGTCATTGTATGTACATACATACATATGTATGTATTCACAGCTAATTTTTTTGTTTTTGTTTTTTTACCTTTTCGAATTAAAGTCTATATTTTTTCACTTTGTTTTTACCTACATATGTAAGTCTATTTTGTGCCGACGGCAGCCGAAAATAAAAAAGTTATATCTCCAGTGCAGAGGAAAAGCAAAGATTTGGAAGAAAAACAATTAAAAGTTGAAATTTAAAATCATGTACACAAATATACACATTTATATCGACATACATGTGTATGTATGTATGTATAAAAAATTCTAAATTCATATGCAGTGGTACTGAGAGAAATGTCCATTCGCACCAATCTACACAACCAAACGTGCCACTCATCTTTATTTCGTTGAGTTGAGTAAAGATCTTTTACCTAAACCAAGTAGAGAACATAATTTAGTAGATGAGCTGATGAAACATGAATGAGCTGAATTGTACAGCAGAGAAATTTAGTAACACAGAGAGAGGAAGAAATATTTTAAGAGAGAGAGGCTTGCTTAAATTGAGTAGCACAATAAGAAGAGAAATTCTTATATAAAGAGTGATGCTATTAGAAGAGCAAATAACATAAATTGGGCGACCTAAACCGAAGAGCAAAGCATATAAACTGAGTGATCCAAATAGATGAGCATATCACAAACACTGAGCATATAACTAATTTCTGCAGCGAAGAGCGTAAGCTACATATAAAAAAACGCTCAAGTGATCGTTTTCTACAGTGTAGAATCTACACATAAAAAACATACTCAAACAATCGTTTGCTAGTTTTTCATAGAGTGCATATAATTTCCTCTATGTGCTCTGTTGTTACAGCCGAAGCTCTTTAACTTTTGGAGCAAAAATGCATTAACATTTTGGAAAACAACAAGCAGCTGATCGGCTCAGCTGTTATTATTGCTTTGTGAAAACGAAGAGTAACATGCTGCTGCTATGAAAATTGCTCAAATGAGCACTTTGATACAAACTCGAATATCAGACGGCAAACTAAGTTAATTGCTAGTGGAAAACTTAAAGAGCAGCAATTCATCGTTAGCAGAATATTTGGGAAAATGCAAAGTTACAGACAAAAATTGAAATGATAGATGATTATGGTATGATTATGGAGTTTAAAGCATTTTTCATAAAATGCGTTCAATAGACTATAGAGTTAGAGCTATGTTGTACAGACATTTAGGTTAATTTCTGTAAATTTTAGAATGCACTTGCTCATTTTAAGGAGTTTGAAAACCTTTTTTTATAATCAGTGGTCAATCGAAAAGAGAATTAGAGCGAAGTGTTCCAGATATTTACCATAATTTCTGTATTTTTTTAAATTCTAATGCTCAGATTTGCTTCACGCAATTAGATATATAACATACTATGTATATGTCTTTGTGGAGGTACATATATTAATGATAGAACTTTAATGATATTTTTTAAAGCTGAAGCAATTATTCTGTAAATATATCATACCCATACATCTGTAACCCATCATATGGACCTCAAATGGCATGTAAGTTAGGTATAACAGCCTTGGACGGTACATGAGTTAGGTATAACAGCTGATTTACGATTGCTCAGAAAAGCGATCAATTGCTTAGCTCTTCTTTTCAGAAGAGTTTTATCCAATAGAAGAGTAGTGAACAGCAAATCATTGGAGCAAAATGCTGACTTAGAACGATGGCGCTACTCAAGTAATGCAGCTCTTGAGCGAAAAGTTCTATCCAATAGAAGAGTGCTGGTTAGCAGATCTTCGAAGCAAAACGCTCGCACTTAGACTAAGAGCTAGAAGCGTGATCACTTACTCTTTGAGTGCTTGAATATTGAGCGACATTGTGAGTAGTTGCTGCTCACAGAGTGATTTTGTAGAAATGAATTCAAGAAAGATTGAGTTGGCGAAATTGAGAGGAGAGAAATACAGCACACTCAGCTGATCAGCATTATTACTTTTTTCTTTATGATTCGAATTTTTATATATGTAAGCATTAGTAAATGTAATTTATTTACCTGTATATAAGAAAACAGCGAGATAATTTGTACATACCTGCAAGAAGAATGAAGAGATACATATAGTTAGTTAATAAAGGACTGAATATGGTGAGATGCTTTTATAAAAGATATATTTTTCTAATGAATATGATGAGATACTTTTATAAAATAATTTTTTTTATTATTAATAAAATATAAATATATTTTTATTGTAAGAAAAAGGAAGAATTTTGGGTGCATAAGGGCATAAAAGGGCCTCAAATAGTAAGAAACTACGGTAGAACTTTTAAAATACATTGAGATAAGCAAGATAAAAATATAGGATAAAGAATTTGAATTTGAATTTGTGCGAAATCGGTGTGAATGTCGAAAAAAGCTGACGGTAATTCAGTTTTATGAAAAACACTAGCTTTCGAGTAGTACAGAGCCTTCAAAAACGCATCGTTGAAAACGTGCCTCGTTCTGGACGATCTTCGAACTTTTCAACTGATCAAATTAGTAGAAAAGTGAAATATATGGTGCTCGAAAATCGTCAGGCAAATGTCGAGCTCTCTTGTCATCTCTCGCAAGTCGGTCGAATGATTTTGGTGGATATATTGGTGGATATTTGGGGGTCTTGCACGACTCGTGCCTATAACGCTGAATGCACCATCGCATCGAGCCAAGATTGTGACCGATTTTAAAACCAAAAACGCGATGAATACCATCGATCGACCACCGTATACACCAGATTTGGCTCCGTGTGATTTTTTCTTGTTCCCCAAACTGAAATTGCCGGTCCGTGGAGCTCGTTTTCAGTCGATCGAAGAGAGACAAGAAAATACTCTGAAGGAGCTGAAGTTCATCCTAAAAAATGCTTATGAAAAGTGTTTCGAGGACTGAAAAAAAACCCTTGAACACATTTTTTTAAAGCATTTAACTTTAGATTAAAGCCCCACAGTTACTAAATTTCTTTGCTTCAATATTCGGTGCTCTTTTTGAAGTGAAAGTGCCTTCGTAGAAAAATTATTTTAATAGTATTTTCGTGCTAATGACAATTTCAATAAATTTCACACAATTTCGCGTTAATGACTATTTTGCAACAGAGTGACGTGAGAGGAAAAAGTTGGCGGCAGCACGTGGCACATTTGTCAGTATGTATGATGACAGTTTATATGATGCACATACATACATATACTATATGCCACATTTTGTGCTGCAAAATGGAAAGATTTACAATAAATTCAAGGCAATAAATTATTGTATAGGTGTATGTGTGAGTACTTCAAAGAAAATTCGTTTACTAATTGGTTATGACAGTATTCAGAAGAAAGCACTAAATAATGCCAACATGATAGGAAAGTGAAGAGTTTAGGACTAGCGGTTTAAATGATGCAGGTTAAATGTGCAGCTTTGACAGCTATCTAGGCTAAAAAGAGCAATTTCTGCAAGCATTTGGCTTTTTTATTTGACATTAGCGGAAATGGAGATACACTGCACTGCAGCGCTGTTATTTATACCCACAACAGGGTATGTTAAGTGTACCAGCTTTACGTGGAAGGAGGAAAGTTCGGCTCAAAATCAAGTACTTGTATGGGAAACTTTTTTGGTTGAAGAGATATCAACACTAGATTTGCCGTGGACAGTGACAAAAGATAAAGACACAATATTTGAAGAAATTTTGCAAATTCGAACACTAAATCATATATCTGTCATACAAACTGAACCACTAAAATGAAGTTCTTGTATGAAAAACTTTTTTATTTAACGAGCTATCTTGAAGAAATTTATTATGACTTAAGATTCAAGACAACGCGATAATATTTGAAGAAATTTCACGGATCCGATCACTATATCATATGGCTGCCATACAAAATGAACGATCAAAATCAAGTTCTTGTAGGGAAACCTTTTTTATTTAACGAGATATCTTCACGAAATTTTGCATGCATTATTTCTTGAAACTAAAATATAGTATCCGAAGGAATCGTTCAGATCGGACAACGATAGCATATAGCTGCCATACAAATTATCCGACAAAATCAAGTCCTTATATGGAAAAGTCTTTCAGTTGACAAGATATCTTCACGAAATTTGGCTTGAATTAGTTTTTAAGGCAACGACACCATATGCCAAGGAATCGTTCAGATCGGACAACTATAGCATATAGCTGTCATACAAACTCAACCATCAAAATAAAGTTCTTGTTCGAAAAACTTTTTTATTTGACAGGAAATCTTGACGAAACGTGGCACACATAATTTTCCAAGACAGCTATACAATCTCCCAAGAAATTGTTCAGATCGGACAACTATAGCATATAGCTGTCATACAAACTCAACCGTCAAAACTAAGAACTTGTATGTAAAATTTTGTATATGTCATCGTTATTCTGCCTGCGGTGCAACCAAAGTTGTTGTGTTTATTGTTGTAATTAGATTTTCCAAGAAATCATTATTTTTAGCTTTTCCCATTCACAGAAGCGCTTGCCGCAGCGGCATATGTAACAGTAAAAATTAGATTTATTTCAGCGCTTCAAATGCGGTACACAGCAATCAACCTTGAACTATTGTACAACATGAAAAACCGCACAACTTTGTAATGCCAATAATGTAACACAACAGCAACAACAACAATTAGCACATAGTGTGAGTAAAGTGCAGCGCCTATATTATATTTATATTAAAATAATAACTGATTTGCAGGCCTAGCCGCAAAAAATAATAACAGCCAAAGCCAACAACAACAATAGCAAACAGCTAACACTGACAAAGCCAACATGGCTAGAATATTACAACATGTAATGCATTATTTATAACATAAAATTAAACGCTAATTAAAGAAGAACATGAAACGCCAAGCCAAGCAAGAGTTGCGCCAACAGCAGAGCCTGCATGCAGCCACACACGCACACAGCCCAACATGCACCTACATGCATACACACATATACATAAATATGTACATATGTGAGTGCATGCATATTCAATGCGCTATTATAGGCTATGCGCTCACCTGAAAACCTGCAAGTCTGAATGACCGACAGACGCAATCAACGCACACACTTACTCACTTATACACATATACATATGTATGTATGTATGTATATTACATATGCATGTGTGGTGGCGAATCGCATGCACTTGTCAGTTTATTGGTGAAAACAAACAGTACCTCTATGCTTGGCACTTAATAATATGCATATATACTCGCATTCACACACACACCAGCATATATATGAGCACGCCAGCTTGCTTGCCCATTCGCATGCTTTGGCAATGTTGGCAAAATAAAAACAATGCGAAGAAGAAAAAAAATAAAATCACACACATCAGAATTGGCAAGTCAGAACGATTAATGTTATGTTATGCAGCACAATTTGCTTAAACCAGCCACGAAATGTTAGTAGAGACATTGCAGTGGCTCTGGGATACTTGGAGAAGTAAGCGTGGAAGCGATTGCTCAGACTATTAACAGAAGTAAAACGGTGGCTTCAAGTGAGTAAGTTGTAAAAATCGTTACTCTCTAAAATAAAACTCACTTTGGTCCTAAATTTTCCTAAAAAAAATGTATCACATGAGTTGGTGTGCCGAAAAATGTTGTTAATGGAGTAGGTGTAGATCGAGACATTACTACATGCTATGGCGGTCCGATCTGAACCCTTTGTTCAACAATTATACAGTTGCTTTGGGTAATAATCCATGCCAAATTTCGTGAAGATATATCGTCAAATGTAAAAGTTTTCCATACAGGGACTTGAATTTGATCGGTCGGTTTGTATGGTAGCTATATGCTATAGTCATCCGATTTATACAATTTCTTCTAAAATTATACTGTTGATTGAGGTTATAATTTATGCCAAGTTTCATGAAAATACCTTCTCAACTGCAAAAGTTTTCCGTACAACGATTGGAGTTTGGCCGATCAGTTTGTGGGGCAGCCATATCATATAGTGGTCAGTTCTGCACAATTTCTGCGGAGATTCCAGAGCTGCCTTGACAAATAATCTCTGTCAAAGTTCGCTAGGATACCTTTACATATAAAACATGTTTCATGCAAGAGCTTCAGTCCGATCGTTCAGTTTGTATGGCAGTTATCTGCTAAAGTCGACCGATATTGGTGGCTCCGACAAATTAGCAGCCTTTTTGTGGGAGAAAAAGATGTGCAAAATTTCTGATCGATATTCCAAAAACTGTGGGACTAATTCGCGTATTTAAAAGCGGACCACGGGCGTGACTAAATCGACTCAGTTCGTTTTCTTCCTTCTGTGTGTTACATACTACTACTACTGACTTCAGGATAGAACAAATAACAATATGTGATAGCTTCTTTTGATAATCTAGTTCAAGCCGAAGCTGATTGCGCTAAACAATAATAAGTCTTGAGGATTCGTCTAAAACCAATCGAACAGAAAAATATTTTTCACAATAGATCTTATAAGAAAAGCTACAAGTATATATAGTTCAATAAATAGATATGCTGGTGCTTGATTAAGAGACCTTAGAAAAACTTTCAGGTTTTCGAGAAAAAATCATTAATAGTATTGAATAATATTCAGCGAAATAGTCCACGTCCACTAAGCAGTGAAGAAACTATAGCTGAGAGTGTACATAAAGGCCATGGAGAGTCGATTCATGGCCGTTCGCAGCAACCCGGACTGAGATATGGAACGACTTGGCGCCTTTTAAATCGAAATCTTAAGTACAAAATACAGCTTGTGCTAGAACTGAAGCCGCTCGACCTTCCCAAGCGAAATCGCTTCACTCAATAGGCGCTCGAAAGGTTCCAAGGAAATCTGACGTTTTCGAGCCAAATTTTATTCATCCATGAGCTACATTTATGGCTCAATGGGCATGTAAACAAGCAAAATTTCTACATTTGGAACGAAGAGCAACCTGAAGACATTCAAGAGCTGCCATTTTACCCAGAAAGAATATCAGTTTGGTGTGGTTTATGTTCCAGTGAAATCGTCGGACCATATTTCTTCAACAATGGAGCCGGAGAGAACGAACCGTCAATGGCGACTGTTATTGCGTCATGATAACCGATTTTTTTATGCTTAAAATTGAAGCTTGTGATCTCGGCGACATTTGGTTTCAACAAGACGGCGTCACTTCCCATACACCGCATCAGTCTTTGGATTTACTGAGAGAACGTTTCGGTAAGCAGATAATTTCACGCTTTGGGCCGGTTGATTGGCCACCAAAATCGTATAATATCACAACGTTAGACTTTTTTCTGTGAGGATATGTAAAATCTAAAGTCTCTGCGGACAATTCCACTTCGATTCAGACCTTGGAGCAAGACAACACCCATGTCATTCGCCAGTTACTAGTCGAAATGCTCGAAGAAGTCAACGAAAACTGGACTCAACGGTTGGACCATCTGAGACGTAGCCGTGGCCAACATAGTTTCTGTTATTTTTTCTTTAAAAAAGTAGGGAACCTCGAATCTCTTTACAAACATTTTCCCTGCGGCTTAGGCGTCTGCGATTTAAGGGAAACGCAAGTGAGTGGCGATGAAATCATACCCATTTGCAGGTTCATAATATAAGCAAAAAGTAAATAAAAGAATAAAAAAATGAATTAAAGGTAGCAACAACAGCAACAAAATGTATAACTGAGGCTTTTGTGAACGGTATATGTAATCAAGCAGCAATTGTTTGCATGCATGCGCCAGACTTACGAGAATATACATATCTCTATGTGCTTAATTTCAAATGTAGAATAGAGTTGGCGTACTAACGGCAGCGGCGAAGTCCCAGCGCGCGGCTAGGAACGCCGTCGACTTGGCTGGCTGACTATAAGTATAGCCATACGGCCAAGTACAAGCAGGCCAGACATGCTGACGGCACAACAGCACGCAGCGCGCCGCAATTGCTAGGTGGCGCGGGCGTTGACGCGTCGAGGCGGCGGTTAAGCTGACAAGCTGACGGGCTGACTAAGAGATACCGAGCGTTACAGGCGGACGAGTGAGCTGTGCAAAGAACGAGCGTGCGGTGAAGTTGAGGCGGTAGCATGCTGGCAGCAGCAAGGTGTTAGCCGCTGTATGTATGGGTGTGTATGTGTGTAAGTGTGTTTTAAGCAGTATAATTAACTTCAAGTAAGCGAAAATGATTGTGGAGCGCCAAAGCGCTAGCTGGCCTGACTCTGTTTGTGTGCTTGCTATTGTTGTTTATTGCTGCTGCTATTGCCGTTATTGTTGTTGTGCCTGCTATTATCGTTTTTAAGCTATGTGGCGGGTTAAATGTATCAATCGATTCGTTTCGAAGGCGGTGAATAATCACCGCGTTAGTTATAATACACGTAAGCCGCTTTATATACCCACACACACATACCATATACCACACACATACACACAGGCTTCCCTATGTTAGTAGAATAGAACGCGCGATCACTCAACCAACACGCCCCGTCCGGCCCCACTACACCACCGCCATCGTCACCAGCCACTCTCGACCAATTCAATCGGTTTAGCTTGATTGATCGTGCCAAACGGTGAGTTAACAAACAAATAAATTAACGAATCAACATAAAATGAGCTGGTGAAGGTACGCGCGCGGACGGACAGTCCGCCGGACAAGCGAACGAGCGAACGAGCGGCCGAGCGTATTCAGCGCTTGACTGAGCTGACAGACAGGCGGGCAGACACGGCGTCAACGTCACAGCAACGGCGCACAAGACCGCGCAGCTAAGCAAATAAAGAATGGCACAGTAAGAACGTACACCAGCAACAACAACAACAACCAACAAATAGCCAAGCACAGCAATGATAGATCGTATGATTGATGATTACTCATCGCTTTGGTAACAAGAAAAACACTGTTCTTGTTTATTGTTGTTCTGATTACTTTTCGAAGGTTGCGCTGCGTCCATTATCGGAACTCGATTACTTACATAACTGCGTATGTATGTATGTGTGTGCTTTTGTGTTTTTTTTTTGCTTTTCTGAAGTGCTGAAGGCTCATTTTACACAACTTCAAAGTGCTTTGTTTTCTTGTGCCCATTGTTATTGTTGTTGTTCACTTGTTTTCATTAGACTTCAGTTTTAATGCTTTTTAAGTAAATCGACCGCGATGAGTTGGAGAATCATGCATTGGCTGTGTGATAACTTGAAATAATATGCCTTCGCAGATATTATTGTATGTTTGTGGTGGTAAGTTAATGCTTGGTACCGTAAAAAACTTATAAAAAAGTTTTGTAGAAAAGTTCGGGTTTTGGCGTTGTTGTATTTTGTAAGTAACTCTGCTATAAGGGAAGCTATTATAGTTGGTGACATGCTTGTAGAATGTAATTTTTCATTATAGTTAGTTCTATGGCTATCGTCTACTCAAGATTCGGAGGTTATACCGTTGCCTTAAAAAATAACCCCAGCCAAGTCTCCTACCGATCTGTGCCTATGGTGTTAGAACTACTCTCTAACAAAGGCAGCGAAAGAACTTCCTTTCCTTTCCTTTTGAAAGCGCGGCTACCGGTTAGGGAAGGTAATCATAAGCCAATCAGCAGAATCCCGACAGCTCTTTATGTGTGTAGGGTGGAGGTGCGAGGTGGAAGCGTCAGCACCAGCAGAGCAACCTCTACTGAGTTCTTGGTGGATTTGGCAAACATAGGAAACGCTAAAAACGTCCGGTTTGAAAGCAGGTGATAGCAGCTTAGAAGTTAAAGTCGGACCGCCATATGGAGTGAGCTCAAAAGGTATTTAGTGGCCCCGAGGATGGCGGCTGCGTGAGACTGGATGAGTACCAACCGAGGATTAAACGACAGATAGGTCGCATGAGTGGTAGTTGTCTCTCAGTAGGAAGCCTAGCACGAAAAATTGCTAAACGGAGTAACACAATGGAACTAGGGGATCGTTGCAAGGAAGATTAAGCCACCTGCTACGAGCAGTTGAAGTGGTTAACGGCGGCTATATCCGCTGTTTTCATCAAGGTGGTCGAGGGAAACCCCGGCCACCTTTGAAGATGTGAGAGTACAGGTTGACAAGACGGTATTCTACATCTGATCAGATATGTTTACCAACGGTCGGCCTCCCTGTATAAAACTATTCTAAAAGGGAGCCATGCGTGAGACTTTGACCAAAGCGTATATTTCACTGCACCCTCGCGCTCGTGCCTGGGATTCACAACCCTCAGTCCCAGAGGTATTACTGCAATTCGTCGCTTTCAACTCGCCAATGGTAAGTGGTAATGCTCGATGGAATACACGAACTGTGTCGGCAGGTGTTGATTCTTCTGAAAAAGGAGTCCCCCGATGCTGTCAACGCCGCTAAGGGTACTATCAGCTACTTTAGAGGGTGGTTTATAAGATCTTCAATACCGATGCTATGGCAGATGTCCAACAGCTTTCAGCAGCGACTGGAGAGAAGGGATTAAATACTTAAAAGGCATGGAAGTAGACACGTTGAGCTTTCTGTAACCTTTGGGGGTCAACCCAGCAGGCAAGAGTAGAATTTGGCATGGCATGCCTGTCGTAAGAGGCGACTAAAATCCGTTATGCAATATGTCTGTTATATGGCTTGCCTCGAATTTCATCGTAGTCTTGTCAAAAATAGTGCTGCATGGTCTGATATCATTGACTTTTAATGATATTTTTTCTTATGAAAAGACATATGAAGTTCAAGCGACAAATGTCACCGGTCATTGAGTTTGATGGATGCCCAACTGGTACTAGCAAAAACTACAAGGTCTAACAGGTGACTTAAAACTGGTACTACAGGGAACAGTTGGCCCTTGTAGTTCACACCAATCTGCTCATTGGGTTTGGTCCTTTGGGAAGATTCGTGGTGGTTACGGTTTAGACCTAAAGCCAGATAGAATTGAAAATTCAGAATTCAGTTCAGCGTGAAATCGCAAGGCAGTCGGGTGCTGGGCTCACAGCACGGCAGAGGTTTTAGGTCGGCCTCGAACTCCAGCAAAAGGTGGTCTTTAAGTTAAAAGCTTATTAATGGACAGACTTCAATGATTATGTGGTCAAAATACATACAATATGAGCGGATATGTGCAGTGAGACTCCATTCAAAGATTCATGCTGTCGACTTAACCACGACTATATTAGATTAAATTATAATGCGTAAATTATGTACTTAATGGTTCAAAGGAAGATGGGAAGGAAAAATTGAAAAAAATATTGAAATCTGGTAATGGATCTATTAAGGAAAGTGCAATAGCAAGAGCCTTTAGCGCAAAGTATGCCCTACTCTGTTTAAAAAACTTAAAATAATAAATAAAATTATGCAAATAGCATTGCTTTTGTTCTTAATTACTTAAGAATATTTATTTTTGAAATATTATTGAAATTTATAACATATCATAAAATGTATTTGAAAAATAATATTTTCTCTAATTGAAGGGTGCGTTGTTCGAAAACCATGCAGCTGTGTAAATATTTTCAAGCAATTTCATAAATCCATATACTATGTATGAACGTATGTAAATAAACATCATGCGACTGTACTCGTAATATACACACACACACATATATGAAACATAGCTGCATTAATAAACCGCTTTATATCGATGAGAAGGGCTTTCAAGTATGCCATAATATTTACTTTGATATATGAAAAATTTTAAAAATAAAATTTATACATACACAAACACACGCACACAGGTATACATACATATGTATGTTCATATAATATGTTTACGCCTGATTTTCTATTTGTTTATTCGAGTGGGTGTAAGCAATGGGGGATGTTTGCTCTGCACTTAAGACAACAACATATCAGTGTAAATATATGTAAATAATCTCGGGCTTATCAATAGGTACTTGTTCTTAGTTAAAGGCTTAAAATGCGTGCTTGTAAATACTATGTTTGTAAAGATAGTAATATTTACCAGGTTTTGTGTAGAAAAGGTGTGTATTTTTGTGCTTACTAAATGCATTGCTTTTAACTATAAATAAATATCTGTAATGAATAGTTGTAGGAGATTACCATATGTACATAGCAGGCACTCAATTGCGTCTCAAGCTCTTCACACTGACATTGTTGATAATATGTGGAGTCGCCTTCATGGGATATGCCAGTAGTTGGAGTAAGTGTTTGAGGGTGAACTTCAGAATATTTATTAAAATATAAGTAGTTATTTGTATAACACTATTTTATAGGCTGGTTGGAGGGAGCGCGATAGCTTGAGACTTGCTTTACACCGAGTGTTCTTGTACTCCAAACTTTTGCTATCGGTTCGCAGACAGCACCTATGTACATATGTATGTATATCCCATTTTTCTAAAACACGAACACGAATGGTCTCATGGTATCTTCATTTTTTTTGTCGTCCCCTTCACTACAAAAAAAAAATGGCTTCGGCGACAAAATTAGACCTCTTCGGAACATAGTCCATCGAACTGTATGCAAAGCATGTCGCTCATGTATGAACGACACGGTCTCTTCGTCTTTCCTCGTCGTCGCCTTACCGGCAAAAACCGATTTGGACGACTGAGAGAGTCCTCGTATGCACATAGTCCAACAAACTATTACCAGTAAGCCTACAAAGTGTATCGCCCGAGTACAGACGGCACAATCTCTTCGTTTTTCCTTGTAGTCTCCAACAAAAACCCGACTTCGGCGACAAAGAGAGTCTTTGTCTGCACATAGTCCAACGAATTGTTATAGTCAAACATGTGAAGCGTGTCGAATGGCACGGTTTCGTTTATGAACTTGCTGGTTAGACCATAAGCTCACTTGGCACCTTCTCTTGTGGCAACAATTTCAGTCTGAGAGACTCAATAGTAGTAATTTACAAAGGAAGGGTGCTGCTGTTGCTAGATGTCAATCGGATTGCCTCATCCAATCCTACTCCCTTTCAACATGAGCTTCAAACTGAGAACTGAATTGTAGTAATTTAGTTTGAAGGTACATTTCACTTGTGGATTAGTATTAAAGAAGGGCGCTACTGTTCTTAAAAGTCAATTGAGTTGCCTCATCCAATTCACCTTCTTTTACAACATGGACTTTAGACTGAAGACTGAATTGTGGTTATTTTGTTCGAGGATACCTTCTGCGAATGGAAGATTACTACAGTAGACGCTCGCTCCTGTTCCTAGAAGTCAATCGGTTTGCCTCATTCAATCCTACTCCGCTTACAGCATGGTTATGAGACCAGTTATGGTGGTGTAAAGTAGTTTACTTGAATACTTTTTGATGACCTTTTTGCAAATGAATCAAGTTGGTTCAGAGAATACCATAATGACACTCAATTTTTATTATTTTCTCGTATAACGGATAATTTACTTCGTCAAAAGCTCTACAAAAAACTAACTGATTTAATTAAGTTAGCCTGCTGAGTGAGTGAGGTTCTCGCGAGAACTATTTTCTACATAATAAATGCATTTCAAGCTTCAAATTAGGCGAATAAACAGTTAGATTAAATTAAGCAAAGTTATTAATTAAGCCAACTTTCAATTAAACAAATTTCGCAATAATAAATGAAAAGCGCTCAATTAGAGAAGGCAGCTGGCAGCCAGCAGTGTCAAATTAACTCAACGGTTGCTAACTGCAAATTTCTAAAGAGATTTTTGCATTTAATTAATTTTGCTGATTTTTGCGCTTTTTTCTGCATTTTTTTTTGATTTTTTTTGTATCTTTTTCCGCATTTTTTTTTTGTATTTTTTTTCTTTTTTTTTGTAATTTTTTTTTTTAGTTTTTCATGTTTTCACCGTAATTGCGAGTGTCACCGCAGCGTTGCTGCAGCAAATGGAAAATTTCCACTTAAATTCGCCGCGGCAACAACAACAAACGTAGCAAATAAATGGAATAAATGGAAAAAATCTGCGCTGACGACTCAACGCTGAGGGAGAAATTATTGTTATTATTATTGTTGGAATTTTTTTTTTGTGTAGCAAAAAGGTAAAATGAAATAAAATCATAAAAATAAAATTAAACAAAGACAAAGTTTACAACAAAAGCGCAGTTGCACATACAAACACACACACACAGTGAAAAGCTGAATGCGGCAACTATAATTAGTTGCGTGCATTTTATAGTCAAGTCATCATGCCACCATCCGTGCCACCGCTTTGCCAATTCAGGCGCTGCCATCATCAACGTCGTCGTGCCACATGCACCGGCGAGGTGAAAAGCCAATTTCAGCTGAAGCACGAGCAAACACACACACACACACATGCATGCAGGTACACACACATATACCGTTAAAGGGTGGCACATAGCAACAGCTGACAACTGCATGCGAAAGCGGCAACAAACAGTTGACAACGACAGCAGCGGCAGCAAGCGGCAGGCAGAAGTGGCAGCATTTATACTGCAGCGGCAACAATTAGTCGCCTTAATGACTTGACATGTATGGAGCGCGCTACGCTTGTTTTGCACAAATCTCTATTCAGCTTCGTCTTAGTCTTTTTCGGTTTACTACTTTTTTGTTGGCCACTCTTCATTTTTCTTTTGTTTGCGTTTTTTGTACCTTCAAGTGCTGAATACCGTTAGTTTGTATGGCATAGCGGCGGCAAGACAACGGTGTGTTCTAACTTGCCCCCGAAATGACTGGCATAGCAGTGGCAGGCAACAACTGCAGCCTCAACTCGCTGAGTGTAGGCTGCGCCACGGCGTTGGCAATGATGGTAATCCAAGCGCCGCGCTGCAGCATACAGCTCAACCGCTTTGGCTCCGACGACCCAGCTGGCTCAGTTCGGTCGGTGGGTAGTTTGGCGTATGGGCTGATTGGCCCAGATGACAAGCGCTAGATACTTTCGTGCAACATGTGTGTGTGCGGTACAGTGGACAGCTTTGTCACCAAAAATCTTCCAGTGGTTGGAACCCCTATTCGGAATTTAATCTAGATGTCGGTTTTTATGAAGACATCTTCTGTGATTTGTGTCTGAGGAGCTTCATATCCAGTTAACTGACCCCCGACGATCTTTGGAAGATGAAAAGATTTGCAAAATTGGAACCTAAAGTGGATGAACTACTACTGAAAATCTCTCAATGCTGAGAATTTCTATTCGAAATTGGTTCTGCTATTATTAGATATGGTCTCCATGCACCTTCACCTACTATTTTCAGTACCTTCAGGTACTATTTTGGGCAGATGAATAAAGATGGATCTTGAGTAAAATACGCTCAAGTTGCGATACTTGCTCTAGACCACAATCTTCGAACCTTTGGTCGATGAAGAGACAGGGATCTTTAGTAAAATAGGATCCCGTTGGGACACAGGCTCTAGACCCAATACTCGAACCACTATTCGGAATACATTCAATAAATCTACTGATATTTGGCAGACATCTTATGCTAAGGACTAAGTGACCCACTCAGTCCAAAAGCCCAACTCGTGTCGGCAGTAATTCTGACCCGATTGTCTGATTTTCTTAAAGACGGCCCAAGAAGATCTTTGGTAGACGAATAGACAGGGATCCTTAGTAAAATACGATCAAGCTGCCATACAGACTCCAGACCCCAATGTTCGGACTGCTATATGGAATTATTAGGTGAGTTAATGCATGCAAATCAGTCCAAAACCCAATTTTGTGGTTTCGGTAACTCAGGACGTCTCCAAATCTGGTTGACGGATTTTCTTAACGAAGAGGTTGAAGAGGCAGGCATCCTTAGTAAAATACGAACAGGTTGCGAGACAGACTCCAGACGCCAATGTTCGGATGCCTATTTGGAATACATTCAAAAAATCTACTTATATGTGGCAGGTATTTTCAGCTGTGAGTCACTCAGTCCAAAAGCGCAATTCGTGTCAGCGGTAATTCTCTGAACCGATTGCCTAATTTTCTTAAAGCGCCTCAGAGCCGATCTTTGGAAGATGAAGAAAGCGAGTTCCTCCGTTCACGTTGCGCCACAAACTCTGCTGATTTATAAAGAACTGATAGGTGTTTTAATTGAGACTTTTAAGAAACTCTGGCTCGGCACGCCCGCTGGTGTTTTCTGTTAGGTAAAAATGTTGTAAGCTCAAAACGCTTCGGCGATCCATAAGGATCTGCTATTTCACTTCTAAGAGTGATCGGGTAACGCAAAGAACAAGTAACTGCTCAATTGAGATCCATCTGTTTTTGGATCAACCCTACGACCTAACCTAACCTAGATGTGGAATAACGCTCAGAGCTGTTATACGATTTCAAAGCAACTATATGAGCAATGAGGTCTAAAGTTCAAATGCTGGGTATTTATGCAATTTATAGCCCACACTTACTTATTTGAATACTCTACGTAAAAGTAAGATGCTTTCAATTTTCCTTACATACTGGTCTCCGACCACTGTGACCGAAGTTTATTTTCTTTTTTTAAGCCATTTGAATTTCCCATTTCGAGGTTTATCTCACCTTCATGCGGATAACTGCCGACCTGGTCTCCTCCGCTCTTCATCAAACACCCACCCAACTATTCATACTTTTAGAAATGTGTGAGTTTCGGTATTTTTTCCTCGTTATTTCACTGTTGCTTTGTTATTGTTGTTGTGTGGCCTGCACCCATTTGTTTTTCAACATTTACTCCATGTCGTCGTCGTCGTCGTCGACTTTTTCTTGTGCTCGTTGTTGCTGTTGTTTTTTGTTTTAGTTGCCATGTAGTTTTCATGGCTTTCCAATGAAATTAGAACGTTTCCCTCGGTCGCAGCGTTGTTTCGTCGTTTACTGCAATTGTTATTATTTGCTGGGTTGTTTTTTTCCGTCGCTCTTGTTGTTTTTATTGCCGAGTGTTTTGTAAAAGTTCAGTGAAATGAACCCAACGAATAAGTTAGCGACGGCGATAGGCGAACGGCGCACCACAGCCGAACACAAACAACAAATGGCAATGGCAAACAAACAACAGCAAGCGCAGCAACAACAACAATACGCGCAAATGTAACAGTAACAATTAAGCCATGTTGCTGCTGGCTGTCTGGTTGACTGGTAGTTGGTTGTAGTTGTAGTAGTTGTTGTTGGCTGTAGGTGAAATGTGTGCCACACGAACATTTATTATACGCGTGCGTGGTACAGAAAGCCAGCGGGGTGTAGAGCAGGGTGAAGGCACTTAAAGTTGGCCGAGATCAGCTGAAGATCAGCGCTCATGGCAACAATGATCTCGTGCTTTGGCTTTGCCAACAACAATAACAACAACAACAACAAAAACTGGCATATATGGCTTGAAGGCGCAGCAGATTATAATCAATGCAGCCAAGAGCAGCTTGAGCCATGGCGAATAAGTTGAAGATGCAAAAAGAAACAAAGCGAAACAACAGCAACAATAAAATAAACAAAACAACAACAAGCAGTGTGTAAAATACACGGCAAAACGTTATAAAAAAATATGAAAATAACTTGAAGCAACAAATGGCAATTTTCTACAGACGCTGCACGTAATCACCGGCAGTAGTCAGCAGCAGTCGCTCATATTTATACATAAATATATAGTACACATACAAACATACGTATGTGTGTGTATGTTTGTGCGCTTGAAATGATAAATGTATTTCCAAGGCAACAAACAGTCAGTCAAACAGACCGACCTACAATTGTTTGGTCTGTTTCGCATGGCGTCGGAAAGACAACGACAACAACAACAGTAATAGCAACGTTAACAAAGACGCACAGTGGCAGTAGGTAGCAACAGTATAATCATTATCATCAACAACATGTTGTTGGCCGTACGTAACACGATCAGCAGAAATGATCAGCAAAAACGTAAGAAAAAGTGGAAAAATATTTAAAAAAAATATAAAAGAAAAATAAAAAAATTAAAAAAAAAAATGCAAAAAAAAGCAAAGAAGAAAAACCCAACAACAATAACTTCGATTGCCACACAAAGGGGATTAAAAGACATTTCTCTTCATATTAAACGATCGGTTTATATGGTAGATATATGCTATAGTGATCCGATCTAAACAATTTCTTAAGATATTTTAGGGATGCCTCAGATAATAAGTTTTGCCAAATTTCGTCGACATATCTCTTAAATTAAAAAAGTTTTCCATACAAGGAATTGAGTTTAATAGTTCAGTTTGTATGGCAACTATATGCTATAGGAGTCCAATCTGAATAATTTCTTTACTGATTGTATAGTTGAGTCAGACAATAATCCATGCAAAATTTCGTGAAGATAGCTCGTCAACTAAAAAAGTTTTCCTTACAAAGAGTTGAGTTTGATAGTTCAGCTTATATGGCAGCTATATGCTATAGGAGTCCAATCTAAACAATTTCCTTACTGATTGTATTGTTGCCTCAGACAATAATCCATGCCAAATTTCGGGAAGATATCTCTTAAAATAAAAAAGTTTTCCATATAAGGACTTGAGTTTGAAGGATCAGTTTGTATGGCAGCTATATGCTATAGTTAACCGATCTGAACAATTTCTTCACTGATTGTATTGTTGACTCAGACAATAATCCATACCAAATTTCGTGAAGATATCTCGTCAAATAAAAAAGTTTTTCATACAAGGAATTGAGTTTGAGAGTTCAGTTTGTATGGCAGCTATATGCTATAGGAGTCCAATCTAAACAATTTCTTCACTGATTGTATTGTTGGGTCAGACAATAATCCATGCCAAATTTCGCGAAGATATCTCTTAAAATACGAAAGTTTGCCATATAAAGACTTGGGTTTTTATATAATCCCATGTGAAAGTCTTGAAACTGACATCACGGCTGAGTAAAATTTCTATACTTGCATTTACGGCTTAGAATTAAACGCGTTATGTTCTCATTACCCGAGTACCCGTCATTGTCAAGCATCAGCTGTTCGGCCAGCTGGAGTTTCGTGTATCACCATACTGAGTAACAATAGTACGAGTATTTCCATTTATACGAGTATATACATAGGAACAACGTTTATCGTCATACATACATAGTTTTCTGTTGTTGACGACAAAATTTGATGTTCTGCTTTTGTGACTGATTATCTGACCGTGGCGAAGTCACGTTGCGCTCTGTTGACGCTCTGGTCACAGTACGATCACACATGTAGCGATCAGCTGACTCAAGTGATTTGGGAAAATAGGAAAGTGTATGCATATGCTGAACTACATACATAGATGAAGGTATACTACATATATATGTATGTATCCCAGCGTTTCATTAAGGTACCTCACCAATCACATGGAGTAATATCAGCAAGATGTTCGAATGAGTTTGGAGGCTCATTTTGATATGAAATCGTCGGAGAATTTATCTCAGATAAATATATAAATATTGCTATACGCCGAGGTCGTGTAAAGCAATCTAATTTGGCACCAAATGTTAATAACTCGAAATAAAAATCAGTAAGGTGCCTAAATGTAGGCAACAATTTTTAGCAATTGCCTACTTTTAGGCGAAAGCAGCGATCAACTGACTCTAGAGATTTCGGAAAATAGAAAATATATGCAGTTGGTCAATTATATAGTTAGATGAAGGTATATGTATATATATATTCTTAGATTTAGGGACCTCATTTTGATATAAAATAGACTGAGAACTTATTTGATATAAATATAGTAATGTTGCTATTCGCTAAGGCCGTGAAAAGCAAGCTTATATGGAGCAAAATGTTATTAATTCGAAATAAAAATCACGGTCCTGTGCCTAGATGTAGGCAACACTTTTTATCAATTGCCTACTTTTAGGCGAATGTAGCGATCAACTGACTCCAGTGATTTGTGAAAATAGAAAGGTGTATACATGCAGGTATTTTGAATTATATAGACAATATATATACAATTTACAGGATATACATAAATATATACGTTATAGGATATTAAGTTTCCATTTTGTTAAAAATTTGAAGAAGAATTTATTTCGAATATGTATACTAATGTTGCTGTTATCTTGAAAAAGAAAATTATTCAGTGAAATTGTAGAAATTAATCTAATTTGGCACAAAACATTACTAATTCGAAATAAAATCATTGTAATGCGCCTGAAAGTAGGCAACTGGAAAGAAATGTTGCCTACATTTGGGCTAAAATAGAAATATCTGTAATTTTATAAGCTGTTGTGCAGGAAAACAGAGAAAAATTTAAAAATAATGTAATGAGAAAGTTTATAACTGAGCTCCTCACACAACTGAGCTCATCCTCTATATCTCGATATTATTTGATATCTAAGCCACCTTGTATGGTGCAAGTTGCTTGGGCGATAAATTGTATTTGAAAATCTTTGTGGAAAAAAAATTTCTGAATATTTTTTATTGCTTGTGCTTATAAATAAAGATTTCAAAATGTTTTTTTGTTTCATTTTTGCTTATAAATCGAGCTCTAAGCGGCAGCAGCAAGCAGCAATCATTTCTTCTTAGTGAAATCTTCTCTAAACATCAATACTACACACGAATTTCTCGTATTTTCTGCTGACTTAGAAAATGTATACTATTCTATATCTCACTATATGACTAAATAAGTATGTGTTGTTTCGCATATGTGTGCGTTAGTTGTGACCCATCGATTTGTATCATTGCCAACAGGCAACAGCCATCAACAATCATCAATAATTTATGCCCCTTCTAAACGTGAACTACTCGTGGCTTCTTGCAGCGCATAGCAAAAAAACAAAACTACAACGACAACAACAACAATAAAAAGTTGTTGCACAACAACAACGCCATGTAGCAATAGCAAGCAAGCAACCGAAGACATGCAAGCATTAATGCACAGCGACATGCGATGCAGCGATGACAAAAGCAACAAATGCAAAAACAACAATGACAACGTCAAGCTAGCACAACTGCAGCGCTTACTCATGCTAAGTGCAAGAGCAGTAAAGCAAAAAAATAGCAAACTGGTAAACTGACGATGAGCAACAGCCGGCCAAATCACGCCATACACGAGTTGACTGGTGGTCGCTCCGCCGCCGTGTCCGGCGTTTAGTGTCTTGGTCAACTGTCGAGACGGTTTGCGATGAAAGCGCACAGCAAGAACCAAGTAACATAAATACAACAACAATACAAGTGCATTGGCTAAAAGTGTACTAGGCAACCGCGTTAACCGCTAACATGGACTACGAAGACGGGCGAGCTGCCTGGAATAAGAACAAAAAACAAGAACTTACGATTCGCCAGCGGCGGCGCTCCAACTTAGCGCTTTAGCAGCGATCGTACGTCCAGTCGTGCACACAAAATGTGGACAACAACTACAATCAGTGCAACAGCTTGCACTTGGTCCGAGCGCTGCAACAACTCTTGACGCGGTCGGGCTTTAAACCTATGCTGGGGGGTCGTGGAGCAAGCGGCACTCGCTACTCGTTCGTTGTTCACCTTAAACCTCTTGGTGCCTTTTGTTTTTGATTTTTAAGGTGCTCGACTCGGCACATTTTCGTTTTGGTTATTGCTTTGTTTTTGGTTTCTGATTTTTTCCAGCAGTTTCTGTTGCGGTTTCGATTTTATACCCTGATTACGGTATATTAAGGTTACCACGAAGTTTTTAAGAACCAGAGGAAAACTCGGGGACCTGCTAAAGTTTATGTGTAGGATCAGCGGGGCGAGCAGAGTCGATTTAGCCATGTTTGCCTGTTCCTCTGTCTGTCCCTCTGTATACACGGAAATTATTTCCTTGGTTTTTGAGATATCGATCTGAAACTTCGCACACGTCCTCTTCGCACCAAGAGGCTGCTCATTTGTCGGAACCGCAGATATCGGACGACTATACCATATAGCTGTCATATAAAGTGACCGATCCGACTCAAGTCCTTGTATGAAAAACTTTTTTATTTGCCTAGATATCTTCAGGAAATTTAGCGTGGATTATTGTATAAAGCAACGGTACAAACTCCGAAGAAACAGTCCAGATCGGACTACTATAACACATAGCTCCCATAGAAACAGATCGATCCCGATTTCGTCCTTGTATGGAAAACCGTTTTGTTTATAAAGATATCTTCCTGAAATATGGCACAAATAATTAACCAAGACATCGCTGCAATCTTCGTATAAATCATTCAGATCGGACCACTTTAGCATATAGCTGCCATGCAAACTGATCTACCCCGATTTCGTTCTTGTACGAAAAACTTTTTTATTTGTCAAGATATCTTCACGAAATTTGGCACAAATTATTAACCAATTAATTTCAACAATCTCCGTGAAAATGGTTTAGATCGGACCACTGTAACATATAGCTGCCATACAAACTACCCGATGAAAATCTAAAAACAGATATTTTCATAATTTTTTATTCCAAAAAAGTACACATGTTTAGGGTATTACAGCTCCAGTGCAACCGTAGTTAATGTATTTTTTCTTATTTTTCATTTCTTTTGCTGTAATTTAAGTTTTGTTTATTATTTTATTGGTAATAAACAAACTGCTATTGCCATTGTATATTTATACCAAGTCTTACTTGCGTTTTTTGTTGCTGTTGCTGTTGCTTTGTCTTGTGTTTTACTGTTTTGTGCTCTTGTTCTTCATTAACTTTTTATGCCTCGTTCAGCTTTCAGTCGAGTGCAATATTACGAGTGTTTTCATTATGTTTCACCTTCAGCAAACGACGGTTGTACTTCGCATCTGCTTTTGTGTTTTCCGATTTGTTGCTAAGCGCAAAACTACGTTCTATTGTTGTTGTTTTTTGTTTTAAGTTTTGAAACAGTAATTACTTTGCTGGTTCAGTTTTTTTCGTGCGCTTTTTATATTTCGTAAGCAAACTGCATAGAACAGCAGAACAGCTGTTGCTCGCCGACAAGGTTGTTGCGACGAAGCGCTCCTTGCGAAATCTAGTCGATGAGTCATTTCTTAAAGTTAATTATTTAAATGAAGCACCAAAAGCTACACTACTTACTGCAGTTAGTGTTCGCTCTAAAAATTTTGATAAATCAAAAGGTTTTCTGTAAGTGAAGACGAAGAAGAGTACGAAGCAAATGAGTTAACTCAACTTTGTGGTATGGTTTTATACGGCAGAAATTTCAATTAATTCGATAAAACTGGGTAAAACTATCAACAACTTTTCCTATTGCATACATTTTGTATGATCTTTTGTATTCAGGTTGGTAGGTTGTTCTCTAACCGAATCTGTCAAATTTTGAATTTAACCCCTCGCGCTAAGCAAAACTCAGGTTAAAGTTTTGTTGTACTTCGTAAAGCGCTAGCCTCAACTCAATCTCACAAGCAAATCTGCAAAGATTACGATTGTCGATTCAGTGGAGTCTAGTTCCATCTTTAGGTGATTTTGGTATCGCAAATGAGTAACCTATAACTCTCGAAGTGTGAAATCCATATCGCGGAGCTTTACCTCAGGCTACTTCTCTCCTTCTAAACTGGCTATTGTAAGATCAAGTAGACTTATAGTATATAACATGAGCTTAGCTTCTTGTGCGAATTGCCGGTTCGGTTGCCGGTTGACATGGAGAGTGAAACTCCAGAGCACCTGATAATTGACTGCACAGAAGTCGTTGTGACTTAGGAGAGGAAATTGTGGAGATTGGCGCTGAGTCAAATTAGCAATACCCGTCTGTTTAGAATTTTTCATAGATCATTACTCAAGAAATCTCTACAATCGCAGAATAAATTGTTTAGATCGAACTAATGTACCACTAACTCCCATACAAACTGCTCGATCTCGATGCGGTCTTTGTATGGAGAAATTTCTTATTGGAGATGATATCGTCTCGCGATTTCCATTTTCAAGACCGATATAATGTACTGTTATGGTAATTAAAAATTATTCAAAACTGCTATTTCTGCATGCCTCCGCCTACACCTAACCCCTTAACATTTTATGTTTCGAAGCGAGAATAATGTCTGTACTTCATTGTAGCCCTTTATAATTCAACATGGAAGACCATAATCTTCTTGTGTACATATGTAAGTATGTACAAATACATGTACATAAAGCAGCATGTACTTATTAGTCAGTCGATTTTTGCAACACAAACAAAGTCTCTTGCGCTGATGATGATGATGCGACGCCAACGAATCGAAGTCGAGCGTGTGTGCGAAGGAAAGCAACGATTCCGGCAAGTGATTCGTGACTTAAGTGTCAATGCAGGGCAAAACAATTAAACAATTGAACGCCAATTGATACGCAGTCATTAATTTAATTAATTGACAATACGACTCAGGCGACAGGCAGGCAAGTAGACCACAGCAGTCAACGTTCACTGGCAAAGCTGGAGTACATACATATGTAGGAACATATGTACAGATGAATGTACATATAGATGCATGTATGTGTGTACGGAAACCTACGGAGCAGCGTTGGAGCTTTACACGTAGGTGGCTAGCAGGGCTACTGGGAGGCGTGCAGGGTTGCTGTGGACGCGGCGCTGCAGCAATAACAATGAAGATACAGTAGCGACAACAACAACGGTAGCGACAGCGACAGCGGCAACAATGACAACGGCAGTAATAATGACAACTGCAATAAAGACAAGAACTACACGTACAACAATTTATTTAAGTGTACATGCACAAACACACACACTCACACAGGCGCAATAAC
Organism: Bactrocera dorsalis; assembly: GCF_023373825.1. Classification (NCBI taxonomy): domain Eukaryota; kingdom Metazoa; phylum Arthropoda; class Insecta; order Diptera; family Tephritidae; genus Bactrocera; species Bactrocera dorsalis. Next base: position 67,510,978 of record NC_064307.1, on the reverse strand, counting down.
ATCGCTTCACTGGCAGTGCCTGTCTGCTGAGTTTGTGGCAATTACAATTTTATGCCTGCAACATGCACACAATCGCAAGCGAAAAAGTAATAAAAGTCAGCAACAGAAGCTGCAATAAATAAGCAACGCCGCAGCGGCAACAACAACAGCAACATGAGCAATATGTAGGCAGAAAACAAAAAATATTAAATTAAGCGCGTGGAGCTGCGCTGAGGTGAGGTAGGGTGGCAGGGAGGCAAGAAAATTGCGCCCACATATTGCAATATAATTTGGGTTATATGCTGCTTGCGCAGTGGCTGCTGGCTGCGGGCAAATAGGACGCTTGCAGCAAGCCACAGCGGCCGTAGCGGCGACGGCACGCCACCGGGCATAGTTGGGGCTACTGAGCTGTGGAGCGGTGTAGTGCAGATGCAGGAAATGAAGTTCATCGCATAATGTGCCAAACAGCATCCACACAAGCGCACATAACGGTAGGTATGTGCACCGGTTGCTTGACTACAGCGCTCGTGTGCAAGGCTCGAAATGTTAAGGTTCGTGTCAGCTGACGTTTTGGACTTTTTGTTGTATCGTGCTTAATTTCGATTATAACTTCTTGCTAAGAGTGTCCGAACTTAACGAAGACGTACTCTGATAAATGCATTTCGAAGACGACAAAACTGTTTTTGTCTAAGTTTCTTTCTTCTCGGAACTCTAAGGATACTCTGAAATCCAGAGTAAACCGCCACCTCTCATAATCTGTGAACTTCTCCTTCTTCTTTTTCGGCACTACTATCGTGCGTTGATCTGACCCAAGAACACAAAAATTCGCCAGTTGCCTCTGTCTTTTGCGAAATCACGCTAGTTATGCATCACAACTGTAGACTGATGCCTATACACTTGGTCCTTCCATTGGCGGTTGGATGTCCTTGCTTTCGTCTCCACCTCTGTGTCTCGAAACAGCAGCTTTTCATTGGAACACTACCGCATTCGTTGGATTTTTGTGTAGTTTACTATATCTATAAAGCTCATACAGTTTGTGGTTCTTCCTTTTCGGATACTCATCTGACACGCGAACGCCTCCAAAGATTTTGCGAAGACCAGTTCTCTTGAATGCTCTAAGTACTTTCTCAGCTCAATTCGTCATCGACCATGATTCTGCACCGCATTATAGAACGGGAACGCTGAGAGACTTATAGAGCGTAATTTTTTTGAGGGACATGCTTCTTTATTGCCTACCGATTGCGCTTGATCCCCAGGCTTTAACCATTCCGATTTTCGCGAGACAGAATCTTTTCTTCCGAAGTTCTTGTTTACTTTTCATTGGGGGCGTTTTTTACGTGGCGGGACCCAAACTCAGCGCAAAATCCTGGGAGGGATGATTACAATCCTCTCTCGACGAACAAAAACCAGGTTCATGTTGTACATATGGACGAAAACACTCCAGCACTGAAAGTATTCGACGCAGTACCCACCGAGCGAAGCTGAGGAAGAGGAAGACCTCTACTCCATTGGAAAGACCAGGTAAAGAAGGACTGGCTTCACTGGGAATTTCCCATTCGCCACATTGTGGCTATAACCGCATAACCGGTGTCTACGCTAGTAAAATAGAAGAAGATAAGAGTCTTTTAAGTCGGCAGCTACCATAAGTTGTTGGAAGGCGGAAGTTTTCGGACGTCCGCAATTTCTGAACATGGGATTGAATCTTAAACGATAGCATTTCGATTAGATATTGTATTTGAAGGTTAGACTTCCGAGAAAATGGATGCCACTCAAAACAGTCATTTCAGCATTCCGTCCTCTTCACTCGAGTTGTAGATTTACAAGGGTAGTTCTATCAAAAGTTTAAATTTTCATGAAATAAACCTATTACTTACGCCCTCGTCTCTTCAACTTCTGAAGTCTTCACTAATCAAAAATAAGACTGATTCGCGCTACAAATGCTTGATTGCCGGGCGCAATGTCAAACATTCTTATAGCTCTTCATACTGATACCGAGACCCATGTTGAGCACCAGGCCAGCTACAATGCAGCCTCAACGTCAACAGCGGCCAATGTTGCGGCCACTGGCAGCTTCATATCTCCGGCAACGTCATGACCGTTCGCCTGTTGCTGCTGTTCGCTGTTGAATTTTTTATGATGGTCATAAAAAATATAAAGAATGGTGTTGCGCCTGCAATGCGAACAATGACAAAAGAACAGCCAGCCTCCACTGCAGCGCCAACCCGTTGTAGGCAGCTAGTAAAAGGCGAAGCGGGCAAATAATAAACAACACGATGTGCACTGCCGAGCATAAATTAAGGCTTAAGCAACTAAATGCAATTCAATTGATTAGTGTTGGCGTTGTCGGGATAAAAAGACAACTACTCCACGGCAGCAACAGCACATAAAGAGCAAACTTCGACAACACGGACTACAAGATGATACAAAAAAAACGAAAAAAAAGCGTGAAGAAAGTATACTTTAAATACGTATTTGCAGCAAAAAAGAGCGCGCAAGCAAGTAGCAATGAGCCGGAGTTCTTTGAGGTAGCTGGAGCAATATAACAACAAAATCTGAAAAAACAAAGTGAAAATGCGACTATTTACTCAAACGAACTTCTACACATACATATATACTTCTACAGAAGAAAAGTTGATGCCAGCGGATAAATTTAGGACTCCAAGCGGAGCATTATCTGCAACATACAGGCAGTCGGATCATCAGTGAGGTACACTGTATTCAACCACAACAACCAAAGACACATAGCGCCAATATATGTATTTTGCTAGCTGATCTATTCGTTAGTTAATTTAAGAGATCACGTCCACCTTCAATTTATAAATTTTAAGAGCTGCATCATGCGATAGAGTTTCGCAAACGGACTGGCATCAGGACGAGGACAGGAAGATGGCTGCTCGGTTTGAAAACTTAAGGAAACTGAGAAAGCATTTTCAAAACTCACTAGATACCCAGAGAACCTGTAATCCTCTGCTTGTGGATCTACTAAAACCTTTGCTCTTGGGGTCTTAGAAGGAGAAACTAAACCACATTTCTCATAAAGATTTACATATGACAGAGTTAAGCCCACAAAATCAAGCCAACAGACCTCAGCATGCAGACGGAACGCATGAATGCGAGAGAGATAACTTGAAGATGGAAAATGGAATGTTCTCAGCGAGAGATCAGTTTCAATTATGAAACACTGAGACACTTCCAGCAGTTTAAAAATCGAAAAATCGATTTGAACTATCTCAAATTTGTTAGCCTAGCTACATGAAAGACTATTGGATAATGTTTCGTGAGAAACCCTACGATTGCGACAAACGAACTTTTCTAAATGCATGTAGTTCAGAAGATCTACTGTGTTCTGCTTTGGGTCAAAATAATCACTTAATATCACAGGAGTGGGTCATCCATGACCAGCCAAATGTACGCGAGTTTCATTGCTACAGCGCTTGAACCCAGCACACCAATGGAGATCTATTTTGTCCCTTTCCGATGTGAGCGGCGCAAGAATGCTTCCTCTGCAGGCTCGTCCGCTTTACAATTGCCAGCGATTCCGCTATGATCAGGAACCCAAAAGAGTCTGAAGGCAGAGACGGATGGGCGGAGAGCTCCTTACAGCAAGCTCCCTTCCAACTTTTCCTCTTAGCTTCGACCCATCATTGAAAAAGCTCACTGCGCCTCTTCTCAAGCTATTCCTCCGATCCACATATCACTCGTCGGTATATGACTGGAGAAAAAACAGCCACGAGTAGCCTCCGCGACGCACTAGTCCAAATTTTCAGGAATACGATTGAAATAACAGAGAGTTTTGTCCTATCCTAGTTTGGAGTCCTTCATCCCTGAGCCTTAGAGCCATTTCGCAGCAATGCAGCTACCTGCAAACTCAACAGTTGCTATAGCAATTGTCCACTGTGCATCGTGCTGTACCTATGAGAGCTCCTCTTTGAACACATTCAAGCTGCTTAGCAAATGTAGCCTTTTCGAGTATGCCCCCCAGGCGAATACACCATAGAAGATTATTGTTTAAGGTTTCGTAGAGTCAAGTCGTTTGTCGGCACACCTTATTAGTTTGTGCAAGCCGAGGTGCCATCCAACACTCTCTCAACTAGACTATGGCCGGGTTTAGCTCCGATCTCCTTCACAACAAGAGCAGAAATAGCAGCCGCCATTCTTCACGCCAGTTGGTTTCATCTCTCCTGTTGCAATTGAACAGGCCAAGCTTCTCAGAACTAGCACATTTAGCAAACCGCCCCTTTTGTGACCTCTGTCGCCTCTCCTCCTCTTTTGCATCGGTCGTATACTCCCTCAAGCTCTGCTGCGCTGGTATGTTTAGTAATTTCGCAAAGCAGCGAGGTCGTATGACCAGTAGCTTCTTGCCGAGGGAGTATTTCGCTTTTGTGATCTTTGCCTCTCTGTGATCGAAGATGGGGGTTCACTTGACTCCGCTTTCCATCGTCCGCGCCGCTTAACACCTTTTTCGCCCACTCAAGTGTGTGAGCATGTTGTTCAGTTTCCTTCTACATCCGCCTGCCAACGTAGCGCTCCAAAATCTTGGCTGTCAATAGACGCTTCAGCTTTCTAGCTGACGTCAAATGCATCTTAACGGGGCCCTTAACTTTCGCTGTGGATCTCGTGCCCTCCATGAACTCAGCAGAGATACCTCTACTAGCGTTGGGCTAGTGAGAACCCTACATGTGGTCCAAAACGACTACATGTGGTCCAAAATTCGCTGGGAGTCCGTCGCTGGTCAATAGCTGGTACTAATAACAGTTCAACCAAATTTGCATTGTCATGAAGCGGCGCAGAAAGTCGCAGAGCAGCGCCTTGACATGCATATATCCGGTGGAAAATGTGTTTAACAGCGAAATTAGCTCTTTTCTTACGAATGAATGGTAATTTTATACAGCCGAAATGTAAATGGCACATGCACAGAGCAAACACACACACACATTCATGAAAAAGTTGCAAACGTTTACAAGCAAACATTAATGTAAATTATATACAACACGCAGAAAGCCGAGAGAAGCAGCAAAACAAAACGACCAAAAGACTTTCCTGCATTGGCACACACACACACATACATATGATTATAGCAGGCATTTCTGTATGGGTATCCCATGTGCTTTTTTTCAACATTTCAATAACACTAAAAGCAAACAAGCGAGATAAAAACATACAACACAAGGCAAACAAAAACAAAAGCATAAAAGACAGTTGGGTGTGTGTTTGCTATCAATTAAATTCACGTTAAAGCCCGAAATGTTACAGCAGTAGCAACAGCAAGAGCCAACAACAGCAAAAACACCGGTGACAATGATTCTTGGTAAAAGCATTGGTAACCAAACGCCCAAATGCCATAGACCGCAAGCGGCTAAGCCGAGCTGAAGAGGCCAGCAAGCAGAAACAGCAGTGAAAAAAAGAATTATAGCAACAACAACAAATGATAATAACGAAAAATGAAACGAGCACCAAAGACCAAAGTGTGCATTGCAGTTCTGGCAAGACAATAGCAACAACAAAACTAACAACAACAATAGTAACAACAAACAGCTGAGCGCGCAAACAAATGCAACGGAGCCGTTGGTACACAGCGCACAAGATGAAAACCGAAAGAAAAAAACACAGTAGAAGAAAAAAAACGAACGAAATTAAGGTGAAAGATACACGTTGAAAAGCACAGATACTCGCTTACTAAACAGATACAACAGCACAATGCCTAAATAGCGGTTGCTATGGCACTACAGGCAGCGCTCAAAAACGAAACAACAAACAAAAAAAGCAAAAACAATACATGCCATGAGCCTAAAAAGCAGACAATGGCGCAAATGACACTTCGGATAGGAGGCTGTCAAGCCGGGACGCCCGATAGCCGTATGTACCGATATGTGTGCGCGAGCGTGTGTGAGTCCATGTACTTGGCTTGCGATATGGCAACGAGTTAAATCCAAACAGCGTTGCTGCACTTAACGTTTGAGCGTGGCACAGTGGAGCTGAAGTGGAGAAAAGCGCCGAAGAAAAGTTTCTTTTAAGAAAATAGGGTACAAACAACCTGAAACAAAGGCAAGTTGAGGAGCTCATAACGTAGTAAGGCGGTCGTAACTATTTTAGAAGTAGTCAGACCTAAATAGAAGATTCGTTCCCTTGACACTCGGATCTACCTAACCGGAACGGACTCGGCGTAATATTGCAGAGGTCATCCCAGGGCACCTATCCTTAAGGTCCAACTTTCACAAAGTTGCAGCAGTGGAGACAAGCCAATGGATCTTGGGCAATCCGAATCTGAAACAGCCAATCAATCAGAACTAAGCAAAAGATCAGGAAATCAGAGGTCCCAACTTCAGAAAATTTGAAAGGTGAACTCGAAAGAAACCAGAGTGTGCGCGTAGGATGATGAGACGCTGAAACTTTATCTTAAGGAATGCCCAGCCTACAGCCGGATGAGACCGGATATATTTCACGACTCGCAATACTCCATCTTAAGAGACATATGGCAGCTGGGTGGAAAACATTTAGGTATTTTACCAGATCCACTGAATTGCTGGATAAGGCTTAATTTTTTTACCATCCGAAACCACAATGAGCCTAATGATGGCCTAAAAGCGGCCGCCTACCGTCTGGCGCTCTTCCGCCTACCTTTCAACCAAACAACCAACTACTTTAATGAACCGCTGAGTACTTTAGTTCAAAAAGTTAAATCATTTTATATATATCATGAAGAGCCGCAGCAGAATCCGCAACTGCTAACATTGAATACTTCAAACAGTTTCGGAGTCGTCTGTCTCCGAGGAGCTGCAGCCAAAACCGCTCAATGGTCTTCGTTGCGTTTTATTGGAGCGAACTTCCGTCAAAGCTAAAGTCATCTCTCTTTCTTTCTCTATCGATTCAGCAATCGGCTGGCTGCATGGTAATTTCAATTTCTCTTAGAGTTTCGGACAGCGACCTTTTTTTACTCCAATTATTTTGATACTCCAATATCGAACGGAGAGTTTCAGACCCCAAAATCTCGAATCGAGTAATTATTATGATACTCCAACATCGAGCCTTGGACTTCAGACCTCAGAAGAGAACGAGGACGGAAATTATACCTTTTCCACACAAGAACAATTCAAACCAAACTGTAAAACCTTCCTCCAATTGTTTCGACTTCGAAACCTACTGTTGCTGTTGTTGTAGCGTTTATCAAATCCTCGCTTGGCTGTTAAAGTTCTGGTTGGTTGCCATTGAAGTCATCTAATGGTAGTATCAGGACACGTATTGATGCTGTGGGACGGACCGAATGGAGAAAAGTGCTATATTAGATGAGTGGGGCTCGCTGGACGGGAGAGTAGTGTTAAATGAGTGGGATTCGCTGGCAAACAAAGAGGTGGTCAGAGACATATGGGAATTCATCATACTGTTGGACGGACTGAAAGGAAAGGAGTCTTAGATGAGTGGGGCTCGCTGGGCAAGCAAGGAGGTAGTTAGGGTTATGCGGGAACTCAATACATTGTTAGACGGACAGAAGGTGGAACAGTATTAGATTTGTGGAATTCGCTGGAAAGAAGACGGGTGTTAGATGAGTGGTATTCGCTGGGTTTGCAAAGATGAGGTTAGGGTCATGCGGCAACTTATTGCCGCTGAACATACATTTGTTACATCGACTCCGACTCCTTTGGATAAGTAGGAGTTTAATCTGCTACAGTAACTCGAACAAAGTTGTGCTCGAGTCACTTAGATTATCAGGGTATCGGAACTTAAAACTGCTATTGGAACAATAGGTTTCAACAGTCGGCACCCACTGTCCAAATACTTCCTTTGACGTGTTGCCAACCAGCCCGCGCCTCGCTTGTGACCCATACACTTATCCAGCGAACGCGTTAGCTGATGGTGTCATTGTTGATTTTGCCATTGCTGTTGCGCACCATTGTTCCAGCGCCCTCATTGTTATTTGCCAGACGCATTACCAGAAACAACAGCACTGAAACAAAAACAACAGCAACACTCAGAAGAAAAAAAAAACATAACCATTCAACGCACCGGTTAACTCACCTTCCAACTACCGATTTTTTCTACACAAGCACAGCGCTGCTTCGAGTGGCTCAAACGCATACGAGGGCTATGTAGCTGTTACGCTGGCTGGATTGGATGGTTGGATAGCTGGCTGGATGGCTGGCTTTATCTCTTTTAGGCTTTCATGCCGCAAAAAATAATGAAACTCGAAAAAAATCCGACTTGTATTGTGAGCAACGGATCATTGCTGTACGTGTACTGTCTGTGTGTGTGTACTTGCTACACGTTACATGGTACATGGTATGGCATAGCATGGCATGGCATGACATGACAACGTAAAATCTGATTTTTTGGGCTGTTACAAAAATTGCGCGCACCAACAAGCAAAAACAATGCAGACCTTGCTGGCTCTTAGTAATCTTTAGGAAAAACTGTTGTACTGTAAATGCAGCAACAACAACAATAAAGGAAAACAGTAAAATTACGCTTTTCATTTGACTACAACAATAACCTTTGCACCTTTGCTTTTACTAGCTGGCGCCTAAACACATAACGCAACGCGTTGCCAAGCCGCCCAGCGCCAAGCGCGCATGCATAGCGGACTTAGTGAGTCAACCTAGCAACAAAGCGTTAGGCTCCGCTCAAGCGCTGCGCCCACCTACAAAACACTGCGTGCCCGCCCTGCTATTAACTGGCCGTACACTAGCCACCGACCCCGCTAACCGCCGACCACTGACCGCCGTTGGGTGCGTGAAGAGTGGCAGTACGCCGAGCGCACAAAAAGTGGGTTGTCACAGTCACGCCCACTTCGTATCGCACTTATTTGTGTGTGTGTGTTGCCTTTGCGCCGTTGGCAACAAAACTTAAAAACCGAGTTGATCGCCGTTACGCCCGCTTACGTGCCCACTTTTAGCGATCAGTCAAGAGTCAATGAGCGCTATGTCGGTCGGCTGTCAGCAGTCAGCAGTCAGCCATCACTATGCGCATAAGTCTGTCAATGCGTCAAATTCGAAACTTCTAATATTATGTTGTTGTTGTTGCTGTAGCTGTATTTGAAAACACTTGTGGCTCTTAGCAGGCGTGTTGCCGCTTGTTATTGTTGTATTGTTTTTGTATCGCTGATTGGCAGTTCAACGCCGTTCTTTCCGCTAGAGCGTCTAATTGTAGAAATCTACCAAATGACTAACATCAATCCAACTTCAACTTTTGACTGCCTCTCGTTCATGCTGCCTCTGCCTCTTCCTCTGACGCCGCTGCCGCTCCACCGCACGCCTTCAAGTGCTGTGGCGCGTTTTGATAGCCGCGATTTATTTGTTTATTTGCATCGCTATTGCTATCTAGTTGAGTGAAGTTTTAATTTAGCGCTTGACTAGCCAGCACACACTGGCTCTAGTATCTTACAGTTGTATGTGTATGTGTGTGTGTGCATATAAAACTACTGACCTGAAATGTATTATCGTATGGCAAGATTTGTTAAATCGATGAAAGCTTGTAAACTGGATTTTCGTTGAAAAGCGTGCGTTGAAAATCGTTAATGACCTCGATATGTGTGTGCGATAGTCTTAAGTCTATTAGAGCTAGCTATGTATGCCACTATTATGCGTAAGTGGCCATGAGTTGTAAATGAACATAATTTTCATGATTTTATTGTTGAACATAAATTATGTTTAACGCGAATTCATATGAAAAAAATATTGTTTTTAAGCGAGCAGTTGGAGACTTTATACCACGTATATTCTTATGGTATAGTCCAAGCTCATTATGCGTCTTCGGTTTGTGGAAAAAACTTAGTTTAAGTTAAAAAGTCGGTCCAAAAATGATTTCCACTTAGACAGCATAGAACGATGGTCAATTGTGATACCAAATACTCCTAAATATTCAACGAAAAAATCTAAAAAGTCGACTAAGCTTGTCGTATACATGCCTATTGTCAAGCAGCAAAAAGAGCGGAGAGAATCATAAGCATCGCTAAGGATGGTGGACCCACAACTCAAAACTCAAAAGCCGATTCCGGACATACATTTGTGGATAGATAGATAACATGGGGACCTAGATTCTCACCTCAGTAACCATTCGAGCTCTAGAAGCTACCTATACAAATATTGTCATGACTTTAGTCCACATTTTCCGACGTGTACAGAGTGTATAAAAGACTCTGAACACTTACTCTAATATTGCCAATGTGATACGTCAATATCGAACATGGAGTAAACTTTAAGCTTCAAAGTCTCGAGATCGAGTGCGCCGAAATCCAATCAAAACTAAAAAACACACTCTTTATCTATCTCTTTGAAAGAAATCGATTGGCTGTATGACAACTGCATTTCTCTCAGAGTTTCGAAAAACCCGCGAACTTTGTGATATTCCAACGGAGAGTGGGCTTCACACCCCAAGATCTTAAAATCGAGTATAAGGGAAAAGCTGAAAACAACACCAGGAGGTAACCTCACGGTGGAAAATTTTACGGCGAATCATCTGTAAAATGAAAAGCTTTCAGCGAAGTAGCAGCTTTAATTATGACAATATTGAGACATTTACAACAGATCAGTCGTCAGTCAGTCCGTATAATTGAGGAGTCTTAAATACTTTCTTCTCTGCCATGAAGTAATACTCTGTCCAGTGGTCAAGTGGGACAGGCATGAGATGGTTAGGTTTAGGGGAATAGAGTCCCGCACTCCTAGCTATGACTGTCGAGATGTTTCAAACTCGTTTTGGCAAAAGCTAGATAAGAAATAAGAAAGTGCCTATGTGTTTCCACTTTACTTTCCTCTATTCAACTTTCACAGTTAACGTCCGACAATATATAGCTAAGGTGATATTAACCAGTACTCATTCCTACGATGCAACAAGTAAAGCCTTACTAAGTAGTTCAGTGAATCTCCTGCGTACCGCACTAGCTAAGAAAGATTCGGTTATTGCACTGGCGTTAGTTATGACCAGCCTCTGCTAAGCTAACGCGAAGGTCAAAGACTCAGTTAAAACACAAGAAGTTAACGAAAATCAAACTGGACAAATCCATTGATGCGATTGGGACTAGGGTTTCCCCTTTTGCGTGCTCTTTGGCTTTGCTACTCACAGCGTACGGGAAATATAGAAGGGAAAGTTAACGAAAGTTCAACTCGTACAATCCAAAGATCCGATCGGGAGCAGGGATTCCCTTCGCGAGCTCACAGCGTTTTCGCTTTGTTTACTTACTGCTGTTCTCTGTTTACTTAGATCACGATGGGATCTTAACTGCTAGTTGAAAACTGTTTTCGTGCTTACAAGTTCTCCAGTTAATATTCAAAAATCAATTTCTAAAGCGGTCAACCTAGCCATGCAATCGATCAAATGCAATCTTTGTTGGTTTAAGAAAAAAATTGATTTACGTTGGGATAATCTAGGATACTTCGAACTAAGTAGTGTGGGTCAAGCCTGTAGCGCTGTGGTTATTGGAATTTAGAAATCTTAAAGAACCTAAGTGTAATGATGTCCGGAAGTTCTCCTTTAATAATTGCTAAGCGATAATCACGTTTGATGAGCCATACCGCAAAGTCCAGAGATCCAGCAGTATTGGCAAGCGGGAAACGGAACCAAAGGGGATCAGGATCTCCGCTTGGAAGCTTATCGGATTTTCAGTTCACACCGTTTCCGCTATGATCCCTTACTGCTGTCTTCCCTCTAATTAAAAAACGCTGGTTGGGTGAAATCTCTTTCAATCAATATTAGTAAGTTGTTGAATCAAGTCCTTATATTCTTCTCCTGTTCACAAATCAGTTGACTTTTGACATTGTAGATGTGACATATCTTAGTTAGTCGCCTAACATTCCAAGAATGCAGATCCTCCTACTTGATTAACGACCTCTATGATCTAGGAAATACATATCTCTTAAAGCTTCGAGTTTCGGTAGTAAATTTTAATAACTTCGACTCATTGTAGGATGATTTACCTTCCATGATGAAATGACAATTCTTACTAAAAGGAAATGTAAAAAGAGGGGAGGGAAATATGGCATCGTTTGCTGCCCCCTTCAGTCTACTTTTGTAGCATTTCTATTAAAAAAACCGGCGGAGGTATCCCGAAAGACAACCTTACATATCCTGTGAATGGTTTGAGTTGTAGATGGCGAAGAAGTTGTGCCATTAACTGCATGCTTTTCAGAAATCTTATGTCAGGAATAGCGTTCGAAACCCAAAGACCATAGTCTACCTATTTCGATGGAAGTATCGATGTTTTATTGAAATCTTATCTTATGGGGTTCTGCCGCGAAATATCTGAGCGGTTATAGATATTTACGAATAAAATTTTAGAAGCCGGCTGGCTGAGATTTGGTTATTTAACTTTGGCTCGGGATATTTGATACTAAATATTTTCTCAAAGTTAGGAACTTAACGATATTTGTGGTTAAGTTTGCAGGGATTAGTCATAGAGTAAGGCAGGTAAGTACATAAAATGTGAAATTGAAGCTTCAGTAGAACCGGTCGATACTTCAGTTATTGTCTACATTTATATTTTATCTGTCAATATTCAGTTCTTATGAGTAATTTTTGAAAGTATAATAACCTTTTCAAGAAAAAAAAAAAATCAAAAAATAAAACTGGTTATTTTTAAGAATTTCCTCATCAGTTAGTAAAGTAAAGAAGTCAACGGTTTTAACTGTTTCTTTTATACGACTAATCTTATCTTAGTTGATATATTTCTTAGTTATATATTTATGTCTATATTTACAAAGTCCAACAATCTACCTCAGAATCAGCTAATCACTAAAATTCACTTAGGCCAACGCACCGCTACAGTCTGACCTTATTTGGTGGTCGCACGAAGTGGGCAAAAAATAGTAAGACTTTCTTCATAAGTTTAATACTCTTAACTTATTCTTCAAAATCTATAACGTCGGTTTCAAAGTAATCCCTTTGACCACAATACACTGGTGCCAACGTTTTTTCTATACTCAAAACACTTGTTATAGACAATTTCGGGAAGAGCTCTTACTGAGAAATTTAAAATAAAAAGTCTTACTATTTTTTGCCCACAGTGTCAGTCAGCGCCTGATAAGCTCACAAAAGCGAGGCCATGACGAATTTAAAGTTCTTGATTTTGTTTTTAGTATCTAGGCAAATAGCTGCGAGTGCTTTGCCGCCTGATTGGCTACAGCGCTGGCCGCTTATCTGACGTGTCTACCAACAAAAAACCGGTGCAAAGACCTTGAGGCATAGTTTTCGCTCTAAGTCATAGCCAACTCTGTGAGCATGAGCTAAATGTGCAGGTGAGTCAATAACTAACTATTTCGAAAATATTTAAGTAATAAAATAATAACATGCTTTGCCGCCACATATTCTCATATGAAAGGCATGCAATTTCACCGGTTTTCATTTCGCTGTCTGACTGCTCACGATTTTCATGCTAAATAAATAAGTCACATTACATTGTATGCACTTAAGCTCGTAATATTCTAATTAGCGTCTACTGTGAATATTCTCACACTTATCAGACGACAGTGGTCAGCGCGACGCGTGCAACGTGCGGCATTGCGAATTGCATTACAACCACCAATTTTCATTGCATAAATTATAAATGAGCATATGAGCTGTAATTGATATGTACTCGTAATGCTAATGCCAAGATGTTAGGTTAGGTTCGCTTAGTTAAGGCTAATCATAAAACTGTCAACATTGCATGCGGTTGTGTCGAACTGCACGCTATTTGCGCCGAGACCGCGCTGGCCGCGTCGTTTGGCAGTCGTTGGACGCCGACAAGGATGTTACAGCGAAATAATGTTAGTTGGTAGCTTGGTGTGGTAAGTGCTCGTAGTTGGCAACAATTACATATTATTGGCAATTTCATGACAGCAACTCGAACGTGTAATTTTTCTACGCTTTGGCTGTTGCCGTGTAATAAAATTTTAATAGTGTTGAAAGTGGCAGCGGTGTCTCCTTGGCAAAATGCGATGAAGGAACTAGCGCAAGTCGTGCAGAGTAGTGTAGGAAAAATGCTACGAATATGGCTTTATTCCTCATTGTCCAGACGGGGGATGAAACATCCGAACAGTCTTACCTTCGACGAACGAAGAGAATTAACCGATACTGACATTAGCCACTTCAACAAATTTTTGACTGGATCGAAAGCCCATTCAGTAGTTCCCACCTCCCAGTCACAACAGAGTCGGCGGAGCTAGCAAAGCCGTTTAAATTGCTAGCGAAGGCATCCTTCGCATAATTTCAACCGATGGGAAGGAAGTCGGTTTTCAGATACCCTCTGCGTTCTAGCGCTGGACCTTTGGACCGCCAGAGAGCTCAAAAGCACTAGTCAACAAGCAAAACTTGTGCGACTGCGAGCTCCTTCTGTCCAAAGTGAGTCCTTCGAACTACTTGCACTTAGAAAAGTTAATCTCACCGCAGTTGTGTGTGTTCTGACTGAACACTGACCAATAGGTGCGACTAAATTTTTTGACCAACGCTCGGAATCAAGTCGGTTTTCTGATATCTTCTTGCGTTGAATCCATTAATCGCCAGTGAGTTCCGCAAGCGCCAATTAACAAGAAGTCGTGCGAGATCCTTCTGGTCCAAAGTGAACTGTAAGTTATCTTCCGAACTACTTGCACTAAGAAAAGTTAGTCTCCCACCCATTGTAGGTGTTCTGACTAGACACTGTCCAAGAGGTACGACTAAATATTTTGACGGACGCTCTTCAATCTGCATGGACGAAGGCGAGGTGGAATAATCCTGTCATTTTCCTCCAGCCCGGTTTTTGCAGGACTGAGACCGGTTTTTGAAAGACTATGATATATTTCGGTAGACAAACTTTTTGAATACCTTGTCAAGTGGCTGGAAGGAGTTTTGGAATAACACAAAGTATATTAGTCCAAGTAAAAATGATTCATCGATTTTTTGTTCTCGCACTTATAAGCTCTTCAGTGACAATACAAGGATCCATCTCTTGCCTAAGAGATTGAGAAGATTTAACTTTTGGTGGTTTAAGGTACCTATTTCTCATTCGAGTTACCCCAGTATCCAAGTCACTTCGAACTAAGTAGTAAGGCCTTAATCTTTTAAAATCTGAGATTAATGGAACTCAGAAATCTTCATGAACTTGAGTGTAAGAATTTAGTAAGTAGTGACTACTACTATTGATGAGTGCATGGTTCCCCCGACAGTCGGGTCTAAGTATTTGGCTCGGATTTTTATCCGTCTAAAGACTGTCAACTCGGCAGCATCTCTCGAAATTATTTCAGGAATGTTATCTGCCGCTACAACAATAACATTAACACGTACTACCAAGACTAAGACCCCTACAATGATGGCCGGCCCTACCCTACGGCCTTCTTTATAACCTAGTTGAGCTCAGATCGCACGGATTTCTAAATATTAACAGCTAGGCAATAAACTTTGCTACAGACATACTTTTGAAAAGCTTTTCTTTAAGAAAATAATTGCTTGAAGCTGGTACCAGCTCCTTAATGTGTATTACAAACCTTCCAGCGCCTTTCTCAGCTTTCTCTCTTTTCGTTCAGTCTCACGCTTCACTTGAAAACTCCGTTCCTGTTTCTTAATTAGCAAACTTCTAACCTAAATTGATCTTCCGCTCAAGCCCGTATTAAACTGTGGGAACATTCATGCCTACGACAATTCCAAGCCGCCAGTGTTCCCACTTGGCTTAATCAAGCTGCGACCCTATTCGGTAACGCGATTCCGTTTGGCCTGCTGGCGCGCAGGGTCTTGTCCATTATAGTAGCGCTTGTTCGACGCGTCAATTCCATTGAAATCGTACATATTGTACCGAGTGCCATCGATGAGAAGCGTTCAGCGCAAAACTTGTCTTATAAATTTCACATGCCAATCAATAAAACCAATTACAAGCAATTACTTTAAATGGATATGCGAGCCAGCGGCAGCGCAAGAGCCACAGCGGCAAGTAACGAGCGCCGTAGGATCGATGATGATGGACGTGTTGTTGGCGAGTATGAGTGGTTGTCCAGCGCTGTGGACAGCAATGTTCGCTCTTTTTTTTTTTTTTTTGGTGGATGAACGATTGCTTGTCTAGCGGCCGGGATGGCGGTGGAGGAGGTGGCGGTTAGTTGATGGCTGAGCTGCACGGGCATCAGCTGGTGTAATAAAGCGCTATGGAGGCACATACCCACAGATGTATTTAACTGCAATCGGGCACTTAAGAACGTGATGAACACACACATATACAGAGAGAGCCCTGATACACGTAATTCAACTTCGAAGTAATTAAAAATTAAATGGGGAAATGCAAGAATTTCCGGCTGCCAAACCTCAGCTTTTTCATCTGACAACGAGTGCTGCGCGGGGTGGCGCGGTAATAAACTGTTTAATTCTTTAAAAGTTCATTGGAATTATTTGGGGGCGTTGGCGGTTTGTCACGTACGCCGTGGCTCATGAGCGAGTGCGGCATGTGTGTGTGCTACAAATGAGTACGGGTCGCGTCAAGGCGATCGCGGCAAAACAATATAAGGACAGATGGCAAATAAAAGGCATAAACACACAGCAACAACAACAATGACAACACCAAGCACATGATCACGGCAAAGTGAAATTAAAAAAACATATTTGTATAATTATAATAAAGGAAAATAAAAAATATAAAATAAAATTTCCGTCGCTGGCAGCCACCGACTTACGGCCGCGTGTTTGACAGGCGATTTGTTGTTGTCAGCGCGCAGCACGTTCGCAGGCTGGCATAGCAACATCAAGTGTATACTGCTGGCCATATTTGTTGCTGTTGTTGCTGTCAATCTTATAAACTGTGCAGAGCGCAAGCAACAACAACACATGAGACTAATAATGTCACCTGCCCTCGATGGGGTTAAAATATAAGAAATAAATCACGACAAGATGCTCAACCACGCACACACATAAACACAAACAATTGTGTTATTTATTAATGAAAACAAAAAAAACCGTTAACTACGGTTGCAACGTCGCTATAATACCCTTAACAGCTGCTTTGTTACAGCATAAAAGGGTATAAAAGATCATTATCATGATTTTGACCAGTCAATTTATATGGCAACTATATGGTATAGTGGTGTGAACTGAAAAATATTTTCGGAAATTATACCGTTACCATGGCACATGATTCGAGCACAATTTCTTGGCTATATCTCAACAAATAAAAATTTTTTTCATATAAGAACTGGATTTTGATCGATCAGTTTGTATGACAGCTATATGCTATAATGGAACGATTTGAACAATTTCTACGGAGATTATACCGTTGATCTAAGAAATTATTCCTACAAAATTTCGAGAAGACTACTCTTAAAATAAAAAAAGTTTTCAGTACAAAGACTGCATTTTGAACAAACAGTTCCTATGACAGCTATTTGCTATATTGCTCCGATCTAAACAATTTTCTCAGAGTTTATGCAATTAACTTGGAAAGTAATACGTACCAAATTTCGTGCAGATATCTCGTAAAATAAATGAGTTTTTCATACAAAAACTATATTTCGATCGAACAGTTTGTATGACAGCTTTATGCTATAGTGCTTCGATATCTGCGGTTCCGACATATAGGCAGCTTTTTTGGAAGAAAAGCATGTATGCAAAGTTTCAGAACGATATCTCAAAAACTGAAGGACTAGTTCGCGTATATGGAGACAGATATACAGACCGACGGATACGGCTACATCGACACAGCTGATTACGCTGATCATTATTATATATATTATAAAGGGTTTCTGTTATACTTTATAATGTGTCAGATTTTTTTATAATGTTTCAAACATTTTCTTCTTCTGTTCCGGGTGTAATTAAAAGAAAACATGTTCCGAGTGCATAAAAATCAAGCCAAAAAGAGATTATTGTTTGCTTTTGGTATCTTTGTTGTTGCTAGGCAGCATTTGTACTAAAGAAAGTCAAATTTAAATATATTCGAAGCAATGTCTGTCTTTTTTGCCCGCTGAAAGTTGTGGCAAGCGCAACGCTACTAAAGTCACGTAGCAACACATACGATACAAGGCAGCAGTTATAAAAGTAACAACAAAACACAATCGCTGGAGATTATAGTTATATAGGGTGTGAAGGGAAAGCTGATTAAAGCTCAGTGAAGGGCTTAAAACTGCTTACGATTTCGTACTATTGTAACCAAATGAATATTAATGAAATATCACAAAAAAAACGACTTAAATTCAAAAGTGACCTAAGTCAACTTTTCTCAATTTCACACTCTGTGTTATAGTTGCCATAATTGTCTGCCGTGATGTCTGAACTCAGCTGATAAATAATATTTTGCCGTAAAGTAATCACTATGCTAACTAGGAAGGAGATTCGGATAAAGAGTCAAGATTTTCGTCAAGCTTAGTATTATTTTTCAGGTAGAAGTTGCTTTTATGAGACTTACTGCTCCGAAATTCACTTCGACAGCGAAGCGACAATATTAGCAGTGAGCTCGCAAACTTGGCGCTTCAGGTTAGTCAAGGAACGTGTCTAACCTCACTGGTATTAGTACACAGATACTTTATTCCAGACTCATTTTGCTGCTTGGTCATAACAGAACCTCTGAAAACTGCAAAGCCCTTGAGCTAGAAAGGGCACCCTTACTCCGCTTACATTGGAATGGGAACATGTTGGATCTCCGTTGTTCTCTTTCATGCCAGAATTTAACCTTCAATCCTTGCTTGCGCTTAGCAGGAATTAGTGAAAACCAGACTCTGCGTAACTGCGAGTTTCTTCGAACTTAGAGAAGACTTGTAGGATCTACTGAACTACTTGCCCTTAGCAAAGTTCAGCTTGCCGCAATAGTAGGAGCTCTTACTGGACATTGCTCAATGATATAAAGTTTAGATCCGAAGGGACGCAAGCTTATGTAGGACTGAGGTTGGAACATCTCGTCAGTCATACTTTTGGTGAACCAGGAGACATAGTAGAAATGATGATGAAATGATTTTCGCTGGGTCTTTATAGTCCATTTTATAATAAATCTAAGTACCACAACGGACTAGAGTTTTAATCTGTTCAATTGAGATCTCTATGTAGATCGACTGAACTTAACATCCAAAAAAAAAAAACAACAAATCGTGATAGAAAGATCGACACACACCACATCTTCATCGATTTCAAAAAAAAAAAACTGTCATATAAGCTGCTAAGCAGACGTTGATCAACACTAAAAGCTCCGACAGAATCGGGAATGACCTCTCCGAGTCCTGCGATATCATTATTGACAGTCATAACTTTTAAGTCGTAGATAATTTCGTCTATGTTGGAACCGACATCAATACCAAAAACAAAATATCCAACGCAGAAGAACTCTTGCCGAAAGGTGCTACTGCGGACTGAGTAGGCAATTGAAAAGGAAAGTCTTCTTTCGTCGAAATAGATCCAAACTCTACAAATCCCTTATCATTTCCGATTTGATGAAACGATGAGCTGTACGGCATTAACATAGTTCAGGAAATCAAGAGAAAGCGGCTGTGCTGACTAGGTCATGTTGTCCGGATGGAAGAGCATACTCCAGCTTTAAAGGTTTTCATTCAATAACCGCCGGTGGAAACAAAGCGAAAGGAAGACTTACACTCCGTTGAAAAACCAGGCGCGAAAGACCTTACTACTCATGGAACAAGGAGCTTACAACCTTGATTTTTGAAAAATGTTTGCGCAATTTTATGAAAAACCTAACATAAAAGCCGAATTTGTGTTCAATAAGTCGCATTCTTGCTTTATCTTTGCCACAATACCTCGCAAGCACGTGCAAATTGTGTACGTACGACTCTAGTCAGCTGGAAAAGGTGGACGTGCCGAACAGCAAGGATTGCCAGGCAACTGATTCGCATTGTCGGCCAACACACACGCTTCACTGCCACTCAATGTTTATGGCTTTTGGCAATTGCCACAGCTAGCGGTAATCCCTAATCGATTTTTGGCTAACCTTGAAAAGGTGTCATGTAGCCAGTATAGATAAATTGGTTGTTGCAGTTAGTGTTGGTGTCAAGTAGGCAGTATATATTAGTTGTTGTAGTCTTCTTCGGCGCTTTTTTAACACGATTACTGCGCTCTTACTACGCATGCCGCTACACTTGCAACACAAAATCAAACTCAGCTGTTTGTAAATTTGATGCGCACCGAGAATTTTTGTTGTCATAAGGTGTATATATTTATATATGCTTGGCAAGCCCTTGATTTGCCCTTCAATTTGTTGCTGTAGTAATAATTTTATGCGACTGCTTGCATGGCTGCCTCAAATATGGCTTCAAGTCCATTCGCTGCGCTCGTTGACAAATCCGTTGGGCGGAAGCTTCTACGCTAGCGCGCTTAGTAGCACAGTTTAAAGTTTATTATTATTATTTTTTATTTAATAAATAAAATTAAATTATTTGTAGTAGCACAAAAATTACAACAATCTCGAACGCGCTGCCGTTAAAAAATATTTTGAAGGCGATAAATATTGCTTTGCGGTAGAGCGAGCTGATTTGATGAAATTCCGCATTGTTGGCCTACATATGTTATTTTGAAAATATTTTTAGTCTTACACGTGTGTATACAGTGGCGGATCCAATATGTCCTACTGGTGGGTTTTCTTTTCCAAGTACTCCATAAATTCTTCGAAATCTCAATTAAAATCTACGATTTTGCGGGTTTTGACACCCAAAACCCCCTTAATGAATCCGCCACTGTATATATGTACATATGTATGTATGTATACAGCAGCGGTCAACACACGAATTAGTAAACAAAGTATTTATTTTTTTTCGACGCATGAAGCTCCAATTAACTTTTTTGAACTTTCTCGCCTTTTAGTTGTTTTCTAGCCACTTATCAGGCAATAAATATTAAATAATCTGCAAGGCGGGCAATTATGACTATACTACTGACGCCGTGAGTGCCGCTAACAAGTGTATTTATAAATATATATTTATTTATTTAATTATAGTAAAAATATTTGTGTGTCAAGCTGTTTCACTTTTTCGTTTTTCAACTTTGTGGTTTTTATAAGCGTCCGAATCCGGTAAAGTGTTTAAACGACCTTGGCATTTTTACAATTGCTTATATGTTTTATATATAAAAAACATAGAAAATTCTGTTTTTAATTTTTTTATAATATATATATATGTATATATTATATAAATATATAACATACATATACATATATTAATACAGTATTTAACTTTTTCTTCAAAGAAAAACGAAAATCGCTGCCAATACCAAAATTGTGTGTTTTCACTAAAAATAAATGCAAGAAAAAATACGAAATTTTTTTAAAATTTTGTTAAAACTTGTAATTAAAAGAAATGTCAAGCGTAGCTGACTGTGTCAATGGCAGGCACTGACGTCTTTATGTGGTGAGGTAGGTGTAGGTTAGCAACAGCATACGAGTACCCCAACTCATTGAACGAAAAAATTAAAATTGAAAATATTTTTTTCATTACTTGCGCTTCACAATTGGCGCAGGGAAGTGTAAAATGGGTTTGAAAATTAAAGTTTTTATCCAAAAAAATATTGGAACGGAGCAGAAGTGAAACTAAAAGGGCGGAAATACTGGTTGTAGGATAGATTAGTATAAAAGGTCGAACTTAACAGAGGTTTCGCTTCGACAGCTTATAGCCGTTCCCTTGCGGTACCCAGAACCCACACAAAATTGATCATACAGGTCCTCATGAATCGACGAAGCTTTCTTAGCCGTTTAAAAAAATATGTAGATGGCTAATATCAGTGCTGGAAGCAGTGATCAGAAGCAGTTGTTACTGCTCTGGACGATCTTGGTGTTGAATCAAATCGCAGACACCTCATTATCAGTCTGCTGTGCGACAGAGTATTTGAAATAGAATGGGGCAACGCACGGGCTCGACAAAGTGTGAGTAGGGGATTCCACAAGGTGGAGTTATCTCCCCTCTTCTATGGATCTTGGTCGCTAACGATCTGCTTATAAAACTTGAGTATCGTGGCTGCCGCCACTGATTTTCTATGCAGACGATGTAGCACTATTGGTCAAAAGAAAGTTCGTGAGTACGGTGTGTGAATTGACGCAGGAACATCGAAGCGTCTTTACAAATTGGACAGTCGGAAATTGTCTCGCCACCAACCTTAGTATAACCAAGAAGATTTTATTTACTAGAAGATATTAGATCCCTGAGACACCGCTGCCACAAATGGAAGACTTCCTTCTGCAACTGGCGGTTACAGTGAAATATCTAGGGCTCATCCTGGATAGGATGGTTTCATTTACCAGAAGATATAAGATCTCGATGGCACTGCTGCCACAAATGGAAGACATCCGTCTGCAACCGGCGGATTCAGTAAAATATCTAGGTCTCATCCTAAATAGGAAGCTTTCATTAAGGCCGAATACCGAAGATATAGAAAAAAGGCATCGATTGCCTTATAATGCTGTAAGGGAGCCATTGACAAAAGGTGGGGTCTCTCAACAAAAGTGGTTCTCTGGCTCTATGATACCGTACTCAAGCAGATGAGACTCCGTAGAATAGAGTCTTTGTGTGATTGAGAGCTCTAGAAAAGACAATACTTGCAAAGAACCTCAAGAGCGTTCAAAGGGCGGCACTCATAAGCATGTGTGGTGCACTAAGGTCCACTCCAGCCGTGAAACTTAACGCCATGAGGGGAAGATTGGTGGATGGGTTTACTATTAGGAGTTTCCTATCAACTCCAGCTTCAGACTTCCTGACTATTGCAGGGTTTTCGAAGCTCGGCTAGCTTACTTGCCCAAATGCAGCCTCTTTCAAAGAAATGACCATTCACTCGGATAGCAGATTCATTTATATGTGAACTTAATAAGTGCCATACTAGCCTTGAACTTATGTT
This sequence comes from Bactrocera dorsalis, assembly GCF_023373825.1. Taxonomy (NCBI): domain Eukaryota; kingdom Metazoa; phylum Arthropoda; class Insecta; order Diptera; family Tephritidae; genus Bactrocera; species Bactrocera dorsalis. Next base: position 67,488,265 of record NC_064307.1, on the reverse strand, counting down.
GTACTGCTTGATATCTGGGCTTCGCAGAAACTTGGCCAGCGCTGGGTCACCTTTTGGCCCAAGATCGATCGCAAGAGATCTAGTGATCTTTTTGTCCACATTAAGGCTAGCCTAACCTTAGTTGTGGGGCTTTTAATAGGCCATTGTTCTATTACTCTATTGGCGTCCCTGCTGTAAAGCTGGGAATCTTACCAGATGCCAGCTGCAGAAGCTCTTGTATGGCAGAATTTTTTATTTGACACGCTATCGTCACTTAATTTATCATACATTATTGCTATTAAAAGTAGTACAATAGCTGAAAAATGTTTTGAGATCGGATTAATATAGCTGTTTGGTTCTTGTATGGCAACCTTTTTATTTTGTGAAGGGTCTAACTACGGTACCTCTGAAGTTAATGTTTTCTCTTGTTAGCCCATCGATTATGATTGTTTTTGTACTTCAACCAATTATTATCTGTCATCTTTAGCAGATTTATATTCAAAACTCGCAAATCAGCACACCCACGCGCTTTCAAATTTAAATTCCGATTTCATATGCTCAAACGAGTATAATTTATAGATATTAATTTTTCTATAATCTTAATAATTTTAAGCGTTTAATGGCAACGGCAAGTTTCATTTTAGTGCCACATAAAACTTATATTTGAAATCAATCTCAGAACTTTTAGTGGCTCACGCTGTTTTTGTTAAGTCAATTTGACTTTTCGTGCCAACTAGTGATTGTTTATACTGCTATCTGTATGTGTGTGAGTGCTCCATATAGCTAAGTGCACATATGTGTAGGTGCCTATAAAGATTTGTAAATTAATTAACTACAGCACGTGTCGCGCATTTGCAGCCAAAAACAACACGAAAGCCCCACGCACAAATAAACGCTGCGATAAAGTGAAGAAAAAATCGGAAGAAGAACAAGAAGGCACAGCCAATAAGTGGCAAGTGGCTGCGCGAATGTACAGAACCAAAATAAACATGCGCAAGAATTTTAATAAAATGTGACATATTTTGCATAAGCAGCTACGCACAAACATAGCATACATACACATATATATACATATATATAAATTTATACGTGTATATGTGTGCACAGCAGCGCGAAAAAAACGCTTAATAAAATGCCAAACAAACAAGCCTGTGAAGAGTTTAGTAAACTTGCTAGTGTTGCGCTGGCCGCTGGCCGCTGCCCGCTGGTTGAATGAACTGCCATGAACGATGTCAACAACATGTTGCCGCAACATACACGCGCGCACAAGCACACACACACTGGGCGGTGGATATGCGGAAAATAAACGAGAAGAAAACTTCAAGCGCAAGACAGCGCTGCTGCTGCGGCAAAGCGGCTGGGCCGGCCGAATGGGTGCATATATTTTTTTATATGTATTTATAAGTTCACATATAAGTGCGTGCGTGCGTGAGTATGTGCGTATGTCGCAGCGCGGCGTGTTGGTCATTCGCCTCGGTGAAAAAATGAAAAATGAAAAAATTGAAAAATTATTAAAATTGCGGCAATTTGTTGGAAGAAAACATAAATAAATACGCCTACGCGACTTGCCGGTTAAGCACCTGCTATTAGCTGGCTATTAGCTGGTCAAGAAACTCGCTCGGCCGCACGCATAATGAGCGCGCATAGATACACAACGCTGCATTTGGAAGGCACATGGGCTATTTTTGGTTTTTATACCAAATAGTTGAATGCACAACGCACCACACCATCACAAATATAAGAGTTTCCATATAAAAACTTGATTTTCATCGTTCAGTTTGTATGGCAGCTATATGCTATAGTCACTCGATTTGAACAATTTCTTCGTCGATTATACGGTTGCTTTAGATAATAGCTTATACCAAATTTCGTAAAAATATCTCTTCAAATACAAAAGTTGTTCATACAAGAACTTCATTTTGATTGATCGGTTTGTATGGCAGCTATATGATATACTAGTCCGATCCAGATCATTTCTGACAATATTATAGCGGTGGTCTTGAAAATAATCCTTGCTAAATTTAATGAAGATATCATGTCAAATGAAAAAGTTGATCATACAAGGACTTTATTTTGAGGGGTCAGTTTGTATGACAGCTATATGCTATAGTCAACCGATTTGAAAAAATTCTTGGTTGACTATACATCTGCCTTCAGCAATAACTCGTACCAAATTTCGTAAAGATATATCTTTAAATAATGAAGTTGTTCATACAAGAACTTGATTTTCATTGTTCAGTTTGTATGGGAGCTACAATCCCTAGTCATTTGATTTGACCAGTTTCTTCGTCGATCATTTGGCCGCCTAAGATAATAATTTATACCAAATTTCGTAAGGATAGCTCTTCAAATATAAAAGCTGTTCATACAAAAGCTTAATTTTCATCGTGCAGTTTGCATGGCAGCTATATGCTATAGTAGCTCGATCAGTACAACATTTTCAGAGACTGTAGCGAAGCCTAAAGAGATAATCTGAGAAATGTTTCGTGAAGATATCTCGACAAATAAAAGTTTTCTAAAAAAGACTTGATTTTCATCGTTCGGTTTATATGACAGCTATATGCTATAGCGATCCGATATCGATGGTTCGCTTCAGGGAGCAGCAATTTAACGAGTAGAAAAAAGTCTGCCAAATTTCAGACTGATATCTGGGCTGATTCCACGAACAGACGAATAAGCTCAATCGCCTCAGCTTGCCACGTTGATTATTAATGTATGTACATATATATTTCCTCAGTTTCCTTCTAGTTATAGTATATACAACCTATTCAAAGTAAAAACAATAATATTTTTTTATATCTTGTTGTTGTTTTTAGCTTGCCTAACCCATCTGCGATAAGCTTGCGCTGTTCCTAAGCACTCAACATTTTTGTAATTAGACCAACCAGTACGCTTGTGCAGGCACGTTTATTGTCGCTGTTGATAAGCTGCACACGCGCATCCTCACACATGCAAATGCGGTTGCCACATTCGTCATCGGCTTTCTTTAACTTTTGTACTATTGTCAAGTGTGTCCGAAATTCGCTAATTGTTGTGGTGTCATTTCCGTTAGCCAGTACTGGCACTCTTGCTCTTATTTATGTTTTTGTTTACTGCAGCGCATAAGCCGCACATATAGCGGCAATCTGTTGCTCATGCATGCAAACTCATAACCAGTCAGAAATTTGTTTTTGACTTTCTGTTTACGCTTATCAGCTCACTTTATTTATGCGAAAATATCTAACTGTTTATATCAGTTTCGTAAAAAATTCCATTCATTCATACATGAAAACATTACGCTGCACTGGTTTTTTTGGAAATTTGTTTGTTTTTTTTTTGGCAAATTTTTTAAGTACACACTGTGGTTATCATATTTTGAAGGCAACTGAATTTTTCGCAGTAAACAACTCGCTGAAATATATATACAATATATACATAAGTATGGGTGTGTGCATCATTTAAGCTCAGCAGTGTATATCAGCGTGTGCATAGACTTAGTTGGTGTTATAATAGTTTTTAATGGGAAATGTCTCAAGCAATTTGTTTATAATGTATACTTCTATGCAGCACCCACAGCTGTCGGTTTGTAGTTAAGTATGCAAATGTGCCAAATCTCTCACAAGGGCTAATAAAAATAATTGCTAAATATTTTTTCAGAAATATTTTATACATTTAGTAAAAGGAGCTTATATATTTCAACTTAATACATTAGACTTAGGTATGCCAATTACGAGGATATGTTTCCCAGGCGCACTGTGGCGTATGAGTGACATTTCCTTGCCAAGATTTTTCTATGAGCTGAGAGAGTTTTATTGAACAGGTGCTCTTGTGGGGTTATATGCTCGAGGGAATTACAAAAGTCGAAGTAACTAATATAAAACTTATCGAACTTTACAATAAAGTACAGATTTTACGACATTTATCGATAAAAACTATCGATTATTTACAATACGATAACTTTTGTCGAGATAAATAAGATATCAGCAAATATTATATATGTAATTTAAATAATTTTATATATTAGACATTTTTTTTCGACATTTATCGATAAAACTATCGATAATTTACTCATAGAATAACTTTTTTCAGATATTTAAGGTTTAATTAAGCATACAAATATTGCATATATTATATTTAACAAAGTTGTCTGCCTTTATAATGAAGCATCAGATTTTACGTAATTTATCGATAAAAACCGATCGATTATTTACAATACAATAATTTTCGGTGAGACATTTAAAATTTCAGCGTATTAGTTCCGATAATTATATTTATTATTGATTTGTTTTAAATCAAGAAAAGTTTCTGTGACATTTATCGATAAAAACTATTCATAATTTACCCGTAGGATAACCTTTTTTCTGATACTTTAGATTTAATTCAAATTTCAATGGATATAATTCCGATAATTTTACATTTCATCGATTCTTTTTAATTTCTTTAGCAATGCTTGAGGATGATATAACTTCGAGATACATATTGTATTTTAACGATAGTTTTATACATTATCGATTTCTTTTTTTTAATTTGATGAAATTATAAATATTATAAATTTATTAAATATTATAAAATTTGGCGATTTTGGTTGATTAAATAATTTAATTTTGATTTTATGTGATTAAATAATTTAATTTTGAGAAATTTTATCGATAAATTTATACGTTATCGATTTCTTAAAAATTTATTTAGCAAATATTGAGCATTAATTTAAATTCAATTTCATTATAAGACGAATATATTTTTGAAGCGCTTATATTTTTTCTGTATAATGTGGCCAGCTTTATAATTGGCAGTTTTCCTATTGAAACTATCGATATCCGATATAGATTTATCTATAATAACTACCCGATTTGATAAATTTCGGTCAGATGTTTAAAATTTCAGCATACATAATTTCGATACATTTGTATCGATAATTTAATAATCGAAAATATCGATAGTTATTTTCCTGTAATATTTTGAAAATAAATTTTTGATAATTTAAGGTACATTCTGTTTAATTTCTCCGCACTTTCGCTGTCTAAAATAGATATTTTCGAAATAATCGATATGCTAAGGATACTAATCGATACTAATTGATGGACTCGAGAAAATCTACAAAAACTATCGATACACATATAATACATTTTGGTCAGATATTAAGAAATTCAGCGTACATAATTTCGAGAAGTTTTTATCGATAATTTAACAATCGGCATTTAAAAAAGTCGATATATGTTTTTCCTGCAATATTTTCGAAATGAGCTTATGGTATTTGACCTTGTTTAATTTCTCTTCAAAAATACATAGTTATTTTCGAAATAATCGATATACTAAGACTTAATACTATCGTTTTGGGACGTCAAAATATATAAAACCTATCTGTACCCACAGGATAATTTTTAGTCAAACGCTCAAAAGTTTGGAGTACATCATATCGATAAGTTTTATCGATAATTTAATAATTAAAATTTAAAAAATCGACATATTGTATATTTTTCATATTGACACGTAAAATCGGTAGATATATTAATAGAAAACATATTAGATATTCTCTCAACATTTCATTGTAGATTTTGTAAGTAAATTTTAAGAACCATATTACCACATGATCTTGTGACGGTAACGCCCTTCACTGCAATCGTCATAACTACATAAAAAAAAATATAAAAAAATTAAATTAAATAAAAAAAATAATAAAATTTTCCATTTATTAAAACTATGTATTGATAAGCTTGTATTTCCCCTAAGCGTCATAGTTTTCAGAATTATAAATGATTTTTTCTTTTTGCAAAAATTTCAATTTCTAAGTGAAATCAAGCATCAAGCACTTCCATTTATTAAACCAAAAAGGTGTGCTGATCTCACCTACTAATATGTACATATAAGTATGTGTGTATTTATCTCGACTTTTCCCATTAACACACGCTCGCGGCTAATCACAATCACTTAACACAAAGCGCCGTTGCTTCGATGCTTTGTTTGATTTTCGATTTTTTAGCGTGAAATTCATTTAATGAGATGTCAATCAGTGCGAGTGAGCTCATCTCGCCTTATCAGTTACAGGCGGCATTACGATTTTCCCGAGAACTTTCACACAGCCCACACAAAAACCCAAACAAATAGCTGAACAGACAGATGAGCGGCTATTGCAGCAACTAACTTATTATTGTTGTTGTTGCTATAGTTATTGTTAAGCATAAAGCGCATATGTTTGCTGGGATCATTATCGACTTTCGTTTATTGATTACGTCATTGTTGTTGCTGTTTGTGCGACTATTGAATGATGTTATTATACTGAGAACCGCTGTCTGTATGTGTGTGTGTGTGTTTGTTTGACTGTTACCAGCTGTCGGTTGGCAGTTGTCAATTATTTTGCGCTTGTCTGTCATTATTGTGGGTTTGCAATTGCCTTTGTGGCCAGTTCAATGGTTTGTATGTATATATGTACATATGTATGTGTATAAGTGTGGGTCTATATGGGCATAAATATTTACACAGAATTTTCGGAATTTGGGAAATTGAATGAATTGTTGCCGCACGACAGCCACGGCAACAATCTTTATCGAACGGTATGGCAACAGCGACAAATTGCTTGAGTGCTGCTCGTCTGCGGTCGAGTGAACTCTGCAAAGTGTTGGCGCAGGTTACTTTTCTTATTATAACTTGTGGCCTGCCAGTGAGGAAGTCCACTGCTTTGCGGTCTCGTGACCATTTTTGCACTCTTAAACTATTTTGGCAGCAATTTCCGTACAAGAAAAATATAATTGAAAACCTCAAAGGTGTGTGGCTGACCGGCAAGCGGGTACAGCGGTGAGCAAAGCTAATGAAGGTTGTCCAAGTGCTGACAACAACAAAAGCGCATGACAATAAAAATTTTCTTTCAGTTATTTTCAGTTTTCTTAAATAAAGAAATATTGAAAAAAAAGTTATTTTGCAAGTTATTTTCGAATATTTCGTGGTATCTGCAATGCTAGTCTCTCACTTTCATTTTCTTGTCCGTTTTATAAAAAAAATGCACTATTGATTTAAAAAGTTACAATAATTTTAGTTTTCTTAGAAAATCCGTTGTTTATTTTTTGTGGTTGTTATGAATGGTTAGCCTTCAGAGTATGAGTATGAGCTCAGTTTTATTTATAAAATGGCATTATGCGTAATCTGTTTTGCAGAGTTTGCTTACGTCAAATGCAAATTATTTATAGCAAATAACAACCAAAATTAACAAATAAATATGAAATTTTTTTTCGAAAATATTTACTGCAATATTTAAATACATTTATTATAATACAAATATTAACAATAAACAATACATATTATTTTTAACTCTTACGCTTATGAGCCTTGTCAGCTGGCAAGGTGGAAAGGTTACAAATATTTTTGTAAACAAGCTGACACGTGGTCTTTTTACAGTACTTCAAGCGGATGAGAACTTGAAATATGTGTACATATGTATATCAGTCGAACTAATTTTATAGATTTTCGATTTTTTAGTTTTTTTAATAATTCTAAAATGTCATAATTTTCCCTCCATCAACTTCAGTTTCAGACTCCTTGACTACTGCAGTGTTTTAGAAGCCAAGGTTGCTGTCATCAACCGACAGAAAAGAGACTATTAACTCTGATAGGCGGCGATACACACTTTGAGCTCACTAACCGTAAGTTCAGCTAACTCACCGTGCATTCATGACTGCTTAAGGAATGCCTAACCTTATTATCAATGCCATCGAGTCGTTTTGTGATAAGACTAGTCCACTGCAGAATCATAGGTAACTGTAAAATTGACGAGCTGGCAAAGAAAGGCACCCCAGTACCGTTATTATTAAATTAGACACGGTCAGAGCTCCACTCTTCTCGTGTGTTCTACCACTGGATAGCTGGGATTCGCGAGAGCTGTGTTACCATCGGTTCATGCATTGTCAGAAGTCCATCCATTTGGTTCAAGATCGGTTGTTACATACATATCTAATGATGTATTTGCCCTTAGTAAGGCCAGCTTATATCTAGTTGTGGGTGTTGCTTTTGGCTCAAGATCGCTCGTTAAAGATCGAATGAGCTCTTTGTTTTCAGTAAGACTAGCTTATCATTAGTCAGTGGGTGATCTAAAGCCATTGCCTTAACGGAGTCCACGCTGTGGGGTTTAGCAACTTACCGAATGCCAGCCGCAGAATTTGAATGAAAACAGAGGAGCTGGTAACATTTCAACACTTTCTTCTGGATTTTCATGCGTTTGCGAGATGAAGGCTCACACATTTAGAAGGACAAACGTCAGATATCTCACCGAGCGGGAATATATGTAAATAAAACGCTCTAGCAAATTTGTATTGGCCACAAGATGTTTCGACGCCCAAGTTCGATCCCTGGAACAGCTATCGAACCTAAACTAACCATGTCAAGCTCGTATATGAACCTTGGAAGTTTCACCAAAGCTAGAACAAAGGTAACTAATTGAACCGGAATGACCACGACAAAACAAGGGACATAACATTACGTTCTTCCAGAAAAAAGACAGCTGAATGGCAATATAGTCGCGATAGTCAGATGAGTCAGGGACGATTGGAAGTAATTATTCTACGCGTTATTGCTGTTATACGGACCCAATTCCTGCAAAAAAGTGGCCAAAAATCGGGACCAGCCTCACGTTTGGAATTAAGTTGAGCCAGCCGACGTGTTTACTTGCTCGAAATTATTTTTAAAACATACCAAGTTATGCCACTTTATAATAAAACTAAGTTCTTGGCCATAACATTAACCTATCTTTATTTGATTTCTTCTTGAAAACACCCTTTATGTATAGGAAACTAGCGCAGCTCATGAGGAACCGAACTACGGATAATGAAGAGCTTACTTGAGACGCTGTGGAACGCAGCTTGTAAGAAATTTCTGCAAACGAAAGACCTTAACTAAGGCCTTGGTATTTAGACTGCATTCGTATATTCAGTGACATAGTAAGTACACATAATCCCTACTGGAGGTCTCAAAGCCCGAATTATAGGATACTGGAAGGAGTATCGTTAGTGCGGCCACAGTCTATTGAAATTCGCAGCCTTAAGGATGACTACTCCTCATGGGTCTCGTAAGTGAAATCCATTTGGCATAGAAAAAGCCCAAAAAACTGGGCTATGCGTGGTTCATTAGCCTATCAGACAAACCTAACCAAACCTTCTGCCAAAATCGAAAAAAAGCCGTAAGAGTGTCTGCACGTTAGTATTTATACAAGGTATGCACCTAATCAGATTTCATGTAATAAATTTAGATGATAATGTTTGGAGTTAGAAGGGTCTAGAACTTTATGTAAAAGCCAGTATTGGCTGAGGTTGATACCAGTTTTATAATGATATAGTATATCGCATTGTCGATATGATAGGAAATATTCGAAAACAGTAAAGTATTATCATAGTAAACAAAAAATAAGAAAAGGCAACAACAACAACAACGACAACAGCTAACAAGTGCATAATAAAGCGTTGAAAAGCGTCAATCATGCAACATGAGCACATGTCGATCATTACAGACTTTCAAACGCATACAAAATTCATTTCGGTAATTATTTGCGAACGAGTTAACAATTCGCTAACATGAAAGAGCAATGAGACAACAAAAAAGCGAAACACTTAATGCCGGTGAGACAGCAGAAAACGAAATGACCGAAAAACCAAAAAACAAACGAAAATGCCACAGCGGCCGCTTAGAGCGTAACACAGCAAGGCGGCAGCGTTTTGACCCGAGGAAACAGTAGGAAATGTTAATATTTAATTGAAAAACGAAATTAACTCTTTTCTGCGCATATAATTTTAATAGGAAAAATGAATAAATTGGCTGAAATGAATAAAGTGGGTAAATGTTAATTGACATTGCCGCTTGGCAAAAGTTTTAGATACACTAGTGTGTGTGTGTGCGTGTGTGAGCACATTAAATATTACTAGCTAGCGCGTGGTTAATTTCCATTACAATTCAAAGAAATCCAACGAGTGCTGACTCATGAAAATTTTCCACGCACAAGGTAGCTGCAGCTTTTGCACACAGCACTGTGCATGTACAAACATATAAACATATGTATGTATGTATATATGTGCGCATATTAATATGAGCATATATTTGCAGATTACCTGCCGTTTCGCCTCACTGTCGCTATGTGCATTTGCGCGATTGTTTTATTTATTTACACAAAGCTGTAGTTCGCACTGTTTCCTTATTTACTATTTACCCGCACCACAAACACATACACACCCACACATGCTTATATGCTTAGTTACAAATGTGCTCTTGGCTAAAATGTATTTGCGTGCTTTGCGACCACTCAGTTGGCAACAAAATACAAAAATAAAAACAAACAAATTTTATTTTATTTTTTTTTGCCTCAATTATTTCACTGGAAACTGGTAGAGCGACGCGGAGGCGGGCATCTCTAATTGCGAGTGTAATAGTTGGCAATTGTCACTGTTGCTAAAAGCAATTTCGCTTGAATTTATTTTATTTGCAACACTAGAGTATCGCTTTTGTTGTTGGCGTTGTTTTGTTTTTTTGTACTTCTCATCGCTGATATAATCAGCAGCTATCGCTATTTATTTTACACGCTGAAGATCGCACGCGAAATGCACCAGCGGAAAATGGTTAGTAAGTGATGGGGTTTAAAGGGGTCTCAAGACTTTGCTACAAAGGTAAAGTTTGTATGGATAAATGACTTAGTAGATCTAGAAAAACAAAAAAAAAGGTTACTCTAAATTCTTACCTACAAAGCACCCGTATACCGCTTACAAGTAAAAATGTTGTCATAGAAGTACTTAATTTTGATTGTTCAGTTTGTATGGCAGCTATATGCTATAGTGTTCGGATCTAAATGATTTTTCCGTCAAGTGTACCGTTATCTTAGAAAATAATCCAAGCCAATTTTCATAAAGATATCTCGACAAATAAAAAAGTTTTTCATACAAGAACTTGATTTTGATTGTTTAGTTTGTATGACAGCTATATCATATAATAGTCCGATCCGGAAATTTTTTCGCTTAATATAGCATTGCTCTGGAAATTATTTCTTGTCAAATTTCGTGGGGGTATCTCGTCAATTAAAAAAGTTTTTCATACAAGAACTGGATTTTTATTCTTCAGTGTATATGGCAGCTATATCATATAGTAGGCCGATCTGTAAAATTTCTTGGGATATCATAGCATTGCTCAAAGCATGAAGCCATGCCAAGTTATATGAAGTTATATCATCAAACAAAAAGTTTTTCATACAAGAACTGGATTTTGATCGTTCAGTTTGTATGACAGCTGTATGCTATAGTTATCCGATATCAGCCGTTCCAACAAATGAGTAGCGTCTTGAAGAAAAACGAACGCGCGCAAAATTTCAGAGCAATATCTCATATGCTGTGAGTTTACATACATCATTTATATAAATTTTTAAGGGTCTCCGACGTTTACTTTTCGGTGTTATAAACTTCGTGGCAAATTTGAGAATATATTTATGACAAACCAACGGAAATAGTCAAAAGGATATGTAAAAACCAACCAATTTTGGATTTAAAGTATTAAGTGACAGCCAAGACTAGTTTAAGCTGTTATACCGTCTATTTGATCCAAGAAAATATTTATTCAACAACAAAGAATAGTTAAGGGAGTAGCAGCTGTGCTTTAGATATACATTTTTACGAAGTTTGTGTTAAGAAAGTGTTCCCTTGTAGTTCTTACAACTCCCACCTCAGCGCTCATCTGATAGTTATCTCCAATAGATCCAAGATAACCTCAAACCTTTACATGAAAAAAGGAAATGTGTCCTTGTATTGCCTACTAGTACCTTCTGTACCTCACATCCCTTAGTTACCTCCTACTAGTACCTTCTGTACCTCACATCCCTTAGTTACCTCCTCAAGTTACCGCATAACCTCAAACACTACCTCAAACTCTACATCAAAATCTCGTATGTAAAGCTTTCCGCTTGAGCGCTTACGAACATTTTGCACTGGACAATCGAACTTAGTCGGCAATGTGCTTTCATCTCAAATTAATTGCCATAGTGTATAGTACATATGTATATATGCTTTAGATATACTATATCTGAGTAATTTGGCCTATTAACAAATGTAGCACGAATGAGAAAAATAGTATTAGAAAAATACTAATACAATTAAAACCACAATTTTGCGCCAATAAATGCTGCTGATCAAATAGATTCAAATCAACACTACATTGAAACACTATTGTATAAAGTTAGGGTGATCAGCAAAATCTCAGAACACTAACTTTCGACCTTTTAGTAACTAAACTGGAACTAGAGACCGTAAGATATTTACATGATTTTTGTTTAAATATAGCTCTAGCGTCTTCAGATATTTCAATAAGTCGATCCATTCATGAGGCTTATTTTAGCCAGTTTAAAGGAGTAAACTCAGCTCGCTGTTCCGTTGAGACGCCCAGAACTCCTGAGTATGGATCAGATAAACCGTCGTATAAACAAAGTGCCTAGAGCCAGGCACAAACTTATTAAGCTGGCTAATATCCAGTCAATTCGCTGGTTTCGTAGAATATGTGGCAACAAAGACGCAATAGCTTTAGTTTGCCGAAAGCTGGACAGTGAAGGAGAAAAAGTCTAGATGTTTCCAACTCATCTTCTTCCCTACAAGTGTGACAAGTTGCGTCTTCTAGGATATTTAGCTCCACCGCCTGAGTGCCAATGGCACAGTGTCCGGTTAGGTTACTTATCATTGCGGTTATGTAAGCTTGCGGGTGGTCAATAAAATCAGCGTCCGAGAGCATGTCGATATGGAAACATCCGCGTCCGAGTGCCTTTACAATTACCGACGATTTCGCTCTGGGCTGGCACCCAGACAAGTATTATGTGGAAGTAGCTCAGTGAGCTATCGGAGTGCATTCAGCCTTCGCTAAAAGTAGTCGCACTTCGTTCAAAAACATTTGCTGCTAACTTAACAGCTGCCATTTTTTGCTTGAAAGACATTACAGTTGTCTTGCAGTCTGAAACAAGATTTGATTGAGTGCTCCCGACAAAAGACTATCCCTCCAAACTTCTCCTTGAGCCACACTCCACCCATGAAAACGTTCACTGTGTATCTTCTCCAGCGACTCCATTCCACCCACATAGAACTCGGAGTTATGAGCGCTGTGAAAATGCTTGGAATGGGCTGCATGGAGCGGGGATCCAAGTTATCAGGATGGAAGTCAAGTGCGAGAGAATCTCGGAATGTCTTACTCTGGGAGCTGCGCGTAGAAGATTCTAAAATACTGGGAGTTGACTCCGTGGCGCAGTGGTCCAAGTTATCAGGGTTGCAATCCAAATGCACCTTTCACCAGTTAAATTTACCAGTACTGGTTTACCTACGTTTCTTAAAGCCAAAGCACAACTTTTGGTGAGCGGTCCCACCGTTTTCCAATAGCCCCTTTACAGCAATATAAGGCAATTAATGCTTCCCTCATCCGTTTCTCAATATTGTGCTTCCATGATAGCTTTCTATCCATATCCTTGATATATATATAGCGTATAGCTGCCCAAGTACTTCACCTTTTTTTTACAGGGTCAAGCTTCTAACCTCCCAAAGAGATAAGACGTTCATCTGTATCATAAAACTAGTTCATATTTGTTTTGACAGCTAGACGGCTTCTCTCCTCCTTAAAAATATGCAAAATTTTCTACGTGCTTTAACTGCTTCTCAAATCCACACCCTAATGTCTAGATTTCCTCCGCTCCGTTGACTAGAAAAGCAATTTATTGTCGTATGATTCGTAGGAGTCGCACTTAATCGATCGCTAATCTACGTACGGCTGTTTGCTGTTGTTGTAGCGCACGACTTTTCTTTCATTGCAATTGTTTATACAATGTTTTTATTATTGCACATTTTCTCGTTGCAATTTCAAATCATTATTTCATTTTTTTTTGTTCGTTTTTGCATTCGCTAATGCGCTTTTGATCTCTGGAAATTTCCATTGAGGCGGAAAAAGTTTTCACGATATGATTTCATCATCAACCATAATATACATACAGCGCTATACAGTGACTATAGCGGTGACAGCAGCAGCAGCAATGATGTTGCTTGTCATAGTTCTTGCTATTGTTTTTGTTGTTGCCGTGTTGCAGTCACAAGCGATTTGCGCTACATTTATGATATTTCTGTCGGTTTGTTTGTATGCCCGCAAGTGGGTATGTGGGTAAGTATGGCTGGGTACCTTGATTTTGTTGCTGCCTTTGTTGTATTTGATATACATGTTTATTATTGTAATGCTTTTTTTTGCGCTCGCATTGTTATGCTGTTTATTGCGGCTTTCATTTTATTTATGGTTTGGTAACACGAAGCCGACATTGGCAATTTATTATCGCTGCGGCCGCAAACATTTCCGCTGATCCTGCGGAAAACGTTCGCATCGACAGAGCAGTGAAATGAAATGAATGCTACATAAAATGTTGCTGGGAGTACATATGTATATATATACAAATATGTATACATACATACATATGTTTGTATATTTATGTATACGAGTATAAGCACATCAATACCCAAAGAAATCAAAGAAATAACACCGATAGTTCTGCTTTATAGGACATGAAATCGGACGCGCATAATAAAAAAAAATGCAGAAAAAGCGAATAAAAATGTCGACAATAGAATAATTTGCACGGATCAATGAATCAACGATTGACGTTTATGGCACGGGCGCATAGTGAGCGGGAAAGAAGGTGAAACTGCTGAATTTTTCAACTTAGCAACAGTGTGGCGTGAAAGAAAGGAGGTTAGCTGTGGCGGCTAAATTATAGCGCTTTAAAATGTTTCTAGTAATTTCTGGGCATGAAAAAAGGCTGAGTAAATGCGATTTTTTTGTGGTATATACCACACACATACTTATATGCTTCATATATAATATCATGTGCATTTGACATGCACTCAAGGTCAATGCAATGCCAATATATACAAGCTGTCTCCATCGAAGCTGAATGACAGCGGTTACCGGCAAATGTGGTCGATAGGAAATGTGCAGAGAAACAAGAAAAATTATAAATAAAAAAACCGTTAATTTCGGTTGAAATGAGATATAATTCCTTCACAGCTTAATTTTTTTTGCATAAAAGGGTATAAAAAGGCCTTTTACTTGATTTTAATCGCTTATTTTGTATGCCAGCTATATGCTATTCCGATTTGGAAACTTTTTTCAGATATGATAGGGTTCCTCTGAATATTAATGTATGCCAATTTTCGCGTAGTTACCTCGTCAAATAAACAACTTTGCGGTACAAGGACTTGAGTTTAATCGGTCAGTTAGTATGGCAGCTATATGCTACAGTAGTCCGATTTAAACAAATTCTTGAGGGATTATCCAGTTTTCTCCAAAAATAATGTGTGCTAAATTTCGTGTAATTATCTCGTCAAATAAATAAGGTTTCCATACAAGGACTTGAGTATGATCGGTCAGTTTGTATGGTAGCTATATGCTATAGTAGTCCGATTTGAACAAAATATTGAGCGATTATACAATTTTCTCCAAAAATAATGTGTGCCAATTTTCGTACAGTTATCTTGTCAAATAGACAAGTTTTCGATACAAGGACTTCAATTGTATCGGTCAGTTTGTATGGCAGCTATATGCTAAAGTTATTCGATTTGAATAATTTTTCGGTATATTATAAAATTTTTTCTGAAAATAATGTGTGCGAAATTTCGTGCAGTTATCTCGTCAAATAAATAAGTTTTCCATACAAGGATTTGAGCTAGATCGGTCAGTTTGTATGGCAGCCTTAAGCTATAGTGATCAGTTATCGATATATATAGAGTTAAATACGTTGGAGACTATAAGATGCGTCTTCAAAAACATCTTTGCGAATATTTTTGTTTTATTATACCAACTTCATTCAAAGAACATCCGAAGAAAAACGAATTCTTGCAGGGCCGTGCCTCCAATGGATTACTAAATAGCGAACCACTTACTAAGCACTAAGTGCGCTTACGTGGTCTCAAATGTATGTACATACAACCCGCCATATGTAGAGGTATACATATGTATGTAGAGATATATGTATATGCATATACATATGTCCAAGTAAATAGAGATCGCATGTTCTCTGGCATTCTCCACTTAGCAACTATGAAAGCCAATATCGGAAAGAATAAAAAAAGAATAAAGAAAAAAGTTGCAACAAAAACAGCAACTTGACACAACAAAGTGTATGAGCAATTGGAGAGCATATTGCTTTAGTTTATTTCACGCTTCGCTACACAAATGTCATATCGTCATATCCAACAGAGTGTTAACCAGGCTCCCTTCACCCGCGAGCGTCGCGCGTTTCAAATGCAGCAGCGCTTTAAGTGAGTTAACTACAAACAATTTAAGTTTGGAAAGGGTAAATTACTAGAATGTAAGAGTAAAAGGTTGAATTTAAGTAAAGTACCTGGATACAGGTATAGGAAGGTACATAACCTCAGAAACTGTAAGAATTTGGTATGTATACTTGGTTAATGGTATAAGAAGTAAAGTGGCAGGTCGAGAGAAAGCTTCCTGAAAAGTTTATGAGCGGATATTTTGCTTGCCTAACCATTTTGAAACAGCCTAGAACCGTGCATGCTTTAAATCTGGAAGGCTCTGCGGTATACACAGGGTCTAAACCGATTTGAAGCCATAGCCGTATGCTTACCCAGCAGCTATATTGATTTCTGGTACTCGAAGAGCATATATTGAGTGTCATCAGAGACCAGTTACACTTCCTCTTTATTTTTTTTTCAGTAAAATAAACTCTTTCTATCCCTAGCTATAGTTTGAAACATGCATTCCTGCTTTCAAAAACCATCTGGTACTCGAAGAGCGCATACTGAGTGTCAGCAGTTAACAGTTATACTCTCTCTCTCCTTCTTGAAATAAAATATGACCCTTCTATCCAAAACATGCGGAAAAATAAATTTTCCACCTAGAGATAGCCCAGAACGGTGCAGTCTTTGAATCTGGCAAGGTCTAAATCGATTTGAAGCCGAGGCTGTTCGCTTATTTAACAGCTAGATTTTTTCTGGATACTATTAATATATTTTGCTTTCCAAAGACTTCTGGTACTCGAAGAGCGCATAATAGCTGTCAGAAGAGAACAGTCTCTCTTTCTCTCTGTTTCTTTGAAGAGAATAAACTCTTTCTAACCAAAAAATTCGAAAAAAATTTATTTTCCACTTTAAAACAGCGTAGAACCGTTCTGTCTTTAAGTCTGGAAGGGTCTAAACCTATTTGAAGCCGATGGGGTTTGCTTTCCCAGTACCTAAATTGATTTCTCGGTACAATTAATATAGTTTTAGACATACATTCACGCTTTCGAAAGCTATCTGGTACTCGAAGAGCGCATATTGATTGTCAGCAGAGCACAGTTAATCTCTTTCGCTAAATAAAATAACCAATTACTAACCGAAATAAGCGATTAGCAACCGAAACGTACAAAAAAATATGTATTTTCTTCACACTATTATAAAATTTAAATCGAAAAGGCAAATAATGTATCGCTCGAGATTGCCAAAAATCTAGGAAATTTATTTTTCACATTGATTTTTATTTATAGCAAAAATTTAGCACGCTTTCGCTGTAAAGACAGCGATTATTGACATTTTTATTTATTTTTTAATTTATTTGGATTTTTATGTTTTTTTTTTTTTTTTTGAATTTCGTTTTATTTTTAATTTCCTTCTCTTGATATTTTTTGCTGTTGTTTTTATATTTTTTTGCTGTTTTTATACTTTTTGTTAGTGTTGCTTTTTATTCTGTCATTACATTTCAACGCGCAGTTCATTTGCACACAGCCATACACACACACATACACTCAAACTGACTCACACGAGCGCACAGTAATTTCTTTCGTGCATACGAGTGCGCTTTCATTTTTCTGGTGCCAGAATGTCTGTCTAAAACCAAAGCCAGTCGGTACGCGCTGTGCCCGTAACACCATAATACATAGCATGGCAGCACAAATTGCACGACCCGGCGGCGGTTGCGGGACCGGCGGACGTTGCTTAATGAGTTGCCGAGGCAGCCAAGCAAATGCGCATAGCACAAAGGTGGCAAAGTGGCAGCGACGGCGGCGACGGCAAACGTGACGGTTGTTGCGGTTAGCACAGCAGTGGAGGTGAGCTGAACACGGCAGAGCAGCGCTGCATGTGTGTGTTGGTGTACTGAATATATAACGAAGTGATTGCTGAGCGCGCGGGGGAAGGTAAATGTAAAATGAAATGAGATGAGTGGCGGAGCTTGACATGCAAGTTGAGCTTGAGGTTAAGATTGTTAGGTAGAGGTGAGTGTGAGGTGGAAATGAGCATGAGGCAGAGGTGAGCCTGACGTAGAGGTAAGCGTGCGGTAGAGGTGTGCTGTGTGGTGGTGTGGAGCCGCTTTAGCGGATATGAGTATATGGGGCAATCAAGTTGGAGACTCAACGACGCTCGGGTAATCAGTCAGCTGTAGTAATTGTCGAAGCCCCACCGCAGTGCAGCACCCACAAGCTGACAAATATGAGCCGCAGGTAACGTGTAACTAATTTCTCTAAATGTCAACGCACATACACACACATATTGATGTGCATGTTTGTTGCTGCCTTCAGTTGGCAACACGTATGAATCCACAAAAGCGTTGAAAGCGCATCAAACCGAACCCGGCTGGGCTTGTACACTAGTCAGCAACAAGAGCGTGGGTGTTGGGTGTTGGAGGGAAAGGCGTCTATAACATGGCGTAGGTGTCGCTGTGCATATGTGGAAAGTTCTAGTGTTGAGTAGTTGTTGTATAATCATTTCGAAAGTAAATTTGTGTTTATAGTCTTTTTTTAGTTTTTTTTTTCTATTTTTTTTTAGTTTTTTTTTATTTTTTTTTTAGTTTTTTTTGTTTGCATTTCTGTTCCTAAATATCCGCATGCACTATAATCTCAGCTTAATTCATTATTCATCCGCACTTCAATTTCCATACTAGCTGGGTGTGGGTCCACAGCGTTTATCTTGATTTGCCGCAGGTAACATTGAAAATCACCATTCAAGCAAATTACGTTTAAATAATTAATTTTTTCCTGTTAAAGCATTCGCGGCAGCGGCAAACAACAAAAGCCGAGCCAAGCTATATAAAATCGCTGAAGCAGAACAACACAACGAATTATTACGTGCAAACCACATAAAAAGTAATTATATTATTAGAACTTGACGAAATGAAAGCAGCGCGCTGCCCGGTGACATGGAAAATTTCTTGGTGACTTAACCCATTCAGTTCGTACCGTTCAGACATAATTGAGTAATTGTAGCGTAAATGTACTTGAAATAATGTTGAAAGGCGTACAAATGCTACGAATGTGAATAAACAGCAAGATGGACAGGCATATAAAGGCATGAGACTTAGTTGAGATTCAACGGATCCGTCGCGAATTGTCCAAAAACGGGTATAAGCTGCAAGAGGGGCAAACATATAACGACAGCTTTTACGGATCCGTCTCGAAACGGCACAAATACCATTCGATACTAAAAATTTGACCAGAGCTCCACATGAACTGTAACGACATACGAAAAGGGGTTTAATTCCATCCTGACACAAAAAAACGTGATCCATTTTGAGGTTTCCTACATTTTTAAAGAAAAAACAGAGAAACTTCAAATTCATTCCCCATTGATTGTTGTTTATTATCGTTCTAAAGAACATCCTTTGGCATTTATTTTTGGAGATTATCTCTGTCAAATGTTGGCCGCGATTACGTCTCATATGGTCCATCCCTTCAGTTCAATTTTCGATGACTCTTTCGAGCATTTCGACTGGTAAATGGCGAGTGACAGACATGTTATTCTGTTCCAAGGCCTGAATCGAAGCGGCATAAACCGCCTAGACTTTAGACTTTACATATCCCTACAGAAAGAAGTCTAACGTTGTGATATCCACGATCTTGGTGACCACTCGTCCAGCCCAAAACGTGAAATTATCTGCTCACCGAATTGTACTATCAATAAATCGATTAACTGATGCGCTGTGTGGGAAGTGGCGCCGTCTTGTTGAAACCAAATGTCGTCGATATCACGAGCTTTAATTTCAGGCATCCAAAAATCGGCTATCATGATGCGATAACGGTCGCCATTGACTGACGGTTTCTAGGCGAAATGACAGTTCTTGCTGGTTGGTGCTGGTTTCCAAGCCCATTGAGCCAGAAATGGGTCCCAACGTGAACAAAATTTGGCTGGAACAAAAAAACGTCGGATCTTCTTGGAACTTTTCAAGAACCCATAAAACGAAGCGATGTCACTTGTGAATGTAGAGCAACTTCAGTTCTTGCGCTAGCTGTATTTTGTACGCTTTCAATTTAAGATCTCGTCGTAAAATGCGCCAAGTCTTAGCATACGTCAGTCGGGGTTATTGCGAATGGCGCCGTATCGACTCTCCATGGTCTTCGTGTAGACCCTCAGATAAGTGACAATGAAAGAAACATTTCACCTTCATTTAATCGACAGAGTCCCCCCAGTGGACTGCGACAATGAACCCACACCAAAGCGTAGTTAAACTCAATGGTCTGCTGGCTGGGGAAAAGCCATGAATTGGAGTTCGTATTCTAAGGACCTCACCCAAAGCGACTATTTACTGTACTCAGATCTCAAACAAATTTTCGCTAGGAAGAAATTTTCGTCGGATGAAGAGGTCATCGGAGCTACTAAAGTCCATTTGAGAAAAGACAAATTGTACTATAAGATTGATATGAAAAAGTTAGAAGATTGCCGTAATCAGTGCATCAGAGAACTATGTTGAATAAAGTAAACGAATTTTGTAAAAAAAATATGTTTTACTATCTTAGATCGGGGACTTAACAATTGGGCGTTATATTTAAGTTTCGTCGGACTGGATCTGAAGCAGCGAAATTCTCAAAAAATTCCATTTTATGTGACGAAATCTTGAATACATTTTCTTCGACTTCCCGAACTTACCGAAATGTCACAAAAACCATTTATAACTACAAATGTCAGCAAAGCTTCACCTCACCCTTACCAACATACAAATTTGGTTTACATATCCAGGTAAATGAGTTGAAAAACTGTAGCCCATTCCTGAAAAATGTTCATGAGAACGGTACTCAGACTGGATCTCAAGTATTTTGCTTAACAAGTTCTTATACATTATGAACTTGTGGAACAGTTAATTTTTCAACATAGCGGAGCAGGGTCAACTCTTTCTGTTCTACTGAGGAGTTTTTGATGACAAACGGAAAGCATTTATATGCAGAAATCTTTGGTATATTTGAGGGGATCCAATTGTGTTATGTATAACTGACTTTTGTCTCCCACTTAACTTTTTTTTACTGAATATACCCACAATGGACTTGTGACTCTTGACTCGTGTCAATCAATTACATATTTTCCATTATGTGAGCGACAAGGTACACAATTGCCTTGTCTTGCGCTTCAGCAACCCACAAGCTGCCAGCGGCCAACAAGCTCCAAGCCCAATCAAGTAAGGCCTTATAAGCGCGCCAGCTTGTTTAATTAAAATTTATCACAGCGTCCAAAAATGGCAAATAAAAGGCGGAAGGCGGGTAGGGCAGCAAATAATTGCTCGATAGAAGCGGCAATAAATAAATATAAAAATCACAAAAAAAAATTAAAAAATATTTTTAATAAGAAATACAATTAGTGCACGGCAACGAGGAGCAGCAGCGCAAGCGGCTGTGAGCAAGCGTGTAGCACGGAAGCAGCCCAAGTGCAGGCGTATTTTATTAATAAAACTTGAAAAATACAAAAAGCGTAAAAAAATATAGAAAAATTATTTAAACACCAATAAAACTAGCGATTACATGTGACAGCAACAGAAGAGTGCGAGAGAGAAAGAGAGGGGTTAGCAACAGCGAAAATTGCGCGGCGTGTGCCGCTCAAAATCAGTTTTTTTCGGAAATGCCAACCACACGTTTGCTTTGATGAATTTACTTTGTGTTTTTTTCTTGCTATTTGGCTACAAACACCGCTGGTGGCACGTTACACTGCGCTGCAACAAGTCAAAGTGACAGACACTCGCAGATATTTATATAAACCACATAGACTAGCGCTTGTGTTGGCCCCCACGCTAGCGACTTTGACAGACTGCTGGACGTCAGCAAATTGTGTCGAGCGATTTTTTGATGTGCGGTTTGCTTGCAAAACAACAACAACGACTAGTAGATGGCATATATAATATATGCTAGAATATTTTGGAGCAATTGCTGTTGGATATTTATAAATATGGGTTTGCGAAAAAAAACTTACTAAATTATAACTAATAGCATAGTAACAGGAATATTTATGGTGAGAGGAAGGTAGAGAGAAATGAAATTTGTATTTCTGTAACAAATTTTGAGCTACTTATGCCCTAAACAAGGTATATTAAGCTTGTCACTAAGTTGTAATACCCGAAAGAAAATGTCGAGGACCATATTAGTCCCTCAAATTTTGAGATATAGATCCAAACTTTTGCACATGTGCTTTTTTTTACCAAGAAGCTGCTCATTTGTTGGAATCGTTGATATCGGACTACTATTTATTATAGCTGCCATACAAATTGACCTCTCCAACTCAAGTCCTTGTACGGCAAACTTTTTTATTTTACAAGGTAACGTCACAAAATTTTGCACAGATTATTACAAATCGTACCGCTATAATTTCCGAAAAAAATATTCATTTCGGACCACTATAGCATATAGCTGCCATACAAACTGACCACAACAACTCAAGTCCTTGTAGGGAAAACTTTTTTATTTGACCAGGTATCAACACGAAATTTGGCACAGATTATAAACTAGTGCATTGCTATAGTGTCCCAAGAAATTTTTCAGATCGAAGCACCATAGCATATAGCTGCCGTACAAACTGACCAAACAACATCAAGATAAATATGTTTTTATATCCCTTTAGGCTATAGAAAGTGCAACTGTGAAGGGTGTTATAAATTCGATGCGCTTTTTTCTTGTTTCATATATAATATATAACCACATTTTAGCACAAGGTTCAGATTAGGAAAACATTTCTTTGTACTGTGCGGCCTCTTGTAGCTGAAAATGTTAAGAAATGGTACATAAAATTTTATTAATTATTTTTTATTTATTTTTTCTAAAAATTGTCTATTTTTTTAAAAATATTTCTCAAAATTTTATTTAAATTTTTCTAAATTTTTTAACATATATACATCACTTTGTGCCCACCTATAGTAACACCCATGTAATCACCGCTTTGATCTCAAGCATGTAATATCAAGCACTGCATATCTGTATTCATTTAACGAGCCGTTGATATTTTGACAAGCCTTTATGGCAAGCTTGTCGTCGTATCAGCAAACAAATGTGTGCACCCAAATGAAATGACATAGACATCATATTTAAAAATATACTTCGAAATAATAAAATTATGTGTTTATTTGCACACACTGCATACAGCACATGCCAGAGGCGGATAAATTCACAAATAAGTATACGTGTATATAAAAATTAATGCAGAAAGGTTCTTTGACGAAGGCACGTGTGTGTGCGTGTATTATTATTAGGGTAGTGCAATTTATATGCGCTTAAAAGGCTTGGTTTCCTTCAAGTGATATCTTCTCTAAAATTTTATGGAATCGTTTTTGTTTGGTACCTTATCGAATATGAAAGATCAAAGATGTGTCAACCGAACCGTCAAAATTGATTTGCTTAACTTTGTTCCGACAATTCCGGTCTTGAAGATGCTCCTCGTTCTGGCAGGAATCTTGAAGTCGATATGGATAAAATAGAGTATTTGGTCGATGCAAATCGGCGAATAACAACTCGAGTTTTTGTAGAAAGATTAAATTTGTCTAACACGATCATTTAACAGCACAAGAAACGTATACGATGAACATCGAAGCGGCATAGATGTTCCTCAGAACAAAATTTGCTTCATTGCATGAATAACCGTGATTTGTTTAACAAACGTCAAAGAAGTGATCCACTTCTGAAGCTCTTTGTAACTGTCGATAAAAATGGATTGCTCATAAGATGCAAATTACAGAAGATCGTGGTCTGAAAAAGATCAATCAGCTCACACCCTTCGAAGGCTGGTTATAAAAAGAGGTTAATATGTTGTCTGTTTGATAGGATTAGGATTTCTAAGTGATTTTTTATCTTGAGCCAACAGTCGTCAAAAAATTAATATTTTTTCTGTTTGGTGGGAGTTCAAAGGGATCGTATACATTGAGCTTTTGTCTGACAATATTTCGATTATTTGTGAAGTGTATTGTTAGCAGTGGGACAAATTGTGTGATGCATTCAAACAGAAGAGACCAGAATGGTACAAGTATGATGACCCGCCAACGAGGCAACTTCGTTGCGATTATGTACCTAGTGGCTAACATAATAGAAAATATTTAATTGATTCATACGAGTCAAGCTCCATTGTAGGTATATTCAGTAAAACGATGTTTAGTGGGAGACAAAAGTCAGTTATACATAATACAATAGCAAAGATTTCTTCATGTAAATTCTTTCCGTTTAGCCTCAAAAGTTAATCAGTTGAATTGAAATGGTGATCCATCCTCCTTTATCTTGCAAATTTTAGTGTTCCACAAGTTCATATTATCGAAATGGCCGTATTTGTGGGATGATTTGTTCTTCACTGCAAAATATTCTTCAGTCTCGGCGATCACATCTTCGTTCGACGAAAATCTGAGAACAGGGGCCAGATTTGGAGAATACGGTGTACACGGAAGCAATTTGAAGCCCACGAACAGTGTCCAGAAAGAATGATGCCCTGTCCAAGTTCACTCAAGTGTGGTGTTCTCAGTGCGCCATTAAACTTGGGAGTGGCCATAAACGATTCCGTTTGAAGGCGAGCTGAAGTAAGAAAGCAACCCTCCTCAGGTTTGTGCGCTGGGTTTGGGACCCGGCACGTAAAAAAAACACCTGCAATAAAAAGAAGACAACGACCTCGGATGGGAGACCCTCGTTTTGATGACGAAGAAGATTCATGGTCCTTTACGCATTAAACTGCAGAGGAAAAGGAAGACTTCCACTTCGTTGGAAAGACCAGATGGAGAAGGGCCTGGCTAAACTTGGTATCTCCAATTGGTACCAAACAGCGAAAAGAAAGAACGACTGGCGCGCTCTTGAAAGAAGAAGAAGAAGTCTCCAGAATCACTTTTAAGAAATGTACGCCAAAAGCGCCAGAAATTTTAGAAATTTCAGAAAATGTTTTCCGTGGCGTAACGAGCCACCCTAATAACCACCATACAAATGCACTTCTGGGCTGCGACTGCATATTGACCTGACCGTTTCGGTGCCAGCAACAGCAACAGCATCAGCAAAAGCAAATTCAACTGCAACAACTACAACAATAGCAAAGACCAGCACTTGACAATGATTTGTGGCGCGGTGAAATTTTTAAATCAAGCCAAGAGCGAATTGAGAAAAATAACGAAAAATGCAGCTATATAGTGCATTAATACACATACACTCACACACAGGCAGGGCACTTGAGAGATTAAAAAG
Organism: Bactrocera dorsalis; assembly: GCF_023373825.1. Lineage (NCBI taxonomy): Eukaryota > Metazoa > Arthropoda > Insecta > Diptera > Tephritidae > Bactrocera > Bactrocera dorsalis. The sequence goes on along the minus strand of NC_064307.1, from coordinate 67,462,890 downwards.
TTGCGCAAGTAAATGTGGCGATTTTGCAATTCAGCAAATAATGCTTGTGAGCTGCAAATTAAAATAGCGTATAAATTGGGAAATAAAGGCCAAGCGCACGTGCGCCCGAAACTGGGCCGCTGCTGCGGTAGGAAAATGCATGCAAAAAAAGACAACACCAACAAAAACAACAAGAAGTGGACATTTTGGAAATTTCATAAAATGCGCTGGCGCATTTGACAAGCCATAAATTCTTCCTTTTTGAGCATACACGTCGCCGTCGCCGCGCGCTTATGTACACACACACACATACTTATGCATGCTTGAGCTTTTGCAACGGCAGATAAATATGTTAAATACTTTTATACTTTTTGCGCGCTTGTTAATCAGCGCATTTAATTTGCACGGCTTTGCAATTAAATTCTCGCGGAGCCACAAATGAGTGAGGAAATATCGCAAAATAAATAAATAATCGCCCGCGGGCCATTAATTATGCGAGTTGCATTTCGGATTTTACTCTTTCGAAATACATAAGCGATACAGTGATTCTTGGCGATTTCGCGTTTTCGTTGCATTAACAGTTATTTTTTCATATTTCATTAATATCCACATTTATTTGCCTTTTTGTTTTGGTTTTTTTCTTTTTTCATTTTTCTTTGCTTTTGCTATTTTCGGTCGCATTTTCGGTTGCATTAAAATAAATGATATAAAATTGTTATTTGCTGTTGTTGTTGTTGCTTATCATGCTTCATGTTCATTGCTTTAAATGGCGAAAAGAGCTTAAGTTAATTGCCGTGCGGCTGCCGACTACGCAACGCCACTCGGCCGCCGGTCGGCGTCTCTTGTGGCGCAACTTGATGGCGCTGCTGTGACAATGGCTGCCGCGCCGGCATCTTCCCGTACGTAATGGCCGTTTGTGCCGTTAACAATTGCTGTCGCACCGCGCGGCGGCGTTTAAGCGCGTTGCGCGCCTCGTTAGGGCGTCCGTAAAATGTAATGACTACCGATTACTCGTTTCATTATTGTTTATTTTAATATGCTGTCATAATACGCGGCGACAGGCAATGCCACAAATAAATTAAAATACATACAAACAAGTGTTGTGGCAGGCATTTCACCTGTTTCGTGTTTTGTTTTTTAGATGTGAAAGCCAAACTGATTTTAAAACGAGTCTAATTTGTTTTGAGTTATGATAAGCAGCATGAGCCGTCGAAAAATAGCTGAGATGGAAGTAAATCCAATTTGAAGTAATGAATTTAAACACTCGAATGTCATAGCATAAAAACAAAAAAATGAAGTAAAAAAACTTCTTTAAGCTGTCTTTATTTCTTTTATAAAAAAACTTAAACTCGATTGCACCGCAGCTATAAAAGCCTTCACATATCGAAATGCTTCCATTCAAAAACTTGATTTCGTTCGTTCAATTTATATGGAGCTATATGATATAGTAGTCCGATCTAAAAAATTTCAGACAATAATAAAGCGGTGTTATTGAGAAAAATCTTTGCCAAATTTGATGAAGATATCAAGTCAACTAAAAAAGGTTTCCATACAAGGACATAATTTTGATCGTGCTGTTTGTATGACAGCTATATGCCAAAGTAGTCCGATCTGAACAATTTCTTCTGGTATGATATGAATGCTTTTAGGAATAATCCAAGCCAAATTTTGTGACGATATCCCATCAACTGAAGAAGTTTTCCATACAAGAACTTGAGTTTGATTGTTCGGTTTGTATGACAGCTATATGCTAAAGTAGTCCGATCTAAACAATTTATTCTGGTATGATATGATTTCTTTTGGGAACAATCCACACCGAATTTTGTGACGATATCCCATCAACTGAAGAAGTTTTCCATACAAGAACTTGAGTTTGATTGTTCGGTTTGTATGGGAGCTATATGCTATAGTGATTCGATTTGAACAATTTCTTCTGGTATGATATAATTTGCTTTGGGAATTATCCACGCCAAATTTCTTGACGATATCCCATCAACTGAAGAAGTTTTCCATACAAGAACTTGAGTTTGATTGTTCGGTTTGTATGGGAGCTATATGCTATAGTGATTCGATTTGAACAATTTCTTCTGGTATGATATGATTTCTTTTGGGAATAATCCACGCCAAATTTCGTGACGATATCCCATCAACTGAGGAAGTTTTCTATACAAGAACTTGAGTTTGATTGTTCGGTTTGTATGGGAGCTATATGCTATAGTGATTCGATTTGAGCTAGTGAAGATCATGCCTGTTACGTAGCTGGAAGATTTTTACCTAGCTATGTGCGACTCACTTTAGTATTGATACCCAGTATACTCGTAAATAGCGCTGATGCATCCACACAGAACAAAATAGAGCATCCACTGCGCGGCGTTGTTGCGGTTGTTGACGACTGCCCATCGGTTCGTTGCGTATAAGACGGTAAATTGAAATGAAATTATTGAAAATATTATAATAAGCGCACAATTTATGACAACAAGCCGGCTCCCTGATCCACTTGTTCACTTGTATGCATATTGTATGTTTGTTGTATATGTTGGTGAAAAGCATAAATGTGTTTGGAGGCTATTGGCATTCACGGCCATTGTTCTTGTACTACCAACGCCATAATTGCTTTTGTTGTTGTGCTTAATATTGTTGTTATTGTTTTTGTTTCTTTTGTATTCGCTGCCAATTTGCAGGAGTCTCAATGCTTTCGGCAGCAGCATTTGCCATAATTACCGCCGTGTGAGGCCAATTAATGCAATTAATATTAAAAAAATACAAAAACAACTGCTTTGCACAATAATAACAACATAATCAGACAGGGCTTACAGTGTGTAATTGAATTTATAAGCGCACGCAACAACAAACAAATAAAGTGTACAAGTACAACAAACATATGCACATTTGTATGATTATAATAAAAATATATGTATGTATGTTTACATGTATGTATGTATATTTTTATATTTTCCCCAACGCACACCCACACTTTAATGCCGTGGCGCTCCAACGTTTGCTCCACGCTCGTTTCAGCGTGCCGCGGCAGCGCTGGGCTCACCTCAAATTGCGGTTTTGTCAGAATGAGTTTATTTTTGCATAAATTAACTGTGCACTCTTGTTGTTGTTGCCTTATTAATTACTCGTACTTTATTTGATGTGCATTTTTATTTAAATACACACCTACAAACATGCAAACAAACACACTGCATGACTACTGCCTACATAATTATTTAATTATTGCTGTTGTTGCTGTTATTTGCACAACAAAAGCGTGAATTGAGCAAAAGAAAGAAAACCTTTGAAAATTAGCATTTTTAATTCGTTATACAGTGTTGTTTAATAATATTATAAAAAACAAGAAAAAACGTTAACTTTGGTAACAGTGGTGCTGGAATACCCTTCACGAAAAGAGAGACCTGATTTTGAGCATGCGGTTTGTTTGGCGGCTATATGCTCTAGTGGCTCGATCCGAACAATTTTTTCAGAGATTGTAGCGCGGTCTTGAGATATAATCTGTGTCTCATTTCGTGAAAATAGCTTTGAAAATAAAAAAGTTTTTCCTCCAAAGACTTGAATTTTATCCGTCGATTTGTATGGCGGCTATATGCTATAGTGACTCGATCTGAACGAATTCTTGAGAGATTGTAGCGCTACTTTTGGTAATTACTCGTTTAAAATTTCGTGAAGATATCTCTTGAAATAAAAAAGTTTTCCATATAAGTACGTGATTTTGATCGTTCAGTTTGTATGGCAGCTATATTCTATAGTGGTCCGATCTGGAAGGTATTAATATATATTTTAGCATTGCCTAATACAACAATCCGTGCTAAGTTTCGTGACGATATCTCTTGAAATAAAAGAGTTTTCCATATAAGGACTTGATTTTGAACGTTCAGTAGTGATCCGATATCAGCGGCTCCGACTAATAATAAATGCCAAAGATTGTACTTTCGAATGATAACAAACATTCACCATTAAATTTTAAGTTTCTGTAATTTTTCTAAAAAAAAAAGTAGGGAACCTCGAAATGTGTCGACATTTATAAGTACTTCACAGGGTATCGAACTTTCAAGTGTTTAAAACATCGTAGCAAACTTTATATAATATAACCTGTTCAGGGTATAAAAATCCGTTGTTTAAATTATAAGATATGCGTTATGTCTGTCCGCCGCATCACCGAGTTGTATTAGACTCAGCGAAATACAACTGTCTTAACAATGGACTGGGTGTGTGTCTTGCATTTGCCTCATAATGAGTGGGTTGTGCATAAAATACGTATGTGGGGCACACGTGTGGCCCACAATTGAAGATACATATATTTATGCATAAACAATATATTTTTTCCATTTACATATAGTATTACCGTTCAACAGTAATTGGAATACGGTTTTTTTGGTTTTCTTGTGATATAATTTTCGAAGAAACTGAAAGCATTGGAAAACTCGAGAAAATCGAACACAAAGAGTTCAAGAAAAGGTAAAGTGGTCATGAAAGCTGAATAAACTTGAGGCAACAGAAAACAGAAAAATTGTTTTTTGTCTGACTGAGCCTTCAGATGCATTTTAAGGTTGTCTTTGTTTTGGGGGGGTTTCTCATTCGCCTGGTTTTTCTTTCGTTGTTGTAGTGACAGAAAACATGCCTGAAGTAATTTGGTGGAATCCTGCCAAGTTCATAGTCGTGGATGCATAAAAATCCGGCTTCATGCCATTTACGTAAACCCGACTTTCGTGACTACGGTCAGACATTGCACTATAGCTTCGGTTCAACTGAAGTTAAAGTTTTTTCCTGGTTATGGTTATTATTGAACGGAAACATATCCTATAAATCATGTCCATACATAATTTTGGCTCAGGAGACTTTGCGTTGGAGTAGCACCAAGGACGTTGCAACTAACGGTAAATTAGTCTGTCCTCCTTCATTTTATTTCCTTACTTTTTGAACTTGTGGAACACATGTTATAAATCGCGCTCCTACATAATGTTGGAACAACAGACTTCCCACAGAAGTAGTGGGCGCTGCAATTAACGGTAATCCTTAATATTATTTCCTGATTTTATGAACTTGTGGAACACATGTTGGATCAGCAGACTTCCCGTAGAAGTAGCACCATGGGCGCTACAACTACTGGTAATCTTTAATATTATTTCTTGACTTTATGAACTTGTGGAACACATCGTATAAATCGCGCTCCTGCATAATTATGGCTCAGCAGACTTCCCGTAGAAGTAACACCTTCTACGACGTCTCTAACAGTATTCGCTGCATTTTGTGCTACCCTAATGCTGCTCACAGGTAATTGACACAACCTTTCATTCCCAAATGCATTGTGCGAATGCGTTTTGCAGCTACTGTGCCGTTATCGCCGAGTTTTTTTTTACAACTTTTTCAGGGAGATACACACACCAACGTGGACTTCAACATTTTTACAGTTTTAAATTCATTTTTTTTAATATTTTGCTGCTGCCCGAACATTTGAACTTTTTCGCTGTGCGAAATGCTAAACTCGTTTTTGGCACAAATCAGGTTTCACCGTATCAACCGAAAAAATCAAGCGCTTCGGTGTTGCGCTGGGCCGCCAACTTGCACGCTGATGGCGCGTTGCAACTTTATGTTGGTTGCTTGTTGTTGTTAATGCAACATTTTAGTGTTTTTGTTTTAGATTTGCAAGTTTTGCATTTTCGTTAATTTTTTTTTTTTATTTTTGTTAATTATTATTATTATTTTTTTTTTTTTATTTTTTTATTATTTTTTTTTTATTTTTTTATTATTTTTTTTTTATTTTTTTATTATTTTTTTTCTTTTTTTGTGGGCTGCAACTGCAGTAAGCCTCATTCGTGCCTAATGCTGCAACTTGCAACAACAATCAAATGCTTGCATCTGTAGTTGCAATGACAGTGGCCGCTGCCAATGGCACCCTCCGCGGCGCACTCACGCCAATGCGCCGAGTTTGCTGCAAAAAGCATTGATTTAGTTGCAAGTGCGTTGTTGTTGTTGTTGCCACCGAGTGAGCAAACAGGTAGCGCGCACTATTTTAGGACAAAAAATGGGTATATTGACTTATGTCCATCTGTTGCCAGCTGTTGGCGTGCCGTTTTTGCGCAATTAAATTGGCAGTTGTAACTGTTATTTTATTTGCTTTGCGTTTTTTGCACAATTTTAGTGCCAATTCGGTTTGGTAGGCAAAGAAATTTGGTATCAACCAGTCATTTTCCAATTTTTTATTTTAGTTTTTCATTTTTTTTTTACTTTTTTTTGTTTTTTTTTCCTGTTTCTGTTTCTGTTGCTTTTTTCGTGTCCATTGCTGCTGCTAACATCAAGTGCTTGTTGTTTTGGTTTCCTTTTCCTTTTTTCATTTTGTGTTCGCCTTTTATTACCACTTTTTCAGTTACGCGCATGTGACTGCAGGCCGTAAATGTTGTTACCAATTTTTTCCAACATTTTTATGGCGATTTTATTGCCGAAACGAAAATTTAAGTGTACCCATGCAAAAAAAAAAAACAACGAAACTACTCGCCGTACAAGTACAAGCCTGTAATCAAATCTGCGTTGCACTTGTAGCGCTCCGAAGCAAGAAAAGGCACAAAAAAGCCACTTACAACAAGAGGTCAAAAGCGATATAAACTGAACTCTTTTACATTTCAAGTTTTGCCAAACATACAAACAGACAAATTTCGGCATTAATTTCTAGTTCTGACGTTGTGCGCGTAGATTTCTACTTTTTACGGTCGCTTCGGTATCAGCTTTTAGTAGTTTGTTATTTGGTAGGTTCGTGCTGGGATGGAACAACGTATGGGTTTTATTTTAACTGTAGTATTTTTACTATCAACGAGAATTAGAAGTTTTTACTCTTTGTTACTGATTAGTGCAGTTTACGACGGATTAGTTGTCGAATAACCTAACTTTTTTTTCAAAAGTAAACTAAATAAATAATTGATTCAATAGAACTTAATGTAGGTATTTAAGAGATCTTGAAAGACTCGACAAACCTGCAGAGATGTCAGAAATGCTTATAGATATCTTTGCTGTTCAGAACTCTTTCAGAAAATATCATATAACGCCAGGACGTGCATCACAATATCGAAGCAAAACAAGAAAAACAATCCGTCATACTGCAGGCAACATTAAAAAGTTTTCAAAACTATTCACAAATTAAAGACAATTTCGAAATTTCGATTGCCTGAAACAAGAAGTGCAGAGACGTCAAAAATACTTCTACAAACTTTTTAGTTCTTCGGAAATGCTTTGTAAAGTACCATATAACGCCAGAACGTGCATCACAATATCAAGCAAGAACACGAAAAACAATCCGTCATACTACTGGAAACAATAAACAGTTTTCAAAACTATGAAGAAATTAAAGACAAATTCAAAATTTTCAAACGCTTGAAGGATGAAGTGGCCAAACTGATAAATTTCGTGTCATTTCCAAAAATTTAACAGAAGTGCTGAGCCGTAAAATGTTATTCTGTATTGAGCAACCATAATTAATACCATGCACTTATTCCTTTTTCTACACAATATTTTCAGCTTTAAATTTATATTTGTAGTGCCAAAATATATATTAATAAATGCTAAGAATCCTAAAGTCTTTCAAATAATCAGGCCGTCACATGAGATGATCGCTTTAAGTAAGGGAAAACTAAGACACCAACTACTAGCAACAGTGCAATGGCAATGTCTTTCAGGCTCAGTGTAAATCGTAGGAGCTACAGGAAACTCCTCGCTCTGAGCAAGGTCCATATTTTAATACTTGTAAAAGTTCTGACTGGACATGGTTAGATTGGGATTAACCCAGTAAGATTGAATAGTTTACCGTAGTTATCCTAGTTTCTTAGAATTTCGAGTAGCCTAGTGTAGGTCATGGAGCTTTATATGTATCTAGCCATTATTCCATAAGTTGTTTGAGAAATGTGCATATACCACTATGAGCAAAAAATGGTAAGACTTTGTTCATAATTTTAAAATTCATAATATTAAAATTTTTTATTTATTCTTCAAAATCTATATCGTCTCCCTCAAAGTAATCCTCCTTGGCCACAATTCACTCGTTTCACGGGTTTTTCCAAACCTCGAAACAGCTGTTACAGTCAATTTACGAAATAACCTTCAATACGCGTAGAGGTTCACGTTTAATGTCTTCAAATTACTCAAAACGGTTAACCGGAGCGGTCGTTTGAATTCGCTGAATAGCCGAAAATCTCACGGAGCTAAATAAGCGAATTCGGTTGTTGAAAATTTGTAGAAAAACTCACGAAGAATCGAAAAGGTATGAGAGATGCATTTTCGTGGTGCAAAAATCGAGGGTAGTCGGCCCATAATACCGGACACCGCAAACAACGCATAACACTCAAATAGTTATCATTGTTGCCAGCTTGCCCGCTCGGAAAGAATTCGGAGTACACCACACCTTGATTTTTGTACTGCTTTGAGGTGTTTTTGTCGGCTTCGTTTCACTTTTTCCACGATATTCGCTCGATTGATCGTCTGTTTCTGGGTCTTAAGCATAGATTCAAGACTCAACGCCTGTAGTAATACGTTTCATGACAAACTGTTGGTGGAATAGCTTTGTTTCACAGACTTTAAAGCGACGCTGTTTTTCCAAAAACTTGAGTGTATTTTGGAACCAACGTGCTTTCATTTTTCTTAGGCATTAATGATCCTCGAAATGCTTTCACTGAACCTTCCGATATTCTAACGATGCCAATAAGATCTGTGATTGTTAATCGTTGATACTCAAGCACGAATTCCTTTATTTTATTGACGTGTTGTTCATCAGTTGATGTTGATGGACGTGGTTCGTCGTCAAGGTGTTCTCGACCCTCTTACAATAATTTTCACAAATCAAAAACACTTTCTTTTAAATGCCGCCTGAGTCGATTAAGACATGTATGAGAACTAGTAGCTCAGTTTCCTCAATTTCTATCAATATTTTGAAGCAAACGTGGAACTTTAAAATTTAATATTTACTGCTAATATTTGCCTGCGTGGGTGTGTATTGTGACAGCATGTTGCCAGTTGGTAGATGGACATATGAACATATCAGCCATTTCCCTTGAATTTACTACAAATAACCCTTTGCCCTATCCATGCTACACTCATGCCTTTATTTAAGCATTCATTTTGCATATAGCCTCTACAACTGCTTGTTGTTTTTGCTGTTACTTTAGCACAGTGAAAATGTAAAATCCGAATTGAGAGGCAGAAAAAAGTCGCCACACAAAGATGCAGACACAATACAAAAGCGAGTGGTGTGTGGATGTGCGCGCTGCAAAGACGGTTATCTACGTGCAATGGCAAGCGAGTCAGCAACAGCCACAGCCACAGCAAGAGCACAGCCAACAACACCAACCGTCGCTCGGCTAACCAGTTAGGCAGTCAACGCGTCAGACAGCACGACGAGCAGGCAGCGAGCCGGCGAGAGCAACAGCAGTCAGCTGGCTGTGTTGCCGATGAAACGGGTTAGTTAGCTAGTTGCTAGCTGCAATGAGTGCATCATGCAAGCGGGCGGACGGAAGCTTACACTTTGCCATTGTTGTTGTTGGTTTTTACTGCTGCTGTTAGCTGTGTGTGTATGCGTATATGTTGCAAAGGCAGCAGTTGTAGCTGTGTATAGGCGCAGAAGCAGGCTAGCGAATGGGCCAACAACCGCAATGAGTGGCTTTTGTAGTTCATGAACGGCCAGCGAACTTACAACAACAACAGCAGCAACAGCGCCAACAACAACAATGATAGGCTGTGTCGCACAGAAAGCGAGTAAAACGGTAGCAAACCGGCTTGAATGCAAGTCATTGCGGCGCACAGGCCTGACTCTTGGGGCCAACTCAACAACCACTACAGCGCGCACGGCCCACCGCGCGCAGCTCAGCGTATACACTCACACACACTTAAACACATGCACACGTACGCACAGTTTGTGGCATCGTTAAGCCGTAGCAGGCGATTCGTGAGCTTTTGTGCAGTCAGCAACAGGCGCAGCTGTAATTTTCTCTACTTGCTGTTGTTGTTGTTGTTGTGATTGTTGTTGCCATGCGCCGTAAAGTGGGTGCACAATCATTATGATGCAAATGCATTAAAGCGAGAAACTGCAAAAAACGTCAAAACAAAAAAAACAAGAACAACAACAATAACTGAAAACAAGAAAAACAACAACAACAATGAATTCACAATGGAACAAAACGCAAAGCGTGCTGCGCTGTCTTGACTTGATTTCGGATTCGGCGAGTTACGCTGGTCACGTAGCCTACTACCACTGCGCATGCCTCCGCCGCGCTGCACCCACGAGCGTTCATCATCGGCTGTTGCTGCGTTAACCGTGTGCTGTTCGTTGTTGTTGCCGTGGGCATGGTGTTAATCGACTGGTTGTTGTTTTTGTTGTTTTTTCCATTGTTGTTGCAGTTATTTTAGTTGTTGTTGCAGTTATTTTTGCTGTTGTTGTTGTGTTTTCCATTGTTGTTGTAGTTATTTTGTTGTTGTTGTTATTGGTTTTGTAATTGTTGCCGTATGCATAACGTTAACCATGTGATTGTTGTTTTTTTTGTTGTCGTTACCATTGTTGTTTTTATTGTTGTTGTTGTTGCCGTAGGCATGGCGTGATGTTTTTCGTCGATTTTTCTCTCATATTTGCATTTATTGCTACTGTTGTTGCCCTTTCTTTTGCTTCATATAGTTTTTGTAGTTGTTGTTGCTTTTCAATTTTTGTTGCCTCATCAATAGCAGAATTATAAAAATGAAAATTGCTAATAAAACTCAGCTGCGATAAAAGTGCTGGCAATAAAGTGGCGAAAACCACAACGACAACAACAACTACAAAAGCAATGGCACATTAAACACAATTACAATAACAATCGCAATTATGCTACCCAAAAGCCATTAAATTGCATACGAAATTAAATTTTTATTCGGCGCTTGTTCACACTTTTTGGTTCGCCATTTGTTTCGCCGTCATTTTTTAGTGCCTCGCAACTTGTTTTTGTTCTTTTTTATTATATGCTTGCGGTTGTTTACGCTTTCTGCAAAGCATTTGTAATTTTTGCGCTTTGAAGTTGCAGCTGCTGGCAAACGTTAATGCGCTTCAGCTTCATGCGTGGTTTTTCCGATTTTTGTTGCAAGAACATTTTTATTACCCTTTCGTGTAACGCAGAGTCATTTTCAATTAGCAACTAATCGCTGATGTGGCGAGTTTGCTTTGATGGCTTAGAAGACACTGGACGGTAGTCACTGCAGTGTCGGCAGTAGCGAAATGTCAATTTCTTTCTGGGGCTTACACCTTTCAACATATTTTTAATATTGATGTTACTCCGAAAATTCTTCAGAATTTGAATTAAAATCTTCGATTTTTTAGAGATTTAGACACTCAAAGACCTCCCGCGCCCCCCTTTGGATGCGCCATTGGTATCAAATTATTTTTATGGAATCTGATAACTTTATTTGCATGCTTAGATTTCAATTACCTTGTGAGCAACGTTCCTTAAAAATAATGTCTGAAATTGAGATGAACGCCAAAGTTTCTAGTATGAGGTCAAAGGCTCATCAAAAGTTCTATTAAGGGCTCTTATAAGCAGAAGCTTCCGTATAATATTTCCACCTACAGTAAGAATTATAATTAAACATTTCAGTTAAAAAGTACTCAATTACGAAGTACTATACCGTACTAAAAACTGCTGCGAACCACGCTTAGAAAGTTGAAAATGGTTGGGTTCAAAGCCTGAGCAGCACTAACAGAAACCCGTCTATTCCTAAAACCAACTCTGGATTATTATTTACAGCAATGACCATGGAAAGCGCTAAGGTATGACTAGAAGGTTCGCTATTCTTCTATAATTTTTTTGCCCCAGACCCTCGTCCTTAAAGTAGTGACTCCAAAACTATAAATAGGAACCACTTGACCCTATCATGAAACTCTCATCCATATAAACTATATTAGAACGCAAAGTTGATAAACGTCACTGATTTAGTAGTTCATCGTTTCTCTTCTACACAAAGATCTATAACATTTTGAATGCGCCTTTCAAATATTGACCTAAAAGTTCCTCGCTATAAAAAGTTATTATAAATGGAGCCAATTACCTTATCAACTACCTTTATAATCTGAACAAGGTATATTATCCAGAAGGAAACGTCAAAGGTCCTATAAAATAAATACCTTCCACATGAAACTCCTCACTTGTCGAAACTACCGATATCGGAGGAGCATCTGATAAAAAACCATCCGTTTTGATGATGATCAGTAAAGAAACTGATTGGAACTTATGAGTGTGGCTTTATGCCTGGAAAATCAATAACTGACCACATATTCACCATGTGCTAAGTCTTGGAGAAGACCCGTGAAGAGAGGATCAACGCACACCATCTTTTCGTCACTTTCAAAGCTGTTTTTGACAGCTTGAAATGAATCTGCTATAGGTCATGTCGTCCGAATGGACGAAAACGCTCGAGGCCTGAAAATATTCGACGCAGTATCCGCCGGGAGAGGCAGCGGAAGAGGAATACTTTCATTCCGTTGGTAAGACCAGATGGAGGAGGACCCGGCTACATTTGGAATATCCATTTTGTCGTCAAACACCTTTCTTTAAAGCAAAGTTGGTTGATAATTAGCTACGCTACGAACTATAAGTGCGAAAAAGTACGAAAAATCATGTTTTAACCTTATGTCGAGATATTGTGGGTGTCTGGCCAATTCCAAAATTGGATTCTCGTTCTACTCGACAAGACCTGCAAGCAAAATAACATCACTTTCCAGCTATTACGACTTCATTTTCTTTGTTAAGTAGTAATCCTTAATGCTGACCATCTATCTACAACGCAGTCACTTCATATACGGAGAAAAACTGAGAGTTCGAACCATACATGGCTTTGAGGGTTAAACTTTTTTCTTCTTGAATGAAAGCTCCCGTAAAAAATCTTGAACTTTTCTTAAATGAAGGTTTTCAGGGTTAAACTTTTTTCTCTTTCCCTACTATACAATTCAGTCACTTCATATACCCCGCCCATACAAGATACACATACATACATATGTATGCGGCATTTTGCCATAAAATATATTTTTATAGTTTTTTATGGTCGTGTACTTTAATGGATATCCTGTAGTTGTTATCACACACATAACGGCTTCATATCAATCAGTGTTGTGGGAAATTTAATGGCATGGCCTGGTCATAGGCGCAGTTGCAACACAAACAAACATATACAAATACAACATATAAGCAAGTAATGGCTGTAAGGCAATGCAACTTTATGATTGCCCGCAACATATAAAAAAGGCGTTAAACTACAAAAAAAAGGCAAACAAGAACTGATTTAATATTGTTTACTTGTTTCAGCGTGCTGATTATGCTGACAAAACGCTTTTATTTTTTTTAAGTGCTTGCTTGTACGAGAAACACTTTTTTACACTTAAACAATATTTTATTTCTTGTTGTTATTATTGTTGTATGCACATAAACACTTTTCCTGTCAATTTCCGTTTGTCGTATACGCAAAAATTTAATGGCAACAACACAGCATACACTTGGCGAGATTTTGCGAAAAGAACTGAGATAAGTATGTATGGTTGAACATATATATGCATGTATGTGTGTGGGTAGATGAGGGCGCACCAAGTGGCGGACTGTGGAAAACGCTTGTCGTTGTTGTCATAAAAATTGCTATAAAATTATTATTACATCTTTTGGTGGCAAAAACAACTAAAAAGCAAGGCAGCGAGGTCCGCGAAGACAAGCGGCATAAAATGAGTATGAACGAAATGAAAAAAGAAAAGCAAATAAGTGTGGAAAGCAACTTAGATCGCCTGAGAAAATTATTTTTCGCCTATATAATCAGTGGACTTAATATAGCTCACACAACTTTATCAAAAACATTAACGAGGACAAGGGTTTCGTGCCTAAATAGAGTGGAGTTTCTTTTCTAACTAGATATACCATCAAGCTACTTCATTATAAGTCCCCTTTGGGTACCTGGTCGAAGCGGAATTGCAGGAAACGTAAAGGTGTTGAACTAGCAAGAAGGGGAACCCTTAACACACTTACATCGGAATAGGAACGTGTTGGTTGACCGAAAAACCTCGTGTACACTTAGCAGGATTTGGTCAACGACCAGCTCGTATTCGACAGCGCGATCCCTCTGTCTTAGTTTCTGTTCTAGTTATCCTAGCCGTAACTGCAGGAGTTCTTACTGGACATTACTCGATACGCATTAATGTGGAAAGACAAAAATCCAGTCAAACACAAATTGTCAAAGTTGTATTGAAAAAGCAGAGGTGGAGACGTACAGGCGCTTTCTCCTTCATTGTCCAGTTTTTGGAAGACTGAGGTTATCGGCTGTAATACTTTTGCCAAACCAGGAGTCATAGTCGAAACTGACAATAGACGCCTCAGCAAATTTGTGTTCGGATCAAAACGTTTCGACGATTCATGAAAGTTTTTATGACCTGGACGTTTGAAGAAGATCTAAGTAAGAAACCGCTCGGTCCTAGTGAGATCCCTACCTAACCTAACCAACCTGTCTTTAATATATATCACAATCGTCAATCCTTTTAATTACGTTGAGAAGAAGACAACAGATCTGAGCTTAATTTGAGAGACCTTGATGGAAAGATGGGGACAAATTTTTGAGAATTGAATTAATAATCATATTGTGAGAATAATGCTTGCTTCAACACAGCTTGGCGGACCCAATATCCTTAAATAAAAATAAAAGATGTTTACGAATAATCAATACTCCCAAACAAAAACCCCTGAGACCATTACAGCGAACTATTTGGGCAAAGTCCTTCCAAAACTTATATAGTATATATTATATTTTATTTCAATTGATTTTTGCGGGTCCCAAAAAGTCAAGCCGTTTATACTTATTAAGAATTTCATTAAGAAGTTCAGGTTTCTCTTAGCAGTAATGGTAGGTGGTATACTACAATCAAGTGGTATACCTACGGCTCGAAAACATGGGAGTGAATTGGTGCAGGAGTCGTAGGAACACGCACCAAACTTTCCATACCAATGGACCCTTCTCCGATCATATTCCTAGCAGAGGCCTTTGCTATAAGTCGGTGGATAGAGATAAACCTCCAACGCTGCTATCGCAACGAAAGTATAGTTATACTCAGTGACAGTTAAGTGGCACTTAAAGCGATCTCTGCGTACGAGATCAAATCGCTATTGGTGCAGGAGTGTAAAAAACCGAACAGGCTGATCAGATCCTAACCAAGTGCAGCTTCCCGTGGGTGCCTGGTTAAAAAGGACTGGACTTAAATGAACTGGCTGATGAGCTCGCCCACTCCACAACATCCACCAGGATCTAATCTAGATGGATATTTTAAGCCTTATTTTTTTTCTCTTTAATGTAAGTTCGTAAAAAATAATTGAAAATTTGATTCGTGCAAAGCAAGTTCGTTGGTGTAATTTTAAGCAATTTAATAATTTATAAAACCATCTTCTTAAATACAATTGTGAATGAACGTCGAGAAGTAGCGTAATACACTTTTCTTAATTTACCAATCGGACAAGAAAAGCGTAGAAAGCAAGACAGCGTGTTTTTTACCACAGAAATTATTTTCTCGAATTACTCTTCATTTTCGTTTTTAATTTGGCTTTTCCACTTAAATTAATTTTCTCCCACACCCAGCTGCCGGAATCCGCCACCGACTCGTAGCAAATCTCAAGTCGCCGCGCACTCAAGTGAAAAATAAGAAGAAAATTGTAGTGTTTCTGAAGAAGTTTTGCACGAATTCAGGTAGAAAGCCAGCTAGCCAGCCGGCAAGCAAGCAGGGAGCGGCAATTTGTAACAGTAGCAGGATGTCGCCAGTGGCTTTGCATTTAGGTGAACAACAAAGGCAACAAGAAAATCGTGCAATGCGCTTTTCATCTGGCGTCGAGCACTTTGCATGCGACGCGTAATTACCGCTAAGCAGTAGTTGGTGACGGGCGACTAACTGCGCTGTGGCGCGGCCTGAGAACTTTTTTGGCTGGCAACGACTACGCGCTTACGTTGTATATGAAGCTGACGGTGCGGCGTGGGTTGCGGCCTGCCGGGGACCAGCACACCAGCCCCATTAATGAAACAGTTTACATCGTCTGCTAAACCGATAATTGCGTTCAAATTAGTTCCAGCCGCGTAACTGGCCAAATTACACATTGAATGTTGAGCGGTGGCCAAAAGCTGCAGCTGCCGTCGACGTCGAAGTAGCAGACCGGAGCCAAAGTCGGGGCGCAAGGCCGCAAGGTTTGGTGTTATCGTGTTGCAGAGATTTCCTGTTTGTTAGCTGCATGTTGACCAGCTGCAGCTGCGCGGCAACGGAGGCCACACACATGCACACGCAGTCGCGAACATTTGTATTGAAACAAGGCGCTGTGTAGTCGGCAATGTCATGTGGTCGGCAGCCGCACGTCTCAACTTGCCACCGCTAAGTCAACGCTGTGCGGCATGCTGTTCCGCGCTTTTGCGTTTCACAACTCCATCCTCCACCCTGCTCTGCTCTGCATTCGCTACATCATTATGCATAATTACAAGTAATCTGTGATTTGAGTTTTGTGAAGATCTTGCCTTCTTCCTTCCTGTGCGCCTGTGTTTCAAGCTGCTGGGTGGCTCAAATTTTGTTCGAACTTTCGCGTTTTTGGTTTCTTAAGTTGGCGAAAACGCCTTCCTTTTGGCGCTGCGTGGCTCTACGCTCCTCTGCCGGCATTTTGTAAATCCGCATTTGCCTTTGATGTGCGCTTTCAGTGTGTTGGTTCGCTTCCGTCACGCGGCGGCCACGCCCACCAACCATTCGTTGGCTCACATTAGTCGCGGCAATTACTCACAATCTGCAACATTTGACAAGAGTTGAGCTCGTCGTCGCAGCAACTGCCATCAGCGCTACACAAATTGTGAGATTTTGGAAGGAGAGGAAGCGGAATATACGTTTTTTTTGTCGTAGCTGCTTGTGGAAACTCTTTCCTATCCATTGCTGTGGTCTTGGTTGTAATTTGTTGCTATTTGTTTTAGTTTGCTTCAAATCTTCTTTGGTTTAGTTAAGTATTTTCACATTTACGGAGTTCTTATGGTGTTTTGACTCTTTCTTTCTCTTTTGTGGTACTCACTAGTAATAATCGGGAACTTAAGTGACTACAAAGATTGTTTTACCGAAGTTTTTCGTCGGTTCTGTAAGGATCGGACCAATTTTTGTTGGTATTTTATATTCTGCTACCCCGGTTTTCTCGAAATCTTTGATATAAATGGGAACTCTATTCTTTAGTAAGCCTCTTTCTTGGCCTCTCAGAGTTCCGCCAGGAAAAAGATACGGTAGTATTCCGGTACCTTAGAGAATTGCCTAACATCCAGTTTCAAGCAATAGATTCCGGTGGTCCACTTGAGTAGACAATCTCTATCCTATCTATCCCATCCTATCTATTTTGCCTTCTGGGTCTTATAAAGTATATATAGTACGAGTATATGTATAAATGATCATCGTGATGAGTCGAGAGTCTCTGCCCGAGACCACCCATGTTCGCCTGTCTAGCTTTATGTACGCGAACTAGTCCCTCAGTTTTTGGAATAACGATCTGAAAATTTCCATACGTTCTTTTCTCCCCAAGCAGCTACTCATTTGTAGGAACCGCCGATATCGGACTACTGTAGCATATAGCTCTCGTACTAACTGGCCGTTCTGTGGTCCCACGACAGGCGGGTCTACGTAACCAAACCGGATTTGTACGAGCACATCCGGAACGTCTGTTTTGTTGAGGTTAACCTAGACTTCAGATTCTGTCTGAGTCTGGCTTTTCTGCTTACGAGACATGGTCTTCTGAATTCATTTCCGCATCAGAGGCACCTATCTAATAGGTCGAAGTGTTTTTGTGGGGCACGGGTCGACGACTGTGTGCATGTAAATGCAGAATGCCCGATGTACTCGGACATTAGGGGTCTCGGTGGTAGGAGGATCAGCCGGACCCTAAGTTTGCGTGTGATTCATTTGGGCGGCGAATGCGATTAGCTGTGAATTAGGGTTAGTTTCTTGTGTGAATGGTGTGTGCGTGTAATTTGCGTATGGGCTCCAACCCTGGTCACCAGTCCAGAGCAGTATGGAAACTGAACTAGTAGTGGTTGCATCTACAGGATCCGACCGGAGACTTAATTCTGGTAACACGGGGAACAGGAGCCCTTAGAGTTCCAACCAACATGCCTATGCGGACAGCCCTCTCCTGCAGCAACGTGATAGTTATGGTTTAATACCCGAATGCAGGTAGAACTGTCACTCTGTCAATGAATGTGGAGTTGCATTTGCTTCATGCAAAGTACGGCAGAGGTTTTAGATGTGTCTCGAACTCTACCAAGGTGGTTAGTGTGTCCATTCCACATTGCCTATTGATAATGCCAGGTATTTTCAGGGCACTGATCAACGCATTGACTTAAGCCGCTGTGCTCTTGAGCGCCGTGGGGTAAGGTTGTCTTCAGCAAGTACCCTCTTAAACATATCGGATATTCACCGATCCAAAGTGGGATAGAGATCTTCATAAGCGATCGTTTTTCTTCATCAAGTGAGCTTAAGTCGCCTAGAAGATTGCTTATAACAAACTTAGTTAGTTCTAAATATAAAATTAACCTCTTCTGGAAACTAGCTGCCTCAAAGGTTCAAGTTTAATATAACCTACAACAACAACACTTTGCCAAATAAGCTAATATTTGCCGTGTAAATAGGAAATCGAAAGGTTGCTTCGATTTCACCGCCTTGCAGGCATCACTGGTAGGTGTGTCAGCGTACCAGGCACCAGCAATTATTAGCTGCTCGATTGTGATTTATAAAAATAAACGCTATGTTGATATTTGAAATTACTCATGTGTTGTAGTTGTTGTTGTAGCGCTGATCTTATGAGCGCTTAGCGCTGTTATTAAGCAAAATTATACATTGTTGCTGCTATTGTTGTGCTAATCATAAGCAACCGTGTGAAACGCTGTTGTACAATTTCTATTTTTTTTGTTTGTTTTTGCTCTTCACTGTTATTGCCCCAACAACATGAGCACAACAACACAAATATGGGCAAGAAGCTGAAATATCATTATTAGAGATGACAGTGCGTCGCGACAGAGCGCTGTGTGATTATGTGCATAAATTATAAGCGCAGCTAAGTAAGTATGCGTGTATGTGTGTTTGGATAATTGTATGTCTGTGTATGTGTGTTTGTGTGTGTATGTGTGGACTTGTTCAGCGGCTATATGCGCAGCAAAGTGGTAACCATGCAATATGCAGACATTGTTAGCATTATTAGCACCTTTATAATTTGCAATATACAACAACAACAACCAACATAACAACAACAACAAGCGCTAACTATAACTGTTTGCTTACAAAGTTGTTATTCGAGCAATGAAAATCGCCTGGTAAACAACTGCTTATGAATGCATTATAAGTATGTATGTATGTGTGTATATATGTATATATGTATATGTAAGTCTGTATATAAGTATGTATGTATATATATACAGCCGAGTATAAACATACATACATATGATCACACAACATTGACGGCAGCAATGAATGATGATAGCAAATGCGGCAACATAAGCCTAGCAACAGCCAACATACATGCATATAAACATACATAAGTATCTACATACAAACAGATATATACAAGTATATATACAAACACGTACAGACATAGGCAACGTGAAAACATTAACCACAGCAGCGGTGGCAGCGGATGCAGCAGCATCAACAGGCACATAATTACGAATAGTTGCTGACGAATTCACATACAAACTCACACATGCTTATATATATACATATGTACAGCTATTGACGCATTGATGAATTGCTGTTGTTGTGGTTGTGGTTGGGCGAGACGAGTTGCTGGAGCTGGTGCGTGGCAGACAGCGCTGCAAGCACTAAAGTTGCAACAAAAGTTGTTATTGTTGTTGTTATTATTGCTGTTGTTGTTAGTGTTGTTGTTGCCATATTGTTGATAAAGCTGCTCGCACTAAAGTTGCAACAGTAGTAGTTATTGTTGTTGCTGTTGTTCATGTTGTTGTTGTTGTTGCCATTAATGTCGCAGTTTGGGGCGCAGGCAACACGCTTGGCTGCTTTATTACAACAACAACTGCAATTACATTGTTTCTGCGCACAATTTTTTTTTTGCCTTATTGTTGTTGTTGCTGTTGTGCTACATTGTCGCCGCAATAAATGGCGTTGTTGTTGTTGCTCTCTGTTTTGCTGGCCATGTTTGCGCGCGTTACCACAAAATATTGGTTACCAACTATTAATATGCAACGCAGCACATTGTTGTTGCTGTTTTGTCATTACTCCTCGCAGCTTGTTATTGCTGTTGCTGCCTGCACTGTCATGTCATTATTGTTGCAGTCATATTAATTAATGCCATAGTTGTGCTGTGCCATCAATATGCATGCATGTGTGTGTGTGTTGCAGCTCCATTGTCATGTTGTATGTGTGTGTGTTGCAGCCTCACTGCTTGTTGCTTGCCATGAGTTCATGCCGCTGCCTCTTTCACACTCCATAATGTATGCATATAACTATCCCGCTCCACTTCCAACTCTCGCACACACACACACACACATGTGTACTCGCTGCTTTTGTGACGAATCGATTTGCCGTTGATAAACTCGTTGCGGTGTTGCCCTTAATTACATGCAACATATGCCACAAACAAGCGCACGCACACACTAACTGCTGTTTTGGTTGCTGTTGTTATTGTTGTAGGCATGGTAGTTGTTTAAATTACAACTGCTGCTGCCCCCTCCTTCATTGTTATTATTGTAATTGCTACTCGTGCTGTTGTTGATGCAGCCTGCACACGCCGTTGCCGTTGTTGTTGTTCTTATTGTTGTCGATGCTGTTGTTTTGTGACTCATGTCTTCGTTATACACATACACGAGTTACAGTTACAACAAAAACTTTATTAAATTGCAGCATGCAACAGATTTATTAAAGCATTTTCAATTGCTGCGCATAAAATTCAATCGCCAGTGATGCGTTTTTGATGCAAATTTAAAATTCATGTGATCTGCCGTTAATTTAAGGCCGTTGTGGCATGCAAATTGGAAAATTCGCAAATTATAATTAATTTACAGTGTTTGAATGAGTAACGGTGTCTTACGCCCATAAATTTACATTTCGAATATACACACACACATATGTATGCATAAAATATATATGTATACGTGTATGTACGTATATTAGGGTGTGTAAAAAAATCTAAACTTATTTCGCTTGAGATACAGAAAAGAAGGTTCTTAGACACCTCCAAGAAATCCTCCAAAGTATGAGCTCTTAATTATAAATGGAAGGTCTTCCGCACCACAGTTTTCTATTTCTTTGGTAAAGTGAAGGATATGGTGCTTGAAAACCGTTAGGCAAGTGTTAGAGAGATGGCAAGAAAGCTCGATGTCTCTCGCCGATGTGTTCGAATGATTATGGTGGATATTTTGGGTATGACACGCGTTCTTGCTCGACTCATCCCGATAAAGCTGAAATTTTTTCAAAAGAAGTTCAACAAACAGGTCCCTTTGGACATGCTTGATCGTGCGAATTCGGCTACCACATTCATGGAGAGCATTATACTAGCCGATGAGACATGTGGTTATGAGTTTAACATGCAAATAAGTCAACAATCATCGGAAAAGAAAGTAAATAAACGAACCGAAACTAAAAAAACACGCCAAAGCCGCTGAAAAATCAAGGTGGAGCTCTTTGTTTTCTTCCATATTCCTGGTTTGGTGCATCATGAATTTGTTCCGGAGGGACAGAGGGTCAATCAAGAATTCTAATTGGACGTAATGAGGCGTTTACGTGAGAACAACCGTCGAAAACGGACGGAATTATGGAACAACCTTCAGGGATTTTACACGATGATAATGTACCATCGCATCGAACCACAATTGTGACCGAATTTAAAGCCAAATACGCAATGACTACCATCAAACAACCATCATATTCACTCCTTGGAACCCGTTTTCAGTCGAGCGAAGAAAAAAAAACAAAATTCGCTGAAGGTGCTGGAGCCCATCTCACGAAGTGCTTATAAAAAGTGTTTCGAGGACTAGAAAAATCGTTAGCATTAGTGTATTACATCTGGCGGAGTTTACTTTGAAGGCGACGAAATAATATTGATGAATAATTAAATAATTTTGCGTTTTTTTTTAATTTCCGGGCACTTATATGGCATATTGTAGTTTGCAGAGGAAAGAGGAGCGTATAGTATATAAATTAATGACTTTTTTAAAGAATTACTTACAAGTGTTACTATGGTTTACATACCTGAAAATAAAAATAAAATAATATATAAATCAGTGATCACAAGTAAGCAAAAATATAAATTTAATTATTGGCTTAAAATCTAGTACATAAATTACAAAAAATAAAAATAGGTGGCAACACTGTATTTAAAACTGAAAAGCTATGCTTGCCACTGCTTACTTACTTTTGTATTCTTTTCAAAATTAAAAAAAGGTGGCAACACTGTTTTTAAACATTGACAACACCCGTTTTTAAAGATAAACAGCCACTGCACAAACTTTGCTTTCTTAGGTATTTTTTCTTTTAATAAATTAATTTATGATACAAATTTAAAAAAGGTGGCAACACTTTTTTATTAATAAACAGTCAGTAGCAACTATTCACTTAATGATATTGTCTTTTTATACCTTTAATATAAAAAATTTAAAAATAAGTGGCAACACTGTCCTTAAAAAACCGCCGTTTTAGCTACTGCTGACTTACTTTTGTCCTTTTTTTGTAGTCTTAGCATAAAAGTTAAAAAAGGTGGCAACATTGTTTAACTGTGTTAAAAAAAACAGCCACTATAGCAACTGCTTGCTTAGATTTGTGTTCCTTTTATTTCCCTACTTAGTATAAAAATTTAAAATATATGTAGGTGGCAACACTGTTTTTTTTATATACAGTTATTCTAGCAACTGCTTACTTAAAGTTTTTCTCTTTATATTTTCTTAACAAAAAAATTAAAAAAATAGGTGGCAACACTGTTTTCATATTAAACAGTCATTTTAGCAACTGTTTACATTTATTTTTCTCATATGCTTGGTATGATTATGTATTAAAATTTTAACTGAAACGATATGACAACGCTGCTGAAAAACTCTTCTGTAAATTTCATCATTTATTAATAATATATGAGCTTAAACAATTTGATACAATAATTTTTCAAGAAAAAAGCTTTAAAAATTTGTCTTCACTACTTAACAACTGACAAATAATATATTGCTTTAAGTCGGCAACGCTATACTCAATAGGTTGAAGCCAAGTAGTTTGTAACACGCAGTAGAAAACGACGGAGAACCTATCCGTCTGACCGTCCGAATTTTCCCAGCGGGCAGAGAATTTATTTGAATATACGTATCTCTTGGAAAACATAATTTTCAATAAAATTTAAGGGAGAAAATATTTTTGATATTAATTCGAAAAATCGCGAGTTTTATTTTAGTTGTTTTTGTAATTTGTCACTTAACTCAATAATAATTACTTCCAACACAAAAAAAAAACCCAAAATCTATTAAAGCTATCAAACCCCGAAAAATTTTCACAAAGGACAAGGGGCAGGGCGAAAGGGCTGCACAAAACTGAAACACGTGTGTGTCAATGAGCACACAAAAGCGTTTATTTCATTCGTCAATACAACAGCTCAAATGAGTGTGTATGTGTGTTTGTGTGACAACTTATTGACTTTCATGTTGTAGCAGCGTGTGTCGGCTTATCGCGCAGCCTTTGTCAATAGGATCGTAAAAGCGAATTCGATTTCAGCGGAAAGCTAACGCAAACGGCTGCCCAACCTCTGGCACGAGCAAGCTTTTAGACAAAAGAACTGTTTTGATTTCGAAGAAAGCAAAAACAAATATTATTTTGTGTACCTCAATTGTATGTATGATTGTGGGTGTGAGAAAAGTGTTGACAACGCGCTAAGAAATGGGTTCATCAGTAGCGAGGACGAGTGCGAGGCAACGAGTGTCACTCAACAATAGACATTAGGCTGCGTCAATTTCGGGCTGATTTCATACTAATCAGAAATTTACAATTTTTTTTTTAACAATGACAGCATTTATTATTTTTTCTAATGCTACGCCTATACGATGTTTTGAAAAAATTCGCTGGCTCTAACATTAATGACAAATTAAATTAAATAAATTAAGCAAAGAGGCAAACTGAGTCGTATGTACTTCACTGACAGCCGAAGTACCGAAGCTTCATGTGATACCCTTCACAGTTGAAATTTTCATATCACGAAAGGGTATAAAAAGATCTTTATCGTGATTTTGAACCGTCAGTTTGTATGGCAGCTATATGCTATAGCGATCCGATCTGAATAGTTTCTTCTGAAAATGTACCGTTAGTTTGTATAATAATACGTGTCAAATTTCCTGATGATATCTCTTCAGATGAAAAAGTTTTCTATACAAAGACTTGATTCCGATCACTCAGTTTGTATAGCAGCTATAGTCTAAAGTCATTCGATATAAACGATTTCTTCGAAAAATATACCGTTGCCTTGGATAAGAGTACTGGTGAAATTTCCTGCCGATATCTCCTAAGATGAAAAAGTTTTTCATAGAAGGACTTGACTCCGATCGTTCAGTTTGTATGACAGCTTTATGCTATGGTGGTCTGATAACTGTATTTCTGATAAATGAGTAGTATCTTGCTGAAAAAATTACGTTTGCAAAATTTCTGATCGATATCTCGAAAATTGTAGTACAGAGCCATCGTCATCGTCGACTCAGCTCATCCCGCTGATCAGTCAGAGTCCGGGACGTTTCTTTCTGTGTGCTACAAACTTTATGATAAATCTAATACACCCTGTGTAGGGTATACAAGCAACGAAAATGGTACACACGTGCCGCTAGCACAACTCTTTGATGTCACCGTTTACAACAACACCAACAGCAGCAACATCAAGCACCATCGCAACAATGGTAATTGTGTCAACTTGTCATGCCTTGCGGTTGACAGTTGCTGGCTTGTTGTTATTTATTTTTTTTTTTTATCACCGCTTGTTGTTGT
Organism: Bactrocera dorsalis; assembly: GCF_023373825.1. NCBI lineage: Eukaryota > Metazoa > Arthropoda > Insecta > Diptera > Tephritidae > Bactrocera > Bactrocera dorsalis. The sequence goes on along the minus strand of NC_064307.1, from coordinate 67,437,932 downwards.
TGCTGCTTTCGATACCACTGATGTATCCCGATGATGACAGTGTGGCGTGCTGATGCTCCGTACCGCAACTGTTGCTATGAAGTGTCTCTTATACTCATACCATTCTGCTTCGCGTGCTTTGTCATTGTTGTTGCAATTGCTTGCCTTAGCTTTGCTGTCGTTTGTATTTGTTTATATGTTTGTTTTTGTATGTATGTATATGTGTATGTGGTTGTTGGCCGCTGGTAATTTGTGTTTATTGACAGCACCGAATATTCCATCAAGTCATGGCATGGCATGTGTCTAATTTCGTTGTTGCTGTTGTTGTTACTTTATGCTAATATATGACGTTGACAGTCGGCGACATGCAAAGCTTATTATTTAGGAAACGCTATTGTAGATATATGTACATGCGTATATACATTTGCCACTTTTTTTTATAAAAAAAAGAATTGAAAAACTTTCCGATGATTTGGCTTGTAGGAATATGGACACCTCTTAGACCAGTGCAGAGGTCTTTGACAATGATAAAAAGTGAAAGAAAGTCATATGAAACCCATTGGAAAGGTAGCATAAAATAACAAAAATGTAAAAAAAAAATAATAAAAATTTACGAACGATCTGTGGCCGCGAAAAGGAAGTGGAGGAGCGTGTTTGAATTTTTGGAAGTTAAACACGGTTAAGCTCATTTTCCGGCAAGACTATGAGTGCTACAAGAAAAAGTTGTAAGACATAGTTGTAGATAAAGGAAAGATCTATAACTTTCGCATACAGAATTTTTTCACATAACCTCAAAATTTATGTGATAAAATCAAATATTCAAGATATTGGGGTTTTATTTTTTATTTTGAGCAAACAAAATTTTTTCTGTCACGGAATTTAATATAAACTCACCTTCTTATGGCCAAATAGACTATTTTCCGAGAAAATATACGATAGAAATGTATAAATTATTTATACTAAGAAACAGAAGAGATCTCAGGCAACCCAAAACTATCTGAAGTTCCCAAAAACAAGTTGACAAATAAACCATCTTAAAACTCAGGAATCCACACAAGCTTTCAATTACTTTTTGTCATGCTATTTTACATATTAAACACACACATGCTAGTAATCCCGCTTTAAGCAGCTGTACTTGGATGTGTTATGTACAGCGAAAAAATAAATTTATTTGTGCACATAAATTTTTTAGCGCTCTAAGGGCCACTTAACCCAGCCAATGCATGCAAATACATTTTATTGCGATTGTCCCGCGGACAAATCTCTAGCATATACTTAGGCGCGCAGTCTAGCTATAAGCGTTTCGCCATTAAAAATGCCAGATAAGTAAATGTGTTAGTGCATTATATGGCATGTGCGCTTAGCAAGCTCTTGCGCGCTTATCTGATTTGCGGTGTTTACCCCACCGCAGCGCGCAGCTCACCATTCGGCAGCTTTTGAGCGTCTAAGCAGGCGCTTAACCGAAATTCGTTGCTTGGTGTTTTTTAGGTGGATCTGTGAATCTGTTGGTACACTTATATACAAACCATGCAAATACACATACATACATGCATACATATACATATTTATTTATACCAATGCTTATACATATGTTCTCAGGTATTGTCAGCTACATATGCTCGCTGCTGTGGCAACAAAAATTATTTCGTACCCAATTGAATTAGATTGAATTTATTGGTATTAGCCGCATTGTTGTTGTTATTAGCATTGAAATTGTAGGCTTCATTGGTGTTTGGGCTCACGGCTTACTCGTATGCCAGCTGCTTTCATTCTCACTTGAAATTCCACTTTCATATTTATTGCCTCTCCGAAGCGTGTCTTTCATAATTCATTAGAGGTTGCTCAATAAGCGGCTTTGGAGATTTGTATTTCATTTCTTGGAATTGAAAACAGGAATAGAGTGCGCTTTTATATTATTAATATGCTCTCAAGTAGACTGGGCTATATACATAATTGTCAATTTCGTCAGCTAAAATGCAAAATAACGTAACAACACTTTTCATAAGTTTATAAGTAAGAAAAAGGATATAATAGAAACCAATCAGATTGAAAAAAATTTGAGTTTCGGTTATAAAATGGTTATATATTGGCTATTAATTAGTTATATGTTGGTTATCAATTGGTTATTAATTAGTTATATATTGGTTACATATTGGTTATTATTGGCTATATGTTGGTTACATATTGGTTATATATTGGTTATATCTGACAGCGGAAACTACAAATTGTATGCAAATATTGTAAATATATGTAATATTATGTAGTGAATCATAAGCTACAAAAAACTCAATTTCGACTTTTTTGTTGATACCTTGCTATGCATTTTAGGTGACGATAGAGAGCTTGTAGTATATTGTTTTTTTGTTTTTTTTTTTTTTTTTTGAGAACACTTAACTCAACCCACACGCGTTTTCACGTACATACCAGCCATCAACACCCAACTCAATATTATTTTATTTTAATTTCAATTTTATTTGTTATTCACCTTTTTCTTATTCTTCTTCCATTTGCATATTTTCAGTATCCGTTGCAAATTAATTAATTGAACATTTCAGCAACTGGCAGTTATAACGGCAAATTCGCTCGAAATTCAAACCCAAATTAATTATAAGAAAAAAAATTGCTGAAAAATGCGAACATGAAGTGGCAAGAATAAATTTCCGCGAAAATTGCTTCGAGAATTAATTGAAAGTCAGCAAATGATTTGGAAAGAAGTGCTTAAATGCATTTAACGGTAAAATAAATTGCGGAAGCTCATACAATTCTTGGTATCCATGGTTACACGAGCACTTTTATGCGTCTTTGGTTAATGTGTTCATATACAAGTATATTTCCAGTTATATTCTTATTACAAAAATACTTTCTGAGAAATGTGTCGAAGCATGGATAATGCCTTGAAAAGAAAAGAGAATATAAAGAATCCGAAACAAGCTTCATACAAAAAGTTTACCAGCGCCATCTTTAATTTTAATTTTATGTCCGTAGACTTCGTTGGAAGGTGTATGGCTGCAAAAGTTGCTATCCGACTCAGAGATCTTGGTACCTATTAGAAAATGTGCCTGAATACTCGGAAATCCTCACATTCAAAACTTGTGGGGAAGGTTGTTTTGAGGAGTTTACTATTTGGAGCTCTCTATCCACTCTACCAACTCTAGCTTCAGACTTCTTGACTAGGTTGCAGTAGATTTACTGCTCTAGAATGCAGCCTCCCACGTAAAAATTTGTAAGGCCGATGAGCTAGCTAGCAAGGAAAGGCACTCTAGAACTGCTTTCAGCAAAATGGGATCGGGTCGGTGATCCTGTATCCTCTTGTATTCCACTATTTGGTAGCTGGGCTTCGCGGGAGCTTGGCCAGCGCTGAGTCACCATCGGTACATGCGCTGTCGCAAAATCCTTTTGGCCCAAGATCGGAAAGCAAAACATCTAGTCTTCTCTTTGTTTTCAGTAGGCTAGCCTCTGCCTAGTTGTGGGGATTTTACCAGCAAATTGCCCTATTGGCGTCCATGCTGTAGGACTGGAAATCTTTAAAGGCGTTATCTGCAGAAACTGTATGGAAAAAGAAGAGTTAAAAATAACTGAACACTTCCTTTTTGACTGTCCCGCCTTTGGAAGGTCAAGGCTGAAAGAGTTGGAAGCGCATACCCTCAGACATCCTACAGAACTGGGTGGACGGAATTTTTCTTTTCTATGGCTTCAAGGACTTCATACATATACGCGCGATCTCTCTAGATCAGCCATCTAACCCAACATAAACTTGCTCGTTAAGCCTTCAAAAAAGCGAACTTAAGCATTCGAAGAATCCGAAACGAGTTTCATGCAAAAAGTCTACTACCGAAAATCGAAGGCACTTATTTTACCCTACAATCCGCAGTCCATAACTGCAAATCAAAAGGAAAGACTTTAATGTACCATTAGTCAACGTAATGTCAGACCAATCAGGTTTATTCCTCCCTCCAAAGAACTCAGTGGATAGCACGGTCTCTCAAGTTACGTGAATGAACTATGACTAAGAGGGGTGAGAGCCGAAATTAATGGCGCGGAGATTTAATCAAAAACCGGGATAAACTTTCCCAAGCAATTGTTTAAATATTACGGTACAAATCTACGACTATTCTTTTGAGGATTTCTCAGAAGCGACCCTGAATTACGATGAAGATAATGCAGTTAAGTTACTCTAGACAATCCTTTAGTTCATTTCCACTCCAGGTTTAACAGTTTCTATATCCTGCAGAGTTTATATTAAGTTTGCCATGAAGTGTGTAATACCAGAAGAAGTGTCGGAGATTCTATGAAATAATGACGAGAGTAAACAGCTGAATCGATTTAGCCTTGGCCGTCTCTCTGTGCGTTTTACTGTATAAGCGAACTATTCGCTCAGTTTTAGCGCTATCTTTCTGAAATATTATCCATGTCCGTTTCTCACCAAGAAGCAGTTCATTTGTCGAAATTATCGATATCGGACAACTATAGCATATAGCTATCATTCAAACTGAACGATCTGAGTCAAGTTCTTGTATGGAAAACTTTTTTACAAAGTATCTTCACAAAATTCGACACAAATCCTAATCACGAGCAGCACTATAACACATCAAGAAAATGTTTAGATCGAAGCACTGTAGGATATAGCTGTCATATAAACTGGCCGATCGAACTCAAGTGCTTGTATGGAAGACATTCTAATATGACAACATATCTTCACAAAATTTAGGATGGATTATTTTCAGAGGGAGGGCTATATTATCTGAAGAAATTGTTCAGATCGAGTGACTATAACATATAACTGCCATACAAACTGACCGATCAAATTCCTGTCCTTCAATGGTAATTTTTGCTTTGTGCATTTGTGCGTATTTCGATCTGATATCACCGCGCTGTATGACATAAATGAATAAATTCTGAAGAGCTCACTTTTTGTCGTTACTAGTTCCATCTAATTTTTCTTCATTTACGTACATTGTCAGGCCTACTTAATCCGAGACACAAAATTAATCTAAAATTTAACTACTTTTAAATGAGTTTTGATTTAACTTTCAACTTCTAGGAAACGCTGCTATAAAACACTCATTTCTGACATTGTTGACACAAAAACTAATTTATTTTTTGCTAATAATTTGTTGTTGCAGGGTACTAATGCCATTCATTACGCATTTCCCTCGGCGTAAACCGTTATTGCTCACAAGCCACTTGAAATTTTCCAAGGCATTAAATAGACGAGCTTCATAAGCTTTTGAAATGCTCTCAATGCAACAAAAACACATAAATACATATACATATATACACGCACACACCTACATGCACATGCTATACAAACACACTTATCCATAGAGCAATCAGTTAAAATAAATTAGTGCCCAAGTCGTCACAGTATTTATGTGTGTATTATTAGGAAAACTTCAATTTCCGCATTTGACTTTTATGTCGGCTTTTTGCTACAATCGGCTCGGCTCAACCACAGCGCTGCCCACTTAAACGCAGCACCCTTATCTGTATTATTAATCCCGCTCATTAAAGTTTTTACAACCCATTCTTAATTTATTTGCTGCCGAAAAGCCGTACGAAGGCAGATGCACAAATGAAAGTGCGGCAGGCGGAGGCTGCAGCGACCGAAAGCGCGCCTGGTGCTGGCAACCACCCGAGCGAAGGAGCATGCATGACACACTCGCAGCCTAAAATTTTACGAGCAGCCACACTGAGCACTGCAGGGCGAAAAGAGATAATTTTTAAATCAAACTGGTTTTCGGGCATTGAAAAAAGTGAGAAGCTTGCTGAAAGAAGGGAAGGGGGCCCTGTAAGCGTAGCGATGTTGCAGTAAAGATTTACGGCCGAGACACAAAATGCCACGAGCGTTTACTTTGCCATTTTACACACATACACACGCGCATACTGAAGCCCTACTCGAAAGAAAATACCCGAAATGTATGCATACACACACATATTCATATGCAGTTCGTTGCCGCAACCATTTGCTTAAGTGGCGTGCGAAAAAAGTGCATAGACCAGAGTTTTTAGTGTGATTAAAGCGCAGTTTTATTACACGACCGCTTGCCCACACAGTCGCACGAGCATCCCAGTTTTAAGTGCTTGCCCCGCAGCCAACCTCAACTCTGGCCCACTTCGGCGTACTCACTCTCCGTTTATGCTTTCAAATTAGTGCGTTGTCCATATGCTCTCAAAATCCTTTATAAACAAATAATTAACTATTAAAGGAATTAGGTTGCACGAGTGGCAACCCCACGCCCCAAATTCACTTCCTGTTCTTCCTTCGCAGCCAACTTAATGCGTGTTAAAGTGTATGTGTGTGCGTGTGTGTGCAGTTTTATGCTGTCCTACTTGTTGTTGTTGTAGGTTGAGTGTCATATAATTAATTTCGCGCTCGTCATAAAAGCTTAATTGACAGCGTACAAAGCGGCAAACACACACCACACACACAAATACACGCATTTACCGTTATGTGTGAAGCGAATTGCTGGTTAAAAGGAAGGTGTGTCTTAAAATGAGGACATATCTCGCATATCCTGTCAAATATTTAACGGTGTGGGTCCATTTGCCAATGCTTGAGTGATTCGATACTTTTTACACTGCGAGAAAATGTGTGGATTTTTCTTCGTTACTGGTGTAGACAACGCTTACGCGGTTATAGCAGAGTTTGCCGCAAAGTCTAACCAAGTCCTTATCCAAGTTCATGCCTTATACACTTGGTTTTTCCAACGGAGTGGAGTTCCTCCTCTTCCTCTGATGTTGTCATCGTCCATGCCTCTGCACCAGGACGGGAATGGTGAGTGACTATGATCTTTTTTCGCCGAGATTGCCTATTTAGTCCGAAATAGCACCTGTTGGCCTTGTCTTGAACCTCGATTGGTTTTGGAGGATAGAGCCAAGTGTAGAATTTCCCGTAAGTGAGGAAAGTCCTCTGAGTCCCATCAGTTAGGAGTGGTCAGACTTCCAGTCTTAGACCGGGTAACCTCTGGGTAGCCAAAAAAAAGCATCCGTTTAGAGAGGAACTAAATTGAGAAAGCGAATCATTTCATGGTTGTGCGCTGCGCTTTGAACCCGCCACGTTAAAAATACCCCAATGAGAAGGACACGATAGCCTCAAATGAGGGATTAATGTTTCTACCATATGTAGATTATGAGCAGCGAAAGAAGCTAAACCTGCAGCAGGCAATATGGACTATGTTTATACCATATTAGAAGATCCTTATGCTTAAAATGTAGGTAAAGTTCGAACTTTTCAAAACAGAACATCCTGTGAATCTAAATCGTGCACCAATCTTGGAGTAAAATAGCTCGGACAGCATTCTACCTATTCAAACAACGAAATCATCTTATTATAAAAGTCTCCGTAACAACTAACAATGCCGACGACCCATCAGTTACTCTCTCAAATACCTTCAAAAGCCAAGTTATCACAAAGTTCTTACTGGAGTATCTCGTGTGTCTTTGGTGGTACCACGATATCGAGTCACTGGAAACGGTATCATCAGTGAAACCACAGAGTCTGTTGAAATTCGTAGCTCATAAGCCCGGAAGACCAACTTAACCTAACCTAAACAACGTTTAGCAAATCTAAGAATATGGGATAGTACACTTTCTTCAAAACTTTCACTCGATTTCTTTCAGTGCTTCGTATACAAGTCGCCTTTTCTCACATCAGTGCCCACTTACCCAACTACCTTAACAAATAATCAAGACTTCTTTATTTTGTCTCTGCTATTATGCGAAACGTGCCTTATTACACTAATTAGTATTGCAACATTTGTTGTTGTTTTTAAGGGCGTTGCGCTACACGCCACCCAGTAGCTGTATAACGGAAGCACACACAACACCTTAAACTAGCATACGCCACACTTTCGCGCATTTCCAGCAAACAACCACACCACTGCAGCTACTGCAAGACGACGCAGTAAACGCAGAACCAAGAACCAAGAAGAAGGAGCTAAAAAGAAGAAGCATAAAAGAAGTGGCATAATAAGAAATTACGTACAGCCAGTGGCTTATGAGGCAAGTAGGATTTGTTTGTTGGTTAGGCGGACGTTTTTGGCTCCATGCTGCCGCTCTGCAACCGACTCGGTTAGTCCGTTGGTTGGCTGGCTGGTTGTTTGGCTTGTCTACGCGTTGGACGTCGTAATCAGCACTGTCAACAAAACACCCAACAAATTTAATTGCCAAGTGCCGGCATTGCCATCAATTTTCCTCATTTAATTTTAATGACACGCAAAATAATAAAATATATACTCAACGCGTCTTCACGGTAAGCCAAAGATGTTGTGGAAAAAGTAAGTAGTAGTTGGCCTGCATTTTGTATACTGCGTGTTGCTATAAGTATTTCAGACCCTTTGAGTTTCGTTTTCAGAGAGTTTCGCTTTACGAGCTCCCACTACTTTACTACTAGTATGTATTTTGGTCCAGGAACCATGGTATAACGTTTGGCATAGTGAAAGTGTTATTGAAAAGCGTCCAGAAAGTAGAGAAACCAGAATACTTTTCTCTGCAGAAAAGTTTTGTTGCAGAAAGTTTCGCACATCGAGCTCCCACTCTTTATTACTGGTATTTTTTTTTGTCTGGAAACCTTAGCTTATCATTTTTCATATTCAAATTATTCCCGAAAACTTCCAGAAAACTGTCAGGCCAGACTAGTTTTCTCTGAAGAATAAATGAAAGTCTAGAAATAGTTCAAAGGTCTAAAGTGAAAGAGCAATTAATTTAGTAAAGTATGAAAGCAAGGCCTTTGGGCACAATATAATGAATGTAATTTGATACAATTTCGATATGTCATTAAGAGTCCTCATTACAGTCTATTTATACCCTGAACAGGAACATTAAATTTGAAATGAAATTTATAATACCGAGAAGAAAATATCGAAAAATTCCCTAGATTTTGAAATTTCGATCCACAACTTTGCACATATCTTCTTGTCTTCAAGGAGCTGCTCATTTGTCGAATTCACTGATATTGTGCCACTATAGCATCTAGCTATCGAACAAACTGACCGATCAAAATAAGGTCTTTGTAAGGAAAACTCTTTTGTTTGAAGAGATATCTTTATGAAATTCGGCACAGATCACTGTCAAAAGCAACAGTACCAGTTATAGAAAAATTCTTGAGATCACAACACTATAGCATATAGCTGCCATACAAACTGACCAATCACAATAATGTCCTTGTTTGAAAAACTTTTTTGTTTGACGAGGGATCTTCACGATTTCTAACACAGATCATTGCACAAAGCAACACTACAATATCTGAGGAAATTGTTCAGATCGGTCTACTATAGAGTATAGCTGTCATACAAACTGATCGCTCAAAATAAAGTCCTTGTATGGAAAACTTTTTCATTTGATGAGATATCTTCACGAAATTTGACATGGATTATTTTCAAGAGCAACGGTGCAAACTACGAAAAAATTATTCAGATCGAACTACTATAGCATATAGCTGCCATACAAACTGACCGCTCAAAATAAAGTCCTTGAATGACTATGTTTTTTGTTTTTGTGAAGGCTATATATAAAACAGTAACCTTTTTTCTGACTTTCGTAATTCCTAAGTAATCAAAATACACCTTTGCAACGGCATACGTATGTATCTATGTATGTGTTAGTATTATAAGCAGCATTTATGGCTGTCTCTCATCATTATTTTAACTAGCAGTTTAGTATGGAATTAAGTATTAACCTCGTACCAAGAAGCCAACCTACCAACACACTTGCTGCGTGCTGTGTTCATATACTTGTGCTTATAACTAGCCGGTGGATTGTGGCTGTGCGAAAGTGGCCAGGAAAGACACTGTGAGAATTTTTTCAACAGCAAAAGGATACAAGTTTTTTTTATGCAGGAAAATATGTTATATGAAACTTCTTCTTCTTTTATATAAATATTTTATATTTACTAATAGCTTAGGTCACTTAAATGTAGTGCTTTATATTTATATTAATATTAGTAGTAAATATTAGCATGAAGTATACATGTAGGCGCTCATTTTAAATATTAGCAAAGTCACCTACCCTTAATAGAGATAATTTTTTCAACTGAGGGATACAAGTCTGTAGATCTGATCAAGTAAATCTGAACCTGTGCATCTGAAGTAACCCAAATGTAGATTATATTCTGTTACATTATGAACTCCCAGTAAACACCAGCAAGAAGTACATATACATATAGGCGCTGTCGGCAAAATTTAGCAAAGACAAGTACTTAGTTACTTTTCTAACATAGTTTAAGAGCCATCTTAATTTTTTTAAATCTAATTTTTACATTGCTGAGCATATATATCTTATATTTAGGTTCAAAGCCGGTCTTATTTACACCACTGTAGTAGTTTGCTTTTAGTGAGAAACAGATTTTTGATACTTATGCATATCTGAGCTATATCATAAATAGAATGTAGTTTGTATTATCATAAAATAATATGGGAGTGCTAGCAAGTAGTATACATACAGGCGCTGACTTCAAATATTAGCAAGGTCACCTACCTTTAATGTCTAAACCTTAAATCAAGTGAAAAAAGTGAGGTATTGCCAAAGCAGAAACTGAAACAATACACTTTTCTAACCAAATCTATAATATAATCTATAAAAAATATTAAAATCTTAAAAAAATTATAATAATCTTTCGAGTGTACACTTTGCTACCTGAATGCTCTTCCATAGTATTATTATCGGTATATAAATATTACACAAGCATTGCACATTAACCCACGACATAAGATTACCTACCATGGCACATATTGCTCACACAGACACACGTCGCCAACTTACACCCACCGTGCCGCACACACATGACCAGCGCCAAGTTGCTGTGGGTACTAATCCAACGGCTGGTAAAGTGAAATGTCATTTTATAGTTTTTATGCTGTCATAAATTTTCGGTCAGTTAGCACAGCAAACACGCAAGCACAAGGACATGCAGCACCCACAACCCCGCACGCTTACATAACAACGTACTAAACACTTGTGCTTGCTTGCGACATATGCAAGTGGCCGTTGGTGCAGCGGTGCGTATACGTAACTTCCAAATTAAATAGTTGTTAAATGAAAGCACTCCTTAGGCCGATTAATGTGTCGCGTAATGTGTGTAATGAGTGCGCTGACACAAGCACACATACACACAAAGCAAATACCACACACACAGCCATATAAAATATATATAGCAAACATTATAAAAGTGTCCACACACACACGCGCAGCCTAGTGTATGCCGTTTCGGTAATAAAATGTAGACCGTTAAGCGCACAGTAAAAGTATGTACTTAATTGTAATTGTATTTGTTGTAGTGTGTTGCCAACGCCGCCACACTTCTCTCGCTCCACCTTACGCCAGTTGTCCAGCTTATATTGCGCTTGAAGTTGTTTGCTTTTCGCTTGCTTTTTTTTATAGTTTCTGCACTTTGCGTCGGTGTCTGTCTGTCTAGCGGCTAACGGCTAGCAGCGTTGCTTATTTGTCATTGGCGTTTTAATTTTAATGACTTTCGTTTTTATTTTTACTATGCCACAACACACTTTTTACAACAATGTTCAGCAGTGCGGCAGTACACTTGTTCATTAATTTTTTTTTTGCATCGCCATGCCGCCATGCCGTTATGTTGCTATTGTTATTGCTGTTGTTTGTGGTAATTTTCGGGCTTTGTTGCAGGTACGCGCCATTAACGTTTATAGTTATCGCCACAACAAGCATTTTCGTGTCATTTGCCAAAGCAGAATTTACTGCCGGCACACGCATACAAACAGACTTTTATACAAGGTAGTATATGTATGTATACAAAGCTATATTTGTATGCAAGCATTTTAAGTGAACATAAACAAAATGTATATCTGATATAAAACGTTAGTACTAACACCTTCATAAAAAGCTTACCCTACTAAGTAACGCCCATAAATTATATGCTTTGGCAATTTTTGCTTTAAGCTCACGCGCAAAATACATTTTTGGCGCGCTTTTACGCTTAATATAAAAATTCAATAAACACGTTAACATATTTTAATGAGCGCGTCGTTATTTCCAGTGTTTTAAGCAAATTTTATGACTGTGATAATCTATACAGGGTGGGAGCCCCAAATATGATTACCTGTAGTACTAGATTCCAGCATTGCAATATTCATCAAGCTGTCTGGCTGTCTACGGATCGAAAAACAACCAAACAGATCGATCCTGTAGTGATAGATATACTAGACGTCTCCAAACGTGCATACACTCCGAGGTTTTAGCATTGGCTCGAACCACTATCTTGTTGCTGCGAAGACACGCCCCCACTTCTGTCAACAAACATAAGGAAGGTGGCACGTCACGAAGCGGCAATTAAAACAGACAGTCGAACGATTTTCTGATAAATTTGCTTTCGTGCTCTGTGAGATCATTAATCAGCAACTCGGTATAAGGGAAATGTGGGACGGCATTTTAGCTCCTTACGTAAAACTGTAAGCAAAACCACTGGTTTTCGGAAAGGTTAAAAGAGCAGCTGCTAGGATGGGCCGCGTCACAGTGGGGAGAAAACAGACTGCCTACCTTGCAACATTACAATTGACCACAACAAGAGCGGGATGAGATAAGTTCCGAGAGTTGGAGAGGAAACGTATTTGCAGACAAAAAAAAAAGACAAAAGTCAAAATGCGTGGGTACGAAGAGCTTGAAAAGCTGGCCGACAGGATTAAAGCTCGAAAATTCTACGAAAATATGCGGCAACTAACAGAATGTTTCAAGATTGGAACCTACTCTTGTTGACATCTAGAGGTGATCCAGTGACTGATGCCCAGATCTTACTAAAATTATGAAAATTATGGAGTCGAAAAAAAAACATAACACCTGAAGATGACGAGTCCGATTCCTCAACCGATGATGATGAAGCAGACGTTCCATTCACAATCTGCGCCAACTACCGTGGAGTAAGCCTCCTCAGCATCACATATAATATATAGGTTCTATCGAGCGTACTGTGAGACGGATTAAAGTCCACCGTCAACAAACTGATTGTACAACAGCAGGCTTTTACCGATCACATCGATATCGTTGGCCATAACAACTGCGCAAGTAGTTCTGATTTTTCCAGACCTGACAAAGAAGCGAAGAAAATCCTCCGAATGTGTGAAAACACTGAAGCCCCAAGAATATTCGACGCAGTATCTGTGGGAAGTAAAGCAAGACCTCCACTCCGTTGGAAAAACCAGGTGGAGAAGATGTACATGTGCAGAGTCTTTTCTGCCCACGTCTGACACTTCGAGCTAATGTCTCTGCCGAATCCATAGAGGTGGCTTCAAACGCACTCATGCTCATTGTGGTGAGTATTTGGGTCAATTGGAAATCCAGGTTCAAATGTTGTCTATCTATCCCCGATCGACTGTGAGATATGAGACTCTGGTTCCTGTAATCTTTTGATGAGGACTGTCACAGCTGATGTCAAATTTTTATGCTCTTATTTCTCTACTTTAGCTTTGCGGATACTGGCCAAAGTACTGATAGCTGATGTATTAGCTGGGATTTTCTTCCGCGCTGGATGTCCATGGGTGGTATACTGACGAATACTTCAGCAGCATCGGTTGATATAGTCCAGAGAGCACTAATTATTCGTATAACAGAAAGTCGATGCAGTACGGCTATTGATATTGTTTAGGATTTGAGGTCTAGACCTACATACACATTGAAACCGCATACATTATAACTGAACTTATAGCATTTGCACTTAGGAATCGTCGGCTGAGAATGCGTTTTATATTATATTTCCTTTCATGAGATTTTTTTGATCAAAAGAATGTATGAAAGTGGAAAAACATCTGAAAATTTTAGCACATATATTATGAGCATCCTTCCATAGATTACTCTTTCTCGAAATCCTTTCAACTTTCAGTTCAAGCGCTGGAGCTCAAACACATAAGCCTAGTAATCAAGTTTGTGACCTGAATTCTACAACTTCCTTATTCACTTTAATTTCACATTGTGCCTAGTCACCAAATCATTTTAAACGCCACAACAACAGTAATATAAACTTTTGTAATTTTATAGTTAAATCATTGCCAGTCCATGCCATTAAAGTGACCAATAATGTCCAAAGTGAATTGTTGAGTATAAACTTCCATTTGATTTAAGATCGTAAAATAGTTTATGACACTCAAAAGTGAAACCGCAGCAGACAAGTTTAGAGAAATGAATATTATACAAAAGCGCTCAACTATTACTTGAAGCATACTTCAAGGCGCAGCAAGCGTAAAAGCGAAAACGCATTAAATAAAGTTAGATAACGAAGGCAACCATAAGCACAAATACACGCATATATGCACAATTACAAATACAGTAAACCTCACCTGTAGGAAAAAGTGCAACGAAAATAGTAAAAAAAAAATTCCATAAAAATATTGACGGTTGGTATTTCGTAATGTGTTTTGCATGTGGTTTTAATACATGTTATGTGTATTCGGGATGTTTTTTTTAAATCTGGAACTTATTTATTTTGTGGAACGTGTTTCAAATATTTACAGTTGAGCAAGTGGAATTCACACTAAGCTTTAAACTACTGCGAAACACTGATTTGCAGCTGTGGAACATATTCAAAATGTGGAACTTATCGAAGAAGTATATTTTTCGCTAAAAATTGAGATTTAAGAAATCTGAAATTTTTGTAAAGCATTGATTCATAATTGTGGAACATATTGAAAATGTGGAACTTATCGAAAAAGTATATTTTTCGCTAAAAATCGTGATATACATATGAAATTTTTAAATGCAAATGAAATTTAAAAATTTTACAATAATGTGGATCTCATTTAATTTGTGGAACTTGTTTCAATGATAAACATTTTATGAAGCGGAATTTACGCTTGGCTCGAATTTTAGGCAAGTCACAGATTTATAATTGTGGAAGATAATCAAAATTGTGGAACTCAACGAAAACATATATTTTTTGCTAAAATTTGAGATACAAGAGATCTGAAGGGACAAAACATTAAATTCTACAAAATTTTAATTGTTGGAACGTATTCAAAATGTGGAACTTTTTAAATTCTTTTGTTATTTTTTTCAAGACGCTCGTTGTTGAAACTCGTTTCCTTGCCCAACTGGCTGTCTACGCTCTCGAATGGAATACGCATAAAAACTGCTGATATTGTGTTCCTTTGATGCCCTTAAGTGTACCTTCAAAATTTTTATTTGCCGCGCCTATTTAAAACGACGAAAATGTTACGATCTATTAATTTACGTTTTCATTCGTTTTTATTTGATATTATAAAAACCACAGCAGCTATAAGCGGCTGAGCACAAGAGGAAGAGTTGAGAATGATAGTGTGCAAAACAGAAGGTCAGGCTATAGTTTTATGGGCTATACGCCTTAAAATAGGCAAGGAATCGTTACGTAAGTGAAACGTTTAAATATTCATGCTAAGAGAGACATCGAGTGCCACATATACACTTCAACAGAAACAAGGAAGCTTCCAACTAGCAGTGCAAGGTAATCAACGAATATCGGTTGGCACGAGAGGAGAGCAAGAAGTTTGCGGAAAATATTTTACGACTACATTTTATGTGCCATGAATATGCACTGATAACTCTATGGGCTATCAGAAAATATAAATATATGCACACAAATACACACACACATGAAAGCAGGCCGCTATAATGCAGACATTAAAAGCCTTGGCGTGGTACAGCCGAGCAGATATGGCGCAAAGTGACTTCGCTTTCAGATCTTCATCAACTCGCCAGGATCTATTTAAATATTTACAGCAAACATTTGCAAATGGCCCTTGTTGTTGTACAATAATGTTGGTATAATGAAAACAAACAAAGTTCTTTATCAAGCCATTAAAAGGACATCGTAAAAGTGTGTGACATAAATGCCAGACCAAGACCAGACCCGTAGCAAACCGTCTGACTAGCGCTCACTAGCCACACTTATTGTAAGTCACTTAACGGCTGTTGGCAGCGACACATAAATACTAGCAATGACAGGCTGGCACTGCCAAATAATGTGCACGTAGTTCGGCAATTATACGATTTGATTAATTATGCCGACAAGCAAGAAAAGCAAGGAAATTTTCAGACCGAGTTGAGTGTGAGATGCAGAGGGTGACTACGGAGAAAAGAAAGAAGTTTTCGAAGAGTGAATATTGAACATCGCTGGTTAAAGACACAAACAATTATTGAAAAAATTTATGAAAGCCGATAGAAGTGCGTAGACTGCCGAGCCTGTGAGAAAAAGTCCGATGCATAAATTAGCAGATTGAACGTAGCTTTCATAGAGGATAAGTTGAAAGGAGTAATGAGTGACGTGGTCGAAACGTTGAGCCTTGTAATCACAGAGCCTATTTTAAAATTTTTCTAAGAGTCCAAAGGTGCACCTATGAAAGTAAAGGAAGCGGAGAAAGAGTTTAGAAAGTAAGAGGAGGCAACAATAAAGCTTTTGTACCACAACCAGTTAGTGTCAGTGAGGTAAAAGGTATAATCAGTCATTTGTCCACTGTGTAGACAAGAAACAACAATACCAGCCGTCTTTGCGCCTCGAATTATGCTACAAAAATATCGTGCATATAGAAAAAACGTACAGATTTTACAAAATGTTGCAACTAACCTCAGTTTTTTTCAGAAATGAATCGACAATTGTATGGATTGGACTTTGTACAGCAAAAAATTCGAAACAACTCAACTCCAGTTAACAACGACGATAATAAGAAACGGTTAAAACTGGACAGACTGTCTATGTTGCCAAAAGAGAAATACAAAAAAAAAAAATAATAATTAAAAATGTACTTATGCCATATATATTTATAGACTACAATCAACCACAGCAAATTGTCAGAAGAGAGGTATACTAAAGCATCACTCCATCATTAAGCTTTGACAAAAAAGAAACATGGAAAAGCCCTAAACTTTTCTTTGCGCTCCGAAAAAGGGTAAATGGTTACTTTGTTGAACAAAACTTCCATCTTCTGACCCTTCTCTGCAACCAGTGCACACTTGGAGTACTATGTAATACTTTATTTGCTTAGGTATTAATGTGTGTGTGCCAATAAATCATGAAAGCCTCGATTGCTATGGTGGAGGAAAATGCGGTCCACTGCCACAGCTACAACAACAGCAACCAGGTAAGTTATAAAAGCAAGGCTTTCAACATACTTTTGTCGAAATAAATGAAAGCAAAGAGGCATGGCGTAAAACGCAACTGAGCGCAAAATGGATAGGTATTAAAAAACATGGTAAAACGCACATTTTATGTGCTTTAACAAATTGTATTCAATACTTTAGACGTTGCTTACCATAAAAATTATATAAATTTTTTTGCTTAGTACGTTTTTAATGAATGTCATATGCATTCGAATAGTTTTTAAATATGTGGAACCTATTTAATTTGTGGAACTTATTTCTTATATACATATTTTACAACGCAGAATTTGCACTCATCTTTTAATTTGTTCAAATTAATGATTTGTAATTGTGGAACGTATTCAAAATGTGGAACGTATTGTACTTTTTCATTTTTTTTTTAAATTTGAATAGAAAAACTGCTGTGTGGAAAGAGAATGTTCAGACTTTTATGCGCTTTCTTGTCATGCCATTCAATACTCTTGGCGTTGCTTAGTGAAAAGGCATCAATAAGCAATGTTAAAGCGGTTTTGAGGATGCTTATCAGAATTCTGTACTGCTTTCTGCTTAATATGAATATTATATATGTAAATATGTATATTCGGGTATTTTTTCATTATCTGGAACTTATTTTATTTGTGGAACTTGTTTTAAATACTATATACATTTCAGAATATATAATTAATTTTTAGCTTGCATTCACATCAACGAATGTTTTATGCATTTGCGTATTTTTTTCAATTTGTGGAACCTATTTCATATGTGGAGCTTGTTTTAAATATTATATGCATTTCAGCACATAGCTACATTTTTAGCTTGCAATCACATAAATGTGCCGTTGTCTAATTGTGGAACATATTTAAAATGTGGAACGTATTTAATTTGCATATATAATTTTTTAATGCTAAATGTACGCTCGCATTCATGTAATTTTTTCTAATTTATAATTTTAGAACACATTCTAAAATGTGGAACTTATTAGTAATATATTTTTTTGGTGAAAACCAAAATTGAAAGGCGAAAATTGTAGCAAAAAATAATACTTAATATCAGCTATTTATTTAATATTTACAAATAAAACCAGAAATTTCTAAGAGCAGTACTATTTACTTAAGGAATGCCAATAAATTTCACGTTAGCCGTCGAGAAAGCGAAAGATCACGGTAAACCAAAATTGGCTTAAAGACTTTCAGCTAAAGGATTTCAATTGTAAATGAGTGCCGAGAAGCCACATTCGTTATGCTGATTTGAAAAACTACTCGTGAACTCCTTTGCGGCAAAGAAAACGCCACGCCAAACAAAAGTGTCAAATATGCGCTGTCGAAGACCAAATGTTGCGTCACTAAACGCTTTCACCACCGAAACGAAAGTGTTTATATGTGTATGTATATTAACTCTTATCTTTTTGTTAGTGTGACCAAAAATCAAAGCTTGCAAACCATTAGTCAGGCCTACGCTTCACAGGTTGCTAAAGTCTACGCATGCCGTGGCTTGGTCTCAAGAGTGCAAAATGCCACAACAACAGTGCAAGCATAGCAGCAAAGCGTGAGTGGGTGGGAAGTTTTGTCAGTGTTAGTAAATCTTTGTACAGACTTTGAAAAGTGATTAATCTTATGATATTGCGTCGCTGTTGTTGTTGCTAAGCTGACACTATTGTTGTTGCTAATGTCACACTGTTGTTGTTTTGTCATGTAATGGATTTTGTAAAATTTACTGGCCAACACTTAACGCCTTTGGGGTGGATTGCAAACAAATAACTGTATGCGCATATATACATATGTGTGTGTGCATGTCCACAAATGCATAATGTGAAGTTGGCTGCTTTTGGTGCAGTTAAATGGTAGGGGAAAACGAAATGGGATATTGGAGTCATTTATCATGCGCGTAAAGTGCAAGTCTTTAAGAAGTAGCAACAACAATAACGGAAAATAAAAAGTAAGTTGACTAGAATACCCTTTACAAATGAAAACCTTGATTTTTATCGTACACTTTGTATGGCAGCTGTATGTTATAGTTATCGGATCTGAACAAATTTTAAGAAAATTAAACCACTGCCTCAAATAACACTCCGTACCAAATTTAAAGAAGATATCTCGCAAATAAACAAAAATTTCATGCGAGAATTTAATTTTTATCTTTCAGTTTGTATGGCAGCTATATGTTATATAGAACCGATCTACAATTTTTTTTTTCGGATATTGTGTCGATATCTTAGAAAATATTCTGTGCCAAATTTCATAAGGATATCTTGTCAAATAAAAAAGTTTTCTATACAAGCACATGATTTGGCTTGGTCAGTTTGTATGACAGCTATATGCTATACTAAGCCGATCTCGAAAATTTTTTCGTAGGTTGTACTTTAGTCTTGTACAATAATTCATGCCAAATTTCGTGATGATAACTCTTGTAATACAAAAGTTTTCCATACAAGCTCTTGATTTGGATAGGCCAGTTTATATGGGAGCTATATGCTATAGTTATCCGATTTGAACTATTTCCACAGATATTGTATAGCTCGCTGAGGAAATACTTCGTGGCAAATTTCACGAAGATATCTCAACAAATAAAAAAGTTTTCCATACAATGACATGATTTTCATCGTTCACTTTGTATGACAGCTATATGCTATAGTGATCCGATCTAAACAATTTTTTCGGATATTATATTGATCTCTTAGAAAATATTTCTTGCCAAAGTTCACGAAGATATCTTAACAATTAAAAATGTTTTCCATACAAAGACATGATTTTGATCCCTCAGTTTGTAAGGCAGCTATATGTTAAAGTGATCCGATATGGGTGATTTCGACAAATGAGCAGTCACTTTGTGAGGCTCGAACATGTGCGAAATTTCAGAATGATAACTCAAACACTATGGTACTAGTTCGTATATATTTTATATTTACAGGCAGAGAGGAGGACATTTCCTATATAGTCTCCAAATTTCAAACTTTCAGGTGCTTCAAATTTCATTGCAAACTTAATATATTTTATTCAAAAGGTATAAAGATTGCTTTAACTATTATGTATAACTGCGTCAACAATAAAGAAAACACCATACAGTAGCAACCAATTACACTTTATATACAGTTTTTTTCAAAATTTTGTTTACTTTTTTACAACAACAGCAACAACAAAAGTTTTTCATGCAAGCAACAATTACTGCAAACCTTTTTCATTCAAATAACAATCAATTGCAAAGCCGATTGCTTTAAATACCCGCATCTTCGCTGCCCGCAAGGCATACTTGTAGGCGTTGGCGCTAGCAAACGTGCATTTAAACGCATTTAAATGCACAATTACATACAAAAAACAAGCCGTTAATGAACAGCGCGTGTATTGCTTGCCAGTTGCAGCGCAAACTTATTATTTATTTCCGATTTTTTTAAGTGCACTTGCAGTAAATTATTTGCGAAACCACATTTATTTCATATTTTATTTGCCATTTTTATTTTATTAGCGCACAGGGGCGATATTTTTATTAAAATTTTTATTGGAAATTTTTTTAAATATTTTTTGGATTTTTTTGATTTTTTTTTGATTATTTTATTACTTGCTGCCTCTACACAGCTTTTTCAGAAATGCATTTTCTCGCCAGTTTTGCCTGTTCATTGCATGCAAATTGAACTTTCATTATACGTTTGCATTCAAAATCAGAAAAGGGTTATACAAAATTTTAAATAAAAAATTGTTATGAAAAAACTGTTAAATAAAAAAAATTAAGAAAAAATGTAAAAAAAAATAAAAAAAAACTAATATAAAAACTCCCCAATTAAGCTGCGTGCTGCAACGCATACGCGACAAAAAACGCGCGACAACAACACGCTGCGTGTTGCGTTCCATCCTTTAAAAGTTGAAAAAACAATTCTGTAAAAATTATTTATGCAAATGGCCATAAATTATGCAACCATATGGCTGTGAGCAATAAATTTTACATTTTACTGCATAAATTTTAAGCTGCTCGCACTTTTTACAATAACGCGCACGCATACATATTTAAAAAGTAATAAAAATATTTTTGCGGGCATAAAAAAATGACGCTCAGCGCGCCAAAAATAAAATGTGTAAGCCACTAAATTGAATTAAAGCTGGTAACTGAGACATATGTGTGACTTAGCTTATGATATATTTTATAGCGAAATGAGTAAAAGTGCTCAAACTGCAGGCGTGAGTGCAAATATGACTTTTTTCTACAAGAAAGAGTTTTAAAAATAGGTTGAAGCTTAGAACATTTAGAGCAGCTTGCAGGATGAAGGCTTAAGCGCATACTTTGAGGTGTAAGAAAGGAGCCGCGCCAACCATTCCCACATTCATTATAACAAGTCAAATGAAAAGTCACCGGTCTGAGGCATTGATGGCACTATCATTCCCTACTGTCAGTGTCACTTTCACTTTTATTTTCAACCCAGTGTTGCATTTTTTTAAATAACTTATTGTCCGTCTACCCATTACTACATTCGGTTATCCTGACTGTTAATTCGGCCCCGAATGGCAGTTTCCACTTCTTCATAAATTCAGCAATTGTTGTTTTGCATTTTGGTCTTTCATGATATCCGACTTTCTCGACTTCATATCTCCCATGTGTCATCTGCTTTACAATCCTGTAAAATTTTGTAAACACTTTGCTTTTAGTCTCAAACTTGCTCTATACTGCGTTCGCTTGATGGTAACGAGCTCGTTCCTACAGTAGTCGACCCCCGGCCTTCGCTTTCTGTTGTACGTCCTTCTGTTTTCCTGCTGAATGGTAGCGATATTGCGTCGTGTATCTTGACGTATTGCTTCCCTATCTGCTTAGGTCTCTCGCAATGACAGATTCTAAGATTACTTAAAAGCCCTGACTTGGGCTTCGAATTGCTTTCGCATCTATCATATGATCCAGATCTGTCCTCCACCGACTACTTACTGTTCCCAGTTGTCAAAAATGTGCTCACTGGGTACATATTTTCGTCGATTAAAAAAATGTCACCGAAACCGATGCCTATTTTGAAGCAAAGTACAAAACTTACTACAAAAATGGTATCGTAAAGTTGGAAGGTCGCCATAATCAGTGGATCATTGATTGCTTACGATTCAATACATAATGTTACATATATGCAGCATAAAATTTTCAGCTGCATCCGTCAGATATAACCTATATATGGGTTATTAACAAAACTCATAATTACTTTGTATACGATAACTTCGATATTTGACGAGATATCTGCACAAAGTTTGGCATCACATCCGAAGAAATTTACTGGATCGGACCACAATGGCATATAGCTCTCATACAAACTGATCGATCGAAATTAAGTTCTAGTAAGAAAAACTTTTTTATTTAGCAAGCTATCTTCCTGAAATTTTGAGGGTGTCATTTTCTGAGGTCAAGATTTCTTCTATGAAGAAAGTGTTCAAATCGCACGAATAGAGCATAGCTGCCATACAAACTGAATGTTCTAAATTAAGTCCTTATATGAAAAAGTTTTTAATTTGTCAAGATATCCACATAAAAGTTAGCAGGAAGTATTATCTAAAAATATGCTATAATATCCAAAGAAATCTACCAGATCGAACCACAATTGCATACAGCTGCCATACAAACTTTACGTTCAAAATTTAGTTTTTATATGAAAAACTTTTTAATTTGACAAGATATCTTCATGAAATTTGGCACATATAATAAAGTAGAGCAGCGCTATAAACTGCGAACATTTTGTACAGATCGGATTACTATAGCATATAGCTGCCATATAAATTGCTCAACAAAAATAAAGGTAAAGTTAATTTTATACACCTTTATGCTTTTAAAAAGAAAACTTTGAAGGTTAATATAGCTTCTGTGCAAACGAAATTAATGGATTTTCTTGATTCAACTTTTTTTTCTGTCCCACTTGGCCGCATAAATATGTAATAAAAATTTAAAAAATATTTTTTTTTTATTTTAGAACAAACAGATTGTATTCGATATATTCAAATAATTAATTTTTGTTTTTTATTTATTGCATTTCTTTGTCTAAAGTCTAATTTCATTATACTTGCTGCCATTTTGGCTTCCATTTTTAATATAATTTCGCTTCCTTACACTGCCTCAGTTGGCACACCAGTCAGCAGCATTGAATTCATCGAAGCTTTTCCACTAACTTAGATTCGAAAATTATTCATATATTCCTTACACAGTCATCTAAATTTGTGCGCAACCTCAAAACAAAAAAATTACTTTAATATTTGCTGCGCCAGCTACTTTTTTTCGTGTTCACGCAGGCAAGTAATTTTGTAATTTTCTTAAAATTCCCAACGCCGCCGCCTCACTTGCTTCGACTTGCGCGCCGCCGTCGCATTTGCACAGCATCGAAATGTATACATTTGCGCTTCGGCGACGCAATCTGGAAAATTTGTATTAGTTAGTAGTCAAAGCAATTTCAAACTATATGCAACTGAAGCCATGCCTGTGCCTCTGCCGGCAAAATTTTGCGTAGCCGAAAAACACACAGCGAAATAAGAACAAACTAAATATGTAAATGCAAAAAGAAGAGGAAGCGGCAAGTAAAATAAAATGAGAAATAAGCATTTTAGAAAAGCATTTTAGCAAATTTAATGAAATTGCAAAATTCAAGCGACGGCAGCAAAACTTTTCACAACCGCACAACAGTGCGTATACGCAACCAACTCAAGATGCAGTATGAGTACATACAGTTTGTATAAGTGTGTGTGTAGACGGCAAAGCCTTGGCGAAGGCTGGCAAAGCTTAAAGTTTCTTGCGCCCGTCTAGTCAACTTTTATGGCAATTTAGTAGGGACATAAATTTTGGCACAAAAGACAAAACAAACGAGCGGCCAAACGGAAGCGATGATCAAGGCGGCGGGGCACATGTACGGGAAGCAAGAGCGCGTGTGTAGCAGCAGCAGCGCAGCCTCAGCAGAAATGCAAATGCAAATTACAATAATTGGAAAGAGAAGGAAGGAAACGGCAGCAACAACAACAACAGGCAAGTACAGCATCAGCAGCGCCAAAGTTAGTTTCGAAGATTGAAAGTAACTTTTACGTTTTTGCGCCATTGCCGGCTTTCTGTTTTGCATAAATGTGCGCGTGTTCGAAAATTTTAACTTGCATTAACTGCCAGCAAGCAAAAAATGCTAATACCAAAGCAACACTGTCTGTATAGAAGCAAATACGTGCATGTATTCAAATTGGTTAGAAGTTGTGTAAGTGTAGCACACTAACAGGCGCTAGCACCGGCGCTGGCGTTAGCTGCCGCACAGCCACAATTACTTCGAGGGCTAAACTGTGCGGCGCAACGGATTCCAGCGGATATTAGTAAGCCCAATATATACGAATGGTAAGGCAAGCCATGCTTATTTGAGCGGCAAGGCGTTCAAAGGGTGTCCTCTCCCGCTGCCTTACTGCATTGCTGGCTTTCTCTACATTTCCGCTGGAAGACTTTAACACCAAATGAATTATCGCAGTAAATGCTCCGCCATTGACACTATCGCCTGGCGCAGCACCGGCACCAGGAGTGAAGCAGCGGCGCACAGTAAGCGATTATTTCTCAGCTTCACGCTTTATCTGCCGTTTCGCTTACGCTCATTAAAGTGTAGTAATGCCGTTTGGCACACATAGGTGCCAGAAAGAATTGTGTTGCAAATAAAATTTATTTTTGGAACGACAATTTAAGTAAAATTGGGCTACGGAACAGATATTACTTTTTATTGAGTTTTTTTTTTTGAGTTTTAAATTACAACAAAAAAAAAAATTCAAAAATTTTATTAATAATCTTTTTGGCTCATGAAACTATAAAAAATAGTTTTTTTGGTTTACAAAAATTTGAATACCAAAAAAATTATAACAAAAAAAACAAAACTTTTGTGAAGCAAAAATATTTTGCAAAAAAAAAATTTTGAATAAAAAATCTTGAATTTTTGAAATTTTGAATTAAAAAAAAAAAATTTTGAATTAAAAAATGTTTTTTTTTTTTGAATTTTAAATAAAAACAAAAATTTTTGTTTGTAATAAAAAATTAGTAACAAAAAATGCGCGTAAAAATATTTAAAAAAATTTAAAAAAAATATTTTTGAAAAAAGTTATGAATTTTGAAAAGAAATTTTGATAAAAACAAAATTAGTTTTGAAAAGAAATTTTGATAAAAACAAAATTAGTAAAAAAAAATTCTATCAAAAATATTAAAAATTTTTATTATTTTTAGCAAAACAAATTTTAAAAAAAGAATTTTAAAAAATCGTATTTAAATGTAATAATTTTTACTTCAGAAATCCTTGAAACAATAATAATTTCATTCGCCCTCGGGTTTGGTCTATAATGCGAAACAAGTCCCACATTAGGGTGAGCTTACGTGTAATACTTTAAGTGTAACTCCGATAAATGTTTAAACATTCATGCGCATTTATTTAAAAGAGCCCGCTGGAACGACATTTTTGAACCACCCCTAATATACATACATATATTATTAATATTTTCCACATTAGGGTGACATCAATTTTTTTTTTAATGTAATCCTATTATATTTTGTGTCACGCAGTCGTACTTATTTGGGTTAGCTTCATGATAAAAATTTGTTTCGAACCACCCTAATGTTAGTACAAAAGTGTTTATGCACTACCGCCAATATTTAGCAACATTACAATCCGTTTTTAAACCACATTCTTCGGATTTTGCAGTCTGTTGTGCTCCAAAATAGCACACTGTTGCAAGCAACACCCAGATTAAAAGGCTTTTAACACTTCTTGCACCCAACATTAGTGTTGTTTTTATTATTATTAAATAGGAAATTATATGCAGCTACGCGCGACTGTTGCCAAAAATGGCTGGCATGCACACCGCAAACGAACCAAACCAAACAGACACACCAACCAACAAGCAAGCGCACTCATATACTAGTATATACTCGTAGTAGAGCAGGCAAGCACACAGTGTCACAGTGGCCGTGCAATGAAATCGAGTCAAATAACAGTAAAAACTGTGGCCGTAGCCAAAAAGCACAGCCGCAGCCAAAAGTAAATTTCTCGCCTATTTATGCAAATTGCAAATGCATACTGTGGCATTACGCTTTTTTCATGAGCGGCAGTAATCGAAGCGGACGTTTATGTGTGTGCGAGAAAAATGCCAGGCGACTTAGTACTTATGGCCACATTTATGCGGATTTGAATGTGTGCTGGAATTCGCATTTTTTTGCACGAGCAGCGCCGCTATCGATGCTTGGCTGCTTAAGCTTAGAGACAGGGCTACACGGCGTATGAGTGTCGGCTGCTTAAGGCGTGCAGAGAAAAAAACTAATTGTGCCCGATTTGGCGCGCTATTTCCACTACACTTTGCTGCGTAAGCGAAAAATTGCAAATGGAAAACGCTCATAAAAAGGAATTTGTGCCGAAATAGATGCGGAAGCGGCGCTTATACGCTTCCGATCGGCCGTTTGTGCGCTTCATCCGTCTGCCAATTACGGTTTTAATGCTTCACAGGCGCATGAAAGAAGCGACAGCAGCAACAAAAATGTCAAATAGTTTCTCGCCATTTTAATTTTGCCAGCAGTTTTTTTTCGAGTTTCCTTCCTGTCATGCGCTTATTTTTATCTGCCACACACACACATGCACACTCACTTAGAGAGTTTAGTGACGGCGCATAATGTGACCATGAAAGCCGCATTGTCGTTATGCCACCAATAAACCAAAGCATTGCGTTTTTGGGCACACTTCCAAATCCGGCAAAAAAAAACCAAAAAAAAAACCGAAAAAGTTGTGAGCCACGACAAGTATGTGCCAGCCAAGAAAAGTGCCGGCACTGTTAGCTGCGGAAGGCTGCCGCTTACTTTCGCCGTCGATACACTTCAATCGGCGCAGTTAGTGGCCTTCCGTCGCATCGCTATTATCCGTTGAAGCGGCGCTTCCTTTGTCGCTTTTGCCATGCAAATTGTCGACTCGTCGCCACTTGCCATTGCCAATGTCGTGCCGTTGGCAGTCAGTCAGTCAGCAGGCAGCTTCCGTTTGGCAAAAACATGCAAATTCAGTTTGGCTGCATTATTGGCTGCTGACTGAAATGCTCACTCATACCATACCACCGCTCGGCTGCAGCAAGAAGTGCTCGACAAGATTTGTGCTTGCAGCAAATTCGGTTTTTGCACTCGTCGCAAATTTCTTGCTTCAATTATTTCTTATGACCAACTTTCGAGCGTCTAACGGACATTAAGCTATCATAAATTGGTGATTAGTTAGTTGGGAGAGCGCTGGAAGCGACTAAGTGTATGGCAAGTTTATTTGCAATTTGCTTAAGTAGTGGATTTTTTCGGCTTATTTTAAAGAGTTTGCAAGCGAGCGTTGTCATTTAAACCAATTTAACGCTGCAGAAAGCATATATTGATATTAAATAGTTGTATATAAGAATATATTCGAGCATTTTATCTTTAAGTGAGGTCACGTTAGGTCAAACTAGAGATCAGGGGAGGTCAAGCTAGCGGCAAGCAATGTCGAAGGAGATCAAGAAGGTACAAGCGAGGTCGACAAAAGCACAACTTGTAGGAGATCTTGTTCACGATTTGTCAAACTAGTGGACATGGGAGGTCAATCTAGATTAAAGCACGGCCTAGAGGGGTTCATCTATGGGCCAGCGAGACCGAGAGAGATACATTTTAGTGGAAATTTAGGTCACGATGGGTCTATTTGTACGAAAACGAGGTGAGAGGAGATCAATCTAGCGGTAAGCGAGATCGAGGGAACACGAGAAAGTAGCAACCGAGACCGAGAAAGCTTAATCTTAGGGAAATCTTATTCACGATACATTTTAGGGGAAACATTTATCACGATGGGTCTAACTAGACAAAAACGAGGTCGGAGGAGATCAATCAAGGTCGAGACCGGTCAAGTTTAAGGAAAATCTTGTTTACGATACATCAAACTAGGTGTCATGGCTGGTCAATTTTGAGGAAAACGTGTTCACAGGAGGTCAAGCTAGGGATAAGTGCGGCCAAATGAGTTAAGGCTATGGGCAAGCATGATCAAGAGAGATACACCTTTGGGGAAATATTGGTCACGATGAGCTTATCTAGAAGAAATTTAAGTCGGAGGAGGTCAATATATAACGGAAGCTAGGTCGAGGAAGCTCAAGTTAGTAGCAAGCGATGCCAAGAGAGATCAAGTTTAAGGAAAATCTTGGTCGCGATGAAGCAAATTAGGAGTCATGGGAGGTAAATTAGCGGAAAACGCGTTCGCAGGAGGTAAAGCTAGTGCCAAAACTTGTCAAGCTATGGGCAAACAAAACGGAAAGAGATACATTTCAGAAGAAATTTTGGTCCAATGGGTCTATCTACAGGAAAAACAAGATCAGTGAAGGTGAATCTCGGGTCGAGGGAGCTAAAGTTAATAGCAAACGAAGTCAGGATTGCTCCAGTTTATGGAAGACTTTGGTAACGATGGGTCCAACTGGGTGGGTCGAGAGAGGTCAAACTTGCGGAAAATAAATTCGCAGGAAGTCAAGTTATGGATAAGTGAGGTCGAGAGAAGTCAAAGTATGGGCAAGTGAGGTGCACAGAGTTCAAGTTTAGAGTCACACCAGCTCAAAGGAGGTCAAGCTAAGTTTCTAGTGGGAGACAGTCCAAATTAGGAATAAGCGAGGTTGAGAGAGGTCAATCCAGTGTAAAGTGAGGTCCAGCGAATTTAAGTTTAGAGTCACATAAGTTCAAAAGAGGACAAGCTAGGTTACTAGTAAGGAGCTGGCCAGCCAAACCATTGGAGTCCTCGTATACGGTATCTGGGGGTAGGCAAAACCTTATTTGGACTACTTATCTCACTTTTGTACTCTATTTTTTAAG
Source organism: Bactrocera dorsalis (assembly GCF_023373825.1). NCBI lineage: Eukaryota > Metazoa > Arthropoda > Insecta > Diptera > Tephritidae > Bactrocera > Bactrocera dorsalis. The sequence continues at coordinate 67,409,102 of NC_064307.1, read as the reverse complement.
GTGTAAGTGTGGTTATTAACTGGTCTAAGTGGTATTATCATCCTAACTGTCTGTCTAAACACCGATGACGCTTACTTAATGGATCTTCAGCATTGCAGGACGTTGCGAAGTTGCCCTATAGTCCAGAGTAGAGCGGTAGCTCATTTATTGATATACTGATTTGACCTTGGTATGATACATTCGACATATTTATCTCCCCCACATATGCTTAATCGTGAAGACAAGTAGCTCGGCAAGATATGCAGTGCAGAAGCTATCACATTTTCACGCAACTTTTGAGCTGCCTCACCAAGAGAACCTGCTGAAAGTGGCACCTAAAAATTAGAGGGTTTTCCAATCCACTGACTACTTTCCTAAACCAGCTGACAGGCTCTTCTTAAAGCTGCACATGCATACAAAGAACGAAGGAGGAGTAGCAGGGATTGCGCCGTAATATAGCAATAGCAATAACAATGACTATGGCGTTGAGGCTTCGGTTTTGACTTCGCCTTGTTGGAAACTGCAATAATAGCTAACTGTAAGCAGCGCGTGCTGAAAGGATGCACGTGTTGTAACTGTGTGAACCACTTCAATGTCCGTGTAGGCGTGTGTCTGTGTGCCGCACATTGGTTATTATGCATGCTTGAACTTCTTTGCTGAATGGCGCGCACTTTTCTTGGAATTCATTATTTTGTCACTGTTTGGACAGCATGAATGGGTCGAGCGGCGAGCTGGCGCGGCGTGGCATGCATGAGTTGCTATGCCAAGCTGTGAAGAGCAAGAGCTTGTGCAGTGAGTCGGTGCTTTAGCAAGAAGTGTCTGCGAAGAGTTGTTACAGTTAAAAAGTTCATGTTGATGACTTAGTTTCAGAATACATTACACGGTATTATATGCCAAGGAGCTTTTCCTATTGAATGAGCGCAAATAGATACACACACACATACATCTACACATATACAGATAACTGCTTGCAAATGTATTTATTATGGCATGGCAGGAAAGTAATAAAAAGAAGCATGTATTGGAGGAGGACTATGAACTAAGCGGCTGGCATTAAAGCTGGTACTCATTTTATAGCAATTCAGCATTTTATGATATTTTAAGCGCTTGAGCACTTTAATCACCCATTTAAAGTGCTGCTAGGCGTTGCGTTACCGAAAAAGTTCGAATCCGCTGTGCGCATACTTTTTGCTGCCTGCGCGCGACGCTTCAGTGCCGTTGCCATCATTTTGATTAAGCAATTACTTTGTAATAAAGCGCAATATTTTTTGTCACTTTGCATATTTTCAACGCAATTCCTTATTTTATTTGACGTCAAGCGCACGGCCGGTGTAGTTGTTGTTTCAATTTTCGAGTGCTAGCAGCACATAAAATGGACGTACTGAATTTCATTTAAATGCAAATTAATTTCATCCATTTTCAACGCCGGTGGCGGTGGGCGCTGCGCGTAAAAATTTCGCAAACAAAAGTCGAAAAAGTAAAAACAACAACAAAACAAAAATGAAAACAAGAAACACCGTTAACTGCGGTTGCAGCGGTGCTAGCATACCCTTCACATATATAAAGTTTTCATACAAGAACTTAATTTTGAAGGTAGAGTTTGTATGGCAGCTATATGCTATAGTGGTCTGATCTGAATTATTTCTAAAGAGATTATAGAGTTGTTAAAGAAAATAATTCTTGTCAAATTTCGTGAAGATATCTTCTCAATTAAAAAAGTTTCCCGAACAAGAACTTGAATTTGATCATTTTGTTTGTATGACAGCTATATGCTATAGTCGTCCGATCTCAAAAATTTCTGGCGATATTATAATATAGCTATAGATGATAATTTTTGCCAAATGTTGTGCAAATACATTGCCAAATATAAAAGTTTCCCATACAAGAACTTTATTTTGATCGTCCAGTTTGTATGGCAGCTATATGTTATAGTGGTCCTATCTGAATTGTTTCTGGGGAGATTCTAACACAGCTATAGCTAATAATCTTGGCGAAATTTCGTGAAGATATCTCGGCAAATAAAAAAGTTTTTCATACAAGAACTTGGTTTTGATCATCCAGTTTGTATGGCAGCTATATGCTGTAGTCGTTCGATCTGAAAAATTTCTCGACAGATTATACGATATCTATAAGCAACAACCCATACGAAATGTTGTGAAGATATCTTCTCAAATAAAAAAGTTTTCCATACAAAAACTTGATTTTGATAATCCTGATTATATGACAGCTATATGCTATAGACGTCCGATTTAAACAATTCATTCATAGATTGTGGGATAGATTTAGTTATTAATCCAATCGAAATTGTGTGTAGAGAACTCGCCAACTAAAAAAGTTTGCCATATTATATAAAGTCTCCGACGTGTTCTTCTTCTTCGAACTCTTCCCTCAAACTTCGTGACAAACTTAACATAACCTGTGCAGGGTATAAAAAAATCAAAACTAAAACCATTCAAAAAAACCCCGGAATATCGAGTATGACGGCAGTAGCAGAGTAAACAATCAAAGTAACAGCTACACGTGCAGCGTCACTACGCGACGCTGCTGTTGCTTTAAGCGTTGGAAATTTATAGACCCGTTACTAAAATCCCTTACGGAAAAGAAATACAAGCAAATATTTAAAACAAAATGGACAACACGATCATTGGAGCGCGACATGGCAGCTATAAGCAAGCACAATGCAACGCTACAACGCACATGCGCACACACACACATGCATGTCTGCACTCCCTCCCGCTACCACAGCAAGGGCGCACAAAAGGCACTCAAAACTTTTTCACTTTTCATATAAATGTTTAATCCATTTTCGCATAGCAAACAATAAACAAAGGGCAGTTTTGCTCGCACAACAACAAAAACAAAGTGTGGTGTGGATTTTGTGCGCGGGGCGCGGCTAAAAAGTTAAAATGTCACTTGAATAGCAGAAATTTTCAAAAGGATTGTTGTGCTTTCATGCGCTTTGTTGTTGTTTCAGTTCTGTTTTCTCTTATTTGTGTACTTTTTCCTGCTTGTTTTTGTTTTTGGTCATCTGTAATGATCCCTTTATCTTATTAGTAAAGTTTTCCAAAACAATATGTTCTTATAAACGAGTCATTGAGTTGCTTAATTCGGCGCTGCGCTGCGCCGACTGACTGAGTGACTCCATAAACATGACAACTGATAAGAACGTGCTTAGAAATTATAGCGGACAAAATTGTGGGATTAAAATGAATGTGTGCCAAAGCATGAGCAATGAAGTTGAAAAAGGTTGCACTATCTGTGTATATACACACACACATATACATACTTTTTATTTATAAGAGGAAATTGTGCCTTTAATTGCTCATGAAATTTGCAGTTGTTAACTGGAGGCTCATTAGAATTTAAAGCGCTTGCGAGGGTTCTTTTGTTGCATTGCGGCCTTAAAAACTTCAATAGCATTACAAAGTTTGTAAAAGAAGTTTGACAAATAGATTTCGGTAGTTTTGGGAAATTTCGTGAAGTTAATTCAATTTTAAATCCCTAAAGCGATACTTGTTTGAGTCTAAAACTTCATTCTTGTCAACTTTTGTAATGAATTGCTGCATATTTATTTTAGACTTTTAGTTAAATTAGCATAAATTTCATGACTGCTATAGAGGCTTCGGTTTAAGTCTCGTTAAAACTACCAAAAAACATCCGATTGAAGACGAATTAAAGTGAGAAGACGAATTATCCCTCCTCAGAGTTTGAGACACGCCACGTAAAAAACAGCCGCAGTGAAAAGGACACAACAGCCTCGGATGACGAAAGTACGACGTTTGGAATTTAAGTGTTGTCTGCACAATCCACAAAACGGAGACCCCAGCATCTGCGCCAACCACCGTGGAATAAGCCCCCTCAACATCGCATATAAAGTTCGATCGAGCGTACTGTGTGAAAGATTAAAGCCCACCGTCAACAAACTGATTGGACCTTAACAGTGTATGTATCTTTAGACTAAGAAAATCAACAACAGACCAGATATTCACCATGTGCTAAATCTTAGAAAAGATCCGTGAAAAGAGAATCGACACACACCACCTCTTCGTCGATTTCAAAGCTACAAAGCAGCAACAAAGGGAGCTGCCTTTATGTCGCTAAGTCTGAATTCGGTATCCAGGCGAAACTAATACGAATGTGGAAGTGACGTTGAGCAACACACTAGCTCCATCAGGATCAGGAAGGACCTTTCCGAGCGGTTCGAAATAAAGTAAGGTTTCAGACAAGCGACTCTCTATCATATGACTTCTTCAACTACTGGATAAAATAATTCGAGCTGCAGTTCTGAATAGAAGAGGTGCAATCTTCTACAAGAGTGTACGTAGATGACATCGATATCATTGGCCATAACAACCACGCCGTTAGTTCTGTTTTCTCCAGGATGGACAAAAATCGGAGCAGATGGTTTGGGTAATGAACGAGCGCAAGACCAAATATCTTAAGTCATCAAACAAACAGTCGTTGCGTTCGCCACTTGACTCCCACGTCACTTTTGAGAGTCATGACATCGAAGTCGTAGATAACTTCGTCCATTCCGGAACCAGCATTCACAGAACAAACACGTCACCGTCGAAATTCAACACAGAATAAGTCTTACCAACAGATGATACTTCGGACTGAGTAGGCAATTGAGAAGTAAAGTCCTCTCTAGACGAACAAAGGACAACTTCTACAAGTACAGGTGCAGTGGCATGGACTGTGACATTGTCTGATGAGTCGGCCTTAGGAATGTTTAAGAGAAAGGTTTTGTGGTAGATTTATGGTTCTGTGCGCATTGCCCACAGAGAATATCGAAATTGTTGAAACGTTGAGCGGTACGAGATATATGATGATAACTCAAGTTGTGCGAATAGAAGAGAACAAACCAGATTTGAAAGATTCCGATGGTGGAAGCAGAGGAAGAGGAAGATTTCTACTCTATTAGAGAGATCGGTTAGGGAAGGACGTGATTGCTCTTTGAATTTCCATTTGACGCCAAACAGCGAAAAAGAAAGAACGACTGGCGCGACTGGCGCGCTATTGTAAATTCGGCATCAACGCTGGGGTTGGGACCCGCCACGTAAAAACCACCCTCAATGAAAAGATATTTTATTATTTCGGAAGCGTTTAAAAGCCCTTTAGGCCTTATCCAGAATTATGACCATTTCGCAAGGTGTCTCATGAAGCTTTTAGCATTATACATATCTGAGATAATGCCGCCAGATATAATGACTCGAAGACTGCAGCTATGACACAAGCAAAATTATATGCGGGAAACTGACAATGGCAGCGCGCAAGGAGGAAAGACAAGGTAGCATACAGGAATTACAAAATCGTTGTCAAAGGAAAGATGAACAAACCGATTAATCGGAAACCTACAAGCATGAGTAGAACGAAAGCACAGCGAGATAGACTTCTACATGACGTAGTTTCCTACAAGATACGGATGCTTCAAAGAGTATCTGCATAAGTATGGGCATGACAATGGAGTTACTTGCTGTATCTGTGATAGCAGTAAGGAAAATTCGGAGCATATATTTTTCTACTGCCCGAGATTTACAACAGATCGACAGGATCTGGAGATAGAAGTGGCAGGTTGAATAACATCCGATAACATAGTGCCTTATATGCTGCAAACGAGACAAGTATGATATATGATGGAAAGGAGTCATCTCTCATACTACAAGAGCTGAGAAGAGCCGAACAACAAAGAAACAGCGAAGCTAGAGCCGCGAATAGCGATTTAATGACGTGAGCCAAGAGGCTAAGCTGACGCTGCGATGTAATGCTTAGCGGCGGTGCCCTAGGGCTTTTCCACAAAGCTACAGATGACGGAGGTAAGGGTTTAGATGTACTTTTCACAAGTGCAATATACATAGAAAGATAATATTGATTAGGTTCTAAAGTGAGTGTAACTTTAACGAGCGGTACGAATCGCGCATACTTTATACTACTAAGTACTAAGTACTCTATAGAGTAGTATAGTATAGTAGAGGAGTCTTTCTTCCTTCGGAAACAGAAAAAAATACTAATTGATGCAAATCTTGTATACTGTACTATTCGTAGTAAAGGGTCTTGAAGCTATAAAAGAAATATATTTCTCGGTGTTCTAACCAGCAAGACTTAACTTCAACCAAAATAAATTTTCCGACAGCCACTTCTACGCTTAATATTTCGTAACTGCTTAAACTCTGCTTCAAATTATTGAATACTACTGAACTCACGCCAATAACTAAGAGTGAAATATTATCTAAATTACTTGTGGAACACAACAACTTCAGCAACAACAATTACATAAGGAAAGCTTGTTGTGGCGCCCCCACAGCCAAGAGCAATTAACTGCTGATTAACACACGCACAGCAACACACACATATAGGCAAAAGTCAGCTGTGTTACATGATAAAAGCAAAATACGCTTGCATGTGTGTATTAGTGTGTGTTTTAGCGTGTGTTAGTGTCTGTGTATGAGTGTGTGTGAGTTTGTGTGTGCATGACAGCGGAAATATCTTGATTAGGACAAATGAACTGAGCAGGTTGCCAAGTAATTTTGTTTACTTAAGCGTGAAAGCGTCAAAACAAATTGAGTAAAATATTGGCGTGGTGCACAAAGCCACCGAATAGCAAGCGCAAGCTAACCATGTCAACAGCAACAACAAAAAGAGATGAATGGCGCTGGCGCGCGCCATTATAAACAAATGACACCCATAATATAATTGAATTTTTCTAATCAATTTGTACGTTGAACCGTAAGCCATGGCAACCCGTTCGCCAGCAACGCGCACAACAGCAACAAAAAAGCTGTAATAAAAGTTAAAATATGCTTGTGTGCTTTGCGCACAAATAACTCAGCTGAATGGATGGCTAAGTGTATGAGTGTGTGTGTGTATGTATACAACATTTCGTTATATAGCTGTGTATGTGTTTGCATGTATATGTGTCATTTCGGTAAAGTAACTTTCCAGCGTCTTTGGCAAGCTAACGTTACCTTCGTGGGCTCGACGCCTGAAAGTGCGCTAAATCAATGAAATCAAGAAAAGTCACCGGAAAGCAAACCGAAGTAAATTTCATATAGCGCTGAATGATTTATTTCATTTCCTGTGTGGCTGTTACTTTCATTTATTTTATTTTCTTACACATTTTTATTGTTGTTGTTGCATACGCGGCGCTGTTGATTTCTTTTGCGCCGCTTTTCGTTACTTTAGTGTAGCGCGCTGCCAACTTCCGGCAAAAAGCGACAACAACAAATAAAAGCAGGCAAGTGAGTACGTATGTCTATATATGTGAGTGTGTATGTGTGTGCAAGCAATGAAGGAGGTAAACAAGCTGCTTGGCTGCGGCAAGTGTGCGGTGCGGCAAGGCACGCCAGTGAATGAATGGCAAGCGGCACAGCAATGAATTGTGCGCTTATGCTTGCATGTGTATGGGTGTGTGGCAGGGGGAGCAGCAGCCACATCAGCACTTTTCGTCAGATAAACCTTACTTGCAAAAAACTTGGTAAGCAAGCGCCAAGAGTGGGTGGCGGTGGCGGGGCGGCAAGCGGCGGTAGTCGTAAGAAACAGTGCGGAAAAATTGGCAAAAATCTTTGTGGGCCTCAAAGGCGGCAAAGGCATGCTCGCAAACAGCAATTCATCGACACACGTATGCTGGTGTTGCGCTAAGAAAAAAAAAAAAAAAAAAAAAGTGTGGCAACACTTTGCTCGTGCTTGTTTGTGCGCGTGTGGTGTGACGCGCTGGCGGATCGCGCTCGTGTAATAATTTGCCAATTCGATTTTATGCCAGAACAAACACGGAAGTGTAAACCGTATGGCATGAAAATGTATGCGAGTGTGGCCTGGTGTATATTTCAGCATACGGGTGTAATATAAAGAGTTGCCAGAAACGAAGAGATACCTAAGTAGTCATGAAAAATACACAAGAAAAATATTATAATAATTTATTTTTCTCAAAGGTCAAACAGGTGAAGTCAGTATATACGCGAATAAGTACCTCGCCTTTCGAGATATCGGCCTGAAATTTTGCAGACTGCCTTTTTTCTCAAAGAAGTTTTTCCTTTGTAGGAACTGTCGATAACGGATCACTATAGCAACTAGCTGCCATACAAACTGAACTATCAAAATCAGATACTTGTATAGGAAACTTTTTCATTTGAGGAGATATCTACACGAAATTTTGCATGGAATATAACCGAAAGCAATGACACAATCTACTAAGAAATTGTTGAGATCGGGGCACTATAGCATATAGCTGTCATACAAACTGAGTGATAAAATTCAAATCCATGTATCTAAAGCTTGTTTATTTTATAAGATATAATGAAGAAATTTGGCAGAGATTGTTTTCCGTAGCACTATTACAATATAAGAAAGAATTATTCAAATCGGACCACTCTAACATATAGCTCACATACCAACTGAACGAGGAAATTTAAGTCCTTATATGGAAAACATGTTTATTTGACGAGATATGTTAATAAAATTTGGCAGAGATTTTTTTCTAAGTCATCATTACAATATAGGAAAAAAAAAATTCAGATCGGATCACTATAGCACCTAGCTGCCATACAAACCGAAGAATAAAACTCAAGCCCTTATATGAAAACTTGTTTATTTGACGAGCTATACACCACAAATTTTGCATCAATTATTTTCCAAAGCAACTTTACAATATACGAAAAAATGATTAAGATCGGGCCACTATAGCACCTAGCTGCTATGCAAACTGAAGAATAAAACTCAAGTTCTTGTATGGATAACTTCTTTAGTTCTCGAGTTATCATTACAAAATTTTGCACAGATCATTTTACAAGGCATCACTACAATCTCTGAAAAATTGTTCCGATCGGACTACTATAGCATATAGCTACCATACAAACTGACCACTCAGGATCAAGGTAAAGATCGTTTAAGAGTATTCCACCTAGACCTGTGAAGTTTATTATAGCTTTCATGCAGCGGAAATTAACTGGCAATCCTAGTAAACAGCTGATACTCTCAATAACATGAGAAACCTGTAACGGTACCATATGTATACATAACAACTATAAAACCCACCGAAAAGTGGCGCAAAGCATGTGAAAATGTTGGGCAAACAAAATAAAAAAAGTTCCAAAAAATCGAGAAAAAAATAATAATACAATGGAAAAAAATCGAGAAAAAATAAAAAAAATATGAAAGTATCGAGAAAAGAATACAATAATACTGAAATGTCAGGCGAAGTAATGATTTACAGCAGTCAAAGCGCAAAACACAGGAACAAAGCAAGAGCAACAGCGCCGAGCTTTTGTACAGACACCGAGCGGCGCAGCGACAAGTTTATAACGCAGTTTATTTGCAACAACATTTAAATGTGGAAGAGAGCGAGAAAGTGTAAGCGAAAGCCTTACCGCGCGCACATGTAACTGTAAAAGTCGCCTGAGGGGTACATATGTGCTATGGCGGCGCATAAATATTGATAAACCGCGACAAATTTGCGCATGTATGGGTAGCAAAGCAAATAAATAAATAAATATCGAAATAAGAAAGGTAAATAACTCTTACGCTTGTGCAGTGAAAAAAAAAATTCTTGAAAGGGGGAAACTACAATAAAGCTTGTTTTTCGTTCTCCCTGCCATATGTACGAAAATAGACCCCCCAACATTTGGCTGATTCCCGACAATTGGCAAATAAAAAAGTTTCGACGCTTAACAGCTTCGTGTAAAAATGTCGAACTCACCCCTGTACCCAAGCCCAAGCTGGGGCTATGCTAAACGCCGTTGTCTTTGCGAAAATTGAATGCGAAATTTCAGCCATCAATAAATTATTGGCCGTAATCCTTTGATTCGCTACTTACGTGCAGCAATTTGCGCCGCTGGCCAGCTGTGCGTGTGGGGTATGCCCCGCTGCTTACCGGCGAAGGTATGGCTTAAGGTGGCTTCTAATGCAATGCCAAACAGGATGAAGTTTTGCTGGCTGTCTGCTTGTATGTGTGCTTAGAGTTGTAGTTGTAAGGCGTTCTTTTGTATTTTTTCACTGTTTAACGCAGTGACGGGTTGGTGGGTTGCCGGAGGTCGGTCGTACTTCATTGCGCAGGGACATGTGTGTACGCTCCATTAAGATTTGTGACTTTTTAGCTTTGCAGCGTTCGAGTTTGTGTGTGCCTGGGTCCAGTGACAGGGGCAAGACAAGCAATCAATGGCGGCAGGAAGGCATAGCTAACAAATTGGGGTATGGTAAAAGGGTCAACGAAATGTAGGTCTTGTGTATGAAAACTAGTTTATCTTATTAAATCTAAGAGCTTTCCATTGGACAAAGTAAGGGTTGTTCATATAAATTCTTAAATGCTTATAAATAAATTTGGTATTTTAGATGAGGTTATCGTACGCACTACGTGCAGGTTACGCAGCAAACTTCCTACTTTTATCCGATAGTAATAAGATCCCTGAATGTGGTCCTTTACGCTTGGCAGATAAAGAATAATGAGCTCTCTATTAAAGGCTATTTACCTTTTGCGCTTATTTAAGAAAACAAATGATGAGGTTGCGTGCTCAAAGTTTGGGAGAGTAGAAATATATTCTTTTTTGTTGTTTTTGTCGAAGCACTATAGAATTTTCTTCAAATAGTTTTAGAGAATTTCAACGAGGAATCAGCACTTGATTAGATATAAGTCTTAATCTGGAACCATTACATAGATCCGACAGTTTTTATAACGGTTATCATCTTCTTTCACCGAGGAAGCAGCTCTTGGTTCGAGATAAATCCAATTCTACACATATTTTTTGGACCCGACTGCTTTAATAACGGTTTAAAAGAGGACTTTTAAAGTATTTAAGTCAACCTAAGATCTCGAGATACGGTTTTTACCAGGAACCTATGTAAAAAGAGAGGAAACAGTGCTTGGTTAGATATAAATTCAGCACTACACATATCAAATTGACCCGACTACTTTAACAACAGTATTTCTCGCCATCAGTCGTTTCTCGTCCTTAGTCGGCAGAGTATTATTGAAATTCCAAAGAAAACTTAAGGTCTCGGGAAATGCTAAAAAGTCCTTAATATCAGGAACCAACGGTTAACAGAAATAAAGCTTTAAGCTCAAAAACGTACTATCTCGAGTGGAGTACCACAAGGCTCGATCCAGGGCGCTCTACTATGGACTTTATATACGACGGGGTGTTAAGAATGCATCAGCAGTAATAGCAGTGGCTAAACATCTGGACGACCTCCGGTTCATATGCAATGAACGCAAAAATGGTCTGCGTCAATGGTTTGCTACCACGAGTTTTTGGCTTATCGGAAAACCGAAGTCTTGCTCATAAGCACAAGGAAGGTGGAGGAAATAGTATCATACACCATAGGGAAATATGACATTATTTCACAACCACAGCTGAAGTACCTGGGAGTAATATTGGAAGAACACCTGGCTTATACTTCGGGTAAATATAAATATAAAACTTTATCAAGAATGATGGCCAATAAGGGCTGCGTGCCGAGCCGTCTGTAAGGGCAAAAAAAGAAGACACAACCAAAAGCATCACAATCTGGCAGCAACGGTAGCAAACCTCAACCAAAAAACGGTAGAACCACAGAGTAATCCCGGACATACATTCATGGATGACAAAACTAAGACATATACAGTATATTAGGCGTTAGTCTACTTGATAAGATGGTTCCAAGGGAGAGATATGAGTTAGGAGTAGGCTAGATTTTGCGGATCAAAGTTCCGCACTCCAGCTTTCGATATTTCCGCCTATTACCAAGCTTGTCTGGAAAGTAAAAAGACTCTTCTTCTGCCGCGAATGTGCTTCGGAACGTGCGCGCACCGACTGGATTCGGTAGGTGGCGTTCCTGTTCCTAGCTAGCAAACAAGTGGCTGGAGAGTCATAACAAACATTTTAGCGCGACGTGTTTCTGTTACGCGAATATATTATGTGTGAATCCCGGTAAATCTGCGTCGTTTTATATGATCAGGCAGCTTACCCAGAGAGAGCCAAAAAAAGGTCGGTGATGAAGACTATGCTGGGAGACCTGCGACTTCGACAAACACCGACAAGGAGATCCTGAAAAAGCCGTCAACTACAAGTTTCACGTCGATGTCTTCAAGTGACTAAAACGTAGGGTCAATCGAATCCGACAAGACATATCAGTCGATTGGAAGTTGCGCCACGACAACGCCCCGGCTCACACCGCCTTTCTTGTGAAAAGATACCTAACCAAGGACGACATCCCAACTGAATGAGAAAACTCACATGCTTCTATGGAAAACCTTTTTATTTAACGAGATATATTTACTGCTACAAGCGGAATCTATTACATTATCCTTTACATTACAGCCCGACAGCTTTTATACTGTTTTTGAGCAGCTTGACTATATTGAAACCAAGTGAAACCTAACCTCAAATGGTGTAATTATATTGATTAAGTCATAAATAATTTTCATTTCCGCAAGTAAATAATCTTGACTTAAATGCAAGAGAATAACATAACACACATATACACATACATACACATATATATATATACCGACATGCTTGGGTATGAACATTAATATGCGGATATATGGCACAATGGCAGGACTTAAACGCTTATCACTAGCCAACACTGCTGAATGGCAATTTATTTCGGTTTTATGGCAATCAAAGTGAGTCGCAAACGGCAACAACAACAAACTATCATACACACACATATATATAGGTATATTAACACTGTACCAGATCAAACCCAAAGCCTATCGGTTTCACCAGCTCACCAAGGACACTTGGCAACTTAGCACACAACAGAACTTGCTGTGCTGCCGCATTACCTCAGCGGGCGGTTGATGCAGGCGGAGGCCGGTAGATTGAGCCAAAATGGATACTCACAAATAGTCAAAGTTCAGCATTAATATCATAAATACGAAATTAATACCTGAGCGCAGTGGGACACATAAACATAAACAAAGGCGCACGGACTGTATATTTGTCTGTGTGTGTGAGTGTGGGGGTGTGGCTGCATGCTTAGGGTAAAGCAAGCATACTGAGGCCAAGCTATTTGCTGATCAAACGAGCTGCTGTGTATGTGTCGGGGCAGTGATTGTGAGTGTGTATGTGTGGGGCACCGAAGCTCAGCGTGTTGTCTTTGTGCGATAAAATGCTCGGCAGCTGAGGCTGAGCGGGTTGTGGCAGCGGACGGTGAGTGGATAGTGCGCACTTGGGATGCTGATAGGTAGCACAGACTGTTGCTGACTGCTGAAATTGTATACAGAAATAGTTGTTGACGCACAGCATAGTGATGTTGCTGCTGCTAATGTTGTTGTTGGAGTAGCGTTGGCATTCAAGCCGGTTTGCTGGGAGTGCTGAGTGGTCCATACGGCAAGCGGCTATTATATACTCGGAAAATACACTATATTATGTGATAAATATATGTATGTATGAGTATGTGTGTGTACGTATGTAGGTATATTGTTGCATAAATGTAGTAGTGTCTGTGTGTGTGCGACCAAAGTGGTTCCAGAATATCATTACGTATGCGTAACAGTGGCCCAAAATAATTATGCAACACAGTGTCGGTCGGTCAAATCCTATCAGCAGTGCCCCAACGGAACGAAAGGGTGGACGTTGACAATGAGGCGGCACGCGCACACACACATACATACATATGTACAGCAATAAGCGGGAGGTCACACGTACACGTGGACATTTTGTCACGCTCAGGGGACTCTTTCGGCATGGCTTTTCAGCAACAATGCAAAAATAATAACAACAAATATAAAAACAACAACAACAAATCAAAACAGCAACAACAAAAACTACCACCAACAACAACAACAACTTGCCAACATCAGCAATAATAGGCAATAAATTATCGGATCTGCCACATGCCTTGTTGTTATTGTTGTTTTATTTGGGTTTTGTTGTTCTTGTCAATGATGTTGTTAAGCTTTCGTGCAGCAGGGATTCGCGCGCGCCCGAGGCTGAATATAACATTGACGAAGGTGAAGTCAGCGTGTGGCGCGCTAAAAGGATTGCAACAACAGCACAAATTCAAGGAAGGATGTTATTGTATGTGTATATATGTGTGTGTGATTTAGCTTTAACAGCCGACGGCGCCGGCACAAAAATGCGAAAATCATAGTCATTAGGCGAAGACATGACGGAAGGCGTCGTCAACTATTTACATACTTTTTGACGGTTTAAAGCAAATATAACAACAACAACACGCACATACGTCTTAAATGAAAACTTGCAAACACAAAATCAGCGGAAGCGGATGTGCGCCGCGACGGCATGCCAACGAAATGTAAAGTTAAAGAGCAACGCGGCTAAGCGTTTTACAGGCGCAACGCTCCGCACTGCTTGCGTAAGACGCAGTACTGACATCACAACGCTCCCCAACTATGTACCAAAGCAAAGCTCCCCAACTACCAACGCACGCTTAGCAGATGCTCAACAGACGCCAGCACAGCACAGCAGTGACAAGCGAAAACGCCGCAAGCGCGCACACACATATACATACAGCGAAAGACGGCGAAAAACTGCAAGCAAGCAGCTTTGTTGTGTGGCGCTTCCGTTTGTTAAAGTGCAATCGCAGCAACAACAAAAAGTAGAACAACAATTGCCTGAAATCAGCAGCCGCTTCGGCTAAAGTGCGCTTACGACGGAAATTTCGCAAAAATCCTTTTCGCAAACGCAGTGCTATTATGAAATAGCAGCGGCAGGAGTAACAGCAACAACAACCGTAATGTCAGCAAGCAATATCAATACAGATTTGCTGTGCACTGCTGACAAAGCCGAAAGCGAATGGCGAATTTCGTCGAGCTAAGCGGATTTTCTTTAGCTCATTCGCTCGCATTTTGGCTTTTACTTGTGTTGTTGTTGTTGTTGCTGTTGTATTTTAATGCTTTTAATGGGAAATCCGCACACATTTATCATTATTCGATTCAATTAATGGTTGACGTGCAACGACGCCGTCGCAGCACAGCTGAATAGGTTTGAGAGCGACTTTGCGCCGCTGCGTGTGTGTGTGTATTCGTGTATGTGTGTCAGCTTTTTGCTTTGTATGCGCCGGTTGTTAATGAAGCAAAAGTCGATTTGCTAATGCGTTTGCAGCTCTTCAAGCAAATATGGAAGGCAACAGTGAAAGCGAAAAACGAAAATAAATTCCAGAAAAGCGAATTTTCAAAGGAAATAATTTAAGGATTAAAGCAAAAAATGTCTGTTGCAACTGAAATAAGTGAAGTGAGTGAATTAATTATTTCAAGGAATTATTTAAAGTAAAAATATTCAGGAAGAAGTGACTGTTTTGCGAAAAAATGGCGGCTTGAGCAGAAATGCAAGGGCTTTTCACGCGATCCATTAAATAATTTGGATAACACCTAGAAATCCCCATAGCTGTAGGGACATACAAAAAGCTGAACTATTATTCTCTTTCGGAAAAATATCTACGGCGACTACACCTTTACCTTAGATACTAATTTATGTCAAATTCCCTAAGGATATCTCACCAAATGAAGAAGTATTTCATACAAGGACATGATATTGACCATCCAGTTTATATGGTAGCTATATGTGAAAGTGATCGGATCTAAACAATTTCTTTTGCGATTGTACCGTTGCCTAATACCATAATCTGTGCAAAATTTCGTGATGATATCTCGTCGAATAAATAAGTTTGCCATACAAGGACTTGATTCCAATAGTTAAGTTTGTATGACAGCTATATGATATCGTAGTCCGATCTGAAAAATTTCTTCAGATATTATAATGTTTCTTTAGACGATACTCTGTGCAAAATTTCATGAAGATATCTTATCAAATGAAAAAGTTTTTCATACAAGAACTAGATCTATATCGTTCAGTTTGTATGGCAGCTATATGCTAGAGTGAACCAATAACGTCGAATCCAACAAATGAAAAGCTGCTTAAAGAGAAAAAGACGTGTGCAAAAAAAACTTGCGCCCCGCCGCCTTGATCAGACCGATATCTCACAAACTGAGGAGCTCGTTCGCGTATATAGGGAACGATGAAAGCAAGGACGTGCATGGAAAAACGATTTTTTTAATCAGATATCTTCACGAAACTTTGCGTAAATTATTATTTATGTCATTGCTATAATATCAGAAGAAATTTTCGAGATCGGACTACTATAGCATATAGCTACCATACAAAATGATCAAACGAATTCAAGTTCTTGTAGAGAAAATATTTTTATTTGACAAGATATCGTTATGAAATTTGGTACAGATTATTTTTTTAGGCGTGGCTTTAATATTAGAGGAATTTGTTCAAATCGGACTACTATAGCATATAGTTGCCATACAAATTGATCAACCAAGCTCTAGTTCTTGTATGGAAAACTTAATCATATGACAAGGTATTGTCACAAAACTTGGTGCAGATTATTATTTTTTTACAACGCTATAATCTCCAAAGAATTTATTCAGATCAGACCACTATAGCATATAGCTGCCATACAAAATGATCAATCAAACCCAGGTTGTTGCATGAAAAAAAATTTTATTTGAAATGGTATCTTCATCAGATTTAGCATAGATTATTGCCTGAGACATGGCTACAATATCTGAAGAATTTGTTTAAATCGGACTACTATAACATATAGCTGTCATACAAAATGATTAATCAAACTCAAATCCTTGTATAGAAAATTTTTTTATTTAACGTGCTATCATCACGAAATTTTGCTTAGAATATTGCCTCAGGCATTCCTTCAATCTGTAAAATTGAACTTAATAGCAAGCTAACTCATACACATATACCACCTAAGCAAATAATCCACCAACAAGTCTCCAACATAATAACAATTTTGCTTTTATCCAAAGCCTTAATCTTAAATCTGACTGCTTTGTTTACATAATTTAAAACTTTTTTTGATTAAATAAAGAATTTTAAAATTTTTTTTAATTAAATCAAGAATTTTTAATATACTTTTGCAGCATTGCTCAGCTTTTCGTATAATTTCCACCCCAAAAGCAACAGCAAAGCCACTCCAGCGCCCACACTCTAACCAAAAACTTCCAGATCAACAGCAGTAACTCTCATTTATGGTCCGCTTCATATTTAAATCTATGCACTGGTGACTATTCGTGCCACCAAAGTGCCAGCCTCATGGCGTGAGGTATTTATAATTTTTCAAATATTTGCATTTGTATGAATTTTACCCCAAAAATTGACAGCCAAGTGTGTTTAATTCATTTTACCCTCAAGCCAGCGTACTCATGCACCACTCGTGTTGTTGTTGCACTGTCAATAACAAGCGCGCATATTTCACTTCTACACTTCACTGATTTTATCGATGATTTTTTAAGCGTTAATTTCGCCGCTATTCGCTTATTGTTGCGCTCGCATTGCATGCTTGCATAATTTAGTTGACATTTTTATTCTTTTCGCTTATTTTTTGTGATTTTCGAGTGACCTCATTAGTTTTCAATCTGCGCCTGTTTGCTTGGCTGCGTCGAAAACGCGCCAAAGTTGCATGTATAATAAGCAAATGCGAAAAGAATGACAAAACAACAAGTTGTTTGTTGTTGTTGCTTGAGATTCTTGCGATTAAACGGCTTTCGGCTGGTAGCAGAGCGACACACCCACCACGTGGGCGCCACTTGTCTTGTAGTGGGTGTGTATTAGTGTTGCCTGAATTGCAGCTCACTGTCACACGGTGATGAATCGCTTGTGTCGGCTGCGTAGCGCTATACAACAATAAGTGGTCAGAGAAGCAACAACAAGCACAACGTTGTCTGCTTAGCTTCCATTTCTTGTTGGCTCTCGAGCTGCTTTAATCAATGCCTAACTAGTTGTGTTGTCTGCTGCTGTGGGTGTTGTAGCTGATGTTTTTGTTGTTGTTGTTGTCACAGCTGTGGTTATTGTTACAGCTGTAGTTGTTGTTTTTGGTTCTACTGTTGTCGGTTATGTTGTTGTTGTTCTTGTTTTTGTTGCAATTGTTGTTGCTGCTGCTGTTGTGAGTATTGTTGCTGTTGTTTGGCAACAACGGTAAACAACAGCTACAGTTAGCGTTGTTATTGTTGTTGTTGTCGTAGCTACTGTTCCTGTCATTGTCGGCGCAGCTGCGATTATTGTTACTGATGTAGTTGTAGATGATGTTGTTGTTGTTGCCGTTGTAGATGTTGTTCTTGTTGTTGTTGAAACAGCTGTGGTATCTGTTGTTGCTGGTTCAGTTGCTGTTTTTGTCGTTAATGTTGTTGTTCGCGTTGTTATTGCTGTTGTTATGCACGTTGTTGTTGTTGTTGTAGATCCTGTCGTTGTTGTTGCTGCCTCTTTCCAATTTTTTTCTACTCATTTTCACTCTGTTGTTGCTATTGCTGCTGTTGTTGTTATTATTGTTGTTGCTGCCTCATTTCTAATTTCTTTTCTGCTCATTTTCACTGTCTGTTATGCGGCAACTAAGCTAAGCACTACCCCCTTATATGTGTGTGTGTGTATTTCTTTGTATATGTATGTGTGCTGATTTCTATTCCCTCCGCGGGCTGGGCAAATAAAAATTTCCAACTGAAATATTTTTGCATAGTCCCAGATTTATGATGATAAATGAGTTGCAATCAGCGCGAACGAATGGCCCGGCATTTCGGCCACTTGTGCCGCTCGTGCCACTTGCGCATCACTCATACCACACGGTGTATCGACGACGAGCGCAAAACAAGCAAGCGGCCTTCAACGTCCTCTTTCTTACAAGCTTTCTTTACCTTCCCCGCGTTCTACGCCGTTTGTGCCATTCCTTGGCGTACTTTTAGGCAGATTTTTATGCTCGAGTCCGAATGGATATTATAATTGGAGATGACTGATGTTATGGCACTTTTGGCATGCATAGGTATGAGTGTGTAAGTAAGCCTGCAGCGTTTTTTTCTATTCCTTTGTTAAGCGTTGTTGTTGTTCCGTGCATAATTATGCCAACTGCCGTAGTCTCACACATACATACATACACAGCTATATAAACTAAGTGCGTTTGTGTGTGTGTTGCGCAGTTCAGCGACTTTTCTTCTGATTTAAATATTTATAATTTCCGTCAAATTGTTCAGCTGCTGTTCTATGCTGTGAATTAGTGACGAGACCCCACACGGGGTGGGCCGCCGTAATTACAGCAGCGAAAGTTGCTGAAAGCCGCGTGTCTTTGCTCTGGCGCCATTTAACTTTTCTGGTACAAATCGCAAGCTCGCCGGCAATTTGTTTAGGTCGCCTATGAGCAGACCATCGGACTTTTTATGCAAGAGAATTCATTAATTATAATTACGCAGTATTTAGCAATTTAATAACGTAATCTTAGTGCGCCGTTAAATTTAAAAGTATTCAAGAATGGAAAAGAAGGAAATAATAAAAATCATAAGCAAGGATTACATCAAAAATGATATATGGCTTTAAGCGAATATTTTAGCATTTAAGTTGTCAAAATGGAGACAGAATATTCTTCACTTTCTTAATATTTTCATCAGTTAAAGAGGTCGAAAATCGGACAGAAAGAGACATGTCTTCAACTATCTCTCGATCGTGGATTTGAAGGATTTGTATCACCAGTACGCTTGTGTAAGTAAACGTTAGATACCCTACAAAATATGTAGATACATAAATGATGATACGATATCTTACTATGTGTCTCTTAATTTGTTAGTTTTCAGCCTGAAATTTTCACAGATCCTCTTATATAATATGTGCATTAGAAGCTGTTTATTTGTTAGAATCGTCGATATAGAACCACGTCCAGGACGGCCATCAAAATCAACTGATGAGCAACACATCAATAAAATAAAGGAATTTGTGCTTGAGAATCTATGATAAACAGTCGAAGATCTTACCCACATCGTTGGAATATCAGAAGGATCAGTGAAAACCAGTGGCGTAGCTACAACTTCGGGCGCCTGGGGCCAAGGATGTTCTGCCGTCCCCTACCTACCTACAAGTTTTATGAGGTGTTTCGAACAAAAGTGAATTTTTACAAAATATCTTCGATATTAAGTATATCTGTGTAATAAAATTTAGGAACTAGAAGCCACGCAAATTCTGAAATTTTCAAAATTCTCACAATACGGTTTTTGAGGAAATTGCTAGTAAATTTACAAGACATCTTATTAAAAGCCATAAAAAAAACCCATTTTCGCTCTATATCTTCTACACTTTTGACACAATTTGTAGTAATTTTTGCCCGAATCGGAGTTTTTAAATACCATCGAAGATCGTTTCGATGCCCCAAGACGTTGCGCCCGGGGCCCCCTTCGCCCCCTCTAGCTACGCCACTGGTGAAAACCATTTTAAAGATAACTTGGGCCTAAGATAAGTGAAGGCACGATCAGTTCCAAAATCATTAATTTTTTCGGAAAACAGCATCGCGTTAACGTCTGTGAAACAATGTTTACCGACTACCAGGATGTCGAGAAACGTATTATTACTAGTGATGAATTTTGGATCTATGGTTACGACCCCGAAATAGATAATCAATCGGTAAAAGTGAGCCGAAACCGAAAAACTCAAGTGTATTGGGGCTAAAGGGGATTACATTGGGAATACGACATAGATTTTGATGAAAAGGAGAGAGCAGATCTAGAGAAATTGACAACGGAACCAATGACGCCGGAATATACGAGTATAATGCGTTTTATGACGGGATAGCGTGAGAGCGTGGTGTGGTAGAGATGTGAAAAGGCTAAGAAGAAAGAGTGGCATCGCAACGAAATCAGAAGAATGAGTGAGGAGTAGGCCAGAATGTCGTAACTGACGAGCCAAATAGCCAAGCTTAGCCTCAGGAGGTAATACCTTACGGCAGTTCCGTGGGACAAATAACAAGCAATGACGATGGAGTTAAGAGTTCTTAGTACATCAGTCGAACATTTTTCTTCACAATTTGTTGAGTAGTGTAATCGAACCTCAAATATTTCTAGAGCTTTATCATGAAGCAAAAAGTCTCTCTGTTAGTTCGAAAAGATTTTACCATGAAGTTGATTTATATATATATCTTCAACATTCAAACTATGAGTCCTCTAGCATGATGAAGAATAAAAAATTACAAGGCGACTACTATAGAAAAAATATCTGGAAAAACACTAGCCTCAAACTAATTTAGATTTATGGATTTGGTGAGTTCAACTCAATTGATATCTTTATAGTCTAGTTAGGTTTTCTAGCCTCTCAGCAGTCTATTTTGTATTTTCTCTTCAATAACTGGGAGTAACTGACATAGAAAAGGGGGGAGGTGTTGTTTGAGCTCTTCATCCTTCATATGGACCTTGTAGTTTATCAACAGTAATAGTTCTTTTTTTAAACGAACAGAAATTTGAGTTGTAAATAATAACATTGATTGTGACCTATTAGGTCAATAATCTGTTGCCCACAACTTTGAAAAGATAAGAAACTTAGCATCACAGGCCAGGATAGGACAGATTAAATTGTAAGCCAAAAAAAATATTATTTCTTTTATAAAAATAAGAGAATTCTATACCCAGCAGATATGTGGATGAGTTGCTAATAATTGATATATTTGCCTACTGAAAGATATTCGAAGTTGAGGCACTATTATACGAGTATATCCAATTCTGCTTATACAAAATCTTAGAGCCGCCATTCATGTATACCCAAGTATGTAGCACCTAGTACATTTTTAAACCAGAAAGTGCACTATAAATTAGTGCACTATATTTAAATGCTTTTATGTTTTGTGGTTTTTGGTTTTCGGGTTGTGCTACTACACGGTGTTTCGTTGTGGCTATCAACCTCGCACGGCCATTTGTCAATTCTTCGCACACAAATTCCATGTACTCCTCTTTAACAAAAATTCAATTTACTTAATCACCACTGATTGTTCCCGGAATAGTGGAGGCACAAAACACTCGTAATTCGAGCAGCTACAACAAATAACTAAATATCAGCATAATTACGCACAAATATTGGGTTGGAGAAAATGAATTGCCTTTTGCCATGACGCTGAAGCATTCTACAACACACACACATACCAACAATAATGGTAAACTGACATTGCCACATTTAATTAAAAGCTAAATGTTTTTGTTGTTAGCGCAGCGTACAACACGCATACACACGCTTTCAATTCTAATTGGACTTATACATGAAATGGAAATATACAAAATGGATATAACGACAAAACACCAATGTAGGAACAACAACGACAACAATGCAGGAAAAAATATTTACTATGCAAATGAAAATGAATAATGTACGCTGCAGGTGAGATCGAATTATTTATAATACCGAAAACCAACAACAACAATAATAACAAGAAACAAGTAAGGAGGAGTTAAGTTCGGGTATAACCGAACATTTCATACGCTTGCAACTTAGCAAGGATTAAAATCGGGGTATTACCTTGAGGTACATAAGGCTTGTGTGTTATATGGGCTGTAGGACCAAAGAATGTTTTAAATGGTATTTAAAATTGTGTTATATGGGAAGTAGGCGTCGCTGGAGTCCGATTTCACCCATTTTTGTACTGTGACATATAAACGGCAGAAGAATGTCACCTGCCAAATCCAGTTGGAATCGGTCGAGGAAGTCTCGAGTTATGTGATTTCACCTAAAAGTGGATGGTGCCACGCCCATCGTCAAATTTTTTATACCGATTCCATTAAAGCTCTATCATACCATCTCGGGGAAAAATTTATTGTCTTTATTTATTTATCATGCTTTTAGTATTTTTTCCTGCAAGGTTATATATAGGGGTGAGCTGGGTTATCATCCGATTTCATCCATTTCCACATTGCCCATAAGAGTTCTACTTATATTAGTTCCGCTAGGCGAATTTGCTTATTGTAGCTTTAATGACTAGGAGATATCAACAATAAATCAGAAGTCGAAACCACGCCCACTTTTTCGAAAGTTTTTACCCACAAATGTCCCACTGCGATTCGTTGTGCCAAATTAGAGTCTTAGTCTGACTTTTGTTCTTGGTTATCGTACTTTATCAGTTCAGTTCACAGTTAAAGGCGTTTTGTAGGCGTGGCAGTGGTCCGATTACGCCCATCTACGAACTGTATCTTTTTTTAACAAGAAACGCGCATCTCAAGCTTCATCAAGATATCCCGATTTTTACTCCAGTTACAGTTTGCACGTACTGTCGAACGGACAGACAAACAGTCACCCAGATTTCAGCTCATCTCTTCATCCTGGTAATTTTCATATAGATAACCCTATATTAATCTCGATTAGTTTTAGGTGAAACATACAAACCATAGGTGAACAAAACTATTATACTCTGTAGCGATTTGTTGCAAGAGGATAAAGACATCACCTTCGGCTATACCGAAGCTAGAATACCTTTCATATGTTCAAGTCTGCTTACAGGAATTTGATTTCTATTGTCCACTAGGGTTAGACAAGAACCTACGCCAAATTAAGTGATTATATCTTGTAAAAAAAATTGTTCCATACAAGGCCTGGATTTTGATCGAAGAGTTTGTAAGGCAGGTACTATAGTAAACTGATCTTAATAAATTTTTCGAAGATTGTGCCGCTGCCTTAGGTAATAATCTGTTATGAATAATATCTGCAGAGAGGTCTCTGTCGGTTTCTTCCTGGTGTTCCAGACTTCATGGCAAACTTAATCCCAGCAGGGGTTCAGGGTATAAAAATTGTATACTCAAGTACTACTTAATAAAATGGACGTAAATTTTGGTTAAAAATAGCAGTGAGAAATGATTGAACTGTCGCAATTACGGGGAGGGCATGTGAAGAAATGATTAAGTGTTTGAATAACGAGAATTAAATGTGTATGTTTGGGGTGGGGAAAGTGTTTAGATAGATTAACATAAGCTCATCAGGCGACGCTTTTACATAAAATATGTTACATTAATTTAGAACTGAAGACGCGAGCTCAATGCGTCAACTGGATACTTCAATTCAATTCACGACTTCCGGTCTTAGACCAACTATGCGTTGGTTATCCAGAGGGCCAAAGATCATCCGTTTGAAAGCGAAACAACCCTTCCCTGGATTGTGCGCTAAGTTTGCGAATCGCCACGTAAAAAGCGCACCCGAAATAAAAAAAAATGGCTATAGGAAAAAATTTCGCTATTTTAAAAATTTATTGAAATTGATTAAAGTTTTTAAAAACTCCCCGTTGCCTAAAAGTTTCCTAGTTTTCATTTTCTCGTTTATTTTCACAGTGTAAGAGCTTCGGTCACGTCATCTTACGCTCGATAGTTGACTATTTAAAGCCTTAATGAGACTTGAAGCCTCTAACAAGCCTTTTTGGACTAAACTCTAACGAATTTGGTAATCTAATATCCTTAACAGCTATCCTTTCGGCTCACTCACACACTCAAACAGCGACTCCCCAAACCAAGCGCTCAGTTTGACGAATTGCTGCGGTTTGGTTAATTGCATATCGCATCCATCATGTTAATACAATGACAAAAACCATTTGAATAAAACACAATATGCAGATGCACGCACACCAACAACGGGGGAGACGCTATTAAAAGCGGCCCAAAGGAACAGGTGCGCACTTTAGCGCGAGTGGGCAGTGCAGGCGTGTATGTGAGCGTGTGTGACAACGTCAATGAGCGTTTGGAGAGCACATAAATTGTGGTTATGCCAACATGGCTTGATTGCCGCTGTTGCCTAATGCCGTTATCTCAATTTGTGTAAATTATGAGCAACAAAGGGACACAACAAATCAAAAAGCAGCAAATGCAAAGAGTAGTTGTAAACACACACACACATATGTATATTTATACAAATGTTAAACAAATATAGTCAGCGCTAGCCGCAAAATGCTCGCATTAATCGTTGGTGCGGCCATTGGCGAGCGGCAAACTTTGTGGCGAGGATTCAACCCCGCTACCGCCTTAGACAACCATATATGCGCTGGACATGCACATTTTAGACCAGTAACAGCGGCAAGTGTGCGCCATAGTGCAATTACTAAAAACAGTTAAAACAACAGTTACAGCAACAACAATAAGCAGACATAAGCAAACACAAAAGACGCAGTACTCGAAGTCCTCGCTGACATTAGCGCCGCTCGCCGGCCACAAATTGAGTTCAAAGTCAATAGAAACGAACGCTAAAAGCGAACATGAGCGCCAACGGCAAATATGCTGAAAATCGAGCGGAAAAAGCACTTGCTGCTTGCAATTGTTGCTTTTGTTGGAATTTCCGTCATTATTGTTTTCCTTTGGCATTTCGGTTGTGTTGTCATATTTTTCTCCGCTTTATTTTTGGTTTTTTTTCGGTATTTGCTGACGACATCCTTGCGTCATAGCATCCACAAATGGCGGCCAAACATGCAATCGCAGCTGCAAAGGGTCCTAGCGTAATGTCCAACGCGGGAATGGCATTTGCACAAAGCAAAAACCAAAGCCAGAAAAAGCGAATGTCTGAAATAGCGAGAAAAGTGTCAGAATTATGCGCTCGAAAATGTCAAAAGTACATTTTTTCCACTGGCATGCGGGCCAGTCTGGCCGGCATATGTGTCTGTGTGTGTTTGTGGCAAAAAACGCGCATTAACTTCAACTGGGAACACAAAACAGAACACCGAAAGTCAAATATTTATAAACAGTGACAAAAATTGCTTTCAGTAATGCAACACAAGGCATACGGAAATGCGAGACGAAAAAATATGGCCAAAAGCTTACACTTGCTTGGAGAAGAAAAAAAGTGAAAAAATGTTAAGTTGTGCTGCAGTGATTGCTATGACGTACGCTCAACAACTACAAAAGATTCCATACAAATACATATGTAGGTGATTGGTTTTTGAAGGAACAGTTTGTATGACAGCTATAATTTATAGTTCTCTGATCTAAAAAATATTTTAGGATATTATAGCAATACTTTAAATAATAACTTATGCCAAATTTCCTGCCAATAGCTGCAAAATAAAAATGTTTTTCATACAAGGATATGAGTTTGTTCGTACTGTTTGTATGGCAGCTATATGTTATAGTGGTCCGTTCTGAACATTTTCTACGGAGATTATAGCAATGTCTATGATATCAACCCGTACCAAGTTTCGTGAAGATATCTGCTCAAATAAAAAAGTTTCCCATACAAAGTCTTGAGATTGAATGTACAGTTTGTATGGCAGCTATATGCTATAGTGGTCTGATCTCAATAATTTCTTTGGAAATTATCCCAACGTCTATGGTAACAACCCATACCAAATTTCGTGAAGATATCGTTACAAATAAAAAAATTTCCCATACAAGGTCTTAAGTTTAATCATTCAGTTTGTAAGGCAGCTATAAGCTATAATGATCCGATCTGAATAATTTCTACAGAGATTGTAGCAATGTATATGATAACAATTTGTGTCAAATTTCCTTAAGCTATCTGCTCAAATAAAGAAGTTTTTCACACAAGGACATGAGTTTGATCATGTACCTTGTATGGCAGCAATAAGCTATAATGATCCGATCTGAATAATTTCTTCGGAAATTGTACAAATGTATATGATAATAAACCGTACCAAATTTCAAGAAGATATCTGATCAAATAAAAAAAAATTCCTTACAAGGGCTTCAGTTTGATCGTTTAGTTTGTATGGCAGCTATATGCTATAGTGGTCCGATCTGTACAAATTCTTCGAAGATTATACCTTTGCACTAAAAAATAATCTGTGCCGAATTTCGTAAAGCTAACTTGTCAAATAAAAAAGTTTTCCATACAAAGACGTGAATTTCAATATCACTTTGTTTGACAGCTATATGCTATAGTGGTCCAATAACGGCGATTTCGACAAATGTGCATCTGTAGGTTGCTTTAAGATGCCCAGTTCAACTATAAACGAAGAAAATGCGCTTGGGAACTGATACTATACTGAACCATTGTGACACAGTGATTTTTTACGACCGCTTAACGGTACTTTTTGAGAAAATTTAATGGTTCCCTCCAGCAAAGTGCCTTCCTTGCTACACTTTTCAGTTTCCTTATCATGTATACACCTACTTTTTTCGCTCAGTACATTTTCGCTATCAAACTGTTGTGACTTATAACAGTTACAGCGCTTGTTGCCTGCGTCGCGCCGCTGTGTCACTCGGTTAATCACATTGCTTGATTTGTCGTCGAAAACTCTGTTTGGTTATACACACCTCTAATAAAGTTTATATATGTTTGTGTGCAGGTATACATGTATGCGTTGAAGTGAGTTGATGACTTGACTAGTTGTGAGGTTGGTAAGTTGGCTTGTTGTTGTTGTTGCTGGCAGGTTTGTTAGGGTCCTAGCAGCACGTTGATTGTTTGGTTTTGGTGTTGTCACCAATTTAGATTGCAACAATTCTATTTGCGTGTCTCGCGTCAATTTGAGTGTCAAATTTAAATTGCCAACAACAACGTGCACAACAACCACAAAAACAACAAAGCAATGTGTGTAGAAATAAAAACGATGAATGACAGCACAAGGACAACGCTGTGGCAAGTAGAACAGGAAACAAAATAAGTTAGGACACGCACACACATACACATGTATATGAAAAGCCGCACACACATACATATGTATATATGAAGAGCCACACACCCGCCTACACATGCACACGCACGCAAGCAGAAACAATGCGCATTAGCGTCAAAGACAAACACAGACGCTAAGCAAAATTATTATCGAGCCGTAAGCCAAAGTCAACGGTACAAATTGGTTAGTCGTGGCAACAATAAAAACAACAAGCCACAGTCACAGTCAGCGCGCCGCCAACGACTGACGACAAACGTCGTTGACACTTTGGTGATATGAAAAACCGACACGGCCACACATGCATAAGCGCACACACACATATACATATACACATACATATATGGCACGCAATATATCACATGCGCTGCTTTGCTGACTTGGCTTACACTTCCGCTGTAGTCGCTGAAGCTATTGGGCTTCCAGGACCCCGCAACAGTTTAGGCAGCACTGTGTTTGTATGTGTATGTGTGTTTGTGCATCTTTGTAGGCCACCGCGTATGCATATTGGCTAGCGCTTGGCTGGGTTATCGTGCCAGCAGCTGGCAGCACCAGCGCGCTGGCGTGCTAAGCGGCTTGGAGGCGGCCTGCCTGCCTGGCAGTTGTCAGTGCTTTGCTCCACTTGAGCCGGCTTGAGTATTCGCACTTGACAAGCATGACAGTTGGCAGTTAAAATACGATTTTTCCAACTTCTCGATTTACCTGCCACCCCCCGAACTCCAAAGCTTTATATTTACAAGCTGTTTGGCATTGAAAAAACAATTTGTTTGCATGTGTGCGTATGTGTGGCTGTGTGAGTTACATAACTTCTGGAAAAAACGCCACGATAAGCACGTCAATAATGGCGCAAACGGAAGCATTGCTTGCGATAAACTCCGTGGGGAACGCCGTAGCGACCTGCGAGTGGCAAGTTTTGCGCCAGCAAGTGTCGGAAAACTATGAAAATGCAATAAGCGGCACAGAGAGGAAGAGAGTGCAAAGTGAGTAAAACAAATAAGCGCCACAAATGATACAATCAAAATTGTGGAAAATTGAAAATTTCGCAAAAACAAAAGTGACAACAACAACAACAGTTGTAACTAAACTAAGCTGACAGCGCCGACTAGAATTGGGAGCTGTGTGCTGGCGCTTCAGTGAAATGCAAAAGCAATTTCTACTTTTCTTATGTCACATGCAATTACATTTGCAATATGTGGCAACACGCTGCGGCCAAAGTCTTTGCAACGTTCAAAAACGACACTTCAACAGGCAGCTGGTTATGTTGCAAGCGCTGCAGCGGCTACTGCGGACTGTCCGCTAGCGTTCGACCACTGGCGACTGCTAACTCTGAGTACATACATACATATGTATGCCTGTGTATCACTTCTGCAGCACTCATATTGCCCAGCCAGTCAGTCAGCTATCGTAATTGTATTACCAATTGTCCAAGTTGGCCATTATGGCAGCAAGTTGCCCGTAATGGCACTGCACTGCACTGTCCGTTGTACAATCCCTTGCTATCTTCTGCTTTTTTGCTCGACTTTCGGTGCGCGCACGTTGGGACGCTCTCGTTCATTCGTTTTTTTTCAATTTGCATAAAAATTATTGGCCACTTCTGTTGGCGTAAATTGATTTGGCAGTTGCATATATGAGTGTCGCTGTAAGTTAGTGTCCACCGTCGAATTTGCATATGGCAGTCATAGCTGACACTAATTGATGGCCAAGAGTATAAACGTGTACCACTGGACTTAAGACCGTTAAAAAATTGAAGAAAAAAGTTCGAATTTTGACTACGAAGAAATACGAATGAAGTCGCTTCGATGTAGCATTAACTTAGTGATGAATTTCCTAAACTAATTTCAAAGAGTTTTTGTGCATCAACCAAATCGCATTAGTGGGATTTAGGGGATAAGTAAGTTGAAGAAGTAGTTGATTCAATTCGATGGGTATTAACGCGTAGAAACCTTGCGAACGTAAATAACTCAAGCTAATGTTTCTTAAAGGCCTATTCAAAACAATCAATCAAATTAACTCTTGCCAATAGATTATTAAGGGAACAGGAAAAAGAGACGAATGAAGAAAAACCCGCATCAATAATCTACCTTGACAACATTGTCGTCCCTGCATTTGAACAAGGCGAGGTGAAAACAGCTCTAAGGACAACAAAACTCCCCAGAGACTGTTGGATTTCCGGACTACAGAACTCTTCGGCCACCATTGGATTTCTGAACAACAAAATTCCCCGGAAACCATTGGATTTGATGATATCTTTCGAAAAATTTAATATATTCATTCATACCTGAGAACTGTGGCGAACGCGGCATGCAATTTTCTTAAGCCAGGGTTGCATATAACGATTACACCCAAGTTTATTCAACAATAAATATGTACATACCTGAAATTATAGAAATTAAAAATAATTATTTCGATATAATAAACACTGAATAGCAAATACAAAACAGAGTTTTATTAAAAATAAGAAAGTTGAGAAGCATACTTTTAGGCGTTTATCCCAATGTTTTGAAAAACATTGCAAAAAGATTCATTTGGAATTAAAATAACATTATTCTAGATTCTTTGGGCCGATTTTTTAGTTATATTGATGCACTACAATCATATATAACACTTTCAAATATATTCTGAAATAATATTTTACAGCACTGAAATTCGGGAAGTCGTTCTCGAGCTAAAAACTGAACATTGGTTAATTTAGGTGCAAACTATAATTTAGAGTTAGAAATTGCAGTTCCTTTGTAAAAGCTCTAAAGCCCGGCTTAAAAAGCTCTGAAAAGCTTTTATGCTAGATTATTTCACCGAGTGTTATTTTGAAGTTAAATAGTTTAATTTAATTTTTTTGTGTGAAAGTTCTGAAGAATCTCAAGCTCTTTAGCTTAAAAAGCTCTGAAAAGCTTTCATGCTGAGATATTTTACCGAAGCTTTCATGCTAAGTTATTTAACCGAATCTTATTATGACGTAAAATATTAGAAACGCAATTATTTTGTGAAAGCTCTGAAGAATTCCTTAAATTTCTTTGCTTAAAAAGTTTTCATGCTTAGATTTTTTACCAAGTCTTATTATAGAGCTTAATATTAGAAATTCAGTTCTTTTTTGAAAGCTCTGAAGAGTTCCTTAAAAAGCTCTCAAAAAGATTTGAAGGTTGGACGTTATGCTGCGGTATTTTACCTAGCCTCATTCCAAACTAAGCATTCGAAACACTTCTTCTTCTTTACTGGCCTAGATACCGCTTACGCGACTAAGCATTCGAAACACTTCTTCTTCTTTACTGGTCTAGATACCGCTTACGTGATTAAAGCCGACTTCGAAATACAATAACTAAAAAACACAATGACCTTAAAAAGCTTCCAAAAAGTTTTAAAGCTTAACACTTTTAATAATTTGAGCTTTATTAGGCTTACAGCTTAATTGAGTATACATGCGCAAAGATGGGATATGAGTGTAGACGTACTTTGCCCTATCCACAAAATGGGAAGCCACGCAATCGGCGCTAATAATTTCGTGGTCGGCCTTTTTGACATTGCGAACGGCTTGGCCTCATGGAAGAGGGCGAACCGAGATTAGAAAGCACTTGCCGCATTTGAGAGAACTTTGAGCTTCCCACGGAAACGCTGAATATCGAAGAAAATGGCAAAACGAACTGTATGAGCTCTACGGCGGCGTGGATACAGTTAAGGCCATAAACGACGTCCAAGGAATGCACAGGTTAGGCCATGTGGTACGCATGGAAGACGATGTTTTAGTGGAAAACTTTTATGATTCGAGAAAACTAAATGCATTTCAGAAAACTTCTCTTCTCAAGGTCTTTCGAATCATCCGCGCGGGCGATGAATATCGAAGAAGATGGAACGAGGAACTGTGTGGACTCTATTACGACTTGGCTATAGTTAAGCACATACAAATCCAACGATCAGCTAGTTAGCCTTTGTCGTAAGCATGAAAGAGGATGCCCAACCGAAAAGCTAATTCGATTCCAGACAACGGATCTCATCAAATGGAAATGTCAATGTGGAATTCAAAATGAAACAGAAAAAGCTTCCAATATTGAATTATATGCAAAGTATTTTCGAAATTGTATAAATTTTTGATTATGTATGATAAATAGCACACTAGCAACTAGTGTTGCCTACATTTCGGCGCGCAGCCAAGAGAACGACAGAGATTTAGACCACATCTCACAAAGCAAACTATATTTTATCATTCTCCAACATATTTGATTTAACAATATGACACTTTTTCACTCGAAATCAACATTGCTGATGCTGATCTCAAACCTTTCTGCTCCAACTCCTCAGCTTCTTTCATGATGATTTATGCTAAACATATATTTGCATATTCTTCTAAATAGTAACATTCTCATAATGAAAAAAACGTTATGAAACCGCCATAATCCTTCATTTCCATTGCATTTACAATAGTCCGAAGGAATAAAGCGATAAAATGCCAAATTTACATATACAAGTTTTGGGACTACATAACTCTTTTACGACTTTATTTTTATAACTGAGCTTAACGGCGAAGAAGCAAACACTTTTAAAATCATTTAAAGCTCATATGAAAACTTTTGCAAACAAAGTAACTGCTTCAAATTCATATAAAAGAATTGCTGGCCCTCGCAACGAACAACAAAAACAAGGGAATTGTCAAACTGCTCTGGTTGTCAATTGAATTGTCAAACCTGGCGCAGCGGGGGGCGCGTCGCACGAAAGTGAAGTGGGAAATGGAGAGCGTAGCAACGCTGCGGGCGTTAACGGTTATGCTTGCTGTCAGAATGTTGTTGTTGTTGTATTTTTTGTTATTATTGAAATCGTTTAAGTTATTGTGTTTTTTACAGCTTTTCATGCCGCTGGCGATGGCTTAAGCGTTGTTGCTTTTGTTTTATTTTTATAGCCTAAACAGCGTATAGTTAGAGCGCCACGAAGTTTTTAATACCCAGAAGAAGCAAAGGAGACACTATGGAATATATATAGTTAGGTATATATAATATATGATTCGTGTGACAAACTGAGATGAACGCTTGAACTCAAGCCCTTGTATGAAAAACGTTTTTATTTGAAAAGCTATGCTCACGAAATTTGTTATAAATTATTGCCTAAAGAAACGCTATCAAATCTGAAGAAATTTTTCAGATCGGACTACTATATTATATAGCTGCCATACAAACTGAACTATCGGAATCAAGTCCTTGTGTGTCAAACTTTTTTATTTGACATAATATCTTGACAAAATATAGTACGGATTATTGTCAAAGGTAAGGCTTTAATATCTGTAGAAATTGGACTGATCGCATAACTATAACATAAAGCTGCCATACAAACTGACCGATCGAACTCAAGCCCTTGTATGGCAAACTTTCTTATTTGATGAGATATCTTCACCAAATTTGGTATGGACGATTGTCCAAAGCAATGCTACAAATAACTGAAGAAATTATTAAGATCGGTTCACTATAACATATAGCTGCCATACAAACTGAACGAATAAAATCAAATTTTTGTACGGCAATTTCTATATTTGTGAAGGGTATTAACGTGTTTTATTGTTTTTTTCTTTTCATTGCCTCCTCCTCCTGCTGCTGCTTCCCAGCTGTCGCTGTTTCCCATTTTATTTATTTGCATTTCTTTACGTTTCCCTACCGCTTTGTTGTAATCAAATATCACTTTTATGATGTATTATTTTTTATTTCACTGTCGCAGTCATTCGGTCCTTTGAAATTTAACTGCGCCGCTGTATCTCAATAGAGGTGTGTGTATGTGTGTATGATGGCATGCTAAATATCCTAATTCCAGCGCCATTAAATTACGCTGACAGTCATTTGGTGACATAAACGTTAGCGGCGCGCTACAACTATAATGCAGTGGTCATGAAGCGCTTTCCGCTGATTTCCCAATGGCCTCTGAAAGCGTCACCGAAACACTTATTTAGCACTTTTCCACAATTTTACGACTTTACTTTTGTCAATTCATGCAATTCGCTCGCTTTTTACACCCCAAAAAAGTTGCCGAGATTAACATATATACACGGTTGTTTGGTTATATGGGTTTATGTGTGCTATATAATTGCGACCTATATGCTGAAATGCTTACATACAACAACACAAGTTGCTATAAAATTAATTCTTCAACGCAATAAAAACTCGTTTCTTTTATCGAAGTATCTTTTTTACTCAACTCTTTCGGTAGTATTTAAATTGAGTCATGCTGATTTGACATTTACGAGCTGAAGCCCTATAAAATGTTCTAAAAATGTTATCAAATGTATGAAAAGGGTTGCATTGTGTTATTCAATTATTTGAAGCAGAAAATCGGACACAAATTGTTCAACATTTCAAATTAATTGAGTTGTTTCTTGAGGTTCGTTGATAATATCTAATTCCCAGGACGGTTAGTAGAAAATCGGTGAATCCCGTTTTTTCAAGAAGGTTAAAAATTTTTTCTTGTCGTTTATTTATACACGCAAGAAGTGAAAAATCTTCTCTAAAGGTGCTTAGAAAGGTAGATACTTACTTCTGTTAAATTTTTAGGACTCGAACTAGTCCCTCAGTTTTTGAGCTATAGATCTGCAATTTTTCACACATTCTTTTCTCCCCAAAAAGCTGTTTATTTGTAAGAGCCATCCATATCGAAGCACTATAGCATATAAAAGGAATCGTTCAAATCGGACCACTATAGCATATAGTTGCCATACAAACCCAATGATCGAAAACATGTTTATTTTAATCGGGCTACTATAACCTATAGCTGCCATACAATCCGAACAGTCAAAATCATGTCCTTGTATGGAAATATTTTGCATTTGAAGAGTTATCTTCGCGAAATTTGGAATGAATTATTATATAAAGCAAATATAAAGCAAATTGTTAATAATATCAACGAGTTACGAAACTTTAAACACCAAAAATTTCTCAAACACTCTAACGCTTATGTCTGTCCATATGTATGTGGTTATGCGCACATAAGTGAATACTATGATCTTAAATTTGCAATAATTTACGCTACATTAAGCAAGCAACAAAAGCTCTGATGATTTAAAGTTTAAAAATCATTTCATTGGAAATCACCCTTTTCACTTTTCTATACGTATGTATGTGAAACGAGTAATGATGTTAGATATGCTAACGAGTTGTACGCCCTGCGAGTGGATACATCACGCCCTTTGATTGATTAGCGGGCAGCAAGCGGGTAAAAATGTAACCCCGGCCAACTACAAACAGGCCCCTTAAGCTGCTTCACTTTGTTATGTCGCTCTGTGTGTGCGTTCCTTTGTGCGTGTGTGTGTTGTGTGTGGCACTTCAGGCGTTAACTTGAATGACTGACTTGCAGATTGGCATTCATATCAACGATTGTTAAATGGACAAGTAAGGAAAGGCTAAGTTCGGGTATAACCGAACATTCCATAACTTTGCAACTGGAAATGACTAAAGCCGGGGTTATAGGGGTTCTAAGGCAAGTTTTCGACAGAAAATATTAAATTTCATTTAAACATCTCAAAACCTTATAATAATAACTAAAAAACTTCGCCTCATAAATCGCTGCCACGAATACGGTTTTATATGCATGGTCTCCTAGGCTAAATTGTTAGGATGACTTGTAGAAAATTTCTTACATATGCGATTTTTTAGAAAAAATCGACCCGTTCTCATGTACATACAGACAGAAATGTATTATAAACATATGTATATAAATTATAATAAAAATATAAATTATATATATAAATTTCAAGTAATTTGCTTACAAACTCACCTTTTAACCTTTTAAACTTGCCTTGGCAATATTTCTCCAGGCGCTATTTTTTTTAACAACACTGTCGCACTCAATAAACGACACACGCGACGTACATTCATACATACACTCATATACACACCCACGAACCCGAACCCGAACCCGCACTTAAGCAATTTGAAAAATATAGGCACTCGCAATTTCGAGGAATTTAACGCACTACGACTTTCACGACACTACTTTTTCACATTTATTAACGATTTTAACTTAAATTTAAATAAAAACACAATTTAAACAAATACTTTTCACTAATTTTAACAAATATTTGCGTCAACAGTCAAGAATTACGTCCACTCACTCTCATAACCACTTGTAAATACATATTTTACTGTTACTTTGCATTCCTCAATTGGAATAATTCAGCTGAGTTCCCCTTAATTTCGCATTCCACGATTCTAGAAAAAAATTCGAAACTCTTCTAAAATCACTCAGAAATCTTCATTAACTATTATTACATGCATCATATTTTGAAGGTCAACTTCGAACATAAAAAAATTTGCAACAACAAGGCAAACAATTAGAGCGTCACTCATTACCATTTCTCAATGATGCTCACGCAGTTAATAGCCTTGCTGAGCACACAGCCTATGTCACGCATATTGGAACATATGAGTGTGTGTATGCGAGCGCCTTGCGCAGCATTGATATGCAGGTGTCACTGTTAGAGGTAAGAGCGCATAGCTGATGAAGAGAGCTTTGCAAGCGAAAATGAACTTACATACATATGAATGTAGAAAATTGAAATGAATTTATGTGCAAGGGTACTGGAAGTTTTATTGAGAAGGCGGATTTAGGATGAAGAGGTGTTAAGAGATCAAAAGAGATCAGTTTTAACTATATTGCAGTAGAACAACAAGCGCATAAGGAAATTATGAAAATAAATATGGTATTGTTCACATAAAAAGTGGAATTTTAGAATCTCATAAAGTAAATAATTTTACTCTAAAGCAACATGTTGCAAGGGTATAAAAAATATCAAAACTGTTGCGTATTTCAACTACAAATTTCTGTTGAAGTATTACTTTTAAATAGCAAGAGCTTATAGAAGGCGATTAAATAGCGGAGGGTGCACGAAGCCAACAGAGTTACGCTGCCGTGGCCAGTACACACACACAGACACATATTTGTAGCAATATATATATATGTATGTATATTTGTATGCCGCTTATAAAGCATACCATTTTCTTTGGCTTAACTTTATGGTTTTCCAGTCGGTGGAGCATTCAAACAGCGGTGCACCAACTGGACTCAATGAATGCCGGAATGAATGAGTGACTTTTCAACTTAAGTTTCGCCCCCATTGTATCAGTAGGGCACTGTTCTGTTCTTGTTACTTTTGCTTGTTGCTATTGTTGTTATTATCGCTTTAAGTGCGTCCATAAATTTCCAAGCATTCTGCATACAAATACTGCTGCGTACGCCGCTGCTGTTGAAAGGAAGACAATCAAACACACGAACAGCTTACTGCGCCCGCTCACACTAACTCTTCTTCTCCTTTCCTTACCTCTCGACCGTTTCCTCTCTTACTCCGCACTTACTGCTGGCAAGTGCCCATCCAATCGAAAAAGTGACTGCGATCTTCTGCAATATGGGCACAATGGATCCCATTGTTCTTATCAATAGTGGCAAGCAATCCTAACAACAACAACAATAATAAAAAAGAAAAAAAATTAACTTCGATTGCACCGCAGCTATAATACCCTTCACAAGCATAAACGATTTTAAACAATAAATTGATTTTGATCGGTTAATTTGTATGGCAGCTATATGCTATAGTGGTCCGATCAGAACGATTTCTTAGAATATTATAGCATGGTCTCAAACAATAAGCCCTACCAAATTTAGCGAAGATACCTCGTAAAATAAAAAAGTTTTTCCTACAAGAAATCGGATTTGATCGGATAATTTGTATGGCAGCTATATGCTATAGTAGTCCGATCTAAGCGATTTCTTAAAACATTGTAACATAATCTCAAACAATAATACCCACCAAATTTTGTGCTGATATCTCGTCAAACAAAAGAGATTTCCATAGAAGGACTTGATTTTGATCGTTCAGTTTGTATGACAGCTATACGCTATAGTCATCAGATATCGACAGGTTCAACAAATAAGTGGCAGCTTGTAGAGAAAAGGACGTATGCAAAATTTCGGCGATAGCTTAAGAAATGACGGTGAAATGGACGTAACTAAATCGTCCAAGCTCTATTCCTTCCAGATGTTACAAACTCCGTGGCATACTTCTTTAGGGTATAATGAAATGCAAACCAACAATAACCAAATGGTCAATAGCAAGAAAATCTACGCAGCACAAATAAGCCAAGGAAATGCGGAGAAACTGAAAGCAGCAGCGACAGCAGCTGAAGTTCAAGACGAAGACACAGGCGAAGGCGCGGCTGTTGCTGAACAGCTCAGTTACATGTTTTGTGTGTATGTTTGTATAAAATCGTAGCATAACAAGCGAGTCAGTAAGCAAGTATTGTATTCCTTATGGTGCCAGTAACCTTTTTACCAGCATTTACGATGCCGTTGCCTTGGAATGAGCAGCGATTTGAGTGCGGCTTTTGTTTCTAACCCTCAAACCGTAAAGAACAAAAGTACAAAACTACGGAATTGAGTGACGAACAAATAAACGAACGAATGGACCAAAGAAATGGACTTCATAAATAGTAACTGCTATGTTTACTATATGGATGTGTGTGTGTATGTACGAATGGATCATGGACCAAATCAGTGACTTGAAATGCCGACGCTGCATTGAGCATTTGAAATTTCGAGCGAGGAAAATTGTGAGCTATGTTAAGGAGCCCGCATGGAAAAAGAAAGCGTCGTATGCCTGCGCGCTTGGAACGGAACTAAAGTGTACAGCAACTTAATTTCGGTACTTGAGTGACTTGTGGTGCACTTTCATACCGAACGCCTACCGAGGAAATATTAATATTTGGAGCTTCCCATTTTATTAAGTGATTTCTAACAAAAAAAATTCAGATTCCTGTACGTAACCTCTATCGAAGCCTTATTGAAGGTAGTCTTATTGGTATGAAGTGCCCCAGAACCCATACACTTTGAAGCGTACCAAAGTGAACCTCATTTTCATTTCGGGACTCGTAATCCTTATGGCTCACTTTCCTACCGAACGCCTATCGAATTTCCGATAATAATTAGGCTCCCGAGATAAATTGCTACAGATCATATTTCAAGACTTGTGGAAGATACCTCCACCAAAGCCTTATTGAAGGTAGTCTTATAGGTATGAGATTCGTCAGAAACTATAAACTTGAAACCTAACCAGAGCAACATCACAACGACTATCGAACTTAAGGTTATTTTTGGAGCCCTCCATATTGTAGTTGTTGTTATAGCGGCAGAAAACATTCCCGAAGTAATTTGATCGGATAAAATTCCGGGTCCGTTCCGATTACTTAGACGAAACTGTCGTGGGAGCGGCCGTTCCGGTTACTGAAACCCGACTGTCGTGGGAACGGAGTCTTCCAGCTTATTGGACGGCTTCCTGAAGAGCTTTTTTCAAGACTTCAATACGACACCTCCGCCTATACTTACTGAAGGCTCCCTTAGAGGAATGAAGTGCTTCAGAAGCTACAAACTTACTTCTGAGCCCAAGAAATACTTTTTATAATTAGCTCATCAAACTCACACCTTACTACGGTTCACATTTTTCTTAACATTCACTCAAAGAGCTGCTCCACGCTTACTTCTCATACTTATATTAAAAAGACCATAAGTTTGAACACAATAAAGAAGCTGTACTCACAGGGTAGCCGTCAGTATGATTAAATCAAACAAAATAAATAAAGTACCTCCTACTTTTTACCTTCCTTTTTCAAAGCTTCCAAAGCAGCATTGACTTATGTATTCTCTCCATAATTTGTACTGTATCCTTAGAGTTTTTTCGCTCATAACACGCACCCTTTCTTGCTGGATGACTATTGTTTTTATCGCACAAAACCCAAGCCACGGCTTCGCCTATCGGACCAGCAACTCGTTTAGTCCCTGAAAATTGCTAAAAAGTGCAAAGTGAAACGTGCTCAATGTGGACCATTTCACAGTCCGAAAGGATAATCAGAATGCAAATGT
The DNA here is from genome assembly GCF_023373825.1 of Bactrocera dorsalis. Taxonomy (NCBI): domain Eukaryota; kingdom Metazoa; phylum Arthropoda; class Insecta; order Diptera; family Tephritidae; genus Bactrocera; species Bactrocera dorsalis. Next base: position 67,369,904 of record NC_064307.1, on the reverse strand, counting down.
TCAGTCATTTCGTAGCTTAGACAAATAAAGCAAGCATTTGGTATTATAATACAAAGCAAATACTTGCATGCAATAACAGAAACTTAACACCCGCTTGAGGAGGCAGCGGCGTTCTGGGCGCCAAATTTATGGTGTTTACAGGATGTGTATCTAAACGGTAACAACTAATCTAAATGGAAAAGAAACGGTATTTCAAATGCTTAAACATACTGCTGATGAAGGCTTAATATTTTCAAATAGCTGGCGATTTTCATTGCGCATGAAGTACGCTGTTTGGCCGAATGACGGGTGGGGTCTTTGGCAAGAATCTTACCAAAGTTAAATGAAAACGAAAAATAGACGTTGAGAGTTCTGTTTATATGACAGCTTTATGGTATAGTGGTGCGATAACGACGGCTCCAGCAAATAAGCAAATCCTCGGAATGAGAAGAATGTATAAAAATTTTCAGACCGATAACTCAAAAACTGAGCGACTTTTTCTTCTACTCTATTGGCGCAGACACGCTGTTGTTACTATTGCGCGCCAGTCGTTCTTCCTTTCCGTTTTTTGACGCCGATAGTACACTCCAAGTATAGTCAGGTCCTTCTCCACCTGGCCTTTCCAACGCAGTGGAGGTCTTTCTCTTCCTTTGCTTCAGCTGGCCGGTAGTGCGTGGGAAACCTTCAAAGCTGGAGTGTCTTCCATCCGGATAACGTGATCTAGTCAGCTTTGCCGCTTCTGTTGCTTCTACAAATTGCTGGGCAATCCAGAATCAGTTATGAATTTGTCTTTGTGGAGATCTGGGGAGATCATTTCTTTAAACCTTACAAGTTTGTACCCTCCCGGCAGTAGTTTGGCATGGCGCATTCCAGCTGGCTGCTGCCAATGCTCTTCTCCCCCACTCTCCCCCAGTCTGTGTATAGCAACTCTTTTTGGGGTGGAACCCCACTGCAATGCATGTTTCTGGCGCCATCATCCAGAACGCTACCGCAGAGCGTCCTCGACCAGCTCATTGCCGATAACCCTTTATGCCCCGGCACTCAGATTGGGTATCCCCGGTTGCACACTGTTATGCGGTTCAGCCTTCCTCTACACTCCTCCACTAAAAGCGGTTTTACCTCATACACTGAGATCATCTTTAGTGCCGCTTGACTATCGCTAAGTATAGCGATATGCCGGTTGCCATAGTTGTGGTGGAGACTAGTTTCTGCACACTGACTTATAGCAAAGACTTCTGCTTGGAAGATGTTCGGAAAACGTTCCATTGGTATGGATAGTTTGGTATGCGATCCCGCAATGCCTGCTCCATTGCCTTTCGGTATTTTCGAGTCGTCAGTGTACCACTGGATTGTGCGGCTTCTCAGTAGTATGCCGGGCTTGGAACCGTTGTACTCAGCCTCATTGCCGAGAGTAGCTCTGAACTTTATTGTAATATTAGGCCTCTTCGTAACGCCATCACTTAGAGGAAGTGTCCGTTATGTGTCTTCTGCATGGAACTCATACTTAGTAACAAACTTCTTATACCCTATATGGAGTAAAAAAGCTGACTTTGATCTTCACCGTCTTCTCCTTGACCGCAATATCAAAAAAACGGGTTTACATCTAATATTTACTAGCTGAACGAGAAAATGAAGAGGGCTTCGTCCATGGTTTTCTACATATTGGTTGGGAAATAAACTAGAATGAACATGTTGTGGACTTATCAAATAGGCTTAATCCTATAATAGATAGATAGACGAGGATTACACCGCGACCTTAGGTCTATTGTGCCCCATATCTATAATATCTCGATGGATTTTACCTTGCTTACTACATTTTTCTGGTGAGTAATTTAGTATCCTTCCCTAACTTACACGCAATCCAGTAAATTTCACAAAAAGAAAAATTGTCCGTCATTCCAAATTTAATCCACTGATTACTGCAGTCACTTCCGTTAAAGTTCAGCTAACGCATACGGACCTACATATGTGTATGGTATGTAAAGAATTTTGCTTGCAAGAAAAGTCACGGTTGTCTCTATGCATTAACAAATCGCAGTAGCAAAAAGCCGGGGCTTCGCAAAGCACAATGCGTAAAGGAAAAAAACAAAAGAAAAAATATATAAAAACAAAAGATGCTTCGAAAGAGGCGAAACGCAAACGCATAGCAAAACCCAAGGCGGGTTAGAAAAACAATAGCCGAGCTCGAGCTGGTTGCTAAAGGAATACAAAGGTTTCCGCTCTCTTCTCCCGTTGCCAGATACGCACGCTGAACCCTTAACCCTTTTCAGCGACACTACGGAGCTCTATCAGCTAAACTACACACACGCAAAGGCGTCTAATGGTGCGTGCGTAATGTCAGTTCGGAGGAAGACATGAACCATGCACACACACATGCGGCAATAAAATAAACAAAAGCAAAAGTTGTGTAACAAAAGAGGATTTACTAAAGGCAAAAGAGCGAAAAGAAATCTAAAAAATCTAGAAAAATAGTCCCACAAAAATCCTGCCCCGCTCAATGCCGTTCGTAGAGCTGCTGTTGTGTGACTTCGGTCATTAGGTATGCTGGTCGTGTGCGTTGCAAAAAGGCGACACCCCTTACAGTACGTACCCCATTACGTTGTTTAACCCGCTGCCGTGCGCACCCTCCCATTCACAGCTGCGTTAAGCCTTTGTTTCGTGAGATGCCTTTGCTTTTTTGCAACAGTTGCTGTATTTTACATCATAATTGGCGCACTTTAGTTTCACAAAGTCACAGCTACGTTGCCGTTGCTACTACTACATCCATCGTTGTTGGTGTATCATTTTGTTGCTGCCATTTAAGTGGAAGTACCGAGTTGTTGACTTATGCCTGTCAACGCACTGCCAACTATATTTCCTTAGATTTTTTTCCTCTCGTAGGGCGGTGGACCCTTTCAACTAACGCCGCCTTTGAGTGTAGCTGCCTGCCACCCAACATGGACTCCGTTTCCGTGCGCTGTCAGCGCGGCAGTGTAGTAAGTTGTCATGCAGCCGTTGCCGGTTTATCCGCTCAGCCGCTCACGCTACGCACCCGCTGCCGGCAAGCGTTTCTTTTGCGCACTTTCTGTCGATATGCAAAATTATTACATTTCAGTGCTGATTGCCGTCCGCCTGTGTACGATGTATGTATGTAATCGCTGTTCGTAATCGCCAGCCAGTGTTGCAATAAAGCTCCGGCGTTGACTCACAGTACTCGTTAGCGTCGCCCCTACTGATGTCGTCAGCTGTTACTGCAATCATCATTTGTGTGCTATGATTTCTGTAGCTGCCCAAGTGGGAATTGTATTTGTTAAATGGTCTCAACTCGTTTTCATTACGCTGCCCTCAACGGCGACGCCGCCGTTCACCATCCTCGTCCAACTGTACGACCCAGCTCCATTACTTGTGCGCTGCCATACCATCACTTCCGCTGGAGTGACTACTGTAATGATGGGTTTTGCATTTCCCTTGCAAGTCAGTCCGCATGTCGACCGACTCACCGTCCAATCGAAATGACTGCTTGCTTGCCTGCCTGCGTTGCTGATTGCTCACCCCAGCTGAGCCCGGTGCGTCGCGTTTCGTCTTGACTTAGCCTGGCATGGACATGGCTTGTAATTATTGTGCTACTCCTTTTCCTGCCGGCAAACCTAAGCAGCACTTATTTCCCAAGCTCAACGCAACTCAGCGCAATAAGCAACAGTTCAATTTCGTACCTCCAACTGCGAATGACTACACACAATATACACAGCGACCATACACAATTAGAGCTTCCATATGTGTTTGATATATTGTAGGCTGGCGGTAATAATACACCGTTGGTGCACCTACTGGATTATTAGACACTCCATGCGAAATATGGGCTTTTGATAGAGTTCAAAGTTCGAAACGTTTCCATACAAATTACAGTGAAAACTCAGTTCGCTTAAGTATAGTATGACGTTAAGACTCGATCCATATGCTAATGGCGCTTGATTTGGAGGCAATTTCACATGACTAGTATTGGAATGTCTATTGCTTTTTTAACTCTTCCTCGCCGTACTACTTCTTTATTACGTTTCTGTGTTGCAACTACCTTTTGGACTCTGAACCAAAGCCGAGGCATGACAGTCGTGGCTCAGCTTAAGATTTTTAAGTAGTTACAGCTGGAGTCAAGCTCTTAAAATTACTAAACCGAATTCTGAGGCCAATTATCTTGATGGTGGAATGTTTCAGTAACTGCGTGAATGTCTCTATGTCTCCAAAGGTTTCCCTGTTCTAAAATTTGATTTGTTTTGGTCTTTGTTTAGATAAAGATTGCTAAGATTAGAAGGGTCAAATCACGTCAAGTGAACCCCAAATACAAAGTGGACCATTCTAAAGGTTTCCTTGTTCTACAAAGTTGGCTTTTTTGTCTCTTTTTAGATTAGGATCGCTAATATTGAAAAGAATCTGTTAGATCAACTGCATATCGAAGAGTACAGAGGCTCTGGTATACCCTACACTGAAGGAAAGCCAGGAATGAAATATTTTCGAAGTTCGACTCCAGTTCATATTCGTGGAGTAGCTGAGTTCATTTATTTTCTAGAAAATTATTAGTTTGGAATGAGTCCACTTAATGAGACGAATGTCTATTTCGAAGGCACGAAAATGTAGCTAAAGTGGATATTATCTTTTTAACATTTAATTTGTTGGATTCTAACACTTGATAAAAAGTCTCTAGACATGCCAGAAAGAGGTAGTAGGACCTTATCTAACACCGCGCCGCGGAACCCACACCCAGCGGTTTCTTCTACGGGCGCATACCCCCGAGGGATATTTGGGTGGAACGGAGTAGCTGGAGAAGAGCAGCAGTGGATGGATCGAAGCTCAAAGGAAAGGTTGGAAGGGAAGTCTTCTGTAGTGAACTCCTAATTAACCCATGTTTCAGACTGCTAGACCACAATTCCACTGTCTTCGTGCTCGCGGACGCTATATCTCACCAAGAGTTGATCAGCAGCCAGCCTTTTCGGGTTTCGAAAATTCTACGAAAAGATGTGACGAATAACAGAAGGTTTCAAGACCAAAACATACTCTTGTGGAACACTCAAAGTTGTTCTAGTGACTGATACCCCGAAATTACGGAAGGAACACTTCTCCAAACTGTTAAATAGCAGTGTAAGCTTAACACCAGGAGACGGTGAACCCGATTCTCCATTCGACGAAGATGGAGCGGACCTTCTATTGCCCTACCATGAAGAATTTCGAAAAGCAATTAACCGTCTAAAGAACAGCAAAGCGGAGGAGCCGATGGATTTAAGGCCCTTCGATACCAACGAGGTTTCGGACAAGACGAATCTCTATCGTACGACTTCTTCTATCTATTTCTGGAAAAAAAATCGACCTGCAGAGATTTATGGTCCTTTGCGCATTGGCAAGGGCGAATACCGGAGTCGATGGAACGATGAGCTCTACGAGATATATGACGAAATTGACATAGTTCAGCGAATGAAGAGACAGCGGCTACGCTGGCTAGGTCATGTTGTTCAAATATATGAAAACATTCCCACAAGCCGGAGGAAGCAGAGGAAGAGGAAGACCTTCCCGCCGTTGGAAAGATCAGGTGGAGAAGGACCTGGCTACACTGGGAATCTCCAATTGGCGACAAGCAGTGAAAAGGAAGAACGACTGACGCGCTGTTGGAAATCGACTATAACCGTATAAGGGGTAACTGCGGCAATAAAGAAGGAAAACTAGAAGGATAGAAACGCAGGATCCAGAATTTTTTTTTACTTTGTGAAATTCTCTCTTAGATAATCAGTTTTTGCAAACGCAGGTCACTGATATGTTCCAAGATTTTCTGCTTAGTAAAGCCACAGAAGCGCCATCTACTCAAGTACAAGAAAACTGTGGGAGTATGAGACGCATTTCCACCATATCTACCAGCTTGAATTTTGCTTTAAACAATGCGGGAGATTTCTCTGTACAATTTGCATACCCTCACGTACTCGTGGTGTTGTATAATTCTTAATGCTGCATCTAATTTACGAGTTTCTATTAAAAATTTAACAGAATTTTTATTTAAATTAGAATAAAACGCGCAAAAGCTCCCATAGCACCCGGAGAGGGGGCGCCAAGTGGTGTGTGATTGTGAGCAACACTTGAAAGTGGAAAGTTGGAATAGAAGCAGCGGCAAACTTTTTATCATTTTTACGATGCCGCCAAAGCCGCGCGCAACAACAATGTGAGCAAAGTGTAGCTGAAGGATGTAAAAATGGCTGAAGAAAGTGCCCATAATAGTAGGCAGCTACGCAATTGCGGCGCTCTTAGACAATTGAAGTGGCAGTGGCGGCGGCGGTGGCGGCTAAGAAAGAGCAGAAGCAAGCAACGACGAAGCAGCAGCAGCAAGCGCGGGGAACTAACGACACAGCTGCAATTTGTGCGCCAAAGAGGAGCGCAAGGATAGCACAGAGCGCGTGAGTGTGTGAGCTACACCGGCTGTTTCTGGGGCGTTACAGCGTAAAAACTAAACGCCACATTAAAGCGCCCAGGCGTAGTCAGCCAGTCAGCCAGCAAGCAATCTATCCTGCTTTCAATGCCATTCTCCTTTTATGAGCTCAAGCCGGCCCGTGAGCAAAAAATGCAAATTTATTGTTGAAATTTTCATTCACTACGTTTATGTGTGGCGTTTCGTGCTGAACTCGATGGCTCAGTCGGCGAGATTGCAAACATTGCTTACTTTTAATATCTTCTTTTTAATATTTTTTTTTTTTGCTGTTTTGAGCGGCATTTCGGTGTCACCAGGATTTCAGGCAAGTGCCGCTTACAACAACACATGCGTAAATTCAAATATGCCTGTGTGTGTGTGTGTCACATATACAAAGTAGTTAGCTCAGCTGTTGTTTTGCGCCACCAACACTTCACAGCCTTGAAAACGAGTCCGTTGGGAGCCGCTGCTTCTTGTTGCCTTTTGTCGCAATTGGCAACAAATGTTGTGAATGTGGTAATATATCATAAATTTCCATTTCCTACTACCTACCCAAATGGTTTTCTAGGTAATTTAAATTTTTTTCAGCTTGTCCTGTTGTTTCTTTTTTTATTTTCATTTGTATTTGTGCTTTCACTACGCCGCCATTAGTTTGGCCACAGTTAGTCCCCAGCTGGCAACAAAGTGTCTGCAAAATCTATGAATTCTTTGAAAAGTTGCCTTTTTTCTCAGTGCTCTTATGTATTTATTTGCATGTAGCAGATTAAAAAGTGAATTAATTTCTGGATCCCATAGGCGCAGGCAAAGAATTTATTGAGAAAATTTTATTATTTTTGTATTTGCTTTTCGAAAGTGGAACTGCTAAAATATGCCTAAAACTCTATGTTGAATTGAAAAGAGACCCGCAAAACAGTTGGAGCGGTGATATTTATGAAGGTCGGGAAATTGGAAATTTAATTGAATACTGGAGACAAAATCAATTTGAACGCGATGGCAAACGGAGCGAAAAGTTTCGAAGAATAAAGTGAAGCCGCCATAGGTTAGGTTAGATTATTCGTGTAGGTTCACACTCTACTTGATAGCAAGGTTAGTCTGGTAGATTAATGAGCCACAATTAGACTAGTTTTGGTGCTTCGCGATATCAGATGGAGTTCAGCTACGAAGTTCATGTAGAGTAGTCAACCTTTGGGATGCCATGTTTCTGTCGAGATCATCGTATAGACAATGCATGAGCTTCCTAAGACCCTTCTAACTGATATCCTATAGAGATTACTGCTTGGCTACCTACGTAGATGTTGACTCTGAAGTTGTTTGTTGATGCATTAGGGACCAGCTCCACAGTTTTACCAAAAGAAAAGACCTCAGCATGAAATATATAGCAGTTGTCCTGCAACGGAGTAGAGATTTTCCTCTTCCTTTTCCATCTGATGATGACATTATCCGTGCCTCCGCACCATATACCAGGACGGGCATAATGAAGGTTAGCAGTACCACTTCCCTACATGCCCTGCAAACCCTACACATCTGACACTCCTCTACCTATGATCCGACCTCGTCAAAACAGCACGTTTCCTAGGCAGTTACAGTTTACAGTTCGATGTCTCCGATGACAACTTATCTAAATCTTACCATCCTAGCGGGAACTAGACAACCGTTACAACAACAACAACAACAGGCATGATTAATAACTTGTTCGTCGAGAGAGCACTTAACTTTTCAATTGCCTACTCAGTCCAAAGTAGCTTCCTTTGACAAGAGTGATTTTATGTCTGGAAGAAGCAGAACTAAGCCACTAAGCGGTGAAGCCAATGATATCAATATTATCAGCGTACACCAGCAGCTATACCCTCTTATAGAAGGAACCCCATAAAATTCATATCCAACTGATTAATCAGGCGAGCTGAGTCGATTTAGCCATGTCCGGCTCTCGGCTGCCGACTGTCAGTATAAAGTATATGCTAACTAATCACTCAGTTTTTGAGATATCGACATGAAAGTTTCTGCATGTCGTTTTTTCCTCAAGAAACTGCATATTTGACAGTACCGATGATATGCGACAGCTATAGCATATAGCTACCATACAAACTGAACAATCGGAATGAAGCGCTTGTATGGAAAACCTTTTTAATTGGCAAGGTATCTACACGAAATTCAACATGGACTATTTTCTCTATAAGTCTCTATATAATATAATATGCGAGAAATTTGTTCAGTTCGGGCTACTATAGCATATGGCTACCATGCAAACCTACGGATCGAAATCAAGCGCTTGTATGGAAAACTTTTTGATTTGACGAGATTTCTTCAAGAAATTTGACATGGTTAATGGTCCAAAGCAACGGTGGAACCTCCGAGGAAATCGTTCATATCGGACCCCTATAGCATATAGCTGCCATACAAACTGCCAGATCAAAATCAAGTTATCTTAAGGAATCATTTGTATATGTTAAGGGTATTATATCCGCGGTGAACCAGAAGTTAACGTTTTTTCTTATTTTCTTTTCTTTCTGCAAATTTATTGCAATCATTCGAACCAAGGTTATACTTCTATACCCAAACTAAAGTAGACAACTAAGTGAGTTAGCTGGGAAATGAAATTGTTAGCTTGTGCATCCTGTGTGCATATCCGCCGTGCACGAAGCACCCTTTCACATATCCTTTCACCGTCAGTCATTACATTTTGTTGCAACGCAATTATTTCTTTTCAACCACACCCCTAAAAACCCAACGAGATAAATTGTAATACATTCTATAATAAAGTCATTCTTTATGCCACACACTTTGTACAACAACACGACACACACACACACTCACACAGACAAAGACAGGCACAAACGAGTGCAACGAAGTGCAAACATTTCTTTTAATTCCTTTATGCGCTCGTATTTAGTATGTTGCCATGTAATTTCCGAAGTAATGCTCCTGCTCGAACTTACTGCCATCCTGTTTCCTTCCTTCCTTCCCCACTGGCATGCTGCCTGTCGCTTCGCGCTGTGCTGGTGATTTAGTTGTTGAGTTGATAGATTTGTTGCCAACGGCACTTTTGCACTTTTGCTATTCTTTCCCTGCTTCAAATGCATCGCCGAGAGAGAGGTGAGTGGCATTGGTGTCTTTATTCTTTAAGTGTGTGTGTGTGTGTATAGGTGTGTGTTGAATGTGGTTGCGCTCGAGCCAGTGTCTCGGATGCTTTATGCGAAACGGAAGTTTGCACTTCGTTTGTGGTTAACTAGCAACAATTTCATTATTTCTTGGTAAGACAATATTTTTTGGTTTTCCTATCCTTTCGTTAGAGTCGAATCAGTGAGGGTGCTTAGTGAGCGGTGACGGTTGTTTGTGGTGGTTTTGCACTAACAAATTTAGTACAGAATATGCTAGTGTGGATTTATAAATAAGAAAATAACAAACATATATGTATGTTTTTGGAAAGTTTCAGCTTCGCGTTACTATCATGATATTTTCAAGTAGTTTCGCTTATCGACTTTAACGATATTTCATGAAATAAAATGTTATCGATTTTTCATTGACTGTTTTAATAATGATATTTTCAGATAGTTTGATCGTATATCGATATACTAATCGACGATTACGATATTTTGATTGAATATATCGATACTTTCTCGAATAAGATGTTATCGATTTTTTATTAACTGTTTGTATATGTTTTTTATCAGTTATTTCTACACTATATCGATATTTTATTCGATTATATCGATATTTTATCAACTTAAATGATATAAATTTTTTTAATAACTATTTCTATCAAATTTTTAGCTTTTTTTCCTTATAATAATCGATTAATACAATCGACTGTGTGGATATTTTATCAAATAATCGATAATCGATTTTTTGTTAACTAGCATGATTTTTTCAGCTGTTTTATATTATATCGATATATTAATCGATTATTTGATATTTTACTCGAATATATCGATATTTCATCAATTTCAAAGTTATGTATTTTCAGATATTTTTGCCTTCTATTAATCGACTTTATAAATATTTTATCGAATCGATTATTTTGTTCACAGTTTCCATCATGATCTTTCAGTTAGTTTGACTTTATATGGTGTATAGTAATCGACTATATCGATGATTCATGAAATTAAATGTTATCGATTTTTTTATTAACTGCTTATATCAGATTTTTCAGCGATTTTGGTCTTATATTAATAGACTGAAACGATATATAAAGCGATATTTCATCTAATTAAATATTATAGACTTTTTCAGCCATTTTTGCATATGTACATCGATTGATGATATTGAATTTCTCACGAGAATTTAAAATATAGACTGTTAATCGATAACCGATAAAAATATATATCAATACTTAAAAATAATGTTACATCAATAATGTTATATCGTATATGATAATTTATTATATTTTTTTTAATTGGTAATCGATATCGAATATATCGAAACTTATTTATGTTACTATAGTACTATTATGACGAGATATGATGATTGATTGCTAATATTAAGTTTCTAGTGAAAACTAAATATATAGACCTTAAATCGATAACCGATAAAAATATGCATATATCGATACTAATTTAGGTTCCTATAATAATATTATATCGATATACAATGGTTGATTGATAATATTAAGTTTCTAGTGAAAATTAAAAAAATAGACCTTTAATCGATAACCGATAAAAATATATATCGGTGCTTATTTCGATAACCGATAAACATGTATATCGATACTAATTTAGGCTACGGCAACAATATTATTTCGAAAATCCTTATTGAAATTTGCATATTTTTCAAATTTCGTAATAGTTATTTTATCCCAAACCAAAGATGAATTATGACGAATGTATCGAGGTTCTTCGTAATAGCTCGGCAGTCAGCATTAAAAACTCAAATCTTTGCGTATACAATTTATTTGTTTTATTTTTTAATTTCTAAAATTTAATATACACGCATACCCCTAAATACAAATAAACATACATATAAAATTATGATTAATTAATTTGGTCTACTATCGGAAGAAGAAGAAGCAGAAAAGCCTATTTTGGTTTTTGTATTTTTTTCACGAAAAGTTTCGCCGATATCATTAATTAGTCTGCTGACATGTTGGCCCTTAATACCGAGCAAATAAATCTATTAGAAATTCCACAATTTCCGTCAAACTGTGCCACACAACCAGCGCCAGCGCTGACTGAACGCTGACCTCTGGGCCAAAACGCAAAAGCAACAAAAATGTAAACTGCTTAAACGGCCCGCTTTGGCATGTTTACGGCTTTTTAGCATTAACTTTGTTAATTAACTTGGTCAAAAAGGCAGTTGTGGGCTGTCGCACAAGGCAATACCGTTATGTTTATTTGTGTTTTGGCAATAAAAAAAAAAAAAAAAAACGAGGAAATAAATAAAAAGCACAAGGTAACTTTTGGGGCCTATAGAATATATATTTTAATTTTTTATACCCTGCACAGGTTATATTCAGTTTGCTACGAAGTTTGTGGAAGTCAGTAGGAAACGTCGTAGACTATATAGGATGTATATATAAATGATCAAGAGTCGATTTATCCGCGTTCCTCTGTCTGTCCGTATTTATATATGCAAATTAGTTCCTCAGTTTTTGAGATATCCAATTGAAATTTTGTATACGCTCTTTTCTTGCCGAAAAGCTGCTTATATGTCGGAACTGCTGACATCGGGCATCTATAGCATATAGCTGTCATACAAACTGACCATTCGAATTTTTGTCCTTGTATGAAAAACTTTTTTATTTGATAAGATATTTTTACAAAATTTGCTACGAGTTACTGTCTGAAGTATTGCTATAATATTCGAAAAAATCGTTAAGATCGGATCTCTATAACACTTAGCTGCCATACAAACTAAAGGTTAAAGCTCAAGTTCTTGTATGGAAAACTATTTTATTTGACGAGATATCATTACAAAATACCGCTATAGTATATAGCTGCCATACAAACTGAAAGATAAAACTCAAGTCCTTACATGGAAAACTTCTATATTTGTGAAGATATTGCCACGAAACTTAGTATCAGTTATTAGCTAAAAGATAGCTATAATTTCCGTAGAAATTGTTTAGATCGGACAACTATAGCGTATAGCTGCCATACAAACTGAACACTCTAAATGAAGTTCTTTTTGGTGAAGGGTATTATAGTTTCGATGCAGATGGAGTTTACGCATTTTTTGTTGTTGTTGTTGTTGCTGTTTTTTGTTGTAATAAATACACTCTCCGCTTACCGCCGGTTCTTTTATGTTGTAGCTATAAGAAAGATCTATAGTAGACCTCACTGCTTTCCTATAGGCCTACTAAGCGCTTACACATATCTAAAGCATTGTAACGTTATCGCATTCCGTGCCTCGTGCTGATTACATGTGTAACAGTTGTATGCGTTATAAATATTACAGAAATATTTATATGATGTTTATGATATATGACAGCAACTTCCGTCGAAGTTAACCTTAAAACGAGCAAACGTCACACATGCATACAGTTACAAACAAAGTAAGGGCTACACAGTGCACGGCACAGCGTACACGACCTCGGTCCTATCAAAGCCACGCAGACATTTGCAGGCGCAGGAAATGTTGCAATGCAATAGAAATAAATTTGTGTATGCGTGTGTAATTGTAGGCGATAACACACTGAGTGACCACGGCGCCAACCAACCAATGTGGCATGTGGAAGCGAGCAGCGCGCCAACAAATCAGCCAAGCGAAACCGAGCAGTCAAGCAAGCGACCGAGCGCCCGACCAACGAATCGTTCAAACGGCCGGACAATGTGTTAACCCGGCTTGGCCGCACAAGCTCATAATGCAAAGGAAATGGTCACCAACAGCGCAGCGTTTAACACACACATACACACACACTCACTCACTGTACCGATTTCCTACGTCGGAGCCAACGTGCACGAGTTGAGCCTCCGCCGTCGCACGGCCGCAGTCGCTCAGCAGTTCAAACGCTTTGTGGCAACGTAAAATTTCATTTCATTTCACTTCACTTCTCGGCAAAATCTCATAAATTTCTTTCAAGTGTTCCACGAACTTCATCATCCCTTTACGACAGGTTCGCCAAGCGTTCACTGCACAGCCCTTGTTCGCTTTGCTCACTTGAAAGCGCACAATTTCCGCTGCTGTGTGTTGCTCTCCTGCTCAAAGTAACAACTCGAAAATAATTAATATTTATTGCTTACAATGAAATATTATCAAATTGCATAATTGCCCATTCTTAACGGACTCGCCTGGGCGGGATTGCTGGCATACACCGGCTGCTTGATTGGTTGCTTCGGTGTGCTTACTTTATGAAGTTTGACGCGGCAGCGTGCAAAAGAAGAGAGTATGAAACATGCGACCCTGGCGGAAATGAGTGACCGGTTCCATCAATCCGAGGTCACTTGAAGCAATTTGTAGGAATGCTGCTAAACCTTGGTTGCAAAAAAATCCGGGTTCGTTTCGGTTGCATAAAACTGACATCGCCTGAAGTCGTTCGGAGGAATACTGCTAAACCTTGGCCGCATTAAACTCCGGATCTATTCCAGTTGCATAAAACTGACATCGCCTAAAGTCGTTCGGAGGAATACTGCTAAACCTTGGCCGCATTAAACTTCGGGTTCGTTCCGTTTACATAAATCCGATGTTACATAAGCCCCACGTCGCCTAAAGTGATTTAAAGGAATGCTGCTAAACCCTGACGGCCGTTCTTTTTAGAGCCGACTCTCTAATGTGAACTTTTTCCTTTGGGGTCACGCATACTTTTCAAGTTTTTTTCCAGATTTTTTAAAGCAGCAGCACAACCTCTAACTTTCTCTTACTTTTACGCTGACCACACTTTTTGCCCCGCTCACACTCTTTCTTCTTTTGCATCGCACTCACAGAACTTCCGTCTTCCACTAAATTGTTACTTTTATATTGCTGCGTCTCACGCTGTTCGTTCTAACTATTTGGCTTGTCACTTTCCGGTTTTGATATATGAAATAAGTTTAGGTTGAGACATTCCGACTCTGAAGGAAGTCGCCCGGGTAATTATTGGCTCTGGACATGAATGGCAACATGTGTGTTCGTTGTGAGAAGAAAGAATTATTGGTTGGACTATGTGGTTAGTTCTAAATTAAGTCGGCCAGCAAGTATTTTTATAACTTTGCGAGCACTATGCTGATGTGATAAATAAATGGTTTAATTTATGACAGTACGTGGCAAGTCATACTCCACTTCGGTCACTCAGTTTTATGCGGAGACGTCTATGGAAACTTGAAGGTAGGTTAGATTAGGTTATACTGGCCGGCTGTGACGCCATACACATATCACTAAAAACCGTGCGTGCTTTTCTTCAGAGCTCTTGTGTATGATCTTGGTGCTTCTGGATGCTTTCAAGGCTTTCCATCTCACACTGATCCGTTTCGGACACTCACAGGTAACGAAAATTAGTATTTTTCTGATTTCTATTACTTCAAATAGTAGGGTTTGAAGGATACGACGGCATAGGAATGAAAATGAATGAGGGATGAGATATTTTAGAGTCAGTGGAAAAATCAGTCACGAGAAAGCGCATCAACTACTTCAATTAGAGAAAAGATCGTTAAATGCGCCAAAACCGAGAAGTCCAAAGCTTTAAGTATATGCTGGACGGGATTGAGTTTGCTTTGAAGTTTGTAAAACGCATAAGCAAACGTCGGAAACCAACCAATCAACCAACCATCAACCAGTTGGGCAGCGGTACCTTTCCATTTAAGGGACTAGACATTCCAGGTGCATGCCCTCAAATCATAATCCATAACACGTTTGCAGAGGTTGTCATCAAAAGAGGGGTCACTTATCCGCGGCTGTTATTTCCTTGCCATTGGTAGGCTTTTTTAAGTTGCGGGTCTCAAACCCAGCGAACAACCCTGGGGAGGGAAGACCCACATACAGCTTTAACGCCAGGTGTTTTTATAATATGTTATAACATTTCATACATTTTCTAAAAATAATTTTTCGTCTGTTACTCATACCCAAGCCTATATGAGTTAGCAACAGCTCACACCCAAGCCCAAAACTATTTTATTACCTTATTGGGACCAATAAAAAATGGAAATGTTGGTAAATATTTAGCTATTTTTGTCACTTTGGCTTCATTTCGAAATTGACGAAAGGCACGCCATGTCAATTTACCAACAAAGCTCAAGCCTTTGAAAAGTATCTAAGCGAGTTCATTTGTTTGCGACGCGCAGTTCGCCGCCGCGTTGTCTGTGAGCTGATGAAGCCTTTTACCAAAGCCGCCGTCTTCACGTCATTCTCGTTTACGTCGCTTGCTACGTAGCTATATTCCCCGGTGGACGGTCACGTCAAACGCGCAAATATTTTGACAGTAAACACAAACAATGCAGCAGTGGACGAAAAAACCGGCAACAGCGTGAAAAAATTGAAATACAAAGACAGCAAGATTGAACGCGAAAAAGGGCACAAATACAGTGCACTTTTTTGTACTTCATTCTTTCCAGATTGTTTTTTTTTTATGTTTCTGGCTTTCAGGGTCCGTGAGCTTCTTTCATCGTTAGCGAAATGTCGAATATCATAAGCTGGCATTAACGTTGAGGGCTGACAGTAGTGACATTCGTGTAAATAGACGATGACAAGAGTCGGCGAAAAAGCTAAATAAACAACAACAAAGCGGTAATGAAAGTATAGTTAACAGAGTTGTATTGGTAGTTTTTGTGAGTGAGTGCGGTGCTGTTGTCATCGACTAACGATCACGTTGAGCTTAACTAAGTGACAGCTGAGGCTAACAAAACTTTGCAATGTTTTTTTAGTACAAACCACGAAGACTATGCTAGTGGCAATAATTGGATTTACGTGAGTTGAGAACTAAGGAATAAAGGTGAGGGTATAGACACTTCAACGAAGTACATTTGGTAAAAAACAAAATCTAGCAATAATTAGTAGCAAACTGGAGCCGTGCTAAAGCCGCTGATTGGCTTTGGCTTAGACCACAAAGCAGCATTAAAACATAAGCAACTCTTAAACCTTTCGAACTTGGATTCAAAAATAATCTCGAAAGCTTTGAAGTCCTAACCTCACTTTCGTTTCGATTCGAGTATCTACCAGATGATATGATAGGGTTCTAGATATATAGGAAAGTGAGGCTTTGCACTGCCACCAATCTATTGTGCCCTGATAGGGTTTCAGGGGAGTTTCTTAAGTGAGGTTAGGTTAGTCTGTTGGGATCGTGTGCCATGCGTAGAGCAGATTTTTGGCACTTTTAGTGACACATACCATTTGTCGCCACCAAACTGTGAACAGTGAGTGTTCCAATAATGTTCCCAAAGTCTCTCCTATCAAGAGTGATCAGGTACTTTGTTTATTCTACCGATAGATCATTCCATCGAGTTTTACCCTTCCTTCTGATATACGAAACGAGGTTATAGCTTCGATTGCTACTTGCGTGTCCTCCGAGATCTTATCTCGGGAGTTGTCTGCTGCTGTATTAAAGCTAGCTCCGTGGTTTTTCCAAAGACCCTTTCTAGAAGCATACTGCAGTGGTCCGGCAGCTTAAAATGCTAACTCTGAACGGTAACAGGTCAATTGCAAAAATACATTTTAATTAAGCAAAAACTTGACTTGATAACGAGTTGTCGGACACTGCTTCAGGAGAATCAGTCATGAAGGATTAGTATGCTAAGTTTAGACGTGTTGAAATGAGCTTTCGAAGTCGTTAAGGCAGTATATACCTACAAGAAGTTGTTACCGACGAATATACCAGAAAAAGTCAACATAAAAAGAAATCTAACTGGAACCAAAACATACCAAAACTCTAAGCTCATTTTAAGCTAAATCCAATCAGAACTCCATTGGCCTTGCTCGGACAGAACATAATACAATCTGCAAATGCTGGAATGAATAGAGCAGAGCTACAATATACTAAAAGATCAGTCATGAGGCTATACTGAGACAACACTTTCTAAGCAATTACCAAGAACTGACGAAGCTTTAGGAAGTCTAGACTTCAAAACAATATGCCAAATTTCTCACCAACCATTTCTACAGGTTCTACAAGGCTTTCGTTATTTCTGCTTTCAATGTTTAAAGACAAGAAGGCAACACTTTCTAAGCAATGACTATGGAACGCGGAAATGGTCGGAAGGTTAGGCCACAAGATATGATAGCCCCAAACAGCCAAGCCTATTATTTCTGCGAGACTTTCTCTACTTTTAGGACACTAGCAAACGCTTGAGAGCTTAGACCACAGAATATCATAGTTTCGATCATCTAATCCTCTTGTTTCCCCGAGGTTTTCTCTACCTTTTCTTTTTTCAATGATTAAAGACAAGCAGGCAATACTTTCCAAGTAGTGACTATGAAAAGAGGAAATGGGAGAAAGTCTGAACCACAATCATACTTTCAACCTAATCCATCTTATTGTTTCGTCGAGGCTCTCTCTTCTTCTTTTTTTGTGTTTTTTGTTGGACCTTTAAACATTATTTTTTGGAATTTTATCAATCCTTCGGTTTTACTATGAATTCAATGACTGATGACAAGAAGGCAACACTTTCTAAGTAATGACTGTGAAACGAGAAAATGGTACGAAATTGACACCACAGAATATCATAGTTTCGAGCATCCAAACCCAGCCTCATTCGACCTGCAACTAATAAGCCCTTGCCACTTCTTTGGAATTTCATTAGATATTTCGTAACGTGCCACAAATATATGCACACAATTTGAATACAATTCGCACACAGAGCGTAGGCAAACTATTTATAGAGCATTTGTATAGCATTACATATACCTCACAACAATAACAACAACAACAGTTCTTCATAAATATAGCACACCTGTATGCCGCACACAAAAACCAATTCAACAGCAGACACGCAGTGTCATTTCTTTGGCTGCCTTTATTACTCATATCGCCATTGTCGCTGTTGGTGTTGCTGTTGTGACAGCAAATGTCAAATGTGTAGGTCCGGCAATTATTATCAGTTCTCCACTGTTAAGAGCCGAATATACACAGGTAACCAAAACATTTCCATTTATATTGCTGCGTCATCTCTTTTCATTTCTGCCAAACAATTCTACAACAACGTGCGTCCTTTTATCGTTGGTGAGACTGGTTTTTGTGTAAGGGTGTGTGTGTGTGTGTGCGTCTGGTGCCTTGGTACATTTGCTAGTTTTCTAGTTTCAGGTGCAGGTATGACTGACGTCTGGGATTCGTGACTGGCAGAGATTTAACTGCCACACCAAACGTGGCAAAAGTAACGTAGACACAATTTACAACATTTCGTTGGCATTTTCCAAACATTTTGTGGATAGAAAACGTACCATTGCTGGTTGGTGAAGTGGAGTGGACGCATAGGAGACATCGCATTGCCTTGGTAAGGCACAAAAATTGCGAGCAATCACAGTGCTTTATGACAGCAGCAGCAAAGTCATTTAAGTTCTAGGTATGATTTTCATTTCGCACAAAAATTTACTGAAAGTGAGGCTAGTTTTGCTGAAGGATATAAGAGGGTTTAAGTAGTAAACCCAAGGCGTTCAAAATAGCTTGGCCGATGGATTGCCATTCGAGCTATTCAATTAAGGTGGGGAAAAACTGATAACGAACATACATCAGCTTCTGTGTAGAATATGGTCGGACAAAAACATGCTCAACGATTGGAAATAAAGTTTGCTCTGACCATTAAAAGTTCCATCAGGATCGGGAAGGACCTCTCCGAGCAGTTCGATACCAAACGAGATTTCAGACAAGATGACTGCCTATGGTATAACTTCTTCAATCTACTGCTGGAGAAACAGCACCTCAAATACCCTACAGACCTTTTAGCACATCAGTCGCAAATATTTCCTTCAGATTTGTTGAGTAGTGCTATTGATATGTCCAGAATCTACCCACCCTTCACGGCATCAAATATGTATTTCGTTGCGCGTCTTCTTTGCCTTTTGACAATTAAGTAAATGTTTGGATTTATGCTTGAGTGAGCGCTTATTTGTTTGTTTACCTTTTGTTGCACGATTCTATCACTCATGTATCACATAGTAAAGAACATATAAATAAATGATATATATACGAGTATATACTTAAATATATATCAATATATAGAGGGGTATATGAGCGGTACATACATACATATATTTATCTTTCGTCTTGTGTTTACCCGCTTATAGGCAATTTTGCGCTGAAGTCCTTTCAAAATTTAAATGTATCTTATGCATGACGGAACTTTATGTTGTTGGCTTCGCCGCAGCCAAGCGGAATATTTACAAACGCCATTAAAGCTGTACCGCTTTTAAAAGGTGTATTACTAATATATGTACTTTGTTTGCTTATGAAGGGTGTCCCGCAAAAATTAAAGTGAAACTGAAATTAATTTATATACAAGGAGGCTCTTCGTCCAGCTTAGCTTTGGGCAACAGGACTAGTGTAGTGTTTTCCGGCTGGGTTTTTTCTGGGTATTTACTCGGACAGCAAATCGGCAATACTTGCATCAAACTCGCGAGCTGTAAGCTCAAATTTAGTCAAGGTATGTGCCTAACCTTATTATATATGGTATGAAGCTACTTCATTATCAGACTCGTTTGGGTACCTGGTTATTACAGCATCGCAGGAAACTGTAAAGGCGATGAGCTAGCAAAAGGTGGCACCCTTACACCACTGTCATCGAAATGGCAACGAGTTGGAGCCGCGTTGTCATCTTGACGGCCAGCCTCTTCATGCCTGTGTTATCCTTCTGGTTTAGAGTAGAACGTAACAAGACCTTGTACAATATATATAAGTAGTTTGGAAGAAGATTAGCTGGAAACATCCAGGCGCTTTCTCCTCCATTGTTTCGATTTGGTAATACTGAAGTTAAAACATCTCGGCTATCATACCTTAGTCAAACCAGGGGCCATAGCTGAAGGTGGTACTCGTATTAGTCGCCTCAACAAATTTGTGATCGTCTCAAAGTACTACATCAATTCTTGTGGGTTTTAATACAATATAAATTTGGAGGATGGAGCTATGTGTAGAAGTTCACGCAATTGAGGAAAGTTCTCTGAGCGCCATTCACTTGGAAATGACCAGAAACGATTCTTTTACATATGGTTCAAGCAGCTCCCGACTTTCGCTCATAGACCAAGTAGTAGCCAAAAACATCCATTTGAAGGTGAATTAAAGTGAGAAGGCGAGAAAACCCACCCCAGGGTTGTGCGCTGGGTTTCGAACCCGCCAAGTAAAAACCACCCTTAATGAAGAGAATGAAACAGTCTCGGAGGAAAGAGTGAGCGAGAGCAAGACGAAGTATCTCCTGTCAGCAAACAAATAGTGGTCGCTCTCGCGAATTGGATCCCATGTGACTGTTGACAGTCATAAGTTCGAAGTCATTTATAATTTCTTCTGCCTTGGAACCAGTATTAACACCATTAACAAAGTCAGCCTAGAAATCCTACGCAGAGTAACTCTTGTCAACAGTTGCTATTTCTGACTAAGTAGACAATTAAGAAGTCCCATATTATTCCCGTTCTGCTGTACGGTACAGAAGTATGGACGATGAGTACATCTGACGAGTCAACGTTACGAGTTTTCGGGAGAAGCTCTGAGAGTATTCAACGCAGTATCCGTCGGGGCAAGCAGAGGAAGAGGAAAACCTCTACTCCGTTGGAAAGACAAGGTGGAGAAGGACCTGAATATACTTCGAATCTCCAATTTGTACCAAAAAACGAAAAGGAAGAACGACTGGAGCGCGGCGATGAAGAGAAATTCCTGAAAATTTTTGGAAATTTTTGCATAACTTCATAAGCTTCCAAGCTGGGCATCATTAGAAGAATTTCAAGCTCAAAAAAGCTGAAGTCCAGCCGAAAAGATTACCATAAAAGTCTGTAAATAATGTAATCGTCTCTTTTAATCTGAACCCATGCTAAAATCTGTCAAGTCAATAGCTTCTTGATACGCCTGCACTAGTTTCCTTCACCACGCTCGAATATCTTTGCCAACATCGCTCAAATGTACGGTGTAATGTTCGAAAATCTTACAAGTGATTTGTTGTTGAAATGCTTTCTTGTTTTTCCTGAAAGTTTACGCTTTCTTCGCAAAACTATTTACACTATATTGGTGAGTTGGCGAACTCTGCCAACAACCAAAGTCCCGCCTAATGACTATTTCCATTACATAGACAATTAAACTTGCTACAACTTTTCCTAAGAAGTTGTCATGCACAAACCGCTTCGATACACCGCAACAAACACACATACATATACATAGAACTCATACATATTTGAAAACAGCACTCACACATATTTAATCTCAAGGCTCACACATATTTAATATTAACACTCACACATGCATTGCGTTACAGCTACATGTGAAGGCTTGTAGGTATGTGAGAATGCTTGCCTGTGTTGCTATGAATGTTCGGAACTTTCCACGTGCATTGTAAAAGTTTTGATTAAGAAATTAATTGCATTTGGAGAACACAGTTTAATGCTCTCGAACGCTCAGGCAAATTAACGTGTATTTTAAAGTTGAAAAGTGTAATGGCAATACATAGACACGCACTTGAATGTCGCTGTATGTGTGAGTGCGCGTGTGTGAGGAGTGCGGGCAAGCAGAAATGTTTGATAACAAGCGAAAGCTTGCGGGCGATAAAGGATAAATGCGCGCCTATATGGGCAAATAACGGTAAAGAAATATACATATACATATATGAAGGTGTGTATGTGTGTTCTTTGAATGCCTTGCTGTGCGCCTGAGTTGCTGCTTGTGCCTCATTTGACTTCGGTATTATGGTGTTTGTGACTTTTTTCCATAGTTTTTTGTGCCCCCAAAACATATTTACTTCCGAGCCATTCATTCCGGGCCAGGGCATCAAGTAGGCAAGCAAAGCCGTAGCAAGAAAAATATTTGCGATTGTGCAAAAAAGGTTGTGCGCCGAAACATTCTTTGCATGGAACTACTCATGTATACTAAATGCCTTCAAAAGGCCGCCAGGCTTGCAGAAAGATAGCGCACATGAGTCCATGATTGTGTGTGGGTGTGTGTGTTTATTGTACATCATTGTGTAGTATTGTGTGCGTTGAATGACTAAGTTGATGACTTCTTCAGCATGTACAAAGATAGCTGAGCGAAAGAAAAAGCACGACGGCATTACGTCTGGTGCAAAAACTAGTGAAAAAGGAACTAGTTATGTTTCGTACTAGTTTCAGACTACACTGCCTTTAAGAAAATATGCACTTTAGGCACTGCGGCATTACCAGTAGTTCAAAGACTAGTGTAAAATGAACTAATTGCATTTCGTACCGGTTGAGGATCCGGTAGAAGAGACTGATATCACAGAAACGGCGAGTTTTAAGCGGAAATTAGTAACATTTGATGACTTCTTCAGCATAAAATGCACTAATAAAAGAGCTGAGTAAAAGAAAAGGACTGCAACATTACTACTAGTTCAAAAACTAGTGTAAAACGAACTAGTTGTGTTTTGTAACCGTTGCGATGTAGCTTATAATTGCGAAAATGGCACATTTAACTATTGCGGCGTTACCACTAGTTCAAATACTAGTATAAAATGAACTAGTTGTATTTCGAACCAGTTTCGGAGTACTCTAGTATTACGGAAATTACGCACTTTAAGCGAAAATTAGTAATAGTTGATGACTTTGTCAGCATAAAATGCATTACTACGCTAGCTGAATAAGAGGAAAGCACTGCAGCATTACTACTAGTTCAAAAACTAGTGTAAAACGAACTAGTTATTTTTCGTACCAGTTTCGGCGTATGCTAGCATTACAGAACTGGCGCGCTTTAGACACTACGGCACTACTACCAGTTCAAACTAGTTCAAAAACTACTACAAAAGGAACTAGTTACATTTCGCCCCGGTTGCGGAGTAGTCTGATAACACAGAAATGACGCACTTTAATAGAAAATTAGTAACATTTGTTACTAGTGCACTGCCAAAGTGAATTTTTGCTGCCAATACTTCTTTAGGTTAGGTTGCGTCCATGCTGCCACACAGCAAATGTACCAATTTAGCAGCTGATGCGTGTATAGAATGTATGTATGTGTAATAGGTATGCATAAAAGGGTCACCTAACATGCGCCACGTTCTACATAAAACACATATCAGGCAATACAATATTACTAAGGCAACTTTTTTGCCATGCACAAAGCTTGTTTGCTCGCCATTGGGCGTATGCGTGTACGGCAAATACAAGGGGCCATACAAACTTTACGAAACCTTTAGATACCAGCATAAATATGAATATATATGTGTGTGTGCGCGTGCGTGTGTTGCGTAAGAAAAGTAACATGGTAACTTGCTAGTCGGGCTTAAGATACCCTCTGGTCCCATTCATTATTATCAGTTACATCGCTTTTTTCCTCCATTTTAAAAAAGATCGCTACAAGTACACACAAAGCGCACATATCTCGGATATTTGGTCCTTTCTTGCTATTTCAAAGACATACACCACCCACCGCAAACCCCGCTGCGTGGCCGGATGAGCGTTTGCATGCAGGGAATTTAAGCAATGTGACATCTACAGATACTGCTATTTATACAATAATCGCAATAATAACAAGAAATACATGCAACAACAATAATAAACACTGTACAAAGAGTAGATAACAAATGTCGCAGTGGTAATATGGCGAAATGAAAGGACATTGACGACCAAAGCTTGGCAAACGACCTATTAGGATAATGTAGTAGAAAAGGCACGGAAAGTGACCGAAAAAAAGCAAATAAAGGCGTAGAAATGTATAAAAAATATTTGAGTGCTCCACACTGAGGACCAAAGAGGTCGGCAAGGCAATTGAAAGCGGAGTAATGAGTGTGGCGGTGTGGGTTGGAAGCTGGTAGGGTAGGCAAACATTGAAAGCCAAAGGAATACGGACATACATAAGTAACTATACATATGTATATATATATATATACATATATACAAATATACAAAGATACATATATACACATACACATACATATGTATATACTTATACACATACTTATTTAACCCCAACTCCATGCAACTTCCTTTTCTTTGGTATTTTCTCAATTTAATTTTATAAGCCCAACAATAGCAATGATAACAATAATTACTGTACAAATGAGTGAATTAGAGCAGGAAACCTCAAATGAAATTGTAGCATGCAGCGGACCCAAGGATCATTTGGCATATTTTTAACAAGTTTTAGAGTTCCTTTTGCTTTGAGGCGTTCACGCCGGAAATATGCGATGCAATCAATTATTTAGAAGGATGTTAGTAAATTAAATTCATAAATTAATAAATTAAATGTATAAAATTATAAATTAAATTTAAAAATGTATAAGTTAAATGTATATTAACCCTTTTGTTATAAAGGAAATATCTGCATAATTTTGTAATTGTAACACTATTTTTGGCACTAAAGCCTACAAAGCACTAAAGCTGAAGTTTTGAAAAGTTTTATCTCAATTTAACTGACTTCGTACATGGAAGCAACGCTTCCGATAGGGTGGGTTTACAAAACTCGTTTACTACAGGTAACAACAACAAGAAGATTCCTTAAAAAATTGGTTTTGATGGAACAATTTCTATGGTAGCTATATGCTATAGTGACCCGATCTGCACCATTTCTTCGAAAATTATACTACTCTTTTGAACAATAGTCCATGTAAAATTTTGCGAAGAAAGCTATTCAAATAAAAAAGTTTTCCATACAAGGGCTCAATTTCGGTCGGTCAGTTTGTATGGTAGCTATATGCTATAGTAGTCCGATCTAAATAATTTCTAAGAAAAATGTACCGCTGCCTTTGAGAATTGTTCTTGTCAAATTTCGTAAAGATAACTCAAGAAATAAACAAGTTTTTCTTACAAAGACTGGTTTACGATCGGCCAGTTTGTATGACAGCTATGTGATATAGTCTTCCGATTTATGCGATTTCTTCGGATATTGCGCCATTGCTTTAGACATTACCTTGTACCAAATTTCGTGAAGATATCTCGTTAATTGAAAACGTTATCCCTGCAAGCACTTAATTCCGATTGTACGGTTTGTCTGGCAGCTATATGGAATAGTGATCGTATATCGGCGGTTCCAGATTCTTGAGTAAAAAAGAACGTGTGCAAAGTTTCAGATCGATAACTCAAGAACCGAGCGACTACTTCGAGCTTACACAGACAGACCAACGTCTATCCGTAGAACTTATATCCATATATGGACAGACGGACATGGTTAAATCAACTCAGCTCGTCAAGCTGATATTTTTATTTAATAGAGTGTCAGACGTTTCCTGCTGTTCAGGGTATAAAAATCACTGTGTCATATAAAGGATATGTAATGATGCTGTGAGGATAATGCTTTATGTGCCTTGTATTTGCTCCTAAACACTCCTCTTCGACAAACTGTTGGTTTTCGTGTATAAAAATCATTGTGTAGTATTGAGCATTTGCGAGTCTTCTTGGAGCACCAAGTCAGTTAGAGGCTAGGAAGCATTTACCTTGTAGGCTTCTTAGCTTTGCCGCGTTTGAGTGTTTGATATTATCTAAATGTACCCCTTAACGTTCCTTTTCAATGAAATTTGGTGATTGTTATTAAAGCAACAGAATCTATTCCTGAAATAAATTCGAGAAATGGTATCCAGTTGACCGTCTTTAGCAGGATAAAAATCTGTCTGGGGTCCGGTTACTGGGACCCAACTGTTGTGGGACCGTTTTCTCGGTTTTCTATGGAATTATATACAAGGAAACTTAAAAAAATATCCATTTTCAGCCACAGCAGTAATATGTTTATCCTGTAGCTGTGTACAAGTATGTTCTATGTAGGCATAATAAGTACGAAACCCATTTGCGTTTTCTCGTCCTCGGCTGAAGGCTTTTTGTCGGTTAAAGTATGTAATTAGTAATTTTTTGACTTCAAAAAGAGCTTTCTTTAACTATCCAAACTTATTTGATAATTCCAGACCTGAACACCATACCGATGAAAATATATGTTAAACTAAAATGGCTTATAAACAAAAAAATAGAGGTCAAAACTCGACCAAAATTCGTTAAAAGATTGTATGGACTGCTCACAACCAAACTTTATATAAGTATTAGAGCCCGGAAAAGCCTGCCTACCGTGCTCGCAGTCATAAAATTGTTATAGTCCGTGGAAGTCAAGTCCATACCACGTAGTACGAGCTTATGAGCGAACTGCCGAGCTCTAGAAAAAGGGAAGAGACTCTCACCAGTAGTTAAGTTTTCACTAAGGAGTTCTATTGAACCTTATGCCGTTCGCACGACAGTCGGGTTCAAGTAATCGGAACGGGTCCGGGTTTTCATCCGGCCAAAAACTGTCAACACGGCGCCAAGTCTCAGAATTTTTTTCTGTCACTACAACAACAACAACAACATTGGATATTATACAAGGAGCTTTCTTACAATGCTTCATTTCTATTTGAAAGCACTGCCATAACGCTCGTCCGCCCATAGAAGTCGATGAAGACTAAAAAAAAACTTATTTATGAAAATTAAATTCTTATAAGCACTTTGTTTAAGCACATTGGGTGGGGTTAGCCAATTTGTGTACCATATTCAGACCAAAGCGGCCTTTTCCACAATTCCAAGTACAACACAGGTTTTTATCACTTAGTTTGCTTGGTACGCCTTTCAGCTGCTAACGCGCCTTTCATCAATCACTTTGCTTTACTTTAAGTAAATTAATTTTTTCTAGCCAACAACAACAAAAACAATGAAAACACAAATAATAATTTACCGCCTTGCGCTTTTTGCACTAATAAACAAATTAACGCAATGACTTGGCAAGTGAAATGACAGAAAGCGTAAAAATTCTATGCGTGTGTGTGTGAATGTATGAGAGTGTATATGAATGTGTGTGAATGTGCGTTGTTGTATGTGAGTATGTGTTTTTGTGTAGGCGGTCAGCCGCAGCGAGCAGGGCAGAGAGCGTGAAAAATGAAATTAATAAATCCTTAACGTTTGTTGTTGCTACTGCTCTTGTTGTTGTTGTTGCTTCGAAGGCGGAAAGTGAAAAAACGCCAAATCATTATGACTTGAATGAGGTAAAGTGCACATACAAATTAGTATTAATGATCGCACATAAACACAAGCACATACACATACATACATATGTATGTGCGCCAAGTGCTTGTGTTTGATTACAAGCATGCATAGCTGTGTGTGTGTGCGTATGTAAATTGAAGAAAATTTTGAAGCAAAAGAAAAAATGAACTAAATCATTGCCAGCGTTTTGCTTGAGGGCACAAACACACTCACACACACAAGCACGTTTGAGCCTATTATAAAGCGGCCACGCGTCCAAAGCAAAAAGCCAACACAAAGCAAACTAAAAAATAACACAAAAAATTTAGAAAAATCATTAAAGAAAAATTATGAAAAAAAAACTTTGGAAAAAATGTTAAATCATTTTTATTTTAATTTCTTTACACTCGCTGAACGCGCACTAAAATCGAGGCTTCGAACATTCGTGCGTTATTAAGCCGAGCGTTGCCGCTTTGGTGCGGGTGTTAAGTGAAAACAGAGCGGTGGAGTGAAGTTGGAAACTAAACAAATAAACTCATTTGTGCCACTTCAGTCAGTCACTCGAACCTATACATACATACACACATACAAACATACACTTAAGTACGAAAACAGTTGGGTCTAAGAAAGAGGTTATTTTCAAGCAAATAGCGAAAGGTAAATGCATTTTGGAAAGCAATGCAGCCCAAACCACAAAGCGAAAGGTTGAAGTCCGTATAGCGGTTGTGGCTTTACAGTGGCCATAAATTATCAGTAGTGCATAGAGCCCTATATAACTGCATATAAGCCTACATACTAATGATTATGAATTAGCTTTTCCGGTTACATAGCGTAAGTTGGGCTTGAATATGGCTAGGAAGAAGCAGGGAGGCTTGGCTGAAGCAGAGCGGTTAGAGGGAAGAAGAATAGTTGGTTCGAGGTAGAGACTGAAAAAGAAGAAAGAAAAGGACATGTGATTCTGAGACCACTGAATATTCTGAGACCGCACTTTCTTAGACAGAAGTTGAATCCGACGTTCGATACAAGAGTTACTATCATTAAAATACTTATAAAATAACGGGGTTTTCAATAAGGACGCTAGAAAAGTACACCGGCAGAGACAGCAAATGATGCGATATTTACTCCCGCTCTTTTGACATTTCTCTTCAGAAAGGTTTGCCATTTCATCATGGGAAGATATACGATTCAATACCGAGTCGAAATTATTATAATTTACTACCAAAATTGGTAGTCATAATCGGACTGCCAGATCAACAACTGAGCGTCTAGTAGAATACTTTAAGTCCACAGGCACAGTACAAAATGTTAACGTGCCAGTGAGACAAAGAAGTGTCCGTAGTCTGCGACGTCGTTGCGTCGAATTTTCCGAAAAGATCTTGGCTTACATCATTACGAGATCAAATTGACGCAAGAACTGAAGCCGCTTGATCACCAGAATCCTCGTATATTCGTGAACCGGGCTGAGCAACAATTTGAAAATGATCCAGATTGTCATCAAAAATCATCTTCAGCAATGAGGCTCATTTCTGGCTGAATGGCTTCGTCAATAAGCAAAATATGCCATTGGTCAGGCAGCTACCCACACGTACTCCATGAGTCACCATTGCAACCCAAAAACAGTTACGGTTTGATGCGGTTTATGAGCCGGCTGCGTCATTGGCCCATACTTCTTTCGTGATGATCAAGACTGGCACGTTACTGTGAATGGAAATCGCTACCACTCAATGATAAACTAATATTTTTGGCCCAAACTGTATGAAATGGACTTGAACAATATGTGGAGTGGAGATCTTCATCTTCTTCTGCTTCCCCCGGCATATACAGCGTCGAATACTCTAAGAGCTGTACTTCTTTTTCAGTGTTTGGTACCAATTGAAGACTCCAAATGTAGCCAGATCCTTTTCCATCTGGTTTTTCCAACGGAATAGAGGTCTTTCTCTTAATCTGCTTCCACCAAAGGGTACAGCGTCGAATACACTTAGAATTCCATGACTCTCCACCATATAGCAGGACGTATCTGGTCAGTTGTTGATTTTCCAGACCTGAAGCCATACTGATAAGGTCCAATCAGTTTGTTGATGTTGGGCTTTAATCTTTTACAGAGGACACTCGATAGAAGCTTTGTGGATGGAGGAAAGTACACTAAAATCCCATTCGTTGTGTATGGTTTCGTCTGACCATATTCTAGAAAGAAGCTGTGCATGGCCTTTATCAGTTCTTCACCGCCGCATTTCAATAGCTCGGTCGACAATCCATCGGCCTCCGCCACTTTGCTGTACTTCAGACAGGTAATTGTTTTTCGAGCTACTTCATGGTCGGGATTTGGAATGTCTGTTCCATCGTCGACTTTTCTCACTTGCGTAGAAGTTCACGCTTCTTCTTTCCATACTGCTACCGTACTATAAGAAAATTTCTGCGGCATATATTTGTCAATATTTTGAGGTTTTTGAAAACGTTTTAAAACAATATTTAGGCTCTTAAACAGCTGTTAAAATATGAAATGAACACAGTGTTTGGATTCATGAGTCGCTTGATGTAAACTCATGACAAAACGATAGTCTCCATCAGCAAATTTTCTTTTCTTTTCGATTGCAATATTATCGTTTTACTATACTTAAACCCACTTATATCTTGTAACCATTGCTGCTATCATCCACTCACGCAATCTTTTCAGCCGCTCAACGCCTTATTGAACGCAATCAGCAATCAGCCGAGCGGCTTCAGCTATCACATCACTCAATTGAATATCTTTTTCAACATAACCTTATGCTTCCTCCTTGTCTATTCATATTCCAGCGCGTTCTCTAAGCCACAGGTGCGTCATGTACCTGGTGCTGCAGGCCTTAATTCCTCTTTTTCTCCTTTTTGTTGTTGTGCACCGTAAAGTGTGTACGTGCATTTGAGCAGCTATGCAGTTATGTGCATCCTTGTAGTTTTTAGCGTTTATTCCTGGATTTTTTTCCTTTCTTTGTGTTCAAAACATTGTCTATGCGTTTCTTTATTTCACGTTTTTCTTTTTTCTGTCGCCGTCATTCCCACCGGCAACGCGTTCGGTTTTTAATTTCTTTTTCACTGATCTGTAATCTGCAACGCCTCCATTCTTTTGTTAATCTGCGCATCCTTTTGTATCAGAAGATACTTCAAAACTGTCTAGTATTTTATTGAAAAGTATTAATTTACACATCAGCTCCCTAATCGGGTTTGTAAAATCTTTTGTGCGTTACTCTTTTATCTATTCCTCACTGCTACCTTACTATTTGTAATTATATCTGTAAGAAGGCATATTTAACTCTGTTGGTTTTGGTGGATTACTTTTTGATCGGAAGTGAAGACAAAGCATACTTAATGCCCACAACATATGTTAATCGTGTTTAGAATCTAAGAAAGGCTGGTTCTGTGAACCACTAACCGTGAACGAAATAATATATCAATGAACTTCGACCCATTCAGACAATTTTTCCTTTAAATCGTCCATGCTTCCTGGTGAAGCAATTATGATTAATTTGATGATTCCACCGGCTCACAAACCACACTAAACTGTTTTTTTTTTTATAAAATGGCATCTCTTGAATGTCTTCAGGTTATTCTTTGTTCCAAATGCGTCAATTTTGCTTGTTTATGTACCCATTTGGCCAGAATGGGCCTCATCACTGAACAGAATTTGGCTCGAAAACGTCGGATGTTCTTGGAACTTTTCAAGAGCCCATAGAGCAAAGCCATGTCGCTTGGGAAAGTCGGGCGGCTTCAGTTCTTGCAAAAGCTGTATTTTGTACGCTTTCAATTAAAGATCTCGACGTAAAATGCGCCAAGTCGCTCCATACGTCAGTCTGAGTTGCTGCGAACGGCGCCGAATCGACTCTCTACGGTCTTCGTGTACACTCTCAGCTATGGCTGCTATATTTTCTTCACTACGTGCTGGACGTGATCTATTCAGTCGAATATTATCCAATAATGAATCCTGGGTTCCAAGATGTGTGATGATCTTGCGAATGGTAAGCTCAGTAGGCCGATTATATTGACCATAAGATGAGGTCGTAAGGTTGATACAAAAATCGTTGGATCCCACTTAGAACTATATTTTACCTATTGTGTTACACAAAAACTGCATTAAGTGTATCATCTTATTGATCGACGAAGCGTTTTGAGCTTACCAAACATTTATTAAGGCAGCTACTTTGGACTGAGGAAGCTAGTGAAAGTTAAGTCCTCTCCCGACGAACAAACGCCAAAATCAACAAGTCACTCATTATTTCCGTCCTGCTATGTGGTGCGGTGACATGAGCAATAACATCATCCGTTGAGTGGGCCTTAGGAGCGCTCAAGAGAAAAGGTGTTCGAAAAATTTATGGTCCTTTACGCATTGGCAACGGCGAGTTCCGCTCTCAAATTCTTCATTCTGTGAATCAAGAGACTGCAGCTGCGCTGGCTGGCTGTCAGTTGTCCGGATGGAAGATAACACTCCAGCTTTCAAGGCTTTCGAGTCAATACACTCCGCTGGAAGCAGAGGAAGAGAAAGATCTCCACTCGTTTGGAGAGATCAGGTGGAGAAGGACCTGGCTGCACTTGTAGCTCAAATAGGCGACATATAGCGAAAATAAGATACGAATGGTAACGAAAAGTTCGAGGTTCGCTATAATCAGTGCATCATCTTCGAAGATAACTGTGGAAAAAAAATGAATTATACCAACAAAATGTGTTTTACTATGTTAGGCCGGGACTTTTCAAATGACCTGTCATATGCCCAACGCATACACTCAGCTATATTTCATATAACCTTCATCACCGCAACAGTTTCAGCGCAAAATTACAAACTCAATTTAAATTCCAAGACAGTTGTGTTCAAACAAATGCGCAAATGAGAATTTGTTGTTTGTGGAAAACTTCAAATATTATTTAAGCTGTCAGCGCGCGCAACACTCAGTTGACATTTGATATCATTATGCTTGGCCCAGGCCACCGCCACGCCACCGCGCACAGCTAAATGTCACGCCATGCAGCACTAAAACGGCGTACAAGTAAATAGAAGCTGTGCGAAAGTGGCTGCGAGTTCAGTCCGAGACACTTCAGCACTGTTTGCATAACTGCTATTCATTTCAGATGTTCTTGGGCTTCTTTGTTGTTCTTGTTGCTGTTGGTGTCCGTTTGTCAAGTGCATAGATATTACAATACTTAACACAATCCCACTTTATACGCTTGTTGGCGCGTTGTGTCCTGCAGCCGCTGCTCAAGGCGTACTCTACCGGCGCATGGACCCACCGCCAAACCACTACAACGCAGCTACGGATATTACCGTCTTACTCATAACAAATGCGCACTTTGCGTAGCAATATCACGAGTCAGTCGGCCGCCACTTCGTATCCTTCAGCAGCATTCAGCCTTACTTGGCAATCATACAAACTTAGCATATTAAGCAGCGTGTGTTGTAGTTTCGCCAGCTCGAGCTTCAACTCCAATGCTTGCCTTGATATTACAGCACTTCTTCATTTACTTATCCGTTCAATTTTACGAACCGCTGGCGCATTTGTGTGATTCGTGTGAGTTTTCTTTTGGTTTTACTTTATTTTTTTTGACTCTCAAGTCACTTCTTCGCGTTGTTTGCGACTTCCCCGCTCGGCTTGGTTTTCCCATTCGAATACCATTACTTTTTGTGCGCCTTACGGTGTTCCTACTACTTGCTGTAGTTGTTGTTTTCGCTTATGTTTAGACACTTGCAGGCATTTCACGCTTAAATGCCCTGTCATTTCTAGTTGGAAATGTCAATGCTTTTACTGTTACTTTGAGCCTCCCAAGCCGCTACTCGCCTGCAACGTTTCGGTGTGTGTCGAGAGTTTGCGGCCGCTGTTGTCCTTTTTGCGAGCTCGCAGTAGTTGCGGTCGCATGAATAATGAATTCTAATTTTAAAGTTTGCTTCGTTCAGCATTGAATTACAAATTTATTGTGCAACAAACTGTGTTTCTATGGTAAATATATGCGCGCTCACACTCGGACTGCGAGACATGCCTTATTTCGGGCACATTTCCTTTTACATGTGAATAAATGCAAATCGGCTGACACCCACTGCGCTGCCGAGTCGCGCGAGCTTCGTTGATTGCATGCGATTGCGTTTTGTGGCAGTTCGTGTCGGCTTTTATGTGACTTTTCAACTGTGAGCTGCGCTGGTGCCGCTTATGGCAGTATGGCTTGAAGTTTGTTGCGTTTAAAGTTGCGGGAGTTAGGAGAATAGAAATTGTGTTGCTGCAAATAAAACTTTAAATTTTGTTTTCGTGCTTAAAATTTCGACGACACTATAAGTAAAATTTGATAAAATTCTTCCAAACTGTGAAGCACATCGGGCTCTTATGGTCCATAGGTAGCCAAATAGTGAAGCTATCCTCATATTGACTCTTAAGCTAAGGGTCCCGCAAGGTCAAGTTAGGGTCAACAGAAGACTGAGTAGTGACTGACCTATATTAATACCTGATTTTATATTAATAAATCTGTTCACTTTTTCTGAAATAGAGTAACATGGAGTTTGAAGAATTCGTTTTCGTGTAGCAATATATATATCCTATGGCTCCGCGATGGAGCAAATGGTCAAAATGATTGTACTTGATATAGCCTCAACTTTTTTGGCTCTTAGAGATTTTTATGTCCAAATTGCTTCTTTTGCTTAGGCTTTCGTTGGCCAAATTTCTCTTCCAAGTTAGAGCGGGTCTGCCTTCCCGTCGCCTACCTTGTAGATTCCAGTCAACAAACTTTCGTATATCCTATGACACTGCGGAGGAGTAAAGTACCACAATGAGACTCTTCTATTTGTTACGATCTTTTGCTAATCTTTTGACTTGACTACCATTTTTTTCCTAAGATATCTCGATGTCCAAATAGCTTGTGCTGGTTAGAGCGGATCGGCCTTGCCATCGGCTGACTTTTGGATTCCAGTTGATAACGTTCCGGGTATCACTAGAAGGCATTTACCTTTTATTTCGGTCCTGTCTGTCCAAACTGTTTATCCTGGTTGGAGCAGATCGGCCTTGCCGTCAGCTGCCTTGTGGATGCCAGTCAATAATGTTTCGGGTATCCTATTGTTTTGCGTGGAATCGAAGGCCCAAAAGTAGGCTTTCCCATTTAATTCGGTCTTGTGTTAGTCGTCTGATTTGACTTCAACTGTTTTGGTTCTTATATATTTCGATGTCCAAATTTTTTCGCTGTGCCAAAAGCTTGCTTGGCTTTCTGTATACGATATTTTGGTTTGATCCATCCTCTGTTTGCAGATATAATATTGCTTAAATAACATTTTCACTTTATTTCTCAATACTCCTGCGTCGGTTTCCCAGTCAGTTCCCGCCGTCTTCCTTGAGAAATAACGCTATCTTGAACCAGCTAATCTTGGATATATCAGACTATCTCCACCAAAAGTTAGATTTTAATAGCGACTGCTAGAAGAGAATGGAGTGAATGGGGAAGTGGTTTTGTAGGGAAGCATGATGCAACCTCTGTCTATACCGACGGGTCCACAATGGACTTCATATTACAAGCAAGTGTATACTCCAATGATCTTGAAATTTCTTTTTCTATTCCACAACTAAACGCAGCCAGCACAATCGAAGCAGAAATACTTGGTATAGAGGAGGTTTGAGGTATTTGAATGAAAAACTACGGGAGGACGTAGATTGAAGATCGCAACAATTGCAGGAGGATATTGGCCAAAATAGGAGCCTCTTTAGATGAATACGAGGGAAAGCTAATGCGGTGTCCGCAAGGAACGATGAAAAGAGAAGTTTATACTCA